>NW_017802379.1:3474193-3621816 GCF_001625305.1 Branchiostoma belcheri | reverse complement strand
GCCCAGGACCATTTTCTCCTGGTGCCTGAGGGTCCCTTGCAGCTACCTGTACAAGTCTTCTCTTTTCTCGTTCCCTGATTGCTAGATACACACTAATATTTGTGAACATCAGGATGATGCACAGCAAGAGCAGTATGGATGCACAAGTGATGATAAAGGACAAGGGGTACCATGAAATGCAGATCCCAGTGGTGAGGGTCTGCATGTGGAGACAGTTCCAGCCCATTATGGGTGAGAATGCAAGCAAGGCGCAAACAATCCATGAAACAGTCAGAGCTACACTTGCGCACAGTTTGGCACTGTCAGCGTGGATGTGGAAGAATTCAGGATGCATTACGGCAACATAGGCGTTAACTGACATCAGGGATAGAGCTGATGCTGATATCATCTGACTAAATATGATTAAGTTGACATAAGTCATGATCAACTTGAAGGCTTTTACATTGTGTACGAAATGTCCAACTGTGCGGTACAGAAGTCCGATGCCTGCGAAAACATCCGTGACAGCCAGATTTGCCAGGTAGATGTAGATGGGTCTGTGGAGTTCTCTTGTTCCAATGATTCCCAATAGCACAGGAGCATTACTGATGATGATGAGAAGTCCCATCAGCCAGAAGACAACGTCAATCTCTGTTCCCAAACTCACAAGGTCCTTGTGCATGGAGCAGGCTTCATCGGCTTGTGCAATGGAGACATTGTTCTGTAGATGCCACTTGTAGCAGGATATCAATCTGTCAAACTCAGGCACAGATTTCTCGGTAAGCATCCACGGGTCAGAGCTGTTGTTGAACATGCTGGACCTGATTCTGGTCAGCTACAGTCTGAGGCAGGAGGTGGGTGGGGAGGTTCCCAAGCTGTGGACGGCTCTGCTTTTCGTTTGGTCAGACTGGACGGCTAGAGCAATGATACAGCTGCACTTGGTCACGGCGGGTTTGTTTCTAATGAGGGAAAGCGCAAAAGCAACTGCGATTGCTCAGTGAGACTCACGTAGGATGTTACCATGGGCAACACAGGATACTGACCTGTGCAATGTTGTATGTCTTGAAAAGAGTGCAATTATTCCAATATGATGGACTGTTACCAGGGATAACACTGCAAACTTAATGTCATAGTATTGTATGATGACATTGTGTCTATTGTCATGTTGAGACATAGGCAACTAATGAGTCCCACACCAATATCCATGCAAACAATATGATTGTTAGTATCCTTTGGAACAGTGACTCAATGAAATATCATAATCTACGGCTAGCTTCATCAGGCCTGAAGAGGGCATTCAAGAAAGATCAATAACAGTAATTAGCCGGAGTTCCAGCCTGCTAGATACATGTATCTTGCACATCCTGCATTAAAGTGTCAATGACCGACAGGCAGATGGGTTTGCTACATCATGAGTTTTGCAAGAAGAATCTTCTTTTCCTGTGTTAGTATTTGTATATTATGTGTCCTTGCATCGTTATGTACATGTATCAGTGGCAAGTGGCAGGATAGAGTTATGGGGGCTGGTTCCATACAACATGAATATGTTTGAATTTGTTTGAAACAGAGCAGTAGTTTTAGCTTGAAAGTTTATCTGTGTCGGTGTAATACATTATGACAAAAAGGCTAAAACTTTAAGTAAATTGGAACTTACCAAGTTGAACTGAACTGAACTGGACTTAAAGTTTTAGCTTTTTCGTCATGGAGCAGTTGTAGTTTGTTAGGCCATGTGAAGGTAAACGCAATGTATCTTGTGTGAATAAGGTCACCTGTCTGTAACCAGGTCTGTGGAAAAATAGGCGGTTTATTCTTACTAATACATTGTACAGTTTATTTTCCCTTCCTGGAATAAGTAGTACTATCTATCATCAATGAGAAAGTCTCATATCTGACAGGAACATCTGTGCTAAGCCTTACACACATGATATCTGAAGGGCAAAAGATTATCAGCTTTGTACACTTCAAAGCTCTGATAGACAGCTAGTGTGGTACACGAGTGCTGTATCAGCAGGAATAGGAGTAAAAGAGCTTATATGCACATGTGCATGTAGTCCAGAAAAATGGCAATGCTTTCAGTAAGATTAGATTGCACTACATGTACATGTACCAGTCAAACTTGAACTCTGCCCTACAAAGATCAGCTTTAATGTTTGACTTAAATTGGCTTAAATTGGAGATGATGAATGAGCACTGCTGTTTATGTCCCAGCTATGTAACAGAAAGTATCCTCTATGCAGAACACTGAACTTTTAACATCCGTGAATAGTTTCATCAGGTTGGTAAGAGACTCTTTTTACACAACCAAGTGTTTTATTCACAGCCGACATGGTCACATCGGCTGTGAATAACTCCCAAACTTGTACACACTCAAGTTAGAGCAACTTTTACATGTTACTGTAATTATCTACCCTGCAGCATCATTCAAAATTTCAAGTTGGGTGAGTGACAAAGCCTGGGATTCGAACTGACTCTTAATCCCCGGATTCAAAAAACAGGGCCACTCATCACAAACTTTATGACACAACTACGTATAGAACTAAGGAAACCAATAATGCAATAATGCAGGAAGACAGGAACGTGGCAGGGGTCTTTTTCCTGAGTGACAATAGTGAGCCCGCCTTCCAGCTTTACTGTGATTCAGGGCATGGTGGCTTATTAGTTTTGTCCAACATGTATGGCCTGAAGTGATTGTGATACAAGCAATATTCCTCCCCGAAAGCAACTTCTCCTTTGATGTTCCCAAACTTATTATCTTTGAAAGTAAAGCTACTTCACTGTCGTTTATTAGAAGTTGGCAGCAACATGACAGCGTCTAATAAAATGAAACGACTTATGGATGAAATGTTTTGGAGCTGTGCCTGAGAACTGGATGAAGTCTGTCAGATAAGTTACAACTTCTTCTGGTATCACAGCTCGCCACCTGGTGCTATCAGACAAGACTCTCCCATATCTGACAGTTAAATGCTGAAGATATCCATGGTGGCAATCTTATTTATTAAGGGGAAACATTTTCAATGCATGAGTTTCCTCGGAATTTGTCTTTTTCTTAAATGCTATTAACACATAATCTATAGGACACATGACTTGTCATCTGCTGTGGGTATATTCTTTTATCATCCTCATACCTCTACACATGCTGCCATTTTTGAATCAAATTTAGGTGAACATATATATCATGCACTCTTGCTTCTAAAGAGAGATTTTATCTAGATCTGTTGGGAGCTCTTTTGTAATACTGGTGAATTATTCAACTTCTGAGATTCAGCAAAACGGTGCATCTTGGGAAGGTTGCCACAGTATGGATGAAATATGTTTCCCTTCTTATAGTATCTTACATCTCCTTTTCTAAACCAGGTGTAAATTTAATAATATTTGCCCTGTAAGGCTAGCACACCTGCCTTAAGGTGACGTCAGACACCTGAACTGTAATCAAGAAACCACTGTAAACACCTGGTATTCAGGCCAGGAGCAGAACTGAAACTTGAGATGGTTGACCTTGGTTTACAAAGGACAACAAAATGGCGGCTACGCCGATAAGTTTGGGGGAGCAAATCTCTGAAGAACTGACCTGCAGCATCTGCCTTGAGCTGTTCAAGAGGCCCAAGATGCTGCCCTGTCAGCACACATTCTGTCAGGACTGTCTACAGGACCATGTGGGGAAAAAAAGACACCTGAAGTGCCCAAACTGTCGTCAGCAGGTCAAGCTACCACCCCAGGGGGTTGCAGGTTTGCCCGACAACCACCTGGTTACAAGTCTGTGCGAGAGGCTGCAAAACCAAGCTACACTGTCAGGGGAAACAAGGGAACAACCCCATTCAGGAAACAGGTGCAGCTTTCATCCCTCTGAAGAAGTTAAACTCTACTGTAAACAGTGTAACATGCCTGTTTGTGATGAGTGTTTGGATGAAATGCACAGTGATCATGGAACAATAAGCTTAAAAAAGGCCTTAGAAGAAAGAAGGGCTCCAGTTCAGGCACTTATAGTTGAGGGGAGAAACATCTCAGAGACTTACTGTAGTTTCCTTAGAAGTCTGAGAGAGAAAGAAAAAGCACTGGATGAAAACAAAAAACAAACAGACAACAGCATAATTCAGGCTTACAATGAAATGGTTGAGAAACTCACAGAAAACAGAGATTATCTTCTGGCAAATGTTGACAAAAATCAAGAGAAAAACAAAGAGGCATTGCAAAAGGAAAGGGACAGAGTGCTAGCTGATGTTAATGAACTGTCCATCTCCATGGTAACCAAAGGCAAGAGGTCCAGCCCCTTCCAACAGCACCAGTCCCAGCAGCCCCTACAACATCTAGTGATGATGCAGGAAGGGACCAAATTCATCCAGATGGTAACCAAGAGGAAGAAGACCAGTCTCTCCTAGAATCACCAATATGTGATAATTTAGATACAGGGGTCACACATAGAGGTCACCAGCAGACAGAAACCATAACATTTGGAGGAAAGGGTGAAGAAACAGGTATGTTCATTCATCCCACCAGTGTTGCTGTGTCAGATGAAGGGGAAATCTTCGTAGCAGATCACTATAACAAGAGAATCCAAGTCTTCACCCGACAGGGAACATTTGTGAGACAGTTTCTACTATTTGGGTATGGAGGACAGAAGATGTACCCACATGATATGGCCATGGACAGGGAAGGGAACCTGTGGGTGGTGGGGAACACAGAGACAGCTGAGTTTGCCGTGCGGTACACCAAACGGGGCATGGAACTGAGGATGATTGTTCTGCAGAAGACAGAGTGGTACAGTGGAGTTGCTGTGGACACCAGGAGGAACCACATCCTCATCACACAAACTACAGGAGACAGACCCAACCTGCATGGTGAAGTGCAGGTGTTCAGGCCAGATGGAACACTTGTGAGAACTGTGGGTCAGCAGCAAGGGATGAAGTACCCAGAGAACATCACTGTGGATGGGGCTGGGAACATTCTAGTGTCAGACTACGAGAAACACTCTGTCTATGTGTTCAATGAGGACGGACAGTTTCTGTTCAACTTTGGGGGTGAGGGAAGTAGTGAAGGTCAGCTATACAAGCCCCTTGGCATTTGTACAGACAGTTCAGGTAACATCATTGTGGCAGACACTGGAAACAGACGTGTCGAGATGTTTCACAAGACAGGCAAATTCCTCAAACATATCAAGGCAAACATTGTCTGTCCTTGGGCTGTTGCCATGGCAACAGATGGACAGTTAACGTTGGTAGTGACTGATAATACAGACCATAACATTCACATCATCCAATGCTGCTGACATTATGGCTTATCTAATGTGTCTTGTTTATTTGAGAAAGTACTACTATCATGGCCATTCATGGCTATTACTGAGAATCAGGTACAGATAAGGAATGGTCAAAAAACATTTATGGCAAAAGTTTATGAAAAATGATCTTTTCATACAAGCAGAAATCTTACATGTACAGTGCCCAAGGCTTCTAAGAGAGTAGCTATATAGTCAGACCACTAGCCCCAATTCTTATTGAAATAGATGCTGTAATTTGTGAACATGATATGGTAATTTGAATTTGATACTGTTAAAGATATTGCTCAGATAGAGTCATCTTTTGTAACAGTTGTATGTATTATATTGGCCTCATTATAGACATCATGACCTCGGCATAATAGAATGACAAGATTTCTCCAATTGCAAACAACATTTTGTGGCCTAGCCTAATCCATAAGCGTCCACAAATATGTGGGAAATGGCTCTGCTTGGCGGCACATCACGTTATATTTCCTCATTCATTTTAATGTGGTCTATTAATGTGTTCTTGGTTGCTGTACATTGTACATCTATTTTAATGCTGTCTATTTACGTTCTTGGTTGCTGTACATCCATTTTAATGGTGTCTATTTCTGCTCATGCCTAGCCATATTCACAGGGAAAATGACAAGACAGATGGCTATAATAACGCTGCTTTGTCTGACGAATTTGCGGGTGATTTGTCAGGGTTCCGTGGTAAATTGGTTTCCAAGGAGGCTGGAAGGGAGAACATTGCTCACTTCATGATGAGGAGTCAGTGGGCTTCTGTTGTGTGATTGCAAAGCTGATGACTTCACCCTTAGAACATTTCCAGAAGGATTTAAATTACATGTAGATCATCAATCCATCATTTCATGGAATCTCGTTTCTAAGAACGGAAAAAAACATCGCTATTCCATCATCTTGACAGACAAAATTGGCATGTCTAATATAAAAATATTCAAATTAGGTCAAATCACACCAGGAGGTCAGCAAAGATATATGAAGAAATCATGCAAATTTAATAGCTAGATATTTCCCAGTTAGTTACAATGTGTTCCTTTTCTTATTGTAAACTAGCACCTAGATCCTGAAGTCTGATATTTTAGGATCTAATGCTTAGTATTACAAGTCAAATTCATGAAGGATAATCCTATTAGTCCAAAACATTCTTTCAAACAGAGACTATAAAGAATAGTTGACATATTCTACAAAAGGGATCATCAAGCCAAATACTATTATCGGTTACACACTAGTAACTGCACTGCTACCATAACAACAACGAATCAAATCCACATAAACAATACCTCACATCAGTTCATATTTTGAGTTGATCAATCATACAGGAAGGGAGCTCTTAGTCCATTACCTCATAAAATTATGATGTTAGAGGAGAGCTACATGGTTTTGACATGTAATTTGCAACATACAAAAACCTCATGTTACAGTGGGCCTGTCCGTGGTGCTGAATACTGATGGGCTGAACTTTCCCTGGTATTCACTATTATATAAATGTATTCTACATGTGCACATTCAGACCTCCCATTCAGTTCATTTTAAGTTCTATATGCTGAGTTTGGTTAATTATCCTTTGTTATCTCAGGATAAATCTTTGTTATGAATTTATTATTATTATTATTCCGTTATTTATTGTTTATCTTAAATTATGTTTGATTGATTTATTATTGTTTTTACTATTTTTGTTTAGTTAGTTGGACTCCAGGAAGAGTAGTGTAAACTTTATGTATTACACTAAATGGAGATCGAAATAAAACAAACAAACAAACAAATATAGCTGTCCCAGGTCTAGAATAGGCACAAAAAGCCCTGTCCTTGGTGCTGAATACAGAAACGATTTACTTTCCCTATGTTAATTTCTTGTCATTGGCCTCTTCTGAATTCACATAAATAAAAAACACTGGTATATAACAAACACCCCTGATATATAGAATACATGCATACATGTATGGCCCTGTCTATATGGTGCTGACTATAGGTAAAGGGACCTTTCTCTAGTATTCAACACATGTCCTTTACACACACAAGTGCAGCTGTCCATGGTATACATGCCCTTTACAAACACAGGTGGAGCTGTCCTTGGTGCTGAATATAGGAATTGTGTTAGTTTCTTGTCATTGGTATTGAATACAGACAAATGCAGCTGTCCCTAGCATAGAATAAGTACAAAAATGTGTTGTCTTTGATGCTTAGAAAGGTGGAATTGTGCCTTTGTTGGTTACATGTTATTAGTACTAAAACATACAAATGCAGCTGTTCCTTGTGAAAAAAAAATGAAACTGTCATTATTTCTGGACATAGCAAAATGCAGCTTTCCGCATGTGTGTTAGTGACTTGCCACTGGTACTGACTACTCACTAATGATGATGGCTGTTATGTAATACAGAAACAAAATTGACATGTCCTTGGTGCTGAATTAAGAAAAATAAAGCTGTTCCAGTTACATGCATTGGTTACTGAATATATACCTGTTCCTGGTATGGAATTTGTAAAAATGGGCAAGTCCTTTTCAGTGAATATAGGAAACCAGACCTGTCCCTGGTGCTGAACTATATAATTACAATAACCATGTCACACAAAACAGTGTCTCTGGTTGAGAACACACAATACATGTATGTAAATGGGGCTATCCTTGGTTGAATGCACACTGACAGAACATAGGATATGCTCTACTGCATACACAAAATTGGAAAATAAATATGACAAACAGTTGAAATTGAATCTGTTTATTCCAACACAGTACAAGCATTCTATTCTTATGCTTTTCCTCTGAGTTTTAAGATGATACCAAGCAGTCAAGTTCAAAGTCATGCCCTTTCAATCTGAGGCAAGCATGAAGGTTGTTCCAATGCTGAAAACCTCTCAGTCATAAAACGATAGCACCTAACATTACCCAACAGGCGACAGATTGTACAAGGTCCCCGCAATTTGCCGTCTGCCTAATAGGCCTGTTCGTCATAAGGTTCAAGATGTTGATGAAACATGCTCATTTATTTATACTTTTTACGAGCGAAGGATTCAGACTTTTACTGCACAGTTAAACTCCACATAAAACTTTTATAGGTTAAGAAATTAGACTTTATGGACATTGCTACAACTACAGAGGAAAACCTTTTATAGGCTGAGGATTTGGAATTTCCGACTACTGCTGGAGACACAGTTACTTTTACAAGTTGAGGATTTAGACTTTTACGACACATCTTACAAGCATTTTAACAACTACTAGAGGCTAAGGACTCAGGATTTAAGGATACTGTTACCAGTAAAACCAGTCTTTTATGTACTGTGGAAAAACACTCTGAGATAATTCACAGTCTAGTCACTTCCCCCGGTGCATATTGATAGGAGTTAGGCGTGATGAATAGCACTGCTCAATTATCCCTGTCCCAGCTGTCCTTATAACTACAAGAACACTTCATGAGTCATCCTGAGAAATAGCCCGGGCCAACGTGGGGGCAAACTCCAAAGGTACCAGCTGCAAATGGCTGAGAAAATTAAGCCTGAATGGGTTGAAGCACGAGCTATAGATGGCTGGCATCCAAAAACAGCATTAGACAGATAGGGGCTCCGTAAAGAGCAGGGGTCGTACAAGATTTCACATCAGTTGAGATGGCTTACATGGACCCGCAGGCTATTATGCTCCGTATAATTCAAATAGTCATGGTGGAGATGGAGAGAGAGATCATAAAGGCATAGAAGAGAGATGCTGATCTGGACTATTCATTATTGGGATCTTCCAGATCAGGACTTTAGAACCCAGTGTAAGACTATCTGTCCTAATTTCATCTCATCTGCTTATTTCAGTGGTGTGTGTGGGGAGGGGGGCTGATCAAGATTTGCCGTGGTGGCAGCAAGATTGCATTAGGTGCCATGATGATCATGACTGTTCCTTATCTTTATTGGTCTGGCCAAAGCGAATGTCAGCACAAATTGCGAGGAGAAACAGTTTGTGTGGAAGGCCAGGAGGGACACTTTATTGACAGGGTAAGCTCAAGGTGACTTTCAACTTAGCTGGGAAAATTCAAACAGAAGCTTCACGCCAAGAAGACTCAAAATCTCGTCAGCTCCTTGTTCCAGTCGCTACTTTACTTCAAGGAACAGAGGGCACAGAGGTGGCGATGAGTTAATAAAATAGCTATGCTTGAATGAGCTTAATCTTTTGACATGTTAGAAGAACAGAGTGTACTAATGCAAGATCGTTACACATGCTGCTACTTAGAAAATTATAATTGAAATTCCCCCTGCATGTTGTGGGCTCTATTCTGGCACGTAATTCGGATTAGTTGTATCATGTGTCACAAAGAGGATTGAAGAGATCATTAAAATGGATTTTTTTTTCAATCAAAAGAGCTTTGATGCATATCATTGGCCTTTGGTACATGATAACAGGTAATACTAAATCTTTACTTGATAATTGCATTTTGAGACACAGGATAATTAACTAGGATCATACTGCTGGGCAACATCCTTGATTAAACTGCTTGAAAACATCTTTGATTATACTGCTTAAACATATCTTTGATTATACTGCTGGACAACATCTTTTATTACACTTAGTCTACAGGAACATTTTTGATTATACTGCTTGAAAACATCTTTTAATATGCACAAATGCAGTTGCAGCTGCCCCAGGTATGAAACAGATACAAGACGGACCTTTCCTTGGTGCTGATGCATGTGTTAAATACAGGTCATTGGTACTGAATATGTGCAAATGAATCTGACCCTGCTGTAGAATAGGCACGGAATGGTCCTGTCCTTGGCGCTGAACACAGAAATATTGTACTTTCACCAGTGTTATATTGTCCTTATTACTCCACACAACAGGGAACATTTAACAACAGTATCTCCCACCTATATGCATGTATTTAGACAAACTGGCTGTGATTGTATCACTTGACAGTATCTTCCACTGACAAATAGCAACAACCAAGTCTGATTATTAGGAGCATTTCCTGCAGTCCACAAGCAACTTGTCAAAAAAGCAACTCTGATGTTATTTTGTTTTGGCAACGACAAGAATGAAACAATTTCTGAAGTCGACTAGATCTGAATTGATAGCTTTTGGTATGAAATCACATTAAATCTAGCCTTTCATAATTGCGAAATTGCCAGCAATTCTGCTGTTATGTCTTTGGCCAAGACAAGAATGAAGTGATTTCAGAGGAGGATTAGATTAGAATTGATAGCTTTCGGCATGCAATCACATTAAATCTAACCTGCGGAGCACAGGCAATCACGTCTGTCTATTGTTATGTAAATCAATCCTTTATCAAACCTATAAGTGATGAATTTGGAGTGCCTTTCTGTTAATTACTGTTCCTTCATTAGTCAATATGCTGCAATTATGACTAGCATAAATTGGAATCCGAGGTATTACTGATGTTATCCGGCTGATGCAAACAGCCAGAAAAACAAACAACAAATTTTCAGCATATTGAATTTTTCAATCAATTATTTTTGACTTGCAAAATGAGTACTCGTAGAATATTTGAAGACATACTGAAAAATATATGGGCTGATTATTCATTCATATCATACATGCAACCAACAAGTGACATTTCTATATGTACATGGTTGAAGATACTCTCAACATACAAATAAATCTGTTGCAAAAAATCTCTATAATCAAATACAGCTTTAGAAGCATGTACATGTCAAGAAGCAGCAATTGAAGCAAAATGGACACATTATCAAATGGAAAGTATAACTTAATGTTCATGAAATTCAAGCAAAAAGAAAAATCACTTATCCTAATGGTGTAGACAAACACATCATCAAATGGAAAGACTTAGTATGAATGTAAAAAATTGAGACAACTTAATGTTCATGAAATCTAAGCAAAAAGAAAAAATCACTAATTCTAATGACAAAATTACAAGCCAACAGGTTGTTAAACTGGTGGAAACAAATGAGAGGGACTTACTTTGCACGTAGGGCCAGCTGTCTGTCATTGGGGCACACCCAGCGATCGATCCTCCCTCCTGATGCCATCTCACCCATATTGTGCGGCGCCTGCCTGCGTCTTTCCCGCCTGCTCAGCGGCGGTCCCGGTATCCACCCACATAAATCAGACGACCATCCCCCCGACTCCGACGCTTCATTAACACCTCAGCAGAATCAGAGCCAGCAACCCACCTGTGAAGCGAGTTGGAAAAAAACAGAACACATGAGGCCAAGGAAAGAAAATGTTGTGTTTCATGTTTCCTGACCAACCCTAGAAAAACCTGCCAACCATAAACTTTTTTTTTGGTGGACCCCTGCATGGGACAATTTTTCAAGCTAGTCAACCTTTTCTAGCTCAATGATCTCACACCTCAGTGATAAAACGTTGGTTTTCTAACATTGACATTGAAAATATTGTATTGTGTAAGTTAGACCCCTATATATCACTGAAGTCCTTAAAAAAAAGAAAGAAAAAAAAAGATAATCCCTACCTACCAACCCTGATTTTGCAGGGCTGAGACAGGAAACACAACATTTTTTTTCATTGGCCTGACGAGGTTTGACAGGTCTGTAGAACAAGTGGCAGACATGATGATACAGGGTAACACTCACCGCGGGGGAGGTCACGGGGAGAGTCTCGCTTCTACCACAGATGTGAGAACTATCAAAGAGCAAAGTTGATACCACCGCCCAGGGCGGCAACACGTCAATGACAATGTATCAGAACTCCCTAGCAACCACGGCTCTCTGTATTAATGACAGCTGTAGGTAAGGATTTGAGGTTTATCAAGATCTTTACGAAGGTTTCAACCAGACCCATCTCATCAATGATGGAGCAGGATAGAAGAGAAAGCCAATGGATTTGGGGATTTTTGTGACGATGGTGGCTTCTGAAAACTGTGCACATGTACATGAGCCTTTCAGATTGAGTTGGCGTAGTGACATTTAGAGTCCTGAGCTAGTGCATATGCACTGGCGACATTATGTGCGTGTGCATTACACGTGCTGGCAACTACTGTTCAGATTCTAGGAAATGACTTCAAAAGGAGATCAAGAAGCTACAGGTCTACAGTCACAGTGACGTAAATATTTGCAATACAATAACAAGCGACACAATAAAAAGTACAGATTCAGCTTCTTCTTTGAGCATATTAATAATTGTAAATATGAATATTGCATGAACACCAATTCCTGCACACAAAAAACAGACCATTGGATACTATTGATTTTTCCATAGAATTTTTTCCTTTTGAAACTTTCGTGAAAAACTTTTGACCCCCCCCCCACCAAAAAATAAGTATTCCCATGGTACGAATGCAGCAAACTTCCTGATCCTAATTGGCTACCACCTCCAGAGTCAACCATCTCTGATTGTGACCCCTTCTGTGATACCCAAGACCCCAGACCCTCAAACAGGACGTTAGAATCCTAGATTGGGCATTAGCGAATCTCCACCAAGGGCGAACACGAAGCCAGGTCATGATTACCTCCCTAATGACTACAATCAAGGGGGACAGTTGAACTTCAACGTTGACCTTTGCTATTTGTTGAGTCCAGTGAGCCAGCGATTCCTTGGCTGATGGGTAGATTTTAAAATGGATGAAACTGTAACAGCTTATTGAGACCACAGCCCCAGTCCAAATGTATTACCAGGGCCTTACATGTAAAGTTTGGATACAAAGTAGTCGCAATAAATTATTTAAGCTGGATAAACTCACACTGCCACACACATGGACATTACATGTGATCTTTACGTTGCTAAGGGTTGGTACGTGAGTATGGTAGTGACGTCAATAGCCTGGTACTAGATGGCATCAGACTGTGAAAATTTCAGCGAAGTTATACTGAATTTCCTGGAAGTACAATGTGTGACGCAAGTACTAACTACCAGGAAATTCACATGAGTTGAACACTTAAAAAACTTTTATACCTGAGACATGTAATACATGTTTAATACAGACACTTCAATTCCTAACTTCACTGTTACTAGTATCTGAAACTTACATTTTGTAAATTATAGACTATACATGATGCCAGACCTCTCAAATAACCTCTTTACATCTTAAAATTTACGAGTTATACATTGTAACTAGGCATAGAATACAGTAGATTAGTCCATGAAGTATGTAAGGCAATAAAGTTCATCACTGCACATAGAGTCTGGTCTTTTGTATGCATGAAGCCCCACAAGTGAGTTACAGTACACATATATTTGATGGTTGTCTTTTTACCAGCCCAAATTACACCATATATTTTGCAGTCTGGTCTATAAAGGTTGTCATTGTTAGTGCATATGTTGCAGCAAATTGAAATGAAGTTGTAGATTTATCAACCCTTAGTTTGGTCTGATAAAAAATATGATTGTCATGCATATGTTCATGCATAACATTCTTTTGGGAGTGCTTCAAGTGGTGACATTGTAAAAGTAAGTTAGCAACATTAATTTTGTACATAAAATCATCCCAACTTAACTTTTGCTTCTTCTTGCTTGGGACACGTCAAGCATTCAATCTACTTCAAAGCAAGAAGATTTTTGGATACATACAATCATTTAACTTTAGTAATTGAAGTAAAAAAAGATTACCCCATTCTTTCAATTGAAGGTTAAATGGAGACAATACACACATACTAGATGATATGGTTAGCCCCGCCCTCCTCAAGTAACCCAAGCAAATCGTTACTGCAAAAACTATGATAAATTTCAATAACTGTCCAGTATCAAACTTAACTCATTATCAGAAAGAAAACATAACCTACCTTGCTCAGTATATATATGTCAGAAATACAAATCACCTCTGTAACAGTCAATCTGGAACTCTGTTATTTTCCCTTCAGTGTAAGCACGGCCGAATGACCAACCCTTTTATGTAGTCACTATAGACGCAGTGTCATATATCAATAAGGAACCGATTGCTCAGATTACATGTAAATCAGCAGCAATAAATATTTGATGAACGTCCTGGCAAAAGTAATTGATCTTTAGTTGTTGGCTCAAGCTTACATATGCCTGTATAGTGTTATATGATAAACAATTGTCATACAATATATACACTAACTGTAAGCATAACACGATATTTACTTAAATAAATGGCTCTTGCTTGCATATTTAAATACATTAGTTGCCTTCTCCTTAAAAGAGGCTTTTTCCAATGTTTGTAAAATATGATTGTTTAATAACAAAATAACTTAGATGTTATACATGATCTGGCTCTAAAAACAAGTAGGAAGATTATAGTTACATTTTCTTTATACGCCATTTATGAAAACTTCATCATTCCATAAAAAGGCTCGTTAATCACAAATTTCATTGTGCATTAAATATATACCCATATTGATTTGTAGCATGCATTATGACTCAGATAATGGCAAGCAACAAATGTCTTAAATCAATAGGATAATAGTGTGTTGTGTGTTGTGTGATGTATATATTTAGATTTGTAGCCCTGAGCTTCTTCATTGATTTTTGCCAGGTGTCATTGCTAATTTAGATTTTGTACAGGCTATGGGGATGGATTAAGTAAACAGAAGGGAAAACTTAACAATGAAAAAAAAAAGATTTGAAATGTACAGTAGTGTTTGGAGAATTCAATTATAGAACCAAGCTTCCAAAGCCCTACATGGCCTGTCTATCAGTAGGTGCTGTTGAACACTTGGGAACACGTTAAGAAATGACTAAAGGGGTGTTTTTACATTTTTAAATGTCTGTTTCTTTTCTATAGAAAAACAACAGTTAGTATCGCTTGTAAAAGCACCAGGTGCAGGGATGTTAGTGTTACTGTGACTGTCGTTCAGCACCAGGGACAGGGATGGCAGTATTACAGTGACTGTCATTCAGCACCAGGGACAGGGATGGCAGTATTACAGTGACAGTCATTCAGCACCAGGGACAGGGATGGCAGTATTACAGTGACTGTCATTAAGCATATTTGATTCTACAAAATATCTTCCCCCCCCCCCCACACACATAAAAATACTGCCCTAAACTTGCCAAAATCCTTTTTATCTATCAACCAATATGGGGGATAGTTAAATGATACTAAGCACAGGTACAGACCATTTTGTCGATACTAAACTAGTTAGTAACACACAGATTTGGACAGCTCAATTTCTCAGCAGTTATACTGGACACTAGCCAAAGCCTGCAGCTGGGTAATACATAATATATTACAGGTCACGAAGATAGTATTGAATATCGCTCAAACTCACATGTGAATGTCATGACCATTGGTTATCTGTATATATCAGCAAATCATGTAACGTTTTTCTCATGGTTCCAGATTTGAATTCCTCTCCTAGCTACAGTCACAAAATTACCGCACTGAATTATTGATACCCAATCCTGGCCAAATTGCTTGCAGATCACAATTTTTCCGAACTTACCTACTATCTGATTATACACGATGTATTTCCTGGCTTAGTGCCCTTAAGCCTACAGCCAGCCCAGGTTTTTGCGACTGACACAAGCTCTTGGCGGTTTTAATGTTTAAAGCGCGGTGTCAGCGCCCTGTAATCTTTGGCCGCAGGATCGCAGCGGTTGGCCTGCTAAGAGTGATCCCGCTAAAGCCCGCGTATGGATTTTTCCATTCGAGGCGGTTTGTCTATACAGATAGATAGATGGGATGTAGGGAAGTGTCATTAAATATGCAGGGGGATTATGACCTGTAGGTATTACCTTTCCCACAGGTTGGGGGGATAATGCTGTAAAACACTGTCCCTCAGGGATTGAAAGGGCTATTCACCATCAATTCTGGGTCAAAGATTGTACACACTGTGCATTATGATATTATTCATGCTGGTACCATGATTCTATTTTTGTATTTTTGCATTGCCCACTCCACCCCAAAATCATGACACTGCAAATATGTGCTTCCATTACATTACTACATAGAATATATTAATATTATTCAACTACAAACTTTAAACACAGCAAAAAACTTTCTACTGTAAAATAAAGCCATGCAGGTAGTCAGATAATGCTATGGTCTTCAAATCTAGCAAACAATTTGCTTGGGAACTACCTGTTACAGTAACTACAAATTTGTTACTCGACGGTCCCTTTTCACTTTACAAAATTAAAGGCCTAACCACATGCCCTAAGTTTCATCTCTTAATGATCTGTAATTTAGAACAGAGTGGCTATTTCAGTACAATCATAACAGCTGCCTAATGGTTACAAACAGTGAACAGAATTCTTATGTTGACGTTTGCCTCTTTTTTTTTTTACAACTTTAGAAATCAAAATACCTGACAGGAGTTATACCAGAATCTTCAAGATCAACATCTGACTTATAAGTTACATTTTGATGCTGCCCACATACAACACACACACACAAATCATAACCATCTACTAGTACTACATGTAAGAAAGTGAACTGCCCTGAACCCTAGTAGGCCAGGTCATTAGCTGGGTTGAATAACTGGCTATCACAAAGCTTTTAGGCATGTAAACAGACTGATTAAAAGGCACAGGTCCAATTACTGACACAGGGTGACAGGCTGTTATCAAACCTAACACAATGCAGCCTGGTCCCTTTATATTATTCACACTAAGGATTGGTCCAGGTAAATGTGCTAAGATGGCAAGTTCTAACCTTTCGTCTCCTTAATTATGTGCCTTATTCCTATTATGTACCAAAAATGACCAGCAGGTGGCATCAAATTGCGAGCTTATAATGCTAAATCTATCATGATCAGATGAAAGGAAGCGGCTTCATTTGAGGAGGCAGGCCTTGCTTAATGCTAAATTCAGATACAGGTCCTAATTTTGCTTCATGTAGAATGAACTGATTAGACATTCTGCTGGCTGCAAATTGCATGGACCTAAAATGGCCGATCGTGCTTTACATGTATGTAAAAGGGTATGCGGGCCATCAGATCAAGTCAGCAGGAACTTCACTATATCTGCTGTGCTATTCATTACAACTGGTAACTGGGTTCTGGAACATGTCACTTTTAATCATCAACCTGTGCATTGTGTTCTTCCCCTGGGATTCCATGGACTCACAGGCATGTTACTGTAGGGCTCTAGATTAAGTGGCCATAGACCACTAAAATGTAGGCTGGGATAACTAAAAAGACACTTTGGGGACAATGAAAAAATAATCAACATCAGAATGTCAGCCCTTCTTTTGTTTATCTGGCACATGTCCCAGCTTTTGGATCCGGAAAAGTCCCCCCGAATTTCCTGTCTACACTGCAATTATAGTGCGCCTGGGAGTGAACATAAGCAAAATAAAGTTGACTTCAAGTTGAAGTCATACAATACATGTACTTCCCAAAAAACAGGTTAGGACACTTAATCCTCGGGACAATTGAAATTTATTTTTGGGACAGTGCTGGGAAGAAAAATTAATTTTGAGGCCTGCTTTGTATTGTAGTTCTCCTTATCATGACAAATTCTCCACATTCTATGTGCTTTTTTCCAGCAGCTCAGGATAAGAGGATCAAAAAGCCTTTGCAAGCAAGTTTCTGTGTATCCTGCTGCTAGACATCTGGCATGTTTCCAAACACCAGTTTTGTTTCCTGGTGACCTTGTCTTCCTTAGTGCCATCAGCGTTTTGCTCTTTCCATCAATCAAGCCTTGAGTTGCACTGATTTTCAAACCACTGCATGTACAAATGAACTGCGTACTGTCTCCTCTTACTTTATTATACTGGCAGAATAGAACACACATACGTGCACACATTCAAAGAAATTTATCATGAATTCTTCTGCAAGCACCAGTTGAATTGAGGGCGAGCAATGTAAGCTTCAGGCAAACATGCTTGTCAATAAGATTAGGGGCCCACCTTAGTGTGCTTTGCCGAAATTGTGGTAGAGTCACATTGTACAATATATACATTGTACACTATGAAATAATGCATAGCATATGCATCATTCTTCACCTCAAAAGAGGATGACTTCCTTTACTTTTACCTGTACATAGAAGAAGCTTTCTGTTTGAATGTAACGTTATATATTTTGGGATTGAACATCAGAATTACTTTAGATCCCCTGTTACTGTACATGTACCTAAGCCCCATTATCATGACCAAATTGAATACAAAACTTCGAATTCACGTGTCCTAAGTAGGGAAAAGGTAAAAGGCAGAAGTAAGTGGTAGACTCTTGTAAGTCCAGATCAATATTACCTTTCCCCATACCTACACTGGATCAATATTTCTCCACCCCCACAGTGGGGGACGTATTGATTTTTGTGCTCTGTGGTACAGAATATAGAAGTCCACACTGCATGCTGTCTTTCCCCAGGCAAAAGTAAATTGGTTTCCTTATTGCTCCTACATGGTTTGTCCCCATAAGAGTACGTACTAGCTACAATAATACATCATATCGTGGCTCAAAATACTTGTAATACGTTGTATGTAGCAAACCTGTAACAGGGGGTTCCAAATTGTAAGCCTTCTTTTCTTTTTGCAATATGATGCATTGCAGGTGGGTATTTGCATTGGAATCCCTATTTAATGAGGTATTGCCATATTCATTTTCAGAAATATTCAATAATACACAGTGTGTACATCAAGATGTATGGAAAGTAGAAATTGGTTTACAAAGAGTTGAAATCCATGAGATGTCTAGGTGCAATTAATAACCATACTGTATATAATATTATAAATATAATGCTACAGTATAGTCTAATAATAACAGACCTCCTCTATCTGAGACTATAAGAGAACATGAAATTTGGACTTACCTGATACATGTACATCCAAGTTAATAACTATGTACGTTGCTTCTCTAGCAACTTAACAATCCTACTGTGTAGAACAAATATTCCTTTTACATCGCATCAATGGAATCCACTTGGAAATGCTAATTCTAGTGGTGCAGTATTGACTGGTTAAACATGGGCCGCCCATGTCAAAGGGGTAAAGCGTCACAAGTAGGGCAAGTAATAGGCAGCAATCTGTCCCCTGGGTACACAGTAGCATTCTGCCCATCCCAGCTGTCTGCATATTTGAACAGTTAAACATATTCCCACAAGTATATCAAAGTGGTGTTAAAATTTGGACAGCTGTATCTATTCAATCTGATCTTCAAAGAAACTCCACGCTATTTTCTTTTTTGATCAACAATTTACTAAAAAATTACATCAGGCCCTAGTCTATTAGTTTAAGTCCTTATAAAAGCAAAGAATGAAAATTTCCAATGTTAACTGTGGTACTGAATAGTAACAATTGTGGTAAAGATTTTGCCCATAATAAAATGTTGCTTATTCTGTCAGCAATGACAGCTCAATTATGACTGCAGTAATTTCATCCCAGACTATTACTTGGGATTCCGTATTTGAATATTGCATTGATGTAAGATGAAGTCTCACGCACAAATTTGCCAGAAAAAACAATTAGAATTGATGGTGAATATCGGAGCGCAGGTGGTAGTCAGACTCCCGGCTCCCTCTCATCTATATTTCATCACCGCGCTGTTATCTCCGATATTTCAGGAGGGAGTGAAGAGGTGGCCACCATTCAGTACCAACCACCAGATTTTGCAAAGGCTTAGGAAAAAAAATGTTGTGTTTCCTGTTTCAGTCCTGAAAACAATTAGGGTTGGTAGGTATGGATTATCTTCTCTTTTATTTCTTTTTTTTTATTTTGGTGCTCTCTAGTAATCCTAATTATACCATACAGTTAAGTTTTAACAAAGCAAAACTTGCATGAGGACACTTATATTTTCTATGTCAGTGTTTAAAAACCAATTGTGCAATGTTTCATCACTCAGGTCAGATCATGGAGCTAGAAAAGGTCGATCAGCTTGAAAAATGAATGTCTCTTGCAGAGGTCCACCTCCCAAAAAAGGCTAGAGTCTGCAGTTTTTTCCAGGGTTGGTCGGGAAACAGGAAACACAAGATTTTTTTTCTAGGCCAAAGGGAAGCCGTTCACATGAATCATAGTCTTACCTGTGTCGTGTTTTCCGCTTGGGTGAACACATCATGATTAATAGTGGCAACAGTAGCATACATGTGAGAAATAAGAAGGTTTTATGCTTCTTGCCAAAAGCCATGTTACTAAGTGTGACAGGTTGCTTTGGGATTCGTGTGATCTTATGTCTCTAAATATAAATGCAAACCCGCTCAGTTATTGAATAATATAGTCCCCATCTAGATAGGTGGCCTTATGCAGACTAGAAGTTTTCCTCATCATCAGTCAATATTTGTGATTGACTCAAGCTAGGGAACTGGAATTTGATACCCCGAATTATCGTCAAATCTGAGCAGCTAAGTGACAATAATCAAACAGGTGTTACATGTAATGCTTATGTTTCTATTTATTAAAACTAAATGTATACGTAAGATTTTTGTCCACGAAGCTTCTGTCACATTTCAATGTAGATTCAATTAATGCAAGTCACTAAAAATAACCATTAACGTTCTTATTGTTCCAATCCTACTTAAAATGCATTACACAAATTTTGGAGAAGATCGTGATGACATGCAAGGATCCTTTAATTCCAGCAAGTATTGATTACATACGAGCCTTAAGTAATACTGTGATAGAGCCTTCATTAGCCCTGATGGCCACTTTTAATGTCACATGAATCCATAAAATTTCAGGTCAGCCATTTCAAAACCCATCATTGGCAACTCATGTCATTGGACTTACCAGTAAGCCATACAAAATTTGATGTTCAGCTTTATAGAATTTTGAACAAATTGAATTTCTTGGCTCTCAAGAGCTATATGTACATATCTTTGGCCAATGGATGAAAAAAAAAGACTGAGAATTATCTGGTTGCATAATACTTTCAAATTCCTTCAAAGATTGAATATTACCTTCCTGTTCATAACTTGTCTACTTTCCAAATTGCAATTATATGTCTTAGATGATGATAGAAACTTTAAAAGAATATGCTTATGTCACAGCTAACAATAATACAGCAACAGCCTGCAAAGGTGTCCTTAACAAGGAAATGCATGTAGCTACAGATAGCTATAGCTCAAGAAAGAGGTTGGTAGAGAAATATGACATGTAGAAAATTGCTCACTCGTCATTTTACCCCAGGGAAATTCTTCAGGAGACCTGAAGCTCTATCTAAGCCTGGATATATTTCAGTTGCGGTCATTTGCTAGAATGTAAAATCAGTTCAAGTGATTGATCATGCCTTGGAGAACCCAAGAAGGTTGTAACAGTCAGTTTGGAAGATAACTTACAAATCATGGTCCAGTAGAAAATTCTAACCTAACAGTGCAGTTTTACACAGCTTGTACTTACATGTACAAAACTGGTGTTTTGAATTTTGCAACTTCAATGCAGATTATCTATACATTATAAAACATTGATGTTGTACGTAGCTAGTATAACATAGAGGTGTCTGCAGGCATTAAAATTCAATACATCATTGACAAAATGTTCTTTTCTTGCAATCCTACAGAATTAGGTCACATAGATGAATATTCAGTACATGAATTCTTTATAGGGGATTAAAGATGGCCTATCAAAGAATTATATAGCATTTGTCTTTGAACATAAAACTGAGCTGAGGAAAATGCAATTTTTACGGCTGAGCATTTCTGAGAGTGAGATGCTAGTTCTGTAATTTTCAGCTGGAAACTGCACATTTTCTATGGCATCTATGCTGTAATTTTCAGTGTATAGGGGATTAAAGACAGCCCGACAGCAAGTCGGTAAAGCATATATAACATTGATCTTTGAACATAAAACTAAGCCGAAGAAAATGCAATTATTATGGCTGAGCATTTTTGAGAAGTAGAGACTGTAATTTTCAGCTGGAAACTGCACATTTTCTATGCTGTAATTTTCAGTGTATTTGAGGGGATTAAAAACAGCCTGACTATAAGAGTAAAGCATTATGAAAATTTATATAGCATTTATCTTTGAACATAAAACTGAGCCGAGGAAAATGCAATTATTATGGCTGAGAAGTAGAGACTGTAATTTTCACCGGGAAACCACACATTTTCCATGCTGTAATGTTCAGTGTAAAATTGCCACAGCGAACCAGGTTGTTATGATGATAACAAAATCGATGCGGCTGTTTGAAAAGAAAATATTGACGTAAGCTGTGCTGTGTTGAGTCTGTACTGTTCTGCATCAGTACTCCATATTAGAGAATGCTTTGTTGAAATCCATCCTTTCCTTTTAATATATAACCTTTCATTTTATCCATCTGCATGCTAGTCTCAATGCATGCATGTAATGATAAATCTGGGATATTGCAACAGACTGAGTAACAGCTGTTTATAGGAAAAAGAAAAACTTTTAATCTTTATATTAATCACATAAAGAAAAGGTTGCATGCATGTATGTACCAAAGTATATGAAATGCAGCATTCTATACAAGCAAGGTCCATTTCGGATGGTAGAAAGTTGTGTTATTTTGGATGACATTAAAAGGATCAATATTTCACAGTACTAATTTGAGTGTAATTGTACCATAATAATTTTTTCTGCTTATTTTTTTTTATTTCTCTAAAGCACAACATAATTGCATACTTGAACTACAAAAAACACTAAATATATCCCCAAATATTCCCGTCATGTTGGGCTTTCCGTGCTTTTCCGTTTCATTCACAACCGAGGTATGCGTACATGTAGCAAATGTGATTGAAACCTACACGATACGTTCCCTTTGACTCAGTTTAAGCTCCACAACCCCCGGCATCAGATATGAATTGTGCTGAGTCAGTAGAAAAGCCACGACGTGACCACTTAAGCGTTCTAATCGCTCCTGTGTATGCCTATAATAGATCAGTCAGGAAAAAGCAATTACACCCCAAATCGCCTTGTCAAACCTGGCCCGCCCAAGGCACTGGCCGGGACCGCTCCTCTACCGTGGCCCTAGACACATCACCTTTCACACAGATAAGATTGAAAATACCCACCAGCTGCGCGTAACGTCTTCTCTCACTGTTGTAGCTGTCTTCTGCGGTGCTCGTCGTCTTGTGGGCAGATATAGAGGAGAAAAACACTGATTTGGCGTCAGAATTGCACCACTTCCTGGATCGTATCCGCCATATTTAATTATGTGGTGACGTCACGAAATCTACAGCGTGGAAGAAACCACCTGTTTCAACTTCTTAGGGGACAAAAATTGACCTTCAAATTTTACCATATTTCTTTTCGTGCAAAGAATCCAGGAAGTAATTCAAAGTAGTTATATTCAACGTCTTTGCTTCATTCTAAGACGTCCGTGTCTGTATTTATTTGTTGCGACCTAGTTTTTCTTTCATATTTTCTCCTTGGACTCAACTATATGCTAGTGTAGTTCTGATTCTGATGAATGTACTTATATGGCCAGCTTATATGACACACGTAACGTTACACCTACATGTATGACTACGTGTTTATTACAAGAGATCTAAAACATCTGCCAATTTTATATCCGGTTGACGTGAATTCTCATTTCCTCTCTGACGGTGCAACTGCGTCTCATTTCAACCAGGAGTGTCAACAGGATCTCAAAGCGTCAGCCCCGTATCCGGATGTTAAAAAACCGTGTGGGATACTAGATCTATAGTCGGTGCCATCTTTTATGGTATCGAAATACTAATTGTTTATCTTCTATTGTTGGAAAGTTTATGGGAGTGTCACAACATGTCGTAGAGAGGGAAATGCAAATGAAAGTATGTACGCAGGTCCAAGGGGGGTTCGAATAACATACAAAGGGACCAGGGCCTGAGAGAGACTAAAATTTAACTGAAGCTTTGATTATAGGGATGGATGTCAGGGTAATAAAACAAGAAATAAAACACTTTGCATCAAGTGAACACAGAGAAAAATGTTTTCTTACACATATAACGTAAATAAGCAGTTTATAAGACGAAATACGTCGGATACTAACAAAGATAAATGGTGTTTGTAATCTATTTTCAAAGACGCATAAAGCTTTTAAAAGATGGTCCTGATCAGAATCAATCATGAGCACCCTTTCATGAAGGTTCTCTATCAGCACTTTGATGCTATATCAAAGCATGGAGTTAAAAGAACTCAATGATCAAAGTATACATACGATGGATTACAAGTCAATAGCGTCAAAATAGTATATATAAGAGATTGTCCAAGATAAAAAGAAGGTCGTCACTATTTGATGGGATTGAGAAAATGATTGCGTTTAAATTTCTAATGTGGCGGCAAATTGGATCTTGAACAGCTGTGTATTAATTTATGCGTGAAGTATTATTTCAAATTTTACTAAACATAGCACGTGTTGTTAGCCGCTATGAAATGACACTTTTGTGGGCACAACATGGTCAAATATTTGTAGGAAAGAGGAGGAAATATTCCATACTGTACTGTACTGTACTGTACTGTACTGTACTGTAACTATTGGATGGCCGCTATAAAATTGCTATGTCGCACTCGCCCCCTCTAGCGTCAGACTAGTACAGTGCAATCACTTGCTTGTGCCTTGCGACGACTTTCATTTAAGAAACAACGTGCAAAGTTACACTGCAGTTAGTCCATCTCTTGCTTTCTCTCCGATTCAAGAATTTCTTGTAAAAAGTAACATAATTTTTCAAGAAACATTTAATTTCATTTTATACAGAACATGTGGATATAATTTTAGAGAATTCTGCCCATCTATGCATGGTAGTAGCGGTAAGGAGGACGCCTGGTGGTTTGTATAAAAACTGCATCATTGAAGTTATATAAGTGCAAGTTCCCACTTTGATATATCTGCGACGGAAAAACATCCAAATGAAACAGTTTCACATTTGACGCGTACGGTGACGTCATATATGACTGAAGGATTAGAAGGACTAACGTAAAGTTAGACAGTATTTTAACTAGACGATTATAATGAATTGAATACTCACAAAAATCAGGTACAGCAAGCTTTCTTCATGTACAAAAGTGATCTGTATACACATGTATATGGACATGGATAGTTACAGTAGATGCACATCAAATTGGATAAAATGTTACGTACTTCTTAATTTGATCTAACAATGTCTTTACCGATAGGAAAGACATTCGGGAGCGATGTAAGTTGTTATAATTATATAAGGTCTATATTTTTATGGTATCGATATAATTGTTAATCTATACTGTTGATATACTTGATACATAATGCGTACTTCGTGTATGACCCTTTACAAAATATACATGAAAAGTTGCAAAATTGTTGATGCATATCTAATGTATTGTAGTGCAATGCTTACTTAAACTCCTAATTGATAAAGTGGTGGAAAATAAGAGTTATTTATTCTGAGCATATTTTCCACGCATTTCTATGTTTGTCAAGTAACCAGCATCAGAATGAAGAGGGTTTCCATTACATTATTCAAATTGTCGCCACTAAAAGATATCAACTTCAAATTTGTGATGTAGCTTAGTCCGACAAGGAAGTCAGAAAATAGGTCAAATTCATTGCTGCTTTTACAAAACTGGGTGTACTAAGTCATAAATGATAAAGACAATATCAGCTGAACTACTTTGCGGATACTTAATATGCATGTACGTCTTATCCACTGATAGCAAGGTACTTTGTGGCAATTCTTTCACATAGCCGTAGTTTACGATTAACAGTGATTTGCATATTATCTTTCATATTGAATTTTTGACTTAAACACATGTATTCGTCAATATTATCTAAAACAGTTATTTCATTTTTTAGCATAGATTCATAGATTGTACGTGTTATATATCCTAAGGGCTATCCTAGTGGCTATAGGGTCCTAATCATTTTCATGCCTCCTCCACGTCTTTCTAAGGATCATTTCATTCTCTTCAGTCATGCCTTTCCATAGCAGATATCTCCCAATTAGAGAACACCCCTCGAATGCTTTCAATGGAATAGCCCGTTAGCAGTTCCGTACTGTTAACGTTATTACTCTGTCCCCTCCTCTGCAGTGACTGGGAGTTCCTCGGCGATAATTCTGGAGACAGAGTTCCATCCGGTGTACGCGTCTCCCCCAGTGTAGCCCCTGCAGTCCTGCACGTTGAAGGCCACGTCCACCGGTCCCTGGGGTATGTTCTCGCACAGTCCTTCGACTGTCGGGGAACGTGGTAACTTCGTAAGCCATTTCTATAAATACACGCTTGCACGTACGCACTCAAAAACACAGTCACTTACTACTGTGACGCGCACACGGACACACACACACGCACGCACACACTCACGTACACACACGCACGCGAGCGCGCACATACACACACACACACACACACACACACACACGTGCGCGCGCGCACACACACACACATACACGCACGCACGCATATACACACAAATATAATAATCACGTGAGATACCTCTTCCATCTCATACTTGTAAGAACATATTAAGTTATTAAGAAATGAAAATCTAGCAATGGCCATGGGAGATGAAACATACTAGTACGCCAAAAGATGAAGTTGTATTCCGCTGACATATATTCTGTACGTAACTTGCGGCATACATAGATTCTGTGCGTAGGATGACGTTGTCCATACATGTATTTAATTTTGTTAGATCTTTAGTTGTAGAAGACCATACGAAAGCCCCTGTACTTTTAATTGCGTCAATAAAGAATCCCTTTATAAAATAAACCTACTTGTGGTAACTCTGTGTATGTTGACGCTCTCAGCGCCGTTCGTGAAGGTGAGACCGTCTATGGGGACCGGGGTGAGACACTCCCTGCCGTTAAAGGTGAAGTACCAGCGCTTACAGCACTCCTTAGTGGACAGGACGCGCAGAGAACCGTTCCACGTCACGTGCATCGTGGTGTTCATCTGCCGCTTGTGGAAGCGGCAGATCTGGGGAGAAGTCGGAGACGATTCACACCATAAATGCTTAAACGCTTCACACCATAACGCTTCACATTTACAATTCAGCCTAATAAATCAAATCAAATCTACAATTCTACACCAGTCATGCATGATTGGAGGCGTGGGGACTAAGAAGCCACAGCGCCGCCATGCGACATGGAGTTGTAATGTTTTATAGGGATTACGACGGCCGCTAGACTCTTAGGATTCAATGTTTTTGGAAATTTTGTCCATTCCATTACCATGCACAAACCTTACTTTTGTCATACACGAAGAACAACTAGGACGAAAAAACGTTATAGAGTCATTTTCATCACTGTGGGCACTTGAAAGTATTACTATGACTCATTGATTGATATCACGTCCTTTTGATATAACGAGTTTTAGATCCGGACTTTTCTGCAATGCGTATGAAGATCCACATGTGTGACTGTTGGTTCATAAAAAAAGGACAATTGCTTGTTGCTTTGTTAGTAAGGCCATTATCGCCAATGCTAGTGACAACCAGGCTAAGAAAAGAACGTTTTTGTACCTTGATAGTGCCTTTGTCCCTGTCGTCCTTGATCCTGTCCCAGACGCAGTGTTTGATGTTCTGACTGGCCACCAGGTCCGGAGCCGAGTCGCCCGGTTCTCCCTTCTGTCCCCGGATACCGTCCACACCACGTACACCCCTGGCATGGGCGAACGGGAATAGTTTCATCAGGTGGGTCAGTAATTAAATGGATACTGACCTTTTTTTTTTGTTACACAACCTAACGGAATTTACATTATTTTGTACCTGGAAATGTTTTGGTAGACCGTCTGTTATCTTCACCAGCAGAGCAATGATCTACTTCTGGTTACCACCATGCGAGACTGAAGTTAGAAGAATGCACACTCCGGAACAAGGACGCTGCATGTATCTTTGACAGAAAATCTACTCCTGTCATGAACATTGAAGAGGGGGGTATACACACGTTTGCGACTCAGTCTTCTCATTGCAGCGCCCCCTTGTTCTGAGAAGTCGAACTGGCTGTCCTTACCTGAGGAAGGTAGCAGTCGGTGTAGCCAAGATTCAAACCTTGTTGAAGCTTGATACTTTAGATCAACACAGTAAAGACAGCTCACCTCAAATTTTAATTGCTCTTCAGTCAACCTCCTTGGTGAGGCGCAATGCTTGTAGTTTAATACATTTTGTCGTTACTGACAGCTTGCTGTAACGGGCTTTAAAACGGGAAATTTCATTTATTGATAACTGTTGACATTTTGCTTACCTGGTGCCCGCTTTCCCGCCTATCCCATCGAAGCCGTTACTGCCGGGATAGCCATTCTGTCCTGGGACACCGTTCCTTCCCGGCATGCCTGGCGCACCCATCGGGCAACATCCGGGACATGTCTGCCATGACATACGAGTCAGCAACTTTAATTTCATTTCTGATATTACTTATTTCATGCTCCTGTCCATCAAAATTAGAGCAAATAGTGAATACCTATACCAGTTTTTAAAAGAAATTTTTTAAATAAATATTCTATTTCAATCATGTTAGGGGCACAAAGTCAAACTCAAGAATGACGTTGAGAACTCAGGAACGCATTTGATATGTTTTTTAGAGAAAAACTCCACGATAATTCAACTGAACAATTAAAACGACGCAAAGGAAACGCTAGAACGCCGATAGCGGGTTTATTCATGTTGGCAGGATCATGATGTCAGGACATATATTTTGATTCCAATCGCCATTTAGTGAATGGCGTTTTCATAGCTTAGAAGGTATTGTATCTAAAATCATTCAATGCATGCATTGTGACTAGTCATTGAAACGTTATTCATTAAAAGGGGATTGGTCTATTGTTATCCTACTTTTTAACAGGATGATAAAGGACTCATGGATATTTAGGAAGAATTAGTATTGTTTCCGCTCAATTGATATATGAAAAAAAACTGACATGGTACTCACAGTTCTAGTGTAAAACATACACTTTTATCAACATACGAAACATATACACGCATCTATAAAATCTTATTACATTTCGTAATCCTCATTCAGGAAATGTAAGTACATCACAGGTACTTCCCATTCAGTGACTGACAATGTCCATCTGAATGGCAATGACCTTAATCAGAAAAGGAATGATAAAGGGCCGAAACGACGCAGCTCTGGCGAGGAACTACGCCTACGATGATTGTAACACGGAGGCTGACTGAGTTTCTGATAATGAAAAAGAAGTCGTAAGAACGATAGCACCAGAGGGACGAGGAAGATATTTCCTCTGTGTGCTGTGAAGAAAATGAAGTCTTCTTAAGCATCCCGGAGCGCATAGTCCCGCTAGGAGAGCTACATGCTCCAAAAAGCCAGTAATACAGTATTAAATGCATCACAAACAACGAAGTAAGAAACGCAGGAAAATCAGGACCATTTCACGCACCAACAACACCGAGTTTCTAGTTAGTTTAGCCTTGAAAACATGATATGTTACTTCTTCAGGCATATAACTAAAGCTGGAGAAAGACTAGTCATTTGATCCTTGACCTGTAAGCAAAATTACTCGAAATAGTGAGCGTGCCTTCTAAACCACGTGACGGCAATTTTTGCCAGATCGCAAAGCATCGGTTAAGACCTTTCCATAAATACAAAAAAGCAACAAATATGTTAAAGCTAGAAAAAGCACACCACAGAAGGGTATTGCGTGCTGCAAAAGTGTTAAAGCTACCTGCTTGCATTGTACCTCGTTCTCCGAGTCATCGGGATCGTCTGGCGGCGCGCTCCAAACTCTGGCTCCCAGGAAAAACAGGACACACACCGACAAGACTGGAGTCCAGTTCGCCATTTTCTACCAGTCAAAGACCCTGCCCTCCTTGACCGTCTATGTTGTCCACCGTTGCTTTTTTTTCTTGGCTGACGCTCCTACAATTCACATCTGTCCGCCCCAGTAGTCAAGTAGAATTAGCCTCGGAACGCCACTGCACATTGGTCGCACCCACAGAAACAACGGGACGGCAGAACCAGCGGTAATGTCATTAGCAATATGACAAATGGTGGGCCATTCAGGGCTAAACTAATCACTCAGCCCTTTCATTTTCAATACAACTCCGCGGGGAGATCTCTTTGCGACGGCGAGTTCCCTTGCCAAGCTCACCAGATCCAGTCTCATTTTCCAAAGAGACCCTTTTATCTAATGATCTCCATTTCTGGGGACACATCTATTATCGTAGTCGCATTAGGGTCAGTTTTCTAAATGAGATATTTCAATTTCTGGGAATATATTGGAAAGCCTGCGGATCGATCGTAAACTGTCTCCTGGCGGCATTACCGGAGGAGAGTTTGATTAATTCTAACAGCAATTCATCGGTAAAATGGATTACTTCAGAAATAATGATCCCCGTATATTCTTAGAAGCTTTAATGTACTTAATGACTTTAAGAGTTATGCGTGGAAACGGAAACTTTTCGAGACAGAATCAAGTTTTAACTTGAGTCGCATACGAAGAATACGCTTAATTCAGACAGATCTCCAAGTTTCCTTTCCTAACTACATCTTAAAAGATGGTGGGATTTCATTAACAGAGGAAGCGGAGGCAAATAATGGAATACGTAATCATTTATGACCGTCGCAAATTGGACGTAATCAGTTACCTCATTTGACAGATGCTAACCCAATTACCCATTCTTTCCTTGATTAAACCGGGGCGGCCCGCCCTCGTTGCCGCCAGTCAGGGGCACGGGAGTTCGACCTGCTCCATCGGATGTCAGGTAAAGTCTGCATCAGCCAGTGATCTACAGCTCACTTAGCCCGGGCCTCTCTGCTCTTGATACCACGCCAACAGTAATTTGCAAAGTGCATTACCAAAGTTCAGATGCATTATGATACATGGACAGATTCATCAATAGTAAAGAATAGCTTGGAAAACTTTTCCCGTGACTCTACTGTGAAGTTTTACCAGAAATGTTCACGTACCGCTTCGCATGCAGCTTTTGAATCTGCAACGGAAATGAAAGTTTTTTCCTATATCTGATTTCATTTAGGTTGATGTTACGGGACTGAAAGACTTATGCGCTAATACTTTTATCTACATAGATTACATTATACTCAAATCTAAAAAAAGGTTCCGTGCTGTTTATGCACTTTTCACTCAAAAGAATGCTGTTTTTCTCGATCGAAAAGAAAGGCTGAAGAAATGGTTTACTACTGCCAATATCCCCTTTCCCAAGAAACATCATTAGAGTAGTTCATATATCAACTCTGATCCGTACAGATGGTTATGCTAGCTTATTAGTTTACTTAAGTCCTTATTCAATTTCTAATGCTATATGGTTCAATCTATATTTATTGACATTGTGTCACGTTGCATTATTCAGAAGGTACAATACGTCCCTTCATGCACTAGTTATGATATTCGTATTTTTTACAAGTCGTTGAATATTCCATATATGTAAATGTACCAAGCTTTGAATTGGGAGAGAGTGAGAGTGAGGGTGAGTGAGTGCAAAATGAACAATAAACAATAATTGGGCCATAATCAGTCGGAAACTTCCTCTAAGAGTATCAGTGAACTTCTCTGCCGCATTAGGAAATCCGGTCAAGTCACAAGACAAATCGGTACTATATAATTTTGAATAGGAAGACGACTCAGGCACATAATTCTAGCATTTTATTGCATGGAAGAACATTCTTTAAATGTTTTATAAGCTTTTATTGACTTCACACAATGTGGCAGCTTCTAACGCATTGGAGACATTGACTGCAAAATGTAGTACACTGTACAGCCAATGGGAACTGACTATACGGTTTTTAACTAACGTCCACAATATGAGTTATGAAACGGTGAGGTCAAAAGGTGTTAAGCAAAGAACTTGCTGTTAGATATGTAGCAGAATATCAAAACAATAACAATAGGTCAAAACAATAACAATAGGTCAAAACAATAAAAGAACTAGGCCATGCACATCTTTTGAAGTCATATATAACGTTCAAAGCACCACTAGTACTGGTGACCGAGTGCTTTGACCCAGCAGTTGTGGATCCGTTTAATTTTTAATCTTTCTACAAAAGAAATATCTTTTCCCATAACTAGATTGTGTTCTGTCCTGTTCGGATACAGTAGCTAAAGGGCCTGGCAACCTGGTCAGTCGTGGTCGTTATGAAATGGTAATTGTGACAGGCGGCCTCGGACCGTGATTAGAATGGCAGTTTACGTGTTTACCTCATGACACGGAGGTCATCCCATCAACATGAATCCTGCTCATGGTCAAATCATAACGGCCGTATATGTTATAATAAAAGTGGTGCAGCCACATCCGTTTATATTTATAAGATTGTCTGGAGGCAGAACATGTCATTACTCCCGAGGCCCAAAAATGAACATTTTCAAGTTTGTAGAATATTCTTCAATCGGTGACAGTTTTTGAAAGGTAAAAACACGTACCTCCAAATTTTCGATTTGGGTCGAGACTTTTGCGGATCAAGATGTAACATCTGTGTCCATAATATCACCAGGGTCCATAATATCGCCACATTGAGAAATAGTGTGCTTAAAGATATTTTTACTGCAACATACTTTTGGTATGCACTCCTTCACACATCAAAAGTACATACCTGGTATGTTGCAGTAAAAATATCTTTAAGCACACTATTTCTCAAGGTGGCGATATCATGGACCCTGGTGGTATTATGGACACAGATGTTACAGCAATTTGATGGTAAGAAAATTTGGAGGTACGTGTTTTACCTTATAAAAACAGTCACTGATTGAATAATGTTCTACTATAATCTTACATGACTGATGAACCTCTTCAACGAACATTTTCAACTTCTGCCTACATGGTCTTAAACACGTTTCTCGTTTTCTTGTTGATTGCATAAACAAAGTATCTATTTTTAAAACTATTCACAGTGGTTTCTTGAGGTCTCTGTAAGATTTGTGTGTGTTTCAGTAAGACAGTAAAGAATAACAGCATGGCTTCATTTTACACATCATACACACCAACAACCTTTATTGCACCTGTGATTTTTACAACTTGTCATATAGCATCACCGGCTAGCTATTGCACAAACTGCTTTCAATTATCTAATATGCTTATTGATAATATATCATGCAGATGTAGGGAATAGTGCTTTCTTGTTTGTCTTCAATCGTAATCTCCAAAGCATCTAATTTTGCTGGAGAAAGCCCTCATCAGTGGATAAGTATCCTTAGCTTGAGTATGCAGAGTATACTTAAACTGATGGCAGATATGTTTCTCTAATTATGACTTGAACACTAGCTTGTATGACATCTTTACAGCCATAGTCGTTGCTGCACTTGCGATGTTTTCATATCTTATAGTATATAATTCTTTACGTCACAAGTACAAAATTGATATAACCGAGATCAGATAGCTTCTTTATCTATTGCTCATAGCAGAGACGATATCGATTATATGTGCAAGTAACATTGCTTCCTTCTTTAAGCAGATAACACGGCAGAAAAATTGATCTATTACAAACGTAATAGAGCTTAGGTGCTCTTCTTACAATGCAGTGCTAATATCATATATATCATTTGACAGACGTAAAACAGTAAAAAGGCTTCTAATGTCCCTTTCAAAGCTCAATGTCCCCAAACCTTTAAAAAGCAATCAGGTCTTGTCTTACTTTCAAGACTTGTTTTTTTACAAATACACAGGCGAGTGTTACCTTGAATTAAGATGAGCTCTTGAATCAGAATTGAGCTCTTGAACACAACATTTGCTTGTTGAGTCACACACGAGCATCATGGTGTTATAGCTTAGGTAGGATTTAACTGTGATGTTCAACACTTCAGACAATTGGATGTGCCTTGTTTTAGTGCAATGCAGTTACAGTACAAACAATGCACCACTTCTATGACACCACTTACTGCAGATAAGATGCGTGGCTCGGTGAGCAATGGGTCTAATGTGTGCAAATGTCTTCCCTTGTCTCTACTTGGGAGCTCTTGTGTTGGAAATCACAGCTAAAATTCTGCTCAAGAATGAATTCTATGAACACAGATGAAGTGTCAAGTACTACACGAAATCCATTTTTAAAGTAACCCTTAAATCATGAGTAAGGGTGTTCTTAAAGATATGATTTCTTGCAGTGACGCTAAGTTTGCTCTAGCTGTGCCTGCAGAACCCTTCACTGATTTGTCGCATCGTCAGGAAGCATGATCTCTTCGACGATGATCCTGGACACGGAGTTCCAGCCGGTGTAGGCGTTCCCGCTGTTGGAGATGCCCTTACAGTTACGCACGGAGAACTCCACGTTGATTTTACCCTTAGGGAGACCGCTGCAGATGCCCTCAACTGGGACAAAATAAGTTAGGTTAGCAATATACGTTCAATAGTACAAACTTGTAAAAGGATAATACTATGGTGTAGTCAAATGATGTTCTATGCATGCATCGTCCAGGTATTTAACATTAATAGAGTCTAATCTATAGTTATCTAGCCTTTTGTTTTAAATCTTAGAGTCTGATGCTATGCGAAGGATTTTATGTCTTCTATGCTGATTGCACCATAATGAAAGCTAACGTTGTTTAGTTGATGTTACAATGAGTTCATTGGTGATCTATGAAGAGTAATAAGTTTCAGACAAGCCAAGGGAGCAAAGGAGTGGCCTGAGGGAGCAGGGAGCTAGGGAGGGGGGAGGACTCACTGGAGGAAACCCGGTGAATGTTCAACCCGTACATCCCGTTGTTTGCATTGGTGTAGACCAGTCCCTCGATCGGCAGCGGGCCCGAACACTCCATCCCGTTGAAGGTGAAGTACCACCGCTTGCAGCAGCCGCTGGTCGACGTCACCCGGAGGGCTCCGTTCCACACGACACGTAGAGAGGAGTTGGTGAACCGTTTGGAAAACGGGCATTCCTAGAGGGGGTTAAGATATATAAGAGCGCAGGTAGAAAGTCAGAGAAGCTGGCTGGGAGGCGGCGGGGCGGGGGCGGAGAGTCGGGCGGCGTGTGCAGCCAACTTACTGCGAGTCACTCTGTGGATGTTGAGGGCCACCAGCTCTTCACTGGGCTTAACGTATACAATCCCATCTATGGGCGCGGGGTCGCCACATTCTGCCCCGTTGAAGGTGAAATACCAACGTTTACATGCTCCGGAATGTGACGTCACCCTTAAGGGCCCGTCCCACAAGACCCGAAGTTCGGACGATTTCCGCCGTTTGGTGAAATCACAGACCTGAGGACACCAGCCAAATGGGCCAATGACAGAGGAGGGACGTACGGGAACCCTTCCTCTGTCTTAGCCATGCCAACTATGGGCAACATGCAGTAAGATGTGGAAACTAATTAACACAAAATTTTACATATTTCAGTTGACTAGCATAGTATACATCAATCAAATGTTGATTGGCATATATACTATGCATCAACTGCACAAACTATATCATTCATGGCAAAAGCTACTGGATCTTTAGCCTCGGTTGTCGACAAAACCTGAACAATACCGGATTTCAACGACTTTCTAGAACTGTTGATATGCGACTAAATGATCCTATTTCAACCTAGATGAGTATTTGATAACATCAGAAACTACTATAGAATTGAAAGTTTTATATTAAGCTGTTTGGCGCAGTTTAAAGCTACCTTGATCTTTCCGTGGTCCTCATCAAAGTTGAGGTTCCGCCAGGCGCACTGTTTGATGTTGCTGCCCAGCAGCATCGCCCCGCTGCCCGAGTCTCCCTTGTCTCCCTTCGTGCCTGGCCTGCCGGGTCTGCCCGGGAGTCCCCGGTCTCCCTTGTCCCCGTCCTTCCCGCCGATCCCGGGCGTTCCGGGAATGCCATTGCTTCCGGGAACGCCGTTGGTCCCGGGCATGCCCGGCGGACCCTGCACACAGCAGCCGTTTGCCGGACAAGCTTTCTGGTAGTTGGAAGACATTTTATATGTTACAAAATGACGTTAGTATCTACTTAAATACTTATTACACTAATATTATGATAATGTTGCCCAGACGTTAGATTGGAATCATGTAAACACTTTACATATGCACATAAAAATGTATCTGGATTTTGACCAGCTGATTGCACATGCAATATTGCAAATATATTAACCAAAACTAACGTTAACATATAAAACAGATTAACAGGGTTACCCTTACAGCAAAAACAGGCAACAACCTGATATCGTATTGTATATGCAAATGTTACATATGATGAGAGATGCTAAAAACCATATAGTAATCTTAGAAAGCGTCAACTACCATGCTAGTTTTACGTCCAAGTGTCCATCCAAAAAAATAAGGAAATTTCTGATGAAAAAAAGGTACGAATCGCCATTAGAATCGTGTATTGTAACAATAGGTTTGTTTTAGTCGTTGGGGTGCATAAAATGCTTTTTAAAAATTGAGTATCTAAAGAAAGTGACGAACGCACACAACATTTACTAGCCGTTAGCGGTCAGTGGTAGCTGCTTGTTAGACCGTTTGAGGGATGCTATTGCATGCTGGGAGACGCGGGAACTATGGGTAGCCGAGAGGCAAGCAGTATCATTACCATGACAACGCGCCCAGACCTCTCTGTTTTTATTGTAATGATTCTATTGCCCCTCCCCCAGCTACCCATAATGCCAAGCGTCTCCCAGCATGCAATGCGCTTCACAAAAATGCCCATGACTGGAGACAACTAGAAAATATCATGCAGTGCTAAAGTGCAGAGCAAAAAGGACATAGATATTCATATTCACAGACACATAAACATGCGCTCATTACATGCATTGCTTAGGGATTGAAACATATGTCAGTCTGTATACTTATTTGTCTGATTGTTCACAATGAAATTTGGTTATACCTGGTTAGTGAAACATGTAGGGGCCCGATCGTTAGTCAAATATACTAAAAACAAACGTAGAATTGATGTATATTGCAGTTAATTGGACTAGTACTGTGTGCCAATATAGTAGTTGTTAGTATTAATGGTTAAAAAGAGAAAGCTGAGGAAAATTTGGTCGTTCGTCTTGGTAAACCACTACCTTGTCATCATCAGGTTCGTCTGCGTAATATGAAGGCCAGGCCTGTTTCTGCTGATATAATCAAAACACAAGTTTGCGTGGTTAACTATTTGTCTCACCCTTATGCATGGAACAGCTAAACTATGTCTGGATCTATAGCTTTCAGTCGAGGACAAAGCAGTGCAGATTCTTCACGGGGCAATGTGATATGGTTTGCAAAAAAACTGTGTATATATATCTAACGAAAATTTTAATATTCCCAGCTGTTGCAGCAAAACAATGGCTTGGTTGGGAAGGAAGTTCCTGTTGGCCAATGTCAATGTAACGTCAGGGTGATGATCTCAGTTTAGTTTGAAATCAAACGTTTGGATATTTGAATATTTGTTGAACACTTTGCAACTTCAAACATTGCAGCTTTGTTCGACACAGTACAAAACTTTTCTCCCAACACAAATAAATTTCCCATTGAATGTTCGAATAGTACTGTCCTAATGCAGTCCTCAGAACTCAAGTTACAAATCATCACCTAGATCACGTGACGTTGGCTCCCAGGAGTTTTGACCAATCGCTGATGTTTATGTCTGTAAAGTCACGTGACCTAGATGGCTGGTCACTTGATACTGAAGAAGACAGTAGGATATCCGCTAACTTTTTGTGTTGGAACAATCTTCAGCACTGTACTATGTTAACTACCAAACATTTCATGCTAATTTCGGTCTACATTTGCCAACAGTGACTTCCGTGCACCCAGGCTATGGTGATTATGCTTGCCCCGCCCTGCCCCATACTTATACCTCCTCCTCGTCCTCAGAGTTAACTGGGTTCGCTGGGTCGTTCACGAACCCCGGGTAGTATGGCCACTTTGCTTTCACTTTGCGCTATTAGAGATGGAGGAAAGAAGAAAAAACAAAAATCCAAATAGCAAAAAATACAGAGATTCTCGACAATAATCATTGGCATTAAAAAGTTGTATCGTTGGATAAGTTGTGTCATCATTAAGTACGGGTAGATGCTTTACAAAAGCTAAAAGGCATGTTTCAATAGTGTTCACGTCTGTGAAAAATAGTCAATATATCATATCCAGGACATAATTTGATGGATAGAGAAGCTACATTGTATCCATTTCTAAACTTACCATTAGAGAACAATGACCAATGTTAATAAGGAGTATTAATATGTCCCAAATGTGTGGCAGGTGCCTCTTGGTCTCATATATTACAATGATGAAATGTTTTATTTCTCTCTCGAGACATATGATTTCAACACATAACATCAATATGTATCAATCACTTTACTTTGTACCTAAAACTGTTTATATTTGTTGGATCGGTTTTCAGTTTTGGGATTTCAATTTCATATCCTCATCATAACCCCCAAATTTACAGGCTTAGTCATCAATCCACCGGAAGATGAGTTTATCCTGAGTTTATCCAATCAGTCTTTGACCAAGAAGGTGGATTAACTAATCAATGTTACTACATACATAAAGAAGATCCGTCCTAATGGGCTCTACAGCAACGTTTCTACTGCACGATTATCTATTGATTCTCATTAAGACCTGGGCCGTATAATGTAGTGACCATGACTGTACTTGCGGCAGTTGGAACTATCAGCGCACATACGGTATAATCAATTCAGTAGAGTCTTTCTCTCTCTGTCTTGATAGATCAGTAGCTCTGCGGCAATGGTAGGTAAAGGTCCCGTGGCCTTTTTGTGAGATGAGGCACTGCCTTGGGACATAGTATAGAAGACGAAGTACACCCATCCCCTTCCCCGTGTGCACCTTTTTACCTAAACAACGTTAGGTACTCATTTACACTTGGGGGAAGTGTAGTCTTGTTCAACTGAACAACATGTACAGCAAGGAATGTCAGGAATCTTATTAAATCATCTAGTAATGATACTAGCTCTTAAAGTTACTCTATTTCTTTAAACTGTGTAAAACATTGAATCTTAAGTTTGCAACAGAATCTGTAAGAAAATTAAAAAATCCGGAATCTAGATTGTTGGGCCAAAGACACAAAGCTAATTACTCTCTCATACCTAAGAGGTACTGGTCACATATATTCGATGACAGAAAAGCCATACATCATTTCAAAATGTCAAAGTGGAACGGGCAGATTACACTCAGTTCTCGGTTCGTTAATCAACATTTCCCGGTGATGTATGATTCCAGAGGACAGGGATGATTTCCGCCGTACGGTACATCAATCTTTTACCTGTCTACCGAGGACTGATTCTCATCAATTCGACCTGCTACTGGCGTTATGACAAACAGGGTCCCCCTTAGATTTAGTTGACAGACTCGGTGTCAAAGCAATAAATTTATAACCTTAACATCAGAATCAGATGAACTTAAAGAATCAAGATTATGTTCTGCGTAATTTCAAGAGTCATTCATCAGAAATTCTGAAAGCTGTTTGTAAACATGGCATCAAGAGAAAGAAAAGTTATTTTTTTATTTCTGTTCTCTATATATCTGTTAGAGGAATATGGTTTCGCGTTCGTAGCACAAACTATGATACAACGTCAGCTACACGACGTAGTTTACAGTAAATACACTACTCCTACAATCACAGAACACATGCATCACAGAAATTGTTTTTTCGACTTTCATGGGTTATAAAAAATGAGGCAAACCCATCAAGCTTTGATTTAGTACAACAGTATATAAAACTAGAGCAGCCATTTGACGGATGTATACAGTATTACTGTAACAGTACTAGCCCCCCTCCCCCTTCCCAACAGCTCTAAAGCAATATAACTGTCCCAATGACCAGTAGTTGTGCACGTGAGCCAGAGAAGAGAGATATCTCACAGCAACACTTCCACCACCGGAGTTGATTACATGTCAGTTCAGCTCCCATGGCTCCTAGATTGCTTTGAGATTAAATTCCTAGAATTGGCCTTAGAAGGAGTGCTTATATAGAGACGGACGTATATCCCAAGCGCTGGGGATTTGACAAGTCAACGTGAATTATACATATCAAATTCACAAATTGTTGGGACTAAAAGATTTGCCAGGATATGCCAGGATTCGCTATGGTCTGCATAAAAAGTATCAAGTATATACTGTATATATATTTTTATCCTGCACGTGTGTTGGGAGACGTACCATAGATTCTTAAGATATTCAGAAGAATGCATATATGTCTTTTTTTTAATCTGATAATTTTATACACATAATGTAGTTTACGAATTATAGAAGGGCAATGATTACTAGGATATAACACTTTTTGGCATAGCCTCAAATGTAACTGTCCAAACTATTGCAAAGTGAAACGCCAAATATTTCTATCAATTAATTAGGTACTAAAACTTGATTCCAAGCTCCGCGCTAATATTGAAGTTTAGCAACAGAAATATAATTGTACTTTAATCAGACACTCTACCGACTAAATTATGTTTTTAATGTGTTTAGAAGAGTCTATACTTGATTGGCCACAGAACCCTGAGGAGTGATGGTGTAGATTACAGAGTCAATCTCGCTATTGTCCTGGAACTTGACCTTACGTCACGCCAGAGTGAACTTACACTTGGTGTCCCCGCGGGACCCACAGCAGAAAATTAACACGACTTCCCGTAACAAAGTATCGATTTCAATTTCCATTCCCGTCCAAGTCAACCGCGTTCCAGGAAGCGAGTAGAAGTTACGGGAAAGCTCCCCACGTCGTTATTTTCTTAACCCTTGTCCTGCTGGCATTTTTACACAATATTTTAAAATAATTTGATGTCTTAATCAGGTCACAGACCCCAGACTCTTTTTGCGCTGCGGTGGCGTAGTTACTTTCGCATTCGTTGCACTTCGCTGCAATGTGATGCGTTTCACGAGAAATACCCCCCAAATCGTACATTTTGTACATATAGGGCGTTATATAGATGGTACTGTATGTTCAATCCATAAATATTTGGGCTCCGCAGGACAAGGGTTTTAGTGTGAATTCATGGTTCTGGACTATTTAGGAGAATATATAAACGAGCGTTTAAATAATTTCTTGGTACGTCTTGATTGAAAGTAACGGAGCCTTCGAAATTGATGAAAGAGGTAGATGAAAATGTATGTTATGGAGAGTTAATTTTGACACGACTTCGCCGCCACGCATACACCTGTCGCATATGGTGGCGCCAATATTTAAGCACCGGCATTGTTTCGGAATTAGACTGTCTTAGTCTCTTAATGTAAACATGGATGTTCATGTTTTCACACTGCAATAGCTTTTAAAAAAAACTTTTTTGAAAAACATATAGACATCTCGCGGCTGTGTTTCGCGGTTTTCAATAATATAATATATACTAATCTAATTTTCGCATACAGGTTTTACTTAAGGTAATTTGAAATCTAATATTCGTTGTCTTCAACCTGCCTTCTATCTAATACACATCGATTTCATGACTTCCTATGAATATTCCAAGGTGAAGAAAAGAATTATGCAACTTAATTTTACGTTTACGTTGCCTACGAAATTTTTAGAAAACTACCACTCGAACTATCAACTCACTAATTTCACTTTGATGAAAAGAGCTCTTAGGCATTTCAGACTTTTCCAATACAGTGGGGCAAATATTTTGCTTGAACTGTAGACACTGATAGAAAGAGCCATTGAAAAAATTAAAATGTTTAAAAACAACCCATTAGATATCATACTACCCTTTACAATGACTTCACATATGTACCGCATGGTATATTGAAGCTCATGGCAACGAACATGTAAAGCTAGAAAGCTGTACACAATCAAAGACATATGCCACCACGTCTACAAGCTTATCAGGCGACAAGCTGTCTATACGTCAAAACATGCAGTTTCACAAAGCTGAAATATGGCTTCGTGTAAGCTCACAAAATCCAGGAAAATATTTTCTACCTGTGCACCGGTGTCCTGTGCCAAGACAGCGGCGCTCCAGAGCCACAGCAAGCCGAGGAGGAAATGAGTTCTTCCGACCGTCGCCATTTTTGCCGCCCCCTAGTGGAACAACTGACAGGTAAAGGTCGACCCAATGATACCCATTCACTGATTAAACGCTCGCACCAATTACGCTTTCCGGCTGGCTTGCCGGCTCGTAAGGCCCATGCGCGGAGACCCGAAACTTTGCCCTCAATCGGCGGAGAGACGGACCAATACGCCTCCTCGGTGCGGCCGTGTAGGGCACTGCCGAGGTCGAACGACTCGGCAGATTGAGTTAGTCCAAGATTTCAAAACGTAAACCACCCAAACGCGGCGTACCATTCCTATTCTAACAACTAAAGCCCAGACTAGCTTACCATACGTTCTGAGGATTAAGTCCGCCATCCCATAGGAAATGCTTATCTCATTAACTGTACACACATCGCTTACCCTGGGGAGAGGTGTCTTGTTATCCTATCGCGAGAGTTTGCATTGGGACAAAACATGACTTCACGCCCCCTTTATACGTGAATAATGACATAATTGGGCGGCGGAAATGCCTCCATCCAGCCGTAAATAGACAAGGACGAACGGCCTGTCGATGGTTAAGTACACGTGACGTGACAACCTGTTTATGATTATATTCACATAAACCTGTTATAAACTCTCATATAAACACCTAACATTAGAAAATTACAAAAAGAAAATTATATCTGTTTTATCATACATGTACTTTCAATTTCTGATGTTCAAACTACATTAGACTTGACCCATTGGTAGTGGACACAGAAATGTTATTAGTGGCAATGGCCCATGGACATTAAATATTTCATGCTAGTGGTAAAATGTCTTTCTTAGGCAATAAAGGGGTCTACTGTAGATAATATACGGGGGCAATAAAAAACTAAACTAAATTTACGAGTTCGTGAGTGTATGTGTGTGTTTCACTAGCTTTCTTGGAACTAAAGGAAATTTTTATGGGAACTTTAAAGTAACAGAACAGGTTATTACATCAGTCTTACAGTCATTACTGACCTTATCACATTGGAACATCAGACAGACACAGTGGTACTGCCATCTGCCGTACTGAAGACTGGCGCAAAGATATGATAAGACTTGACCATCTCTCAGTGTACGCGTAATGTACACAACACTCTACGGGTTCTGCCAATACTATACTCAGGCCACATCAATTTAATTTGTTGGTTATCGGATTCGCCTCTTTATTTTTGTCTGATTACTCCCCCCCCCCAAAAGAATTTGGATCAACTAAAAAATGCCCATAGTTTGCCCCCAATAGTTGAGGAAAGTCCTTTTCTTCCTAGTTGTGACAGTTTTTACCATCTATCAATGCAGTGGTTTCATTAAAAGTTCAAAATTCATTGTTTAAATATTAACCCAGCCTTTTGAGTTGACTTCATGGCTCCTATTGTAGCATTTGGGACTAAAATAGGATGCCTAGACCTGTTTTATTTTTTATTTTTTCGCCCTGACGCTACATATTTTTTTCTGAAAAAAATCCGAGAACCAACAGATTAAATTGCTGTGGCCCCATGACATCATGCCACACGCCTCAAGTCAAGAACGTTATCGTGTAAACCACATGGTATGTTGTATAAAAAAACTACGCACAATCATATAGTGGATCGTTGTAATTAGTGTCCCAAAGTCTGGAATTCCGTTTCAAAAATCTATAAATCGAAACGTATATGAAAATTGGGACACGGTTTTGAGATAGCATGACCTGCTTGGTTATCATTTTCCAAAAAGTTAATATTAAAGATTCAATGAACAAATGATTTTCATGGCAAGCGTAGCAAGCTGTTTGTCATACTACAGTTTAACAAACGAACGTAACTGCAATACAACAAATGAAAACTTATTAGATTTCATTGTATTAGTCAGAAGTACGAGATTGCAGTGACTTTGAATGTACAATATGATATAATCAAGGACACATCTTAGCTTTAACATCATCATATGTCGTAAAAAGCCAATGTGGCATGGATGAAGAAATATCGCGTGACCTAACTGCTTCGATATTACGGCAGCTGGTGCGGACATGGCTCAATTCTTTACTGACCAGCAAAGTACTTAGTATCACAATTGTCTAGTTAAGGTTACAATATGGGCTCGAAACTACAGATTTTGGGCGTAAACAATATTATATCGAAGATGAGAACCAGTCAACAGAGCTGTGTTGTACGTAGATGACATATCGTTCACTGACAGTTATTTTTTTTTTTTTTATTTATTCAGAAGCTCGATGAGAATTACAAATGAAAATACATGGACTAAGTGACTGCGAACTCAAGTTAGGTACAACTTATATTCTCGCAGCCACTTTTACAATGAAAGAAAAATATTTTACAAGACATTTAAAAATACATGAGACCTCGCGTGAGTAACAATCCTCCCATCCCAGAAAACACATACAGTTAGAATCTTTTTGTTTCTAATATATAATTTTGTACGGCTAACATTATTTTGCAGTTGGTGTCATACGAACAAAGGAAACTACCGCGAAGAACTAAATATTGTATGGAATTATCAGAAAGAGTGTTTAAATCAACAATATTACCAAGTATGCTTGAAAGCTTGCCAAAAAGGACTAAACGCTGGTAGGTGTATATAGGGCAGTGCAATAAATAATGAGCAATCGTTTCATATGGACACCCGCAGCTACAGGATGGACTTGTAACAAGACCTCGGGTATAAAGACTGTGATTCAAGCTGCAGGTGCCCAGACGAAGTCGGGTAATGAGAATACAGGAATAACGAGAACCAAAGCTAAAATAGTTAAACTTTACAGGACGTACCGATTTGAAAAGATTTGAACGAAATTTTGGATACGAAAGAGCACGGATGTCTAAATTCAGATTGTTCCATCCAGTAATGGAATATGGTATAAAAGACTTTCCAAAACGATTGGTAGAAAATTTGATGGTTCTCAGATTACTACTGTTTCTCAGATTGTAGATAGAAGTAGCAGTAATTGTACATGGAAGTAAATCTGAAAGATATTCCCGAGTACATCCGTTTACAATGTTATGAAATAGTAATAGGCGATGAATGTGTCGCCTTTCGGACAGAGTCTCCCAGCCGAGCTCTTGACAAATTAAACTGACAGTTAGATATTGTTTATCATATTTACCGAAGGAAAACATACTGTTTTTGCTGCGTTTTATCTTCTTCTTTCATTCCAAACACTGAACTCTGACCTGTCAATTACCTGATTTGTTGAAGTCTCTCACCATGGTAACTGGTGTTGGGTTACATAATGTTGCAATTTTATAGTAGGAGGGATTTATACTCCTATCTGACCATATATCTGACCGAAGGGCGGTTATACCGGCTATACAGATACAGATATATATGAATGTATTTGAGTAAGAATTAACAGATCAGTGTAGACCATATGCGAAGGTAAATATAATGTATTTGCTTTGCAAATGTTACCTTTCTAGTTTTACCTCTCCTTTTTGCTACGTCAAATTTCCTAGCAGTTCCAGGAAGCACTTTTGCGTTTCCTCCCAGTTCTCGAGTCTTGATGGATAGCAAACGAGATGAGATGGCTCCCGCAGGAACCGTAACTAATTAACAAAATGGAGGCTAACGGGGTTAGATACATGGCTCCTTCAGACTAGCAGACAGGTATGGATGCCGAAACATGTTAACCTTTCATGAATTACACTTAATGGGTGGAGGTATATAAATCTTTGGGAATGGCTGCTTGACCAGGTCTTGAGCTGGCCACTTTAGATAGGCCTTGATGTGGATTTCGTTTCGCCTGATAGAAAAATTGACTAAGACAGTGTCATCAATGTTCATTCACTGATTAGAAAAAAGACAGATCTGAACTGTCGAAGTCGATAACACAGTGATTATATTGCGAATTCCTCCCCCGGAGACTAATTGCAAATGACAAGATAAACACAACGAATGAAGACAACGTGTTCACTCTAATTTCACACAGATCGATGTTCTTAATCTAAACTTCTTGACAAATTAAGATGTTTGTAGACGGTACAGGCGGAGTAGAATTTTTTTTGGACAACTAATGTCATGGGTCTCCTCAGAAATTTTTAGGGGAGAGGTGCTATTTTGGTATTATTTTAATGATAATACTAAGAAAACCCTAAATTTGAACATTTTGGGAGAGGTGCTAGGATTTGGGGGAGAGGGGGCACCCTTGCTTAATTGCTTGGGGAGAGCCCTTCATGTATTGACCAAAAAGTCGGTTATTTCACATACATGTACGTGTCATATGAACGCCATGCGACAAAGCGCTATGAATCCACATGGAAATTACTCCACAAGGTTGGCGACCCTTAGTTGAGGGGGTCGGACGGGAAGTTTTGATTTAGCGTCTCCCAAAACCCCAATGCCAAGGACATGAAGGTAGCGGTAGGTTATTTACGTGCCAGGGGCATGGTTAGAGTCGGGGCATCACAGCGGGCGCTGGAATTACAATTCAGGGAAGGCAACAAATCTTCTGCACCCTTTCCTCGGAGGCGGGGACCGATGAGCAACTAAAAATTCCATTAGTAGTCCAGACAAATTTTATTGGTAAAGAAATATATTTTTCGTGTGTTTTGTCGTCTTGCATATCATTTTATATATTGGCACAAATAAAACAAATATACAAAACAAACTAAGGAAAAAACAGTGTGCAGGGGGAGGAAAAAAGCCTGTATGACTTTTACAATGTCCTCCTCCTTTAAACTTAAATCACGAAACTTACATAATAAATAAGTAGATAAATAAACTAAATAAAACTGATTCAGAATGGTGTATAGGTAAACTCAAGGCTAAAGTGACAAAAATGTAAAAGGGCATGAAAGTAATGTATGCTAGAACTTAATATAACTGAAAATTTACACAACGTACTTTTAAATCATGGATCATATTAAAATTCGTAAAGTTCTAGGTCATGCATGTCCAATGTTAGTCGCTCGACTGTCTCCATGCAGTGAAGATGGGACCTCAGAGTGACACATGCGGGCTCACATGTGAGCAAAAACTGTTTTTATTGAAAGTAATCAGTCAGTTTGGACGCTGGGGTCACCCGAACAATACACAGGGTACCGATGGAACATCGTACCAGAAAATATCCTCCTGAATGTTTAGGATCAGAGCAGAGAGGTCGGTCCATTTGTCATGTGAAACGACGTCGTTTGACGGATAATCTGGTGCTGAGGGTAAATTATGGACTTTGTGGCAAAATGAAACTAACCACAAGGGAAGATATCATGTATACAAGGGGAAGAGTTGAGATATTTATGGTGATGTTCATTACTACTGCGATACATATTTCAACAACGTATTCTTGAAAAGTACCACAGAAAAAAAATTAAAACAGGTATTGAAAGTAAAAGAGTGTTAGAATTTTGCTTGCTTTTGCTTGAAGTATATGCTTGATATTAAATCAATCTATTTGGCTCAACTCAACTCAACTCAACTCGGATCTATTCTATTTTCATATCTGGCAAACATGTCATTTTGTTTGATATGCAGTGCAATTCAAATAAAATACGTTTTTGTAACATTTATGATGTTAGATTCGAAGCCGATTGGTGTACTCCAATCGCAATTTACGACAGACAAAGTTGTCTACATGAAAGTTTACGACAAAGGAACGAGCAGACACGTTTTGCCGCAATCACCTGGTTTACGGCGATGCGACAGGATAGGATACCGTACTGGATGATGTTTAACATTCTACATTATAAACATTGATTCATTCTAGTTATAAAATGTGATCACATATTCTATCACTCCAAACATGAAGGGTGGGGTTTGCTGGTATCTTCTGAAACCGGTCTGGCTTTCTGGATTAGGCAAATGTAATTATAGGATCTTCTTCTATTATAGCATCTATTATAGGATCACTATTAAGATAAAAACCGGAAGGAATGATTTAATTGAATAGTTAAGTGTGTAAATATGCCGTTTCCGTCAACAGACAAAAAATGCAAAATGCTAGATAAAAAGAAATATTCTTGGCAAAAATATATAAAAATGTCCTTTGGTATCCTTTTTGAATAGTTATTTTGCAGGTAGTCAAACAAAGCAAAAAGCAACCAAAGGGTTGACGGAAGAATAACTACAATGCCTTATATTTAGTGCAGGAATAGAAGGTCGAAGTTCAATTACAATCAATTTAAGAAAATAATCATCATGAGAATTGGTTCTTGACAAAAGACAGAATTTTACGATGAGGGATGACCTTTAGTTCAGAAGTCGACGTTGTTACTCCACAAGTCTGCTTGGAGATTACATAGAGGAGTTGAAGTGCAGTTACGAAAACCTTTGTCCGAAGTCATCGTCCTTTTCCGTTTCAATTTCAGCCGGCAACAATCGACCTTAACTTCGGATCAGCTGCTCTTTTTGCCGTGCATTGATTGTGGACGGTCGTTTTAAATCCTCTGCAGAGCAAGAACAATGCTTGAAGTACATCTATTGTTAGTAAAATATAATCAGAGTAGAAAACGACCCATCTGCCTCTATATTCATCGGTTTGAAAATGTAGACTTCTATTGTTTTTACAGAAAAAAATTGAATTCTAGAAAGACTTGATTGAGGACTAAAGTTTGCCAGTGCCAGTTTGCTCATGTTAGATTATTTCTTGTGTTTACTGTGTTTATTGAGTTTGTTTATTCTCACATCTTGGAATTCTGGATAAAAAGGACCTCTCCAGCTTGGTCTGGTTAAAAGTGACAGTGTCATAAAATTGATATTTTGTGAAGATGTATTGCAAAACTTATCACTTCTTTCGGAGCTCTTGAATGATGAACACCCTCCCCATGCCCACGGTGTACGGTAACAAATTAGCGGTTTATGTCAACTCATCGGAGCGGCGTGTCGGCAAGCTGGGAATAGTAATGGGTTGTTTTAGTCATGCGTCCCGTTCCCTCTGGGCGTGTGGACAAACCCACGACACGATTTGTTAGCTCCGTTTTTTCGTCGTAAATCCCAGAAGACGTGGTTATTGTAATCCGGGTGGTCCTGTGCTGCGATGCGTGCCGCCCTCATCTGTTGTTGGCTCCGTGTGTGCTGAAACATTCAGTCCGCCTTCCTTACCCTCCCGCACCCGATCATCGATCCACAAACCCCACAAAAAAACTCGCGGGACTCGATCATGCGCAATAGCCCGTCTATAACTACCCAGAAGCACCGATAGGACAGGCGTTTAATTAGTCTCCGGTCATCTTTGGGACGACCTTTTTATTTTCTCACTTCTTTTAGGGGTGGTGCTGCAAAATGGACGCCTATCCCAGGACTGGTTCTATCCTCGTATTTGTCAGTCTTTTGGTCCTCTCAGTATTCGGCCAAGACACTGGCTCGCAGGTAAGTTTTGCTGGATATTTTATTGATGTTTCCGTGTGATATATGTGTATTTGACAACCGATGATTTTCGCTAAGTGTTGTAGTACATCTGTTAATGTGTGTGGTAAATACGGGACCAGAGACAAATGGTTTATAAGATGACTTCACTTTTATTTTCTCTTATTTATACTGTGACCTTGAGTACGGTTATAACCATGTAATGTATACGTCATAGTTGGATGAAGGTCACATGCGCAAAAATGAGAGAACTTGCCATCGCTTTGTATCTCCAACCGGTGACGGAATCAGAGGTAAATATCTTCAGACAACAGTGATATGTTGGGCGTCTTTTCCGGTACGATTCCCTGCTCAACAAGATATCAATGGCGATACACATTTGTATGGTGGGTGCATGGGGAGGCAATCTCGTCTGGGTTTAATCAGAAAACAGACTAATGAGGTGTAAAGGCGACTTAATGAAAGCTCTGGCGATCGAAATGGCGGCTAACCGCAATACCAAACAAACCGGCGTGCCTAGAATGCCCTCTGAAAACCGTTCTTTGTTTTTGTCGTGTTGGAAGAAAAATGCAGGGTCACGGAGCAGTATTAGCACCGTTATTAGCTTGGGGAAATAAAGTGAGATGTAGTTTCGGACTGCAGAGTTAGCTGGGTCTAAATGGCTATGGAATTAATCAATGCCTGCAAACTTTTGTCATTGAAACGTGATCGAGGCATCTGTATCCACAAAATTAAGAGAGTGAAGCCCTTCTTATTAATTTAAATGACCTCATGCATTTTTAGTAGTGATTTTCAATTGGTGTGCGTGCTCCCTGAACTCCTATTCTCTCCTCCTATTCATTCCCTCTACAAGGGAAACACATAAAGACGTTAGCGGAACAAAAGGAACTAATTTCATTGGAGTAGGAAATGAAATCGAGTGTGCGAAATGTACAATAGGACCCGTTGACGTTACACACACTTGTTCCGAAATTGGCCGTTTTGGTTCAATTCAAATTTCAATTTTGCGGCCAGTGTTTGACATCGGTAATCTTTACCAGCGATCCTCGTGGCCCCAGGGACCGGTTAGTCCAATCTCTGCAAGCTCATACCACGATTAATGATGGGAAAACATGCATAGATCTGTGGTCTTGGTGATTAGGCGAAAAGTTATATACTTTTATATGTTCAACTATCATATACATTAGGTTTATATTTAAATTACTGTATTGATCACATTGTCATTGTTGTCACACATGGTACCATGTACTACTGTCGAGCAATAAAGTTCATTCATTCTTATACAAGGTAGCTTTATATCCTATATCTTTATATACTATAAATCCTTCTTTTCCTCCGAAATAGTTTTTTTTTTTCATCTCAGCTGTAGTTAATTGCTGAAGCTGCTGGGAATCTTCAGATGTCTGATTTCTGTAAACTAAGATGAAAAAAATGGATTCTGTTAGGGAATCTTCTTCAATGAGATTTCACATTACACCCCAAGTCTGTCCCCTCCTCCAAATCTCCAGCTCTTGTGTTTTATGCGGCATTTCAAGCGTCCTTTTACTTGTCCAAGTTTTCAGCTCTATGCCTCCTGCAACCAATAGAAAAACGAACAAAGTTGCATACAATAAGACATACATGTAAAACACAAACACAAGGCCGCACCCTATATCTGCTTGGAGATTATTCCCTCCCCCTTCGGGCATCTGTCGGAAGTTTCCGTGACATATCGGCTTGCCGAGAGGAAAGAGACTGACTTCTCCCACTTCTAGCCTTAGGGCAAGATTTTCTGCATGTATTGCCCTGGGCAGTTTTTTTCCGTAATGTTTATTTCCTAAGTCACTTAGGTACAATGACATGTAGTATATATTGCGGATGGGGCAGAAATACAGCAAAAGATGAAAAAACCGGCATTGAAAATGGCCTCAATGCTTGAGCCAACAAAACTTATTTGTGATACGAGTATTTGTTACGGGTCGTCTTGATGTCTGATCTCTGTGTTTAGAAATTCTTCAAAACATTTATCTTTCCGTCACAATGGGTGCATATAATTTAATTAACGTTGATTTTCAGCAGATATGTATCATAGATCCAAAGAAAATTTGAATGAATTACAGTTTGTTTTCTCTGGCGAACTGCCTTGATGATATACGATACGCCCAAGGGAACGGAGGCGGGACCAATTATCAATTTCTTTTTTTTTTTGTAACGATTTTATTCTTCAAAGCTCTTAAGTCATATACATAAGATACATGATCATACAATGTGAATATAAGTATACGTATTTAACAACAGTTATAATCATTGATAACCAAATGAGTTTCATTTTCCCAGAAATTGTCTGAGTATAGATACTTGCTAGTGAACATCATATACATATCATACTTGAAAATACTGATAATTTAACTGAAAATCAAATATAAGTTTGACACAAATTCATGAAAATTAGGAATACATCATCTTTCTTTCTATAATCATCTTTCCATTTTAACCAAGAAATAAATATTGCGTATTTAGCAACAGTTATGATTTTTGCACTACTATTTCTCACGAGTAACACTTCTTGATCATTAATAACAATGTGTGTTTCATTTTCTATCCTACTCCAGAAGTTGTCTAATCTATGACACTCTAAAAACATATGTTGATAATTTTCAAGTTTGTTGCACAATTCACAGTAAGGACTGTAAATATTTCCTGATACATTTCGTATTTTCCACTTATGTAGCAAGTACCTACAAGGCAAAATTCTGTGTAATAACTTGAAATTAAATTCGCGCAGTTTGTTATTCTTAATTTGACAGATCTGACATTTCCATATAGCCTTCCAGTCTGGATTAGGTACTACAGTTTCCCAATAAGCTTGGGCAGTTGGTTTGCTACATGTATATGACACATATGTTGAGTATAGATACTTGCTAGTAAACATATCCACTATTTTGCATGTCTCATTGTACCATATCATGTCATTTTCATTACATAAATTTGCTGCAGAATCGTCATTACACAATTTTCGTCCTATTGACCTCTTAATACAAGAATACTCACACAACCAATTGTGTTTATTAGATAGCTTCCTCAGCAAAGACTCTGACGATATGAAATCTGAAGCAATATATATATCTCTAACATAAATGATACCACTATCAATCCAGTTTTTGAAGAAAAGTGTTTTCTTATTAAGTTTAAAGTTTTCATTGGACCAAATAATTTCATTTCGCACCGAAGCGAGATCCGTTTTTCCTCCACCCATTTCATGCCAAGCGTAAACTACCTCTCTATAGAAAGGTGGAAGACTTAACAAAGGGGGTGCATCAGCCCTTTGTTTAAAATTAAATCGAAAGACTAAAAAGTTTTTCCCAAGCTTTTCAATGAAGTGCATAGGTATAAGTCTCCATCTACTTACTCTACTTGGGTCCTTTGGATTTTCCATAATCCTACGGACCCAAGAAGCTTGTAGGCTTTTACATTTAGCATATATGTCAATCATCCTAATCCCACCATCTTCATAGTTTAAGTACAGTACTTTTCTTTTTATTTTGTCTGGTTTACCATTCCAAAGAAAGGAGAAACATGCTTTTTCAATTCGTTTTAGGGCCCAATCAGGTGTTGGGATCATACTCATATTGTAAATTATTTGTGATACTGCCAACGTCTTAATAATCAAGACTTTCCCATAAAAAGTTAGTTTTCGCCTACGCCATTTCTGAAGTAAATTTTCCATGTTCTGTATTCTGGTTTCCCAGTTCAACATCTCACACTCTTCCTCCGTGTAACCAAAATAAATACCTAAGGACTTAACGGGCCTATTCGGCCAATCGATTCCGAAAGGAGTATCTCTTCTTCCTCGATTGGCCCCTATCCACATGGCTTCACACTTCTTTCGATTCAACGTGGGCCCAGCAACATAACTAAAATTGTCTACAATCTGTAGGGCACATTTTATAGAGTTATCACCACACAAGGTGAGAGTTGTATCGTCAGCGACCTGGCTTATTTTTGTTTCAAGAATGATATCATTAATCTCAATTTTGATTCCTTCAACAATGCTAGTTTGCCGGATTTTAGATGCTAGAATTTCAACTACAAGGTTGAATAATAAGGCAGATAAGGGACATCCCTGTCTGATTCCTCGTTGTAATTTAAAGTAGGCAGACTTCCAACCTGCATTGACGATACAACTTTCAATATCAGTATACATTGTTCTAACTATTGAAGTGAAAGTAGGTCCAAAACCAAACTTATTTAACGTTCTAAACATAAAATTCCAGTTAACTGAATCGAATGCCTTTTTAAAATCAAGCCAGACGATTGCTGCAGGTAGGTTGTAAAAATTAGAATAATAAATAACATCTTGTATCAATCTAACATTTTGTCCTATAAACCTTGACTTAATATAAGCCGTCTGATCTTCTGAAATTAGTTTCGGTAAGAAACTCTGCATTCGTCTTGCTAATACCACAGCTAGTATCTTGTAGTCAGTGTTCAACAAACTAATTGGTCTCCAGTTGGATAAGTTAGTCTTATCCCCCTTTTGTGAATAAGTTTTAACAAAGCTCTCTTCTGGGACACAGAAAGGTATTTGCTTTCAATTGCTTCACACAGGGATTCGAAGACCAAGTCTCCTACTTCATCCCAGAATTTCAGATAAAATTCGGTAGGAAGGCCATCAATTCCAGGCGCTTTGTTTTGGTTCATCGCATTCAATGCTGCGAAACATTCATTTTTAGTTATAGGTTCATCTAACAGTAGCATTTCCTCATCTGTGAGAGAGGGTACCTCAACAGACTCAAGAAAAGTATCAATCTGTTCATCAGTAGCAGGGTTCTTAGAACAATACAGGTTTTTGTAAAAGTTTACTTCCAAGTCTAAAATTTTAAACGGATTTGTCTCTTCTTCATTTCCATTCTTTAATTTAGTAATGGTATTTTGTTTTGAGCGAGTATTTTCAAGATTCAAGAAAAATTTGTTAGACTTTTCTCCCTTCTCTTGTCCACTTTGCCCTAGCTCTAATTTGTGCTCCTTTTGCTTTATATTCATATATATTTTCCAATTTTAGCTTTATTTGAGTGTATTCGTTTAGAACAATGTCTTCAAGTTTATCATCTAACTTACTCTCTAGTTCTTGAAGTCTCTTTTCTAACTTTTCAAGTGTTGTATCCACTTTAAAGGCTTTAGCCCTGGAATAGGAGTCAGAGAACTCCTTAATCTTCTTCTTACAAGTTTCCCAAACTAGTTGTTTGGATACATCAAGGTAATTACAATCACTAACAACAGTTTGTATTGTAGACTTAACTCCTTTAACATATTTCTCATCACTGAGATGTGAAGTGTTTAGGCGCCAAAAATCCAGGTCCCCTAGAAGCATTTTCGAAATGTAGTTTCAAAAAGATTGCAAGGTGATCTGTTTTAATAGAAGATCTTATATCGCATATTGCTACATGCGCAGCTAGCGATCTGTGGATAAGCCAAAAATCCAATCTGCTAGAAACAGGGTCTGGATTTTGTCTCCTCCAGGTGTACTGTCGTACATGGGGATGTGTTTCCCGCCATATGTCTACGAGGCTTAACATTTTTTTAAAGCTGCTAAGTGCTTTTTCAGGTGCAGTAAATTGGGTTTGTCTCTTGCTGGACCTGTCTAAGACCAGATCGTTAATCATATTAAAATCACCACCTGCGACAAGATTATCCACATTGTTTACCACTATCCAGTCTTTTAGCGTAGTGAGAAACGATACTTGTTCTCCCCGCTCGGAAGGAGCGTACACATTCAAGAGAGTGAAGTCTTTACATTTAATCATTAATCTTCTACCATCCTGCCCCTTTATTACCTCCATAACGTCCAACTTTATGTTTTTCTTGCAAAGTATAGACACACCCTTACTGTGTTGTCCACCAAAGTCGTGGAACTGGGGGCCATTCCAATCTAATTCAAAGATATTAATTTTATCATCTGTAAAATATGTCTCCTGTAAAAGGAAAACATCAGCTTTTTGTTTTTCAAACCAGTAATATAGACTTCGTCTCTTTTGTGTACCTCGTGATCCCCTGACATTAAGTGACATAAATGATATATTAGTTGTCATGAGGAACAAATTAATCACTTACACGAGTTCAATAGTCCGTAAGAGTTCATGTTTCGTCGTCACTTGAGCACATCGATGAGCTGATCGCCACAGTACCTGGAGGGTTACTCCATGAGTAACGACCTGCTTCAATCAGTTCCGTGATCCTAGGATCAGGTTCATGTACTTGGCTGCTACCACTGGGTCGGTCTGGTCTAGCCAATCCTCTTCTGGATACGTTATTGTCACTGTTCTTGGCAGCACTTCTTGTCACTCTGGCAACCGGCTGACCTCCAGGTTTGGGACCTTTCCCTCTCTTTCTCCTGCCTCTTTTTGTGGTGAAGTCTGTAATCTGGCGTTGCCCACTAGTCGGTGGAGCCGTTTCGTCTTTTCCAGTTTCACCATCAGTGTCTTCAGAGGATCGAACCTCCGGTAAGTTAAGGCCTGAGACGTCAAGCAGAGGGCCGCGGTCATTGTCCCGATCTCTCTGCTCCTCTGTCGCCTCTCTACTGTAGACACCGGCTGCTGAAGACCAGCACAGTCAGCTCGCTGTGCCCAGTTCATTGCAGAGGGAGCATCGCCAATCAGACGTACAGTCTTTTCTCAGATGATCTTTGCTTAGGCACTTAAGACATTGTTGCTCGAATCCCTGGTTTCGATAGAATACGCGGGCTCTCCATCGACCGCCCAACTCAACATTTCTGGGCAGGTGTTCTGCAGGGCTAGCAGGTTCCCGCATGAACCCAAACCTGTCCCCAGTCTCACAATTAGTTAACTTTCCATCCACTCTGAGTTTTTCTCGCCTCAATGGCCCTAGAAGGTTCGCGCCATACCTCTTCAGGCCTTCCATGATGACGTTATCATCCACTGACAGAGGGACGTCTCTAACTGTTACCCGAACTCCATCCTGTTGTCTGAAAGGATGCACATCTCGGAGTTCAACATGTTTATTGCGGAGAGTAAATCCAGTTACCAGCAATTTGGCGCGATCGGCTGGTTCACGTATGTAAATTCGCCACATTCCACGCACTTGCTGAATTCCGGAGATCTTTGTTCCGTGAAGAAAACGCGAAATTCCTTTATACACTTCAACATTTGTGAAGTACGGCTCGTCTCTAGAGACGTCGACATAGTGCACATCTCTCTCTAGAAAGAAGACGGGTTTACAACCTGGGGTTACAGTACCTGTAGCCGACTTCTCATGCGTTGTTGAAGGTGTAACTTCGGGGGGCTGCGTCATGGCGGCCGCCATGTCTTTTCTCCCAGCCATGCTGCCGTGTTCCTTTCTCGATCAGCCTCTGTGTCCTGGCTTGTCTATCAGCCTGGTTGGTGCTAGGCTGCTTCTAGGGAACTTCCGACACAAGATGGCACGTTTCCGAAGAGTCAAAAAGCGGATAAACAGAAAATAAATCCAAACATGTGTAAGAGCGCTGAAGACACGTCTCCCTTGGGAGGCTGACCTCTGACCTCCAATTATCAATCTTACTGAGTGTAATTAAACCTCGGCTAAAGTTCTCATTGTACGTACGCACAAAAGTAGCAAAAGCCTAAATAAAAGCTACATGTCACTATGAAGTGTTTGGAGTGTATGGACTGATATAAAGCGGGTTTAGCATGTTTTTATGTCCCAATATTTACAGAGAAAAGAATGATTGAAGTAGATAGCGATGAGTAATGACTGTCCTAGTTTCTTAATAAATTGATTAAGGTTTATCGAATTACCTAACCATGTGCAGTGTATTGTACCACAGCAGCAACATGTAAAAACAATTCTAAGCAAACTGTATCAGAAAAGTTATCTCACAATATCGTTTTTATTAGTGCCAGATTCGTATTTGTTTCTACTTATACGTGTGATGAGAATGATCTGTTCTTATTTGATTAGCCATCAATGACACACTCAAACAAACAAACAAACAAACAAACAAACAAACAAACAAACAAACAAACAAACAATAATATTGTTGGTTTTTTCCTTCACAGCAATGTCAAGACAACGCATGCTGCGTGCTCGGACCCCCGGGCATTCCCGGAACCAATGGCGTTCCTGGAAGCAACGGGATTCCCGGATCTCCCGGACTGGGCGGAGTGGACGGCGAGAAGGGTGACCGGGGTCTGCCGGGGAGGCCGGGAAAACCTGGGGCGAAGGGAGAGAAGGGAGAGCCCGGCACAGGAGCAGCGTTACCCGTCCTCAACATCAAACAGTGCGCCTGGCAGAAACTCAGCGATGACCGTGACCATGGCAAAATCACGGTGAGTCATAAAGTCTCACTAATTGTGTTTCGTAAAGCATCCTTGCTCACTTATACATATTGCTAACATTATGATATAAAGTTACCTGAATGCATATCATACTCAGTAACAAGTTACTCACAACTAAAGAAATAATCCACCCATCCTTTTTTAGTCATAATGTTTCCGACAAAGGGACGCCTGCGATTTCGACTTTGTCGCTAGGGGTTTAAGCTAACACCACTTATTGCCTAAAGGTACCTGCCACTCAAAAAAGTGAACAGTGAACAATTAGCAATCCGACGTTAATTTCAGGAGTGCCCGTTTAACAAGCTGTCAGCCAACTCCTCTCTCCGTGTGCTGTGGAACGGAGCCCTCCGGGTGACGTCGACCAGCGGCTGCTGCAAGCGGTGGTACTTCACCTTCAACGGGATGGAGTGTTCGGGCCCGCTGCCGATCGAGGGACTGGTCTTCACGAACGCAGGCAACGGCATGAACGGACTCAACATTCACCGGGTTTCCTCCAGTGAGTTTTCATACGAATTCTATTTTCCTGGCCGGTCTTTATGATTTCTCTAAGATGCAAATTAAGAACTTTAATTTGTACTAGAGGTATGAGAACATTCTAAAGAAAGACGAATCGTGGCCTGTGTTTTTGCAAGTTTAGTAATAGAATTGCCATGTACATCAGGTCCAGAGACTTACAACCGTTCCTTAGTAGAGACGGAGGACGCCATAAACTTTAATCAAGTAAAGATGTCTTGTCTGCATAAAATGACGCCATTCATAGAAGCGATTGATCGCTAAGTTATAGCTTTTTGTGGGGTCATTGTATTACCCTGTATCATGGCCTTCATTCCTGGTCATTGACATTGATGAATGAATGAAAGACTTTTATTGTACGTTTGTGCTCTAACAAGCTAAGTACAGGTCAAGAGTTGACAGGGAAAAAGAATACAACAATGACACTTACATACTGTATATACTAATGTGATCTACTATTTACAGGTTCAACTTCTCGCTTTTTGACGCAGTTAAAGATGTACGAACATATTGAGATAATGAAACATGGTTTGTCAAGTTTCATAAGGAATTCGATTTTTTCTAGTTTGTCTAAAGCTTGGGAACTTACATTGTAACGTCCCTATTTCTCCACAGTTGAAGGCATCTGCAGCAATGTTCCAAAAGGTCCGGTTAACGTGGAGCTGTGGGTCCGGAACTGTGAGGGCATCAGTAACAGCGGCAACGCCTACACAGGCTGGAACTCCGTCTCCAGAGTCATCGTGGAGGAGATCATGTTGCCAAACAACTCCGACGACATGAAGTGAAGAAGATAGTACATGTGGTCATTAGATCCAGTGTCAAGTGCTGAATATGTAAAACAAGCTGCTCCAACCGATGTTGTATACATGAAAATCACATGATTAATGTACTTCGTATTGGTGATGCGAAGCAAAACGATATAATATTGACATCGTAGGAAATTTGATAGATGGGTGTTGTTTTGTTTATAAATACATGAATACGCAAGTTATCTGTGGCACCAAATGTTACTGACTGTTAATGTATTTAGAGAATGTATGATGTATACTGTGTACATGGGTTACATGTAAGGATCAACTTAACTTAGATGACAAGGCGCCATACTCTATATGTGCAACTTTGTGCATATTAAAAACTGTCTGCACATGGTCATGAAGAAAAGTGTAGTTACTGTAGCAGGAATTCAGGTCCGACGACAATGTAATGAACTAGATATTTCAATGTGGACACCAGTGCTGTCTAATGAAAGTAGATTTTTTTTCAACAATTACGAGAGCAATCAAGAATGTTTCATACAATGTATCAAACTCGGAGTAATACTTTGCATGGAAAGCGAATTTCAGTATCAATGTACGAAAATCGAATCGGAGAGAGAAAATAATAGTATGTCTGGTGCTAGCACAAATAGGGTGACTTTGAGATAGAACAAAATATATAACAGGGATAGTATATTATTTGGGAGATGTCGAAATTACTCCTATAGGTAGTGGATAAATGTAAATCGCAATTACAAATTCCTTACTACAAACAGTGTGTCCGTAATAAGTACTTTATCGTGCTGACCAATGACCATGCTAAATGATCATGAATGACAAGAGTCTATGACAATATATCTGGTGGGCAATAAAGTGTACTGATCTTATTCAATTTGTGTACCCTGTGGTTACTGATTTCCTTGCACTGATAGTACTATGGGGAATTCAATATCCAACTCAATCATTTATCAAACCTAAAAAAAGGCTGTCTATGCTATGCCACCATGGCATAGCATTCACCAGGTCCAGTTCATGACATGCTGCAAGACACTGGCTACAGAATCATTGGTACGGCCATGGGAGATGTTAGATCCATGTTTTAAAAAACATTCCATTTCCCATAAATACTCATTAACATATAACATATATTAACTCTTGGGAGACACTTGCAACAAACAGAACGCAATCCAAGGATCCAGCCTACATTAATGTAAACGAGGTAAACAGATATCTGAAATTGTTGTAAATGAAAACGAATAACGGTAGAGTTACAATACTGAAAGTATTATTAAGTCGTATATATCAGTAAAATAAACACAATAATACGAAAGAATAACTCAAAACGATATACATATGTACATATTTTATCTTCAGTATGGTTTGTAACTCGTGAGTGGCTAGCTTGATGTCTACAAACGAGCCGGCAATTTGTCTCATTTGGACTCTGTTTAACCTAGATCTGCACGTTTGAATTGTCATTGGATTAGATCAAGCAACAAGGTATTGGAATAAAGCAGACTACTAAGCCTATCAAACATTTGATATCGATCTGAACATCAATCTTTAAAGGACCAAATAGAGGCAAATGTATGAAAGAGATCCTGCCAAAAAGCTTAGCGTCCTAAACACGATGAGTCATACCTACGCTAAGGCCGTGTTGATTTAATTATATGGATGACATCCCCGCGCGCAAGAATTTTCGTCCGTTTCCAAAAAGAAACATACTGTAAATCGTACAAGCAAGTAAATGAGCAAATATTTGCCGTAAATGAAAGACGGTACTAATGTCATAGAATGCCAATTCCAAAGGAAAAGAAGAAAATGTGAAGAAATGAAAATGAAGAGTATTTTTTCGCCATACCATACTCTTGTGTGTTTAGTCATTTGTTCTACCTTCATGACCACAAAGACAACTTTTTTTTGCGAAACGTTTTTTTATTCGCACGCGCGCATCAGTTTTGGGGTTCTCAGAGAATGTCATCCATATAATCAAATCAACATGGCCTAAAGCACAACTAAAACCATAATCATAGCGCCTATATTCATAGCCACACACGACTATATACTAGTAGTATAACAATCGATGTGATAAAAAAAACTATATGTATAAATGATCAGCTACCATCTGGCACCCTGCTGTCGCCCAGGCTTACTTGACCGTGAAGCAAATTCAATTTTCTCCTGTCCGGCGAGTGCTGTTAACAAGGGTAACAGGTCTGGGGCACTTTGTCTGACAATGGAAGGTTATTATTGAGGTCGGGACAAAAGACGCCCAGTATTGAGACGACGTTGATGATTTGATTGCAAAAAGTACTTGACACGGGCACTGGGTCAGTCAGAGTATGGCGTCAATGTCTATTCTGTGCCAAAAGCCCTCATGATCAAAATGAAATATGATTACACAGCTGTTAAAATTTTGAGACAATCTTATCAAGTTCAGAATCAAGTTCTGTCAAGTTCAATTGCTTTTGAATAGCAATTGAAAATAGTCTACGACTTGATTATGGTTTTGAAGATGCTTTTTTGCTTTATTTTTGCTACCAAAGACAGAACACATCAAGCAAGACGATATAAGTCTTCTTATAAGGAATCATTAGTTATATGTTAGTTTAGAACTAAATACGTTGTCCATCAATTCAATGGTAACTTGCCTGTCTTTTGATAGACCTCCAAACCACATCTATATCCATAATGGTAGTATAGATTTAACGCGTTCATATAACTTTATATATTGTAAACGTCAGTCTTCCATTGTTTATTGAAGTTCAGCGTTTTGGTTTTCGTGGCTTCCCGTCCTAAGAAATAAAGATCCGTTCAATGTTTAAAATAATCCCCAGGGGAAAACCGTTGCTGTACAACGTCAATACCACATTCGATTGGCTGATAGATTACCCATAATTCTCCCTGTGGGTACGGTGGCTGATTGAATGGTAAGCCCCACTAATCAGTATGCATTATTTGACGTAATCACATGACGTATTAAGGAGAAAACTATAGAGCGAGACGTGGAATACAATCTAAATCAAATTTCATGTCGGTTTTAACTAACCAAAAAGGGAAACACCCATAAAAAGTGGCTTGTGAATATAATTTCAACCGTAGTGAAATTAAAATGTATACTATATTATCGTAGTTCAAGATATTGTAAAATATTGAACATAACTTGGTACTTGTTCGTTGACGCTAAACATAATTAACTACTAGATCCCAGCACGTTTTGACATTGTCCAAATGTGCCTAAATCGTTATGGATATGATTAGGAGCATCAATGTGACCCTCAATGGAATATATGTAGGTATTAGCTAGCTTTATCAAATCATGACTCCATTTTTTACGAAAACCACAGCGGACGATATGAGTGAATAAAGAAGACCTCCATTGTAGTTATCTGTCCCATCGGACTATGTACATGTCACAACAGATTGAGCAGAACGAAACATGTACATTCAGGCTATTATGGGAATAAAACATGCTGCTCGCCTCCTTGCATTGCTGGTGAAAAATAGACAGATAGATTTTATGGTAGATTTATTTGAATGAATAAAAAGCATGAATCTTGTCAGTGTTGCTTATCATTATGAATTTGGAGGATATGAAGGTTTGTATTTGCCTATAAAGTGATAGTCCTTCTCTCTGTGTGTTCTACCCTGTACATTCTAAGCACATGATCTGTTAGAATAGACCTGTGGATTTTTGTGTGAATTGTCAGTATTGCTCATATTTATGAGCGGGAGAATATAGCAGTTTGTATTTGTCTATAAAGTGCTAGCGCTTCTCTCTCTGTGTGTTCTACCATGTAAATCTATTATGAGATGGCGTTCATCTGTTATACCAGACCTGTGGATTTTTGTGTGAATTGTTCCCGCCACCTGTCTCTGAGGAGAACCGCTTCCTGCACCTTGCGATCGGCTGATTGGTCGAGAGATCGATTGCCGTTAACGGACGTAACGGACGACTCTCTGCCCACGCGCGCGGGGACCCGACACCCAATCGTAGGGCGTAATTGGTGCGAGCATTTAATCAGAGGACTGGGTTTCATAAGGTCGCCTGTAACCGTCAGATGTTCCACTAGGAGGGCTGGCAATATGGCGACAATCGGAAGAACTCATTTTCTCCTCGGGTTCCTGTGGCTTTGGGCCGCCGCGGTGTGGGCACAGGACACGGGAGGACAGGTAAGACTGCATGCCGTAGAGGTAGTCACGATATCCATTCATGTTTAAACGCTGCATTGTAATGTATACGCGTAGGATTGACATCTCAAAAGGCTAGGTTAGCGTTTCATTACTCTATACATGGTGGCTTTGATGAACTTTGACGCTCACCATCTGTGCTCTGTCATCATCAATCCTCGTGTCTGCATCAGTTAAAAGATTGAAAAAAGTTGTTTTCACCATTGAAACAGATGTCACTACTCACGTTTTGTGGAAATGCTGCGAAAGTACTTGGATTTAACTTGACCATATTAAATTGTCCTGGCATGTAGCGAATGTAGGTCGCTGTCTTCAGAGTCGTCTTTATAAAACCCAGTGTAGGGGACAGAACACAGAAATGACTTCAAAGGCACTTTCAAGCTTCCTGAAAGAAGCATACATGTTACCATAGCGGACACAGCCATGTCGTTATATAGGCGCCTGAGGCAAAGTGATTTGGAGCCGTTAAAATGCATCCTCACGACCTGAAATATACTTCCTTCTCCAAACTACGGGTTGCGTTTAACACGGGCATAAATTCCAACTTGGTCATAAATGTAGTCACCCGTTTTCGACCTCTGGGTGCTAGCTGGCAAATTCTTGGGAAGGGACGCCTTTTCCTCTCATAGCTCTACAGACGATTGCATCGCGTATTCTTTTATTAATTTAGATGACCTCATAAATCTAAATAAAACTGACCATAGTTACTATACGACATCGTTATGATTGGAGGCTCGTTGTTATGACTTTGATATTGTCTCTGCAAATGGACTATATCATAAAGAGACCTGGTACATGTCTTCCTCTCAGTATCTTAGCAGTTTAAAGTTATGTCCAATAGAATTGCCCTTAAGTTTTTCATTTACTCTCAATTCAACTTGTCGTGCTGGTTTTGAAGCCAACATTTTATTAGACAGGATTATCAGTTTTCCAGTTCCATTGATATATTGTAGTGTTGGTCTTTGTTCGTGTCTTTGTGTCGTTCGGTGTACGTATGAACATTAAAGAACATGATCAAACGTATTGCCAGGGGTTGATGACAGAGGACTTTTAGTACTAGACTTAAACAAAGTCGGTCACCAGAGCTTTTAAACCAACACAAAATGTCAAAAAGCATCAGCACTATCATTGTCATTGTGTGATAACCAAAGACACTTTCCGTATAGTAAAACTTGAGCCAAAAGAGCGGACTTTTAATATTAGACTCAAACAAAGTTGGTCACCAGAGCTTTTAAACCAACACAAAATGTCAGAAAGCATCAGCACTATCATTATCATCATGTACTAACCAAAGACAATTTCCGTAGAATAAAACTTGAGCCAAAAGATTGCAGTTGAATCCGGACGCACACTCACACAGCGATTGGATTACACCGGCGAAATCTTTTCATTTGCATTCAATCTTCTAAAGTAATCCCTCAATTGAGGGCTTCCATCATAATGAGGATATGGGATAGACTGTTTTGTCAATCACATTATGGACCCACGCTTCCTCCAATTTCGCGACACTTCGCTGTACATGACTACACATATAGTTGAAGGTCAAAGAGTTGTGAGGAGATATTTGACAATGTGCAACATTCAATTTCTGTATCATTTCAATATTTTAGTAAAATAGTGAGACATTTGACAATGTGTAAAATTCGATTTCTATATCATTTCAGTTTTTTGTAGCAAAATAAATAAACTCCTCGCTATCTATGTTACCGTTGTACATGTAATGATAAGCCATTTGAAGACAATGTTAGCAAATATCGTCCCTCACAACACTGACTGGATTTTTACAAAACATTTTTCTTTAGCTAACCAATGTTGAAGTCTTCCATGCACGAAGTAACAATAATCCTTACATAGTAATTAAATTTATTGCACATATATCTATTAGTATGCTGTGCCTCGCGGCATCTTCAAGGCAGGAAAGAGGAAGAAAAATGGGTCTTAACAAAAATATGACAGGCGCAGCCTCCGGGCAAAGTCGTAATACGAGAGTCCTTGGGAAATTTTAAATGTGTGCGGATGTGGTCATGAATTAATCAAGGCTTATGGAGACATGAATTTCTTTAAAATAAGACAGATGAACTTAGTCTGAGTCGTAGGATGTTACACTCACTCTCAGTTAAGTTCATCAGAATCTAGACCTGTCATTGGTCGCATGTTTTAAATCACTTTACGTCGGAAGTACACTTTACAAATAACATTAAGATCGTCTGTGAGACACAGAAAGTGCGTCATCAGTACGTCTCGTGGGTCGCTTTTATTGTTATGAATTGTCTTTATTGACATAAATAGGGTTCAACGTCAGCGGTTATGCAATAGAAACATAATACGGTTAAGCAAATTTTGTATGAATTCTACGTAACCTCATATCAACGATATTACTAAAGTACTAAAGAATGTTTCCACAGTCTGAAAGATGCAGATATGTGAATGGCATTTAGCATTGATGATGATCATTGCTTATATCCAAAAATAATGATTGTCGTGCTTTAGTAAGTTCTTTTTTTTCCTTTTCCTAACTTGACTTTTATTGGCATGACAATTGTAACATCCAAAGAAAGGGATGCACATAATGTGTTTGACACGTTTGATTCCTTGCATAGAGCAGAAATGACTTGTAAGTACATGTATAAGCAACATAACGTAAGGCATTTACTCAATGAGACTTACAGCATTGACAATGTGACATGCTTCGTGTTGTAGAAGTAAGCTCTTAGTCCCATTGCATCATCCGTTATAACAACGGCACCTGTGTACATATGGAGTTCCAGATCAATTGTCGTTTTCATGTATAACTTCGGTTAGCAACGTTTACTCAACAAAGCCAAAGGGATTTACGATGTAAAATTTAAATTCTGGTTTTGTAAAAAATTCAGCTCTCAGTTCCAATGGTGTCATTCGTAAGAGCAACGTTATCCTTGCTAGAGATCAAGTTCTTACTAGAGTTTTACCAGACCACTCCAGATCCAAAGATCATAAACCGGTCGGTACCAGAGCGGGCAGTCAATCTTTACGTTCAATAAGTCATAAAGCGTGCGGATTAATCAGGAAAATGGGGGGTCTGCAGCACACAGTGGTGTCCACGGCAGACCAAATTAGTGGCCGCGCTCCTGTGGACTGCTGCTGAATGACTGATGCAGCTCAGGAGAGGAAATAATCCATGTCCTGCGGGATCGTACATCACGGGAGTAATGTGATTAACGAGCCGGATCGGGGAACCGCCGGGCTCCCCTCCGGAACAACCAACTCAACATGATGTTTGGTTTTATAATCTCCAAGCAGATTCTGTGGGTGGGGCAAGGGGAGTCTATATTGGCCGCCTGTATCTATTGTCCTCCTGTAACCGCTAACCGTCCCATGCGGCCAATATAGACTCCCTTTGCCCCACAGAATATGCTTGGAGATTATTCTTTTTAAAAACCATACGAACAGCAAATGTTGAAATAGAAAACGATGCTTAACTGCTTTGTCTTTTATCATGTGTATGTCGGAGGGAACTTATTCTTGGAAGATACATGGTAACAATTTTTGTTTAAAGAATATAAAAAAATGTCATAATGCAAGATTTGCTCTAAAATGATGACTTCAAACAGAAAACTGCTAAAATAGGGTAAGAACAAAACAGGTCGTTGGTTTATAATAAAGTTTGGAATGGATTTAATGTTCTTCAATATCGTCGTCTTTTCTCCAATGAATCTGTATTATCTTGTGTATTCCCCCCCGCCAGCCGCAGGTATGGCCCTCCTATCGTGTTGATGACCTGGACCCGGAGAAGGTTGGGCCTGAGAGGAGTGTCGTACAGATGACACGTTCTTGTTTCCATCCCCTAACGGCGCGGCCACATGCATCGTGTTTTTCTTTTTTTTAAATCGTATTCATTCATCAGCTACAAGGGCTTACGACAAGAAAGCCGAATGTCATACGACATCTCCACGACTGTCCAAGATATTTTTTTTCAATTTGCTGTTTTAAACTTATCGTACGATGAATGTGACCGGGCACTAACAACCAGAAGACAATGCTCTGTTTTTAACATTAATGTGATATATAACAGCCGTGCACGCGTGTTTTATGCATGATGCATGGCAAATTAATCAAAATATGTAGAATCATGTTCTGACTGATGAACTGCTGAAACTTCCAGCAAATATATAGTAAAAGCACAATTTCCTTATATAGTCTTAGCATGACACTGTTAAATTGTACCCTAACATTTAATGACAAAGAGATCTAGAGATAAGCATTGCAGTCCTGGACTATATATTTCTTGCTAAATGTTAAGTGAAAATGCCTTTGTTCTATTGTCTATTATTAACGATGCTTTAACGCTAAAAGTCTGCGTTGTCAACCATGTCTACTATGGCCTTCTTCAGGTTCGTCTGTCTTCTTTGTTTCCATAGCAACAGTGTCTAGAGACCGGATGTTGCGTGCGTGGGCCCCCGGGCATGCCGGGAACGAATGGCATCCCTGGGGGCAACGGTGTCCCAGGATCCCCCGGGATCAGCGGGAAGGACGGGCTGAAGGGAGACCGGGGCAAGCCGGGAAGACCGGGCAAGCCGGGAATCAAAGGTCTGAAGGGGGAGCCGGGGTCATCCGCCGCGCTGCGAGCACCCAACATCAAGCAGTGCGCCTGGCGCAAACTTAGTGACGACAGGGATAACGGCAAAATCAAGGTACGACCACCGTTGGTAGCCGGCTATCCTACAATCAGATTTTACGCCGTTTAAAATTCTACAAAACGCAGTATCAAAACTCCCACCTGCTCGGAGTCCTGCACAGGAGGCTAGTTGATAGTCTATTCAGTTTCCCACTACAGAAACAACGGTTCTCAGGGCCCCAAATGTGTAAACTCACGACCGCTTTCATTTCTTTCAGGAATGTCCTTTCAACAAACGGGCCAGCAATTCTTCTCTACGTGTCCTGTGGAATGGTGCACTTAGAGTCACGTGTCCTACCGGCTGCTGCAAGCGGTGGTACTTCACCTTCAACGGGATGGAGTGTTCGGGCCCGCTGCCGATCGAGGGACTGGTCTACACAAGGGCGGGCAATGGCATGAACGGACTCAACATCCACCGGGTTTCCACAAGTTAGTTTCTATTTTCATCTTTTAACTTTGTGAATGACAGTCAAGGAATGCATCCCCTGTTCCACATACTGTAATAATGATAAGGTGCAACTTTATGCAAATTGCAGACGGGTGACATAGCAGATAGTTTGTGGCGTCCACCGTCTCTGTTGTAGCGCCCTGATGTAAATTGGTTATTTTCCTCAGTAACTCAAGGTGGTACTTTCACTCGGAAAATCTGAGTTGGCAATTGCAGTTAAAGATCCTTTTTCAATGAATTATACTGACACAGATGAACTTTCAAGCTAAGATATGGTACATGGTTTTTGTACAACACAGTTGAAGGCATCTGCAGCGGAGTCCCACAAGGTCGGGTAAACGTGGAGTTATCTGTGCGCAACTGTGACGGCATCAGCCACAGCGGGAACGCCTACACCGGCTGGAACTCCGTCTCCAGAATCATCGTGGAGGAGATCATGCTTCCTGAAGATTCCAACGTTAGCTCGCGGTAAAGGGCACGTGAACACGGCCTCTGCATCACGTGTACAGAGCCATTGTACCATGTGCACACAGTCTCTGCATCACGTGCACCAGAGCCATTGTACCACGTGCACACACATTCTGTATCACGTGATAGTCACGTGCATCACGTGACACAGTGCAATACCTTCAGCTGCAATACCTTATATAAAAACTATACAAGAGGTTGTGAATGCAATTCATCTATTTGAATCTGCTGCGAGTATGAAATTATCAATTACAATATTCCGAGAGTATCTGAAGTGTAGCTTAGAATCATGATCTTGAAGAAAAAGTACATATGATTTAAGAGAAACTCAGAAAGATGAAAACAGTGTGTACAAAATTTCCTCTAAACCAATACCTGTGTATTCATATACCAATGACATTATACAGTATATAATGTCCTTCCATATACATACAGATCATGACAAATCATCAGCATGGCCAGGTTGATCAATGTAAGCATATTTCACGATATCTTCCCTAAAAAAAACCTATGACTTTTTATGTACGTTGATATTTTTGACATATAGAAAAGGAACCATGAAAGATTGTCACTACCCTTCTGTCAGAATATGGTGTATGGACCTTTAGGTTTGAAACATAGTGTTATTGCAAAAAAGTTGTTTTAGCAAAGAAGTATATATGTAAGTTTGATTGGTGCTATGTATGTAGAACGTAGGACGTGATAACAGATATATGTATGGCTTACACATGAGGAAGAAAGAGTGGTTCAAGTTATGATAAATTCATCACACGGAGGAGCGTTGATTACGGTTTTGATAATTGTGGAATGATATATTACTCGGGTAGCTTTTCTATGTGTTGTATGAGTATGTAGATGTTGGTATGTACATGGAGTTAGAAGGTATGTAGTATAGCTCAATACCCATTATGATAACGTAAAGTAAAATCTCCTTATGTTGAACAAAGTCATCGTACACCAGCGATAGTATAATATATATAATATACACCATCCTTCCTGCTATGTTCAATTTTCTCAGTATAATTATCAGCACAGTGACCCACAAACATCCGATGTATGGCTTTGCAATTGAAAAAAAAAGATTTGCAACATCTTACTGCTGACTCTTGGCTTCTCATTCATGTCTATCGGATGTACCTTTGAATTTGGAGTCCATTTAGATAATTGCATAGATTTCCCCAAGGCGGTCGAAACATTGATCAGGGTCTGTAATCGATCAGTCAATGTCCGGGCACTGGCCGGGATAGGGCGTTTCCGTCTTTAGATTTGCTGTTAGGCCACACCGATTTGATTTTATGGATGACATCCTCTGAAGACTCCCAAACTAGTGCGCGCGGGCGAATAAAAAAAAATTCCGGCCAAAAATAAAAATGCTACTGAACCACAGGAATACAAAGCTGGTATTGTGAATTCCCGACAGTACATAGTGACGTATACGACAAGCCGGCACAAGCTGGCTTTTTGTGGCATTTATGAATCGGTACTATACTTATGTACTGAGTTCTTGAGTCGTGGCGCTTCGAATTCGAAGGCTTGGGTGCTCGGCTCCGTTTTGTCGCTGACTAGCATGGACTACCCAGGCCTAGAGCCAGGCCAGAGCCTCGGTGGAGGTGATCTTTTTTTTTTTTTGAGGGCGACAGGCGAAAATCAATGCGCGCGCGGATGTCATCCATAAAATTAAGTCGGTGTGGCCTTATTTGAAAAAAAGACCACCAAAATTAACTTACATTTTCTACCCAAAATAGGTTACAAGGACTACAGTTCCAAATTCTCTTAATCGATTCAGCATCTATAAACTTGTATTTATTTCCTTTTTTTTAAAAATGTTATTGAAGCATAAGGATAAACTTATGGCTATTGATAAGCTTGATAAAAACATAGAAAGAACGAGTTGGACTTTAAAGGAAACTGACCTGTCCCATTACGTGTAGCTGAAATCAGAAATTGTAGACCAGCTGCATGTATAGAAAGCGCTACTGTGAAAAAGCACCTCCTAGCTATTTCGGTTGGTATGGATTTTAGGTCTAAACCGATCTCAGCGGTTCATCAGAAATAAACAGGTCAATCAATAATAGAATGGCTAAACGTCGGGGACATTTACTACATTCCTACCAGATTGAACAGGTTGAACGGTCAGTTTATTTGAAAATTAGATTTAAAACTAGAAAGGTAACATTTGCAAAGCAAATGCATAATGTTTACCTTCGCACATGGTCTTCAATTTTCTGTTTATTCTTACTCAAACACATTCATATATATGGTGACAGGGGTCTAAATCCCTCCTACTATTAAATTGCAACATGATGTAACACAACACCAGTTACCATGGTGAGAGACAGTCTGGTTGACAAGGTCAGAGGTCAGTGTTTGGAACGGAAGAAGAAGAGGAAACCGAGCAAAAGCAATATGTTTTCCTTTGGTAAACATAAAGACGTTTAACTGAAGTCAAAGATTAGTGCATATTAGTGGATGACGTTAGTCATTGACTTCAATAAATTGCTTATCTTTTCCCCATACATTCTCATGGCGCCAAACCTATATAGAGATATTATTAAGGTCGCAACTCACAGACATCATCGCATATTCTCTGCAAATTACTCTTAGACTTTCTCGGTTTGCCATTTATCCACTGATCATGATCTCCCTGAGCCTGGAAACCTATAGGACAATTCGTGCTCAGTGTCATGTAGGGCATAAAATGGCTCCAACAGGTAGTTGTGGAGTAATGACGTGTAGTTTATAGTTACGCCACATGGTGGCGCAAGTGCACAGTAAATCACTCACCGAAACGAACGAACCTGCAAACTACAATGTCAAAATGACGGAGCTTATATGATATTTGTTGTGACCAAATAAATGTCAATAGAGCGAGACGTATCAAGTCAGGCAATGGTAATCTTTTCAAGAATGTACAGAATTGAAACCACGACATAAAAATACGTTTCCTACCATTTTCTTGACAACTTTTAAGAATTTTCTGTTTTTTTTTCTGGATTACCTTTGACCCAGTGTTGACATGACATGTGACACGCCACATGACAAGCCTCACTGGGTCAGTCTACTGAGGAAGACCAGAGTGACTGGTTAAAAGCTCTAGGTGAGAGAACTTCTTTGCCTTGGGTCTAAAGTTTTAACTTTAAACATACAACTTTCAAGTATCTTCAAGTTCACAGCTGAAGTCTCAGAAGCCAAAGACACGAATATTCCATTAATTTTAGAATTGACCAGAGTTGCCCCGTTTACGTAAGTGCACAAACATGTTAATATCAGACTTCTTTTCTCCCACTTGGTTCAAATACGCTGACCTACAATCTTCTCAGAGGGTCATGAGAGCACGGAATGACTTCTAGGTTAGTGGTTAATATCCGTGAGGTCTCATAGAAATGTTGTTTCTGAAGGCTTTTATAAAAGAAGTCTGGTTGGAATATAGCTGCTATCAGCTTCAAATGATATGTTTTAAAAATGGGACCCTAGTTTCTAACAATTGGTTGGTTTTGATAGCTAGCGCTTTCGTCTGGAAGTTGTGTAACGCAATTGGCATCAATAACTGTTTAATTAAATTTTTTATTATCATAATCAGAAACACGGTGCTCAAAACACACATCTATAACAATTAAAACTACTAGATAACTATATTTCTTATCGGATAACAAGTAATAAGCATTTGTGTTGTTAAGTAAAGGTGCATTGGATGTCGGACCACTAACGTTTATGAGCAATTTTCAAAGTAATGATACTGACATGCTGTACATGTACTCACTACTCGAGTTGTTTGTAGAAACATGGCGGAATGCCATCTGAAATATTAGCATATGTTGGCACCTATTTCCATGAAGTTGTAAAGAAGCATTCTATGATTAATATCACCCACAGACGACATTGTGACCCACCTAACAAATTAGTAGTTAATATCCGTGAGCTCTCATGGAAATGTTTTGTATGAAGTCTTTTATAAAAGAATACTTCTAGGTTAGTGGTTAATATCCGTGAGGTCTCATGGAAATGTTCTGTATGAAGTCTTTTATAAAAGAAGACTGGTTGAAGTATAGGTGGCATCAACTGCAAATGATACGTTTTAAAAATGGGACCCGAGTTTCTAACAACTGGTTGGCTTTGATAGCTAGCGCTTTCGTCTGGAAGTTGTGTAACGCAATATTCGCAGCAATGACTGTTATTATTATAATCAGAAACACGGTGCTCAAAACACATATCTATAACAATTAAAACTACGAGATACCTATATTTTGTTATCAGAGAATATATTATGGTTGTTAAGTAATTATAAAGGTGCATTGGATGTCAAACCACAAACGTTTAGGAGCAGTTTTCAAAGTAATGATACTGACATGCTGTACATGTACTCACTACTCTAGTTCTTTGGAGAAACATGGCGGAATGCCATCTGAAACATTAGCATATGTTGGCGCCTATCTCCCATGAAGTTGTAAAGAACCATTCTATGATTAGCATCACCCACAGACGGCATTGTGACCTACCCTACAAATTAGTGGTTCATATCCGTGAGGTCTCATGGAAATGTTGTGTACGTGTATGAAGTCTTTTATAAAATAAGACTGGTTGAAGTATAGGTGGCATCAACTGCAAATGATAAGTTTTAAAAATGGGACCCGAGTTTCTAACAACTAGTTGGCTTTGATAGCTAGCGCTTTCGTCTGGAAGTTATGTGCAGCAATATTCGCAGCAATGACTGTTATTATTATAATCAGAAACACGGTGCTCAAAACACATATCTATAACAATTAAACTACGAGATGCCTATATTTTGTTATCAGAGAATAGATTATGGTTGTTAAGTAAAGGTGCATTGGATGTCAAACCACAAACTGTTAGGAGCAGTTTTCAACGTAATGATACTGCCATGCTGTACATGTACTCACTACTCGAGTTGTTTGTAGAAACATGGCGGAATGCCATCTGGAACGTTAGCATATGTTGGTGCCTATCTTCCATGAAGTTGTAAAGAACCATTCTATGATTAGCATCACCCACAGACGGCATTGTGACCCACCCCACAAATTAGTGGTTAATATCCGTGAGGTTTCGTGGAAATGTTCTTTTTGAAGTCTTTTATAAAAGAAGTCTGGTTGGAATACAGCTGCTATCAACTGCAAATAATATGTTTTAAAAATAGGACCCCAGTTTCTAACAACTAGTTGGCTAGTCTGGAAGTTATGTGCAGCAATAGTCGGATGAATGACTGTTATTATAATCGGAAACACCGTTCTCAAAACACACATTTATGACAATTAAAACTACTAGATGATTATTTTTGTCATCAGAGAACAAGTAATACGTGCATTGGATGTCGGACCACTAACGTTTAGGAGCAGTTTTCAATTGAAAGTAATGATACTGCCATGCTGTACATGTACTCGAGTTCTTTGTAGAAACATGGCGGAATATCATCTGAAACATCATAACAGATATTGGTATCTATCTCCCATGAAGTTGTAAAGAATCATTCAGTGATTAACATCACCCACAGACGACATTGTGACCTACCCACAAATTAGTGGTTCATATCCGTGAGGTCTCATGGAAATGTTGTTTCTGAAGGCTTTTATAAAAGAAGTCTGGTTGGAATACAGCTGCTATCAACTGCAAATAATATGTTTTAAAAATGGGATCCGAGTTTCTAACAACTGGTTGGCTTTGATAGCTAGCGCTTTCGTCTGGAAGTTGTGTGCAGCAATATTCGCATCAACGACTGTTATTATCATAATCAGAATCACGGCTCTCAAAACATACATTTATGACAATTTAAACTACTAGATGATTATTTTTTGTTATCAGAGAACAAGTAATACGCATATGTGTTGTTACGTAAAGGTGCATTGGATGTCGGACCACTAACGTTTAGAAGCAGTTTTCAACGTAATGATATTGCCGTGCTGTACATGTACTCACTACTCGAATTCTTTTTCGAAGAAACATGGCGGAATGTCATCTGAAACGTTAACATATGTTGGCGCCTATCTTCCATGAAGTTGTAAAGAATCATTCTGTGATTAACATCACCCACAGACGACATTGTGACCCACCCCACAAATTGCTGGAATACGTTTCTTTAAGACACAGTAGAACCGGATCTAAGACCTTTATCAGACTGGATTGGAATATTTTTCTCACGGCCATTAACATTGACGTACTCCCAAGGTCAGTACCGTAGGGGTCATATTCTACCCACCGGGAGAGAATTTTTCATCCCGTAACGATCCCTGAGATTTACCGGCTGTGACAGAGAACGGAAATGTGGAAGGAAACGCCACTCGTCTGAGCTGATGACTATGGCCATATGTCAGAATAAGACTTAAGACTTGAAAACATACGCGTAGATTGTTGCAGCTAGTGGTATGCAACGAATACATCTTTCTCTGCAGATGTACGCCTTACATTACATTTAGGCATACATCTTTTTGTCGCTGACGGGTTCGAAAATTGACCAGAAGACGGCTGGCGCCGTCTCTTCAACACTCTGTCAAGAGCTTTATTGAAGGAGGTTATTAGGAAGGCCGTTAGAGGTGTGATTCTATCGCGCTGGGTCTCAACGTGTCGAGTACAAAGCTTCTTTTAATCCATTCTACTCTTCCCGGAACCGTCTGGGAGGTCTCGCGGTGCCACAGCTTGTTGAAGAGGCACCGCTGTGGCTCGGGTTTAGGCAACGGCAGGTAAATTTTATGGATGACATCCTCCGCGGGAAGTAAATCTGATGCAATAGGGCGAAAAAAAACAGTTAGGCAAGAAAAGAAGATTTCTATATTTTGAAAATTTTGAGATCATAAACCTTGTTAAACAAGATTTGAGTGTGCCGTCACCGCGTCTTGTGATTACATGTTGGAATGTAAAAGAAAACAAGATTTGTTTTATCCGTGGGCAACATCACATGTAAGAATGAAATACAACACTGCAACAAAAATAAAACAATAAGTCAGAGCCTTGTCTTGTCTCCTTTCTTCACTTATCTGTTATCCAAGTTCCAGCATGGCAACAGGCATATTTGCCATTTTCAGCATGTTGACCACTGTCAAAGGGCAACAAAAATTCTTGTTTTTTCCCCCCAAATCAGGCGAAAATTAATGCGCGCGCTGATGTCACCCATAAAAATTACGTGCTGTGGCCTTATCACTTCGATGTTCCCTACACCACACAAGAAACACAGTACAATCAGAATTGATTTTCCATCAGAGAATAAAGGCGCATTATATAAGCCCGAGAAATAGAGCCTGCTAAAGGAAGCTAGAAACATTAAGCTAAAGATCTATTGCATACTCGATCGATGTTGTTCAAGATCGCCGACGGGATACAATGTGAGTGCCAGATAAATACAGTAACACTCTACAATAAGCCGATGCTTCGGTACACAAGGGCATTGACATGATGTACGATTTCGACCGTACGTGATCTATGCTGGAGGATGGAATGCAGAGGTTATAGGTGATTGTGTTAGACACAGTCGGTGTCATCTGTCGTGTTTGGTCACAGGAACGATCATTTGCAGGGTCTCAAAGGGCAGGTAAGCATATGCCAAGCATTTGTTCCATGAATTCGACATGTAGACCTTTATCATAGTACGTGTCGCTTTTGATCACACAAAACATATTTTTGGTGTAAAGTATTAGAGGATTGTGTCGAGTTCGGTTACAAAATCGATAAATGACAACTTTGCAAGGTCCATGGGGGAACAGGTAAGAAAATGTCAAGCATTCTCTGGATGAAAATCACTCATGGAGACTAAGTTTACAATATTCCCTTTATCACGAAGAAACGTGTTTCAATGTAGATTGCTAGAGGATTGCCAGCGACTCATTTTCATGTATAATATCTTAGGATGCATCATACTCTGCCCCGTCATCACAAAAATATCTCTTTCCTTTCTTCTTTCCTGTAGCTTGCCTTATATGGTGGACAAGGGCAACTTCAATTTCGTTTGTACAATTTCATTTCCTTTCGCACTCGAGAAAACGGCGTTGACATGAAACCAAATGGATACTCAGGTATCGTCAGGACACACAGGTTAGTGACCCGGCATCATGTGAAAGTTGCAATCGGTGAAAATTGGTTTTTAATGTAATCCCCAGCGTATATCATGAGTTTGAGATTGCAAAGCTGTATGTAATGGGTTATCTGGAATGAGGATGGAGCTTGGTAAAAGTCTATTCTATACATTTGTATAAAGTTACGTATTTTTAGATTAGCTTTTGTGTCTCAAAATAGGTTGATTTCACCTGAAATGATAACAGCTATATGCGCTAGCGATCATCACGAAAAATTGCACTCCATCTTTTATATACAAATGCCTTGTTCCCAAGTTACGGCACACATCGTTTATCTAGGACATGAATTAGTCAATATATATCAGGTTCCCGTCTTTTGAGTTCCTCAAAGCGACCTCAGTATTGGTATTGAATGATTTAACAGCAATCCATCTATTCTTGAAGCCTTGTCACGTTCCCGCCATAGTCTTTAATTTCTTTAATGCGATGACAAATGTTTGAAAGACTTTCTGACACAGGGGACATTATCTAGCTGTATAAACACTCTTTCGTAATGACACATGAAATAGTGGACCTGGTTTCTTTCTTTGAAGATGTAAGGTGAACATCTATACATCTATACAACTCCCCCAGGATTTTCATTTGCTTTCAACAGCATCCTGGTTACTACAGTTGTTGAACACGACAGTTTTATTTATAACGAAAACGCACACTAAGAACTCTTTCGTAATGACTTATTAAATAACGGATCTGGTTTCCGTCCTTGCGGATGTAAGGTAAAATCATAATGATGTCTCCTCTATACACCCCCAGGATCTTCAGTTACTTTCAACAGCATCCTGCTTACCACAGATGTTGAATACGCCAGTTTTTTTTATAACGAAGAGTCACACTAACAACTCTTCGTAATGATTCATTAAAAGATGGGTCTGGTTTCCGTCCTTGCGGATGTAAGGTGAAATCATAATGATGTCTCCTTTATACACCCCAAGATCTTCATTTGCTTTCAGCAGCATCCTCGTTACCACAGTTGTTGAACACGCCCTTTTTATTTATAACAAAAACTTACACTAACAACTCTTCGTAATGATTCATTAAAAGAGGGGTCTCGTTTCCGTCCTTGCGGATGTATGGGGAAATCATAATGATGTCTCCTTTATACACCCCAAGATCTTCATTTGCTTTCAGCAGCATCCTCGTTACCACAGTTGTTGCCAATTTTGTATAATGAAAAGTCACACTAACAACTCTTCGTAATGACTCATTAAACGATGGGTCTGGTGAAATCATAATGATGTCTCCTTTATACTCCCCCAGGATCTTCATTTGCTTTCAACAGCATCCTGGTTACCACAGTTGTTGAATACAGCAGCTTTTTATAACGAAAACTCACACTAATAACTCTGATGTAAGGTGAACTCATAATAATGTCCCCTTTATACCCCCCCCCCCACGATCTTCATTTGCTTTCAACAGCATCCTAATTACCACAGTTGTTGAGCCCGCCAGCACCTTTAATGACTGGTCTAGTCTGGTTTCTTTACGGGTGGATATAAAGTGAAACCATAATGATGTCCCCTTTATACCCCCCCCCCCACGATCTTCATTTGCTTTCAACAGCATCCTAATTACCACAGTTGTTGAGCCCGCCAGCACCTTTAATGACTGGTCTAGTCTGGTTTCTTTACGGGTGGATATAAAGTGAAACCATAATGATGTCCCCTTTATACAACACCCCCAAGATCTTCATTTGCTTTCAGCAGCATTCGCCGGTTACTTTTTTATATTGACCACCTGCATTAACATATCTCAATCCAGTACAAATCATGATCATCATCAGTACGTTCAAGACTATCGATCAACCTCTAATTACTTTACTCAGATCTTTTACCTCCATGACCATGGTTCACTGTACACTGTCCCGCCTCCCCTGTGTACCCTTCTTATCTTTGCCATCCATGTATACGTTAACGGTTGCCTGGAGGTAGTTACGGTCCTTCTATGCGCGTATCGCCGGACCTAATAGCCTGTGACTGTGTGAGTTATGTTTTTCTGTAATCCTCTTTGCCGTTAGACCCCCACATGTCACGAGTAGAAGAGGGCGATGTACTTAAGGTATCCTCCAAACGCCCTTGTGGATTCCTTTTTTTTCTTTCTGGTTGAGACGACGTAACGATATGAACGTTTGGAGCGAAGCATCAGTAGTATCTCATGCGGATAATAGATTTTTCAATGTCTTATCCTGCGAAAATCGAGGTCGTAGCCGCTGTAGCGTACGTGCGTGCACACATGACAACAATGTCATACATCAGGATAGCCTTGGACGGTTAAACTGAATTATTCAAGGATGCAGCTCTGGTTATTAAACGTAAAGAGTAATCCTTCAATGTCAGTTTATTTTCACAATTTGGGGCAGCAGATCCGGAAGGTTACACGCGGATTTGCTTTTCGATTAAAATGATAGACACCCTTACAAATATGCTACTGAATAGCTCTCTCTATAGATAGTGAAGGTTGCCTAGCTGCCCAAATGTGAAGGTTAACACTGCATAATTACAGCCTGTAGAACCTTCTCCATCTTTCATAAATATGATACCAGTACTTAGCTTATATCAGTTTACTAGTATACGTTATATTATTCATACAGGTTACGCATGATCTTTTACATGTAACTTATTTGGTTGATTATTTTAAAAAAATGCTAAGTACTGTTTTAATTTCGTATATATATACTCCCGGATGATTTCATAGGGAGGTCTCCAATCATTTATTTCGTGTTTTTTTCTTTAGGTAGGGCAGCCTACTCGGTGACTTAGCACTGCTTTGCAGTGGGGCCCTGGACAGTGACATAACCATCATCACTGTGCTTGGATTTGCTAGAAAAAGCAACTACAATTATACAGTAACTGAATGTGTAACAGTAACTGAATCGACATGTTATCAAATGCACGGCGTATATTGTGCCGGATACATCCTTGGCCTTTTGCTTTAATTACCAGTAGACGTTCTGGAAAAATAGAGCTGAGCCCAGCCTCGCTCGGGTGTCTTATCTCTTTTGTGCTTGCATGCGATAAAAAAGCTTTTACAATTGTACAGTAACTGAATGACATTGTGTAACTGAAATATCGACATGTAATGAAACGCACGGCGTATATTGTGCCGGATACATCCTTGGCATTTTGCTTTAATTACCAGTAGACGTTCTAGAAAAATAGCAGCTGAGCCCAGCCTCGCTCGGGTGTCTTATCTCTTTTGTGCTTGCATGCGCTAAAAAGCTTTTACAACTGTACAGTAACTGAATGTGATAGTGTTTGTGTAACTGAAATATCGATATGTAATCAAATGCACAGCGTATATTGTGCCGGATACATCCTTGGCCTTTTGCTTTAATTACAAGTACATTCTAGAAAAATAGCAGCTGAGCTCAGCCTCGGGTGTCTTATCTATTTTGTGCTTGCATGTTGGATCCTTTGTGGAAGAGCCTCAGCACGTTGTATAGGCAGCACAATCATCAACACTATAAGCGAAGACGTGCGTACGCGTACTGACTACGAATTGTCTGGCTTACCAGGTCTTTCCCAATAACAGTACAAAGTTGGCAGTTTCATAAGTCCGCTGGTACCCTAAGACCGCTGCATTACACACGAAAAGAAAAATGGCAATATAGAGGCAAGAGGATATTTTGAACCCTTGGATATCTGAAGTATGCATTCTTCGGGGATAGTAGATGCTGCATTTATTCATTAATTACTTTCGCCAAGAAGGTTACGTTTTAGTAGTCTTTTTTGGGGGAGGGGCTTTGGTTGGCATTATCATAGTTAACGTTTAATCTTTTTTTTTTACATTTTTTCAATCAACAGCAACGTAGAATAGGTTGGCCTGCAATAAGGAATATTTACAGCTGCATGTACAGAATTTATATGCCACATCAAGAAAATGCATGTCCGGTAGATATTCCATTAGTAATATCTTCGCATAAAAAGCAAAGAACATCGGTTACGTGTACCCCGCGGGCCCTCGACGAATGTGGGGACATCCCAAGCCACATGGGTCAGAAATATATGATCTGACGGTACCCAGGAACACCGATAAATAACTACTGTGCCGGTGTAGCAATGACACGCATACACGAACACAGGACTGCCCCGGGCATCTTTCCATCGGCTTTACGTGAACTGAACCAGGTCCAACGGATCATGCAATTATTGGATTCATGGTTACTACAGGGGTTTTCAACTTTTGACGATGTGAGGCATTCCAAAGTTTTAAGGTATTCATCTTTATACGTGTACGGCCTGAATATCTTCAAATCCGCCCCAGATAGTGACATGCAATGTATACAAAATACCCATCGTATTATCCATGGTACTAAAATAGTTATCATGTCCTTATCCAAACATAACATTAAGTATCTTTTACTGTAAAAAAACACCTTTTAACTTCTATTCTAGTGTTCGTTATATTACTATTTTTCTATCTATGCAAAATACCAATCGTATCATCCATGGCAATAATTATCATGTTCTCATCCAAGCATAGCATAAGGTATCTGTTACTGTGAAAAATAGTTTTAATTTCTATTTACGTGTTTGTTATACATTTATGTTTCTATCTAAGCAAACCCATCGTATTATATCCATGGCATTGAAATAATTATCATATTTTTATCCAAATATAGCATAAAGTATCAGTTACTGTGAAAAATAGTTTTTAATTTCTATTTTAGTGTTCGTTATATAACACACACTTACAAAGAAATTCACCTACATAGAAATTCACGCTTTCAAATAACATGATTTATTATCTCGGTTTTCCAAAGTATCATCCATGTAGATCTGTGTTGGATTAACCATAACGGCATTCAGATTTGAAAGAACCTTAATGACAGTTTGAATCGCCGTATCATCGCTATTTGACACGGTGAGTGGATCTTCACGCTTGTTCCAGACCCAATCGATCGGCATTACCCCCGGTAATCACCCCAATAACACACCGAATCGACACGTGTCAGGAATTCCTATTAATCTGCGTATATACCTGTTATATAATGCTACCGGTGCAATGGTCAAATGGGTAGACTGCTCGCCTTGCATTCGGTCGGTCGAGAGTTCGATCTCCGGCCGAGTCATACAGAAGAATTTAGAAATGATACAAATTGCTTTCTCTGCTTAGCACTCATCATTTGGGAAAGAGTATCGGAGTTGAACACATCACTGTAGTGATTGCACAGTTGTGTGGCCCAAGGGCTACTGAACCGGGGATGGGCGCCGCCCTATGCACCACACGGTGCAGGAAGGACTTAAATAATGGTACATTTAATACTATATGATACTGTACATGAATTGTACCTTGACTGTGTTGCCTTGGCCCTTGATTAATTGCCTGTAACGTATATTCGTTTTAGGAATATTACACTTAATTAGATGGTGAAGTCTGCTTATTCTCAAGGTAGCACAGTTAATTAAGTTGATGATTTGTAACGTATTTTTCTTCTTGAAGTATCATAGTTAATTAGATGCTTCCTTGTAACGTCTGTTAAGTTTTAGAATTTGACTGTTGATTATGATAAATTCATAAATTTCTTTCAATTTACAAATTAGCGCATTGGTATGTTATACGCTGATAAGAGGATATTAAAGTTTCTAGTCTCAAAGTTAACGTGCACTACTAAAGACAAATGCATTTGATACAATCATTCGCTGTCCTTGTTTCTGGGACTCTTTTCAACTGCCACAGAGGCTTAGGGTGGGATTAGTTCTTTGTTCTTCACATCAAAAATTATGTCCAACCCAGTAAACCTCAATCCATCATTTCCCTTCGATGCTATCAGAGAACATCCGTCAATGGAAGACGGCTTACAGTCACATAGTCCACCTTAGTTCCTGTGTATTAGCATAACTATATTTCCGCTTAGAAGGCCAAATACAGCTGAATACAGAACGGCACAAAAGTTTTGCTCCCAGACGAAATCCAATTATGGAAACTTGAAGGTCTCCATGATTGATATAGTTGTGTATACATAGGAATTACAATATAATAACAGAATGTATCACATAATGACCTACATATTATGACACTTATGACACGTGAATTGATTGATGGCAAGGAGTATATTCTATAATGAGCTATTACAAATCTCACAGTAGGCGACCTTGCTAATATTCAGAGCGCGTTATTGCTTTTAGGTTTTGATCAAATAAAAGCTAACAGAATGACGAATGGATCGGGAAGAATGCCTTGTTGCACAGGGAAATTAGCTTCCCACTTTGATAGCAAACGTTGACCCATATCAGAAAGGATTATCATGGCTAGGTATTTGTTCATCAATCAAAACTATATGGCGTCGGTTGTAAGGTTGTTTCATACTCTTAGTCATGATCATACATAAGTACATTTCTGTTTTCGAAAAGGTGGAAATAATGAGCTGCATCACATCTGAAAAATTATAAGCCTTTAACGTACAGAACATGTCAATATGGTGCATTAAGCTAGAACATCACAATAAAATGGCTTCAAAAAGCACACATTGTCTGACAGAACATTATATTTTCCTTGAACGGGATGAATTTAAGAAAAATCGTACAAGACAAAATTGTTTGCACCCAACATACAACATAACAGTCAAACATTTTTTTCAGATTCATATATTTTGAATACTCATAAACTATACGACGAAACATCACCGATCAAAAGAACCAGAACATACAATATATTTCCCAATCAAGCAACATTTACCCTTTATAATATTGATCTTGCTCTTTTTCCAATAAACAGCACACTAGTAAATCATGCATATAATGCTGACAGTATGTAGCCATTGGAGAATCGTATGTAGCCATGGGAGAATCCAAAACACAATCTATACATATTCCACAGGATTTGTAAAGACCCTGCCATCCCTTGACACGTTTTATCAGCTAAAAGCATTCCCCTACTTTCAACGATTTGTACAGCGCCTGGCATCAATATGCCCACAAGAAAGAGGCTGGCTTTTGCAAATGCAAATAAGATTCGCGGTTCGCATGCGCGCTTTCTGCCCGTTTGTCTGTTGGCAATAACTGGTGTCTGACCGCTTTGATGCTACCATTGGCATTGCTGGTCTGGCTACTAGCAGAACAACACTTGAGTCAACCACAGAAGCCCTTAGGTACTAGGTATGTACTCTCCATCTTAATCTTAATTCTTCGTCTTTTTATGGTAAGAGGCCAGGAGTATTTCACGGGTTTCACGGGAAATACATCAATTGCATCAAAAGATCTTCACCGATATGTTAACATCTGGACATTCGTATGGACGTGGAAGTTCTAATAGTTAGATTCATTATGCTTTTTAAGATTTTACGCCATCTTATTATACAGATGCCATTTAAGTGTAAAACTCTAAAGAGAAAAGAAACGACTAAAATTTCTAGCGGTCACGAAAGGTTATCTATGCAAACGGATGAATATTTTACAAGGTCATGTAGTTTTCATAAATGGTTAACGCGGGCACTATTTTAATACCATTTGCCTTTCCATGAGCTATAGTTTTGTACGAGTGGATCCGATAAATCGTTTTGTGCCATGCATTATTTCCCATACGTATATCAGGTGTATTACAAATCATAGCCTCAACTGAATCGATAACCAAGCTTTTATTAGCTTTATTTATAGTTTCTTTCAAATGGTGTATATGGAGATATCACTGTGGTCTGAAGTGAAATACTGGAAAACACACATCTTTAATTTAGCAACACGTCTTTAAATCATCAATAGAAAGAAATAGACAAAACACGGTGGTCGTTTGCTAAGGTCTTCTTTCTAGTTGCAAGGTTCTAGTTGCAAAGTATCGGGTTATAACAAGGCGTAAGTTTTGGCTAACCGTAAAACATTTGAAAATAAATTTTGCGGGTTTGACAGCAAATGGAATACGCGTTAGGTTCGAATTACCCAGATGCTACCAGGATTCTAAAAATATGAGGACTTTGGAGCCCAAATTCGACCACCGTGAAATGCGTTAATGTCTTCATCTTCTCTTGCTGTCTCCATCAATTCACGGACGGCCTGGTGGCTGTGTGCGTCATAGGCTTATTTCATATTGTACCTGTCATGCATGAACAGATGTTAGCTAATATTAATTTCAAACAGCAAAAACAAACGCTTACCGCATGTTTTTGTAGCCTTCTAGGGATTCAATTATACACGCCATAACATCAAATAATCATGTCGGAAAATGTATTTGTCATTTTTCAAATCACGTTTTATCATTTCCTGGAATCAGATTAATTCCTGGAAGTCGAGTTGTTTCAAAACATCGCGTTGCTTGTTAGGCCACAGCAAGTAAATTTTATGGATGACATCTTCCGCAGACTATAATCTAATGGGATTGGGCGAAAAAAAACAAGGCGGGCCAAAAAAAACAAGGTCCCTACATTTTCAAATTTTGATATCATAATCCTTGAAGAAATGATACCAATATTGTGCTAAGTTTACTGCCAACTGTTACAATATCCATTTTTCACTGAAAGAACTTTGACAATTCTTGTACAAATGGTTTTGATTCAGTGAGAACGTATAAAAGGAATGAAATATATCACTGCATCAAAGTAAAAGACAAAACAATACATAAGAGCCTTCTCTTTTCTGCCATCCACGTTACGACATGGCAAGACATACCATTTTGCCCATTTTCGGCCTGTTGATCACTGTCAGATCTAGAGGGCAACAAAAATTCTTTTTTTCCCCAAATCAGACGAAATTAATGGGTGCGCTGATGTCATCCATAAGAAGTACTTGTTGTGGCCATGATAAAAACCATTATTATTATTATAATAGCGTTCCGCGAATCCCCACCTTGGTCTAGTGCTTCTCAAGAGGCTTATTAAGTGCTGCTGCTCTCCTGATCTTTTTTAACACACTCAATCTTATCAACCTACCGGGGAAACATGGTAAAGGTGTATCTTGCACATCTGGACTACTTCTATGTACATCTGATCTCAGCTTTCGTGCAACATTTCCCAGTTAAAATCAATGCAGTGGAAACATGTACCGTGATATTGACACAACATGAATGAAAGGTCGTACCTACTCCGGCGATGAAAGAAGCATAAAGGAACACCAATATATTGCGTGCAGTTGCATAGACCCCGGCTAATTGTAAGGAGAAATATTCCATTTAAACCTTGAGTCCTTGTAATTGAAGATAATGATAGGTTAAAGTGAAGGCATCGTGTCACATTTCAAAGCCAGAAAGCAATCATTTGCAACATTCAGCATTACCGGAGGACGTGAAGATATTACACCTCATGTGTTACCTAACAGCTCAGGCCAAATCGATACAAGCCTGTTGCAGGTCTGCTTCGGGTTCAGTGTGTTTGAAGAGTTATGGCTAAGAAAGAATTAACTTCACTGAAGCATACCGCCAGACGGCAATCTCATCAGTTCAAAGCGTATATGTATGAGTCGCCTCTGTGTCAAGATTACACCGCTTTCTGTAACAGATGAACTGCTTCAGTCGTTACATCAGTGTAGAAATGTCGCTGATAGCATGAGGCAGTGGCAATATAGCATTGGTGATCAGCATTAGAAAGCATCTAAGCTGCATCTACATCTAGATTATACCGGTTTCTGTAACAGATGAACTGCTTCAGGCATTATATCTGTGTGGAAATGCCGCTGATTGCATCAGACACATAGTTGCCAGGCTGTGGCAATCCCATTGGTGGTCACCATTAAAAAGCATCTAGATCTAAGGCCATGTTGATTTTATTATATGGATGACATCCTCTGGGAACCCCAAAACTGATGTGAGGGTGCAAATAAAAAAGGTTTGGTAGAAAAAGTTGCCTTCATTATGAAATATAGGTGGTTATGAAGGTTAAACAAATGAGTAAACACACAGAGTAATATTTTATTGGCATGGTGAATTATAGGCTCTTCATTTGGAATGTATTTCGGTATTCTGTGACATAAGTATCGTTTTCCAATATTTCTTTTCAATTTACTGCATATATTTGCTCATTTAGCAGCTACTTTGTACTATTTACAGTATGGTCGAAAACTTTTCATTTGGAAACAGACGAGAATTCATGGGCGCGCGGATGCCATCCATAAAATCAAATCAACATGGCCTAGGCTGCATCTACATCCAGACTATACCGTTTTCTATGACACACGTAATACTGTACCCATTACCTCCATGTAGAAATTCAATTGACGCATGCCGCTACTGCATCAGCGACAATCACATTGCATTGCTGGTCACCCTCAGAATCATGTAAAGTGATTATGCCGCTTTCCATGATAAATGAACTTAATAACCGAAGCCATTACGTTATGCTATTATGATTCATACTGAAAAATGGTGATCTAATTTTTCATAGTATGCAGAAATGAGCTCGTTCTGAACTTTTCTCCATATTTCCCAAAGCGTGAATAAATTACATTCTTGTAGATGTATCTAAATGAATTATATAAAAAACAGCCCTTCTTGGAAATGGACAACGGAAATGGATCCATGGAGTCAGAGCTTGTCAGATGAATAAATTTGATTAACGTCATTTGTGTGGTTGCCGTTCTTTTTCATGACCAAATGGTAACAGATGAAACAAAAAATGACTACCTGCCTTGGTGCATTCGATGAGTTAGTACGTCTAGGCCTGGAGCATTTTTGCTGCAATGTGTGGCCACTGAGGCCACTAAAAGGTGGGTAGGTTAAAACCATATAGCTAGCTGCTTTTTGGATGCAGAAAATCTGTTTTCTTATTATTCATCAATACACAATAGGACAGTGTGGCGCTGCACTCAAGTATTTTTTAACAACGCCACACAACAAAATACAATTAACACATAAATACACAGATCTTGACATAAAAGCGCGCCGAAGTCCCACCACCCCAAGACTTCAAATAATACTAATGCTAACCAGGTTATAAAAATCATCAAACAGGAGTGACTTCTATGACTGATTGGCAAGGAAAATGTCTATGCCCATCCAAGGATTACATATTGACCTTCTATGTCTGATTGGCAAAACCTGTTTCAAATACAGATATAATGGTGCAATTAGCTCTGGTTATTCATCACATTCATTTAGTACTGAAAAATTTTGTCTTTAATGGGATAAATATAGGTAGAAGATTCTATCCCAATATACCACCAACAATTTTCTATATGGTTCTCTATATGGTAAATTGATGGGATTAAATTACCAAAAAGAGATTCAGAAATTCTCTATTTATTACATTAATTGGATAGCAACCATGTCATCCCATTAAATTACCAGAAAGTGATTCAGAAATTCTTCTATATGGTACATTAATGGGATAGCACCCATGTTATTCCATTCAATAAATGAGATGAATAATCAGATTTGATATAGAGCATCAACACCAACTCCCCCGATCTACCGCCCACCAAGTGTTGACACATCTGTATTCAGTATTCGGTGCCTATAACTTCTCTCCCGGGTGGATAATTGTTGGGATTTGTAGAAAGATCGTTAGCGCATCAGGGGGCTGCAACACAAGACCAGCATAGTCGATACGGTCCATTCGCCGCAATTACAGTAGCCTGGCAGGCAGCAATCCCATCTCTGCCTCCCCGTGTGTCTACTGACGCAAACTTAAGTGTAACAAATCCCACCGGACATAAGTAACTTTTCCACTCCGCACATTATGACATCGACAAGCCTACATGGTTGGATAGAGGGCTTTACATGTGCGTCTTAAAAAATCAAATTCACAAATGATTTTGAACAGGTATCAAATTCCACCTGCGAAATATCGATTGGAGTTAACGACTCGTGAGTATCACAGTGATCTACCACAGCGTGAGATAATCCCTTTACTCTCCCCGCATTGGGGAGGGGTCTTGAATCTTGCTCATTCTATCGATTTCTTGCTATCGTACCTCTTTAAGTTCATTTTTTCAAGTTGGAAACACGCAAAGGATAAAAAAAGGAGTTTGGGGGACATAAATCATATTGAAACGTATATCAGACTTACAAACTTGCAGTCACATCACCTAATACACATACCGTTTACAGTAAATGTTGACTAACGGTGAGCACCGTTATTTAGTAACTACTGAGCTAGGAGGTTATCGTAACATCCTAGGAGGTCGACCGTTATTAGTAATTTAGTTCCTTACTAATGATTCTAACGGTGGGGCAGGGCTTCTCTCACATTATCACATAATGTTTGCGGGAATGGACCAGATGCCCAGGAATCCCCTCACGGTAACAAACTACTGTGCATTACAGAGTGATCCTTTTGTTGCCAATCTACGCGTTCCCGCATTACTCGTAATGGTTTTCAACTCTTAGATATTCTGTCCACGATGGCCTCTGGCCAAGAGTTTACGTTACTGAAGACAGAAAATTCCAATTTCCTCACGTATTGCCAATCCTGCGATTTGAAACAGATCGTCTGCCGGCGGCGTGGACAAGAGATTTTATACGGCCTTTATTGATTGACGAAATTGGATTGAAGGGCACATCCCGTCCGGTAATACATATAAGTGGCTCTGATCTGTGGGCTATGCATTTGTGGCTGTCTGCACAGAAAGTGCATATCCCCTGACATAGGCCTGCGGTATGAAAGGTGTGATTATGGCAGTGCAGCTGCTGCACGTTAAAGGCATTACACAGAACACATTGATCCTTCTGTCGCCAATCTAAGCGGTCCTGTATTGCTCGTAATGCCTAATGGTTTTTAAATCTGGTATATTCAGCTCACGGTGATTTGAATGGCGGGCATTGTTAAGTCCTTACAGTTGAGATACTACCGGTTTTAATCCGTAAAACGTTTTATCGTACCTGTACTTACATGTAATGAGTCTTTACTCTATGACATTCAGCACACAATGAGCCAAAATTACTGCAAATGTCTTAATGTTGTGATGTTATTACCTTTTTTTACTCCTTACTACGGAGTCTTTTCCAAGAATTTTGTTCTTATCGCTTGCTTGCAGTCAGTAAAATGTAATGTCTTATGTAAGCCATCTACATTGAAAGTATATATATATATTCATTATATACAGGCAAATCTACATAGATAAGAAATTCATCTTCCTTGAGGAACGGTTATGTATAGAGTACTCACTCTTGTCTAAGATTTCGTGCTTATCTGAGTGAAGAACATCGATCATCATTGGACCGAGGCATTTAACATCAACACACAAAAGGGCACTGACCTGTGCTGCCGACATAGAAAGTACTCAAGATCCCCCGTGACCACCTCACGTTATTATAGGAGGCTGAAACAAGATGCAGTCTCCATAGGACACACATGCTTATTTCCATGTCTGAACTTCTAAGAATTAACAGTTTCGCTCTTATTATTAGAGGTGGTAGTGTGCGGTGGTATATAGTGTGGGCGCTCTATAGACTCATATCAAAGGTTAGATAGTGGATTGGTCAGTCCAAATATGACGACTGGCTTACCTCGCAAGACTATCTAGATCTAGGGTGGCTCTAAACTTGAACCGAGCAGGAAAGAGAAATATACGTGGCCAAGTAGCAAATTGGAGTGTAGTAGAGTGGGGCATTATAAAGATTGGGTTCTAGATACACATGTAGGAGATCTAGAGGGAGTAATGGCTAGCATTAACAGTGGACAACAAGAGACAGTGGAGCCCAATGACTGAACCAGTGATATGCGACGACAACGACGATGATTTTCAAGATGCTAATATGAAAAAAATCTTAAAACTCTTCAATGTAGACCAACAGACTTAGGAATGAATTTTTGTTACTTTGTTACTTGCGATTTTCTTGGCTCTTCTGGGAATGGCGGGAAGCCTTTGGCACGTATGTGCGGATGCTATCATCACCATGACGCAAAACGTTGACTCCGTTTGACGGAACATCAGAGTGAATGTGATCCTAAAGATCAATCATTCATCCTTCCGACCGATCACAAATAATTGGCAAAGAGATACTGTATATAGTAACCTTATCACTTACAAGCACAGGATCAAAGGTTTCTCCGCTATTGATTATCTTTAATGACTTTGATACGGTAGAGCCGCCAGGATGTTTCCATCATTGATTTATTGATGCTAACACAGCGGTTGTTCCCTTTTGCATCTGTTTTACCTTGGTGGCCTGAAGAATTTCTGTAGACATTTTGTCCACTGTGTTCTTACTCTTTGTTAAAACGTTATTTTCCGTGGTCACTTTTCTTAATAATCAGTCAATAAATCATGAGGTAGATGTTGATTGACATTGTAGAAGTCCTGACTTATTTCATAGTTCCCGGGGGAATTTGTAGTCAAGTATTTATTGGCTGTGAAGTCAATAATGAAGTGGTTACCCTGACACGGGATTGAGCGGTCACGGGTTCGATCCCCGTCACTCATGTTGCCACTGGGAAATGCGATACTTTCCTACTCAACCTACCTGACTTCAGGTGGGGAGGTAAAAAGATGCACATGATGGAAGGAGAAAAATGAATTCCACCTTCCAATACTATACATGTAGTCAAGACCCAGTGGATTAACGACCTACTGCTCTTTTAACCTCAAAAGACTCCCAGGACCTTTACCTGTTGTTAGTTGTCTATTATATTATTATATAACCCTTGTTCTGGACTCCTGTGTATATAAGTAATGGATCGTTACTGTTGAAGTCACAACTGCGTTGAGCGGGATATCTGGTGCGCACGGATAGTCCTTGAGAGAAGTCTTACACTCATGTATAAACCAGCCACGTTCGCTACAATGATACACTAAAAGCAATCTGAAACGTTGCAGGGACAGGCTTAAAAGCAATATTAACAACTGCAAGGACATACTAAAAAGCAATCCGTGAAGTTACAAGGACACACTTAACAGCAATCTGAAAAAGGTACATACCATACATCCGGTGACGTGGGAAAAATACAACGCCGATCGTACATGAGGCCACACCAAGTAATTTCTATGGATGACGTCCTCTGTAGACCCTTAATCGAAAGCGCATAAAAAACCAAACGGGCCGAAAAAAGCAAGATGCCTAGATTTGACATATGCTAAAGGACGAAAAATGTAAGGACATTAATTGGATGACAGAACAACATTCAAAATCAATGCGCGCGCGGACGTCATCCATAAAAATTACTTGATGTGGCCTGATGGAAAAAAAATTGAAGTAACGGTCGCCGCGCCACGCTTGTAATTGTAAAAGACAGGAAGTGCTCCTAACAAGCTAGTCCCTAGTGCAGCCTGTAAAACTTTAGTTCCGGTACCTGCGGCCAATTATATCTGTCCCACATAGGAATTCTCCCGAGAGAGACACAAGCGTCGCGACTCATCAATCTCAAGGACACACGACAACACAAGGAAACACCAACATGGCCATTGACAGGGAACATAGACAGTAAAACTGTTAACAAAGACTGAAATAAAACTAGAAAGGTAAAATTTGGAAAGCAAATGCATAATGTTTACCTTCGCATATGGTCTACTCTGTTAATTCTTACTCAAACACATTTATATATATATGTATATATATATATATGGTCAGACAGAGGTCTAAATCCTTCCTGCTAAATTGCAACACGATGTAACCCAACACCAATCACCATGGTGACAGACGTCTGGTTCAGGTCATTGACCTTATCGGTTTGAAGACGAAGAGGAAACAGAGCAAAAACAAAAATATGTTTTCCTTCGGTAGATAGGAATAACATAATATGTGGGCTGTATTCAATATATACTTACGTTATACTAACGTATCGAAATGCATAGAAGAACAAAATAGCAATAATGCTTCAGTTATTCTACAGTGGAATGATTGATACTGAGTTATATTGTAGATATGAAACCTGCCGTGCGTTATGGGAAAACAAGAGTATGAGTTTACTCTAAAATCTTGCATTCACCATTTACCAGGCTGTATTTTATACACTTTATTGGCGACAGAGAGCATGTTTAGTGCGGGGAGTAGAAATTGGCCAAATAGAGAGAGATAATATGCCTAGGGATCCTATTGGTTCATATTGGTAGCTTCAGCAGGGAAGACTTGGTTATTTTCCCACCACTTTCCCTCAGAGAACCAATAGGATGCCTAGAGATAACATGCCACTGCTTCAACTCCCCCGGCATGTTATCTCTCTCTATTTGGCCAAATTCTACTCTTTCCAGCCGCCTCCCGAAGCCTGGTAGAGTCTATATATGATCACTCATGTGTCTGACTGATATGACCTACCCTCGCAGGTCTTCCAATTAGCGGTTGTTGTCCCTCCGGAAGTTACTGTACATTGAAGAAGCCAATTACGCAACTGTTGGGAACGAAATAATGGGCAGTAATCTGCTCATGCCATATGGTCCTCCCTGTCATGATGGTCGTTAGAACGATAGAACGTTAGAACGATTCCAATTAGAATTCGACTCACATGAGTACATTGCTTTAGACTCTTTTAAATGTCACATAACAAGCAGCACAGTTCGGGAGGCATGTGAGTGACTACTTTAAATGATAGCATTTTAGCTTCACAATTGCTTTGACAGAGTTAGTGACCTTCAAGTAGCTATAATTGTTCCGGAACTGTAGAAGGCAAGGAAGGAAGTTTGAAAGGCGCCGTTTTTTTCCATGTGATTGACACTAACAAGCATACTGAGTACACCCCTTTTCATCCTATCCAGGGATTGGAACTAACAAGCACATTACTAGTATATAATCCTTCATTTCTTTTTCTACATGATTGACTCTAATTGGTGTCCTGTTGACATTTTCTTTTTCAGATAATATCCCAAAGGTGCACTGAGCCAACACCCTACGCCCACGAACTTATTTCACGCAAAAGAAGGGATGTCTACATGCGGCACCGAGATAATACTTGTCATTTCCAAAAGGATCAGTTCTCAAATCAGTTTCCTCTGAGGGGAAGCAGTGGAAAAATAGCCAAGTCTTCCCTGCTAAAGCCATCAATATAAACTAATAGCTATAGGGGAATATAGATGATAATAGAATAATGTGACGTTTTAGCAAGGAACTGAGTGAACAAAGTGCAGCTAATATTTGAGAAGGGCTAACCGAGATAAATTCTAAGTAGAATACCTTTTTACCTAATAGTATTAAGAAAACGTGAAACATAAAAATTAAAATAACCATAGTCAGTATTGATATATTGTACATTAATCAAAACATTCAATTAATTATTCTATCGGGCATTGATAAAAGATATTGTAAAGAAACCCCCGCAATATTGATACTGTAACATTTCCTAATGTATAGTTCATTTAAAAATTCATTATAGACTGAAGCCATAATCTACCAACCGACTGTAGTATCTTACCGTTGGGCACCAGAAACTAATAACATATATACCTTAGTCATAACAGCAATTTTACCTTTATTGACATTGAGTACTTCTATATTCCAATCAGTGGCATGGTCATTCTATATTTCAGGATATTCATAAATGGCACAATTGACTGTAAAGCTCAAAGTATTTTTGCAAGGAAAATATTGTTGAGAACGAATCAAGGAAATTATTGTAAACTGTAGTCGTTGACATTAGTGGAAAGAGAATCTACTAAACGTCTGGAGATAAGTGAATTCAATATTAACAAAATGGATCTTAACATCACATACTCATCGCCCCCACCAAATTTCACCGGAGATCCAAGTTTGGAAGAATGGAAACAGAAACCACACGTCCGGTACCTTCTGATCATTGGCTACGCCACGGTGATCCTACTGAACGTCATCGGGAACCCGCTGGTGTGTCTGGTGGTGGCCATGAACAAGAACATGCGGAACGTCACCAACCTCTTCATCGCCAACGTGGCCGTGAGCGACTTCCTGGTCGGAGCAATCTGTATGCCATTGACCCTGGTGAACAACTTGAAAGCAGGTACGATTTATGGAGACAACATTTTTATGGGAAAGGTTAAAAAGTATTGAACTCTATTCACAGAATTTCTACCAGTCCTCTGCTGTCCTTCGGAATAACCGAAGAACCGATTGCTCAGGACTGTTGACCTTCCCAAAAGCTTGTGTGATGTGAGGAACTGGATTAATGTGGTTTGTAGAGCCCCCCCCCTCCTTTCGCTCCAGGTTCAATGAAGGTTAACGTTGATGTACACAGATTCAATAGCAGGCCTGGATGTACATCGATTCCTTTGGTTCCTCTCCTTCATCTATCCTCAAGATCAGAGGACTGGAAGAACAGTTAGTGAGTCCAATCATTGCATTGGAAAATATTCTTTCCATAATGCCGTATATCAACAACACAGATGAACATTTATGCAAAATTAAAACAGAACATGAGGCCAACAAGCACGTTCCCATGTATGATCTTATGAACAGATAAAGGCTTCAGTTCATGTCCAAAGCTTAATCCAATCAATGATTACTAGTATACCCTTATTGCCAGAGCTGAAGGTGTTGACTTCTACGTTGATAAGGTGTCTGAAACTCTTAGCTGTGTTTGCACCTTTGAATGCTCGCCGTGTACAAACTTTAATGTCGTGTGGCAGCCGTCAGAAAATTTCTTTGGCTTTTCACATTATAAAGTGTTAAAAGTGGATTGAGTCTGGCATTTTTTAACCACGTTGCCAGATCTACTTGACATTTTTCTTAAGCACATGGGCCGTGCCTCCTTAAAAGGATTGGAAACCAATTTCACTCAGCCAGCATCTGCCAGTATGCTCAATTAAATGGTGTGATTAACTGATTCTTTCTGACATAACTGATTGTTCCTGGCGTGGCCAACACTTATGCCATAGCAAAGACTAGCACAGGCTGTACAGGCATTTAATGCGGATTTGTCCAAGAATACGGTGAAAGATTAAAAAAATCACCAATCTGTTATCAACTAAAGGCACGATCACGTTAATCGTGAAATATATTTACAAAGGTGATGAAATTCGTGTATATGTCGTTCAAAATTGAGCTGCCTTGTGACAGAACAGGTCGGTTCTGCCATAAAGATTGCCTGGCTGAAAATTGTTCGAAGACGATATCACGATAGTTTGACAAATTCCTACGATCCAAACGTTAGCCAGGCATTTTCAGGTTAGGTTTGGTAACATGTAAGATATTTCCTCCCTCCACAGGCTGGGTGTTTGGAAGAGTGATGTGCACTGTTCTCCCAATGATCATGGGGATGACAGTTACTGCCTCTGTGCTCACTCTGGTCGCCATCGCTGTGGACAGGTACGTTAATGGTATCATTTACGCTTTCAAATTCTTTTCGTTTTTTGTGGTACGCATTAGATTCAAGGCCACTGGGCATCAGTTTAAATCATATTTCAAGAGATTTCGTCTTTGATACTAACATTCTGTTGATTCTGCTGATTATCTGATTTGATTATATCAATATCAGATTATATATTATGTCTATTTCAATTCTTATATATACATTTCTTTCTTTCTCAAATGATATATAAAAGCTGCAAATTTAAATGCTAAACTTTTGTTCTAAGACAAAAAAGTAAATATGCTCACCTAGCTGCAAATGTTTGCAAACAGCTACAAATATTTGCAAGTAATACAATAGTTCACATTAGTTTATTTTATTTTATTCACATTTATTTTCCGAGGATGAGGCAAAAAGTTATAAAACTTATCTCAGCCCTCTCCTCACACATAAAAGGATACAATAAAACAAAGTAATAATAATAAGAAGAAATGACAAATTCACATTAGTTTATTTGCCTTCGTCCTGCAAAATGTTTCCTAGTACGTTTTAGTCACATATTTCTAGCCTGTACTGACTAGAAATAGAAAGCATATCGGATATCTAAAGTTTAATAAGTTAGAATCTAGTGTTTAGTAGTTAGAGTAGTTGCATACTATATTGTTATCCATCCTGTTGTCCATCTTTTATGTTCATGTTACATGTACTTGCAATTAGCCTACGGCCAAGAGCTTGCAAACTTTTTCATTAATCCCAGGTACCTGGCTGTGATGAGACCGACCGATGACAAGATCAGTAATAAGGTGACGTGTGTCGTGATAGCAGGTATCTGGACAGCCGCTACCGCCATCATGATCCCGGCTGGTGTCATGTCAGAGTACAAGGATGAGGACGGACATCCCACCTGCCACGAGAACTGGTACTTCGTCGATAGCAAGCAGGCCTACTCCATCTCCCTCTTTGTCTTCTGTTACCTCATTCCGCTCTCCGCCATTTCTGGCCTGTATCTCCGCGCAGGAGTCCGCCTGTATAACAGAACGGTCCGCCGCCAACCGTCTCCCAACGACGCTCGCAACGACCGCGGCAGCAACGTGCAGAAACTCGGCAACAAAGTCCGCGTGTTCAAGATGATGGTTGCCGTCGTTGTGCTGTTCGCCTGCCTACACTTACCCATGTGGATAGCCAACCTGATAAACGACATCGCGCCACCGGAAAAACAGGGAAGGGAGGTGCTGTACAAATACATCTACCCGATTGCGCACTGGTTAGCGTATGCCAATAGCTGTATGAACCCTTTCGTGTACGCTGTACTGAACAGAAACTTTCGCCAAGGGTTTCGGCGAGCGTTCATGCCACGGAGAGCACCTCGTGAGCTCGAAGCGCCGAAGGTTACCTATAAAAGAGCGGCCGTGGCTGACCAGCAGGACCGAGTGGAGGTCCAGTGCCGGTTGGGACAGGAGTCGCCTATGGACAGTAGGCTGCTGCGCCCCTTGCCGTCACCGGTAACGCTCGAGGCCGTGAACCATGATTCACGACCGGTAACCCCACCGGCAACGCTGGAGGTGGCCAACCATGACTGTTCACCAGGCGACCCGAACTTTCTACAGGATGACAATCATTAGGCTTACTAAGAAATAAGTCAGATTTCACTTCGAGCACGAAAGTGTTTGAACTGAACTAAGGCCCCGTTCCCACTAGGGCTGCGTACCTAAACGTAACATCAGGTACAGGTACAGGTACTGGTACAGAGGTTTAGGTACAGGTCCGGACCTGTACCTGTACCTGAACAATTTGACAAATTAACACGTGTTCTTCACTTTTTCAATCATGACACAGAAACAATAATAAAGTGTTGGAGGGAAGGTAAAATGACTGACCTCTGACCTGATTTGAGTTTGTTGACCAATCACAACCCTGGATCAGCCACACTCTCGCGATGTCTCGTGAGACTGAGGATCTCAAATCAATCGACGGTGTTTACGTCTTTTCCAGTGCTAATTTTTCGTCTTTGTGGTAGGATTTACCTATCTTTAGTCATATACATGGTGTAAACTAGCTATTTCGGTATATACTCGTTACTTCATGATCCGGTATTTTGGACCTGTACCGAAACGATTTTTACGGTATTGGACCGGTACAGTGTACCGGTCCGCAGCCCTAGTTCCCACTAGGATAAAGTTGTCCGGATCGAACCGAATTGATTCGCTTTGATCCGGCTTCGATCCGGTTCGTTCCGATCCGAAGCAGGATCGAAACCGGACAATTTTACTGGTAATTAATTTGTCCCAGTTGATCAGATATCATCAGTAATTGGCAGTTATCAATGTCATTAGTACATATTTTGCAGTACATCCTTGATTAAAATTGGATTCACAAACGCCATATGTGACAACTTGCCAGAACTGGGAGAACATCATTTATCACATTTACTCTTGTGGTGTAGTCATTCGTTATTCGAGAACGCTGTTGAATCAGTTTAGCGAGTATCGGGTGAACATTTGGCATGCAGCTTTTGTTGTTTTCGTTGAGATGTGACGGCCTGAATTCTAATGTACTTTTGTCCATTAGAAGCAAATATTTTGTTCGGAAACCCACAGAAGCTTTAATAAATGTCATATATATCTGATAATACCTTTCCACTTCAACTAAGTACAGGCCTAATGCCTATTTCCGTTCTGTACGTCAGTGTTCTGACAAATGAATATGGCTGCCCAGCTGAAGTTTGATGTCCAAGCAAAGAAAATAATACTATAAAGTTTCTTGGTGTCGTAGTTTTTGACTGATAATCATTGTCATGTGCTGTACACTGAATGAATTTCGAAGAGAATTCTCCAATAGTTTGTATCGTGAAATCATTCTTTTTCGACCTTCAATGTTGCTGATTTTGTGAACCATGCGTTGTTGAAATATCAACATTGGTAGATATCTTTTTCTTAAATACTGTATGCTGCAGCATACGAAGGGGTTTGTACAAGTGATGTGAGGTATAATATATTTATCAATTGATATTTTATAATAACTATACAATGTATGTGGACTATAAACGGATCTCAGATGACATAGTAGGCCTTGTACCTAAAACTACAACATGCTACCTTGTATCATAAAAATGTTGTATTAGTTTCAAGTGTCTATTGAATATGTTGATTGCTGGATATGTGTCAGTCGTAATTCTGTATTTATAAGACAGTCAAAAGCACTAGTAACTGGGGGCAGTCGAGGTCTAGGATTAGAAGCTACCTACAATCGTAAAGAATTAACAGTCATGTTACTACGTAGCACTCTAATCTGGAGTCTGTGGCAAATAAAGTGCCAACTCATGATGTGAATATGTAAGTAAGACTCCCAATCCTGTGGTATTTGGACAAAGTGTATCTTTGAGAAAGGCGTGGTCATACCTGTGATGTTCAATGTGAATTATCTAAATTTCAATCTCAACGTAAAATCAATATAATAAAGGAAATTGTCGATATTATATCCGTGTCTTGAACAAAGTGGTCACGAGTTATTCTTTGGCTTTGCGGTCTTTACTACCTGATGATAATTTTAAATGCATAGGAATATCATAAAACTGCAAATACGCCAGTAAGCCTTAGGCAATACATATATGATTACGATGAACTGATGTTTCTTACAATGTTAGCACCAAGGTTCTATTTATTCACGTCTAAGACCAACAGGGCTTAGATAAAGATTCACTCATTCAGTTTTCCAATATCATGGTGCCCTTATATAACTTTTGAAAAATACCAGCTATTCCCTACAATATGTTGTCTTCAATAAAATTGCCCCAAGTTATTACCTTCGCCAAGAAGGTTATGTTTTCAGTAGCGTTTGTCTGTCTGTCTGTCTGTCTGTCTGTTTGTTTGTGAACAGCATAACTCAAGAAGCTTAATATGTATTGTCATGAAACTTGGTAGGTGGGTAGGTCTTGATGAGACCTAGAAATGATTAGATTTTGGGCCCCCTGGCGGCTTTTGTTGGTACTGCAGCAGAACTTCCGGTTTTGATATCTCGCGATCTGGACATGCTAGGGTCACGAATTTTGGTTGGTAGATAGCTCTTGAGGTGGGGAAGAAGTGACATGAGTTTGGGCCCCCTAGTGGCTTGTTCTGGAACTGCAGGAGCATTTGTTGAAAAATTTTCGAAGGATGATAACTCAAGAACCGGTTGACGGATTGTCGTGATTTTTGGTATGTAGGTACCTGAAGGGATGCTTGACATAATCAAATGACAATTATGCAAATCAGGAGCTAATTTGCATAATTAATGAGGAAATTCTATAAATCTGCTTTGTTCAATAATAGGACTATGAAACACTTGTGACATGTAATTGAGAATAAAAAAAACATCTGAGGATATAGATTATGTAAATGAAGACCTAATTTGCATAATTAATGGGAAATTTTTATAATTTCATAGTTGTAACTGCTGAGAATTTCATAATTGCCACATTTGGAAGTTATGTGAAGGCGAACATCAATAAACATAATTTATTCAAATCATGACCTCATTTGCATAATTTATGAGGAAGTGCTATAATAGCCTTTTTGTTAAGATAAGACTGTCATTGGGTGGAGAATATGATCAACTGATATAACCCATGCAAATGAGGATCTTATTTGCAAAATCAATTATCAAAATTGTATAATTCTTCAACCGCAAGGGTTAACATCATTTGGCGAAGGTATGAGATCGTGGAACTCTTGTATATCAGTATTTTCAACCGTCAAAGTTTATCACTGGAACGGACTTCACACTGCACGAAAAGTTGGATTTACCAAAGGTAGTAAACTCAGGTAATAAAGTTTACTTTGTATATAGTATCTGGCTTTACAATGGTGGTAAATAAAAGTCAAGTCCGGTAGTTTTATTTACAACCCTTCTTAAGTCCACTAGTCACCGTACTTGACTTTTATTTACTTTTATTGTAAAGTCCAGTAGTGTTTATTTAAAAAAACACTATCTAACTTAACTAGTATTTACTGCTGTTGGTAAATTAAGTTTTCGTGTAGTGTCAGGTTGTCGACCTAAAAGGTCAAAGTCTAAAGACTTGTGAACAGTGACAGTGACAGTGGCAGAGCAGCGTGAGCATGTAGGTCGACGCAAAAGAAGAAACTATCTCCCTATCGATCATAGAGTGATAAAACCGAGAAATACACCATCGCTTTGCCCTTGCAATATCGTCGAAAACGCGTTCGCTGACCTAAAAGTCACCATCAATAACACTCGAAACCTCGTCTATGAGACTTGTGCCACCTTGGGTTTACACGTTTTACTACTTTGCCACTTAAAACCAAGCGCTGAAGGATTTTTTTTTTACTTCTAGGCCAACGAGTAAGGAAACCAACTAATGGAACTGCACATACTAGAGACACCGGGCATTATGTTTCTCTTTCTGGGAAATACCAAGTGCTGACAAGTCTTGGAGATCAAAGAGAGACAGCCTCCCTTTTTTAGCAATATTGCTCCATACAAGAAGACAATAGTCCGTCTTTTAGACCGTAAAATACAGCCTGACAGTTAATATGGTGGGCACACATTTAGAAACGAATTCCTGGCCATTGACCTAGGGCTTAAATGGACTTTTATGGTGAAAGTACATGAGTCAGGGCCACATAAAAGTGCATAAAAGGCCATTTGGATAGGTCAGATGTAACTTTTGTAAGGTGAAGAGTACGGGTTATTGAATGTCCTCTTGTGGTACGTGTTTTTGCAAGGACTCTGGCCCACTGGAGATCAAACCTTCATGAATAAAGTCTCACAGTTCATATTGGGTTCTCATCAGAAATAGATGCGGCAGTACGGTTCAAAGAGCAGATGGGATTGAAGATCGAATATGTGTAGGTCTTTCAAGTATAATCTTCAACGGCTAGAGATCCGTCGAAATTGGTTTCCAAGATGTAGCACAAAATATTGAGATCTTCGGAATACAAAATGTAAATCTTGGCATTTTTTTCGTCTTCAATGAAGCGCGAAGACCCTCGCTGTGGGCATTATGATCCGTTGTGTAACGGAAGATCTACGAAATACTAAATTAATAAAATATACACAGTTTTATCAATTTCTCGCCGAGGTACGCCATCTTAGAAAAACAACATCATAAACTTTACAAGGACACACGAAATATTAGTCACAGGACGCTAAATATTTCATTAAAAATTCAATAAAGAAGGACTTTATTACACGGCAGTTGTACACAGTACAATTTATGGCAAAGATTATTGAACATGGTATTAAAAAAAGAAAAGGGTATAGAATGAAAATTATCATCCAAATTACTAAACATCAAGACCTAACACAGTATACAGTAGTGCTAATCATGAGTTTCGGAATTTTTTCTAATGAAAAAAAAAGTATTTTATGTATTTACCTATCCTTGCATTGTAAGAGTTTCTGTCATTGCAATAAACTGACATCCAGTGTAAAGTGGCTTCAGGTTGTTTTGGTACCGTTCCAAGAAGTGACGAACCCCCCAAGGCTGCCATTTCTCACCTTTATGAAACAACATGCCGCGGCTCATCTCGTCAAGGGAAAGGGTTCAGGAGAGGGGAACACCGTGGATCCATCTTCAGTTATGAGCGTCAACCTTCCAATGGCCTAATATAAATGAATTAAATCGACATAAAGGTACTTTTATCAGACAGACCCAGATGAAAGAAACTAACTCAATGTCATAACTCAACATGGGGAGGCGCACATACGGATAATAACGGTCTACTATTAGCAGATATTCTTGATAGATACGGACTGCACCAGTCCCAACATCAGGGGACTAGGCTTACCCTAACTAGTACCAGTGTTTTAGACTTAATGATCTTGTCTGAACCTGCTAGAATAAATCGCATGTATACCTTAGCGCCACTGGGTACATCTGACCACTCCGTTGTTGTATGCAATTTAAACTTGCTCTTACCAAGCACATCTGTAAAGCGCCGTATATGGTTGTACAATAGGGCTAACTTTGACTTGTTTAGACATGAGTTAAGTAAGGCTAACTGGCAGAGTTGTATGGTAGGGTCAGTAGAAAACAGGTGGAACAGCTGGAAGACTAAATTCCTGAACATAGCTAAACAATCCATCCCCAACAAAATGGTTAAAGCTTGTTCTAGAGGTAACAAACCCTGGATCACCCCAGACCTACTTGAGATGATACAACACAAAACAGAACTTTATCATGTACACAAATCATCACCAACTCCGGAAAATTGGCTAAGCTACACTTCCTACAAGAACAGACTTACCTCAGAGATTCGTAAAGCCGAACGTAACTTTTACGACTCCCTCAGCAACAAGCTAAACTGTCCTGATGCCTCCAAACTATTCTGGTCAGTTTTGAGTAATATCACTGGCAAGGGGAGTAGAGGCATTCCAACACTCTCAAACAATGGCACACCAGTGGAAAATGATAAGGAAAAAGCAGAACTTCTTAATGAAATATTTGTGAACATCACCAGAGACTGTAACCATCCTGACAGGACAAGAAAACTTCCCATATTCACATCTAAACAATTCACATCCCTTCAACTTACCTCGGAAGAAGTACACGCCGTACTGCAAAGTCTTTGTGTAAACAAAGCATCTGGACCTGATGGCATATCAAACAGGCTTCTGAGGGAGGCTGCTCCTGAAATTTGTGACTCATTGCAGCAACTGTTTAACTATTCTCTGTCCACTGGAGTATTCCCTAAGGAATGGAAGCAGAGTAACGTTAGCCCGGTGTTCAAAAAGGGTGACCGCACTGACCCTCTTAACTACAGGCCTATATCTCTTCTACCAACGGTAGCTAAGGTATTCGAAAGACTCGTTCACAGTCACCTTTACAGCTACCTTGAAGAAAATAGCCTACTACACAACAACCAGTCGGGCTTCAGGAAGGGTGATGGGTCTGTCCTCCAACTGATCCGTCTGATCAACGACTGGGCCAAGTCAATCGACGATCCGGACACCGCCTGTACAGCCGCCGTCTTCCTTGATGTTAGACGTGCTTTTGATACAGTGTGGCATCATGGCCTTCTTTACAAACTGAGTCGTTATGGCGTGGGAGGGTCATTACTTCACTGGTTTGCGAGTTATTTGACCGACAGACAACAACGCGTCGTGATTAATGGTGTCGCCTCATCATGGGGATCTACCACAGCAGGAGTTCCCCAGGGTAGCATCCTGGGACCCCTTCTGTTCCTTGTGTACCTCAATGATTTGATGGACCTGCCGTGTAAATCTGGACTTAACTGCTTTGCAGACGACACGTCTCTCTACAATTCAGCCAGAACCGTGCAGGAAGTAGCTAACACCACCAACACTGACTTGCAACTGGTGTCCACCTGGTTCATGGATTGGGGACTACAACTCCATCCTGACAAGTGCAAGGTAGTCTGTGTCAAGTCCGACCGCAAGAACGTCCAACTTCCTCCAATCTACCTGCTTGGGAAAATCGTGGAACAAGTACCGTTCTACAGCCATCTGGGGGTAACCATCCATCAGTCTCTCAGATGGACGGACCATGTCCAAGGGACCACAACCAAATGCAGGAAACTGCTCGGTGTCTTGTCCAAGGCCAAGGGAAAATTGGGGAGGAAAGCTCTTGAGACAGCATACTTTACACTCATACGCCCCAAATTGGAGTATGCCTCGGTGCTATTGGGTGACTTAAACAGCACAGCTAGCAGGTTGTTGGAACAGGTCCAGTACCATGCTGGTCGTCTTGTTACTGGAGCCATGAAGGGTACTCCCAGCTCTCAACTTCTACAAGAACTTGAATGGGACACCCTTTCCACCAGGCGAAAGTACAACTCACTGGTAATCATGTACAGGCTTACCAACGGACTTGTTCCTCCTCACCTACAGTCACTCGTTCCATCTACAAGAGGTGCCCAGTCAACTTCAAGGCTCCAGCTCCGTAACAATACTCACCTCCACATACCGCGATGCAGGACACAGTCTTACAAAACCAGCTTCATTCCGTTCACCTGTTCACAATGGAACCAGCTGCCCCAGACAGTAAAGGATGTCAGTAGTCTTGCTGCATTCAAACGGGTGTGTAAAAAGCACCTCTTCACACCAAGGCACCATCAGTTGCACCGTAGTCTCGGCTCTAGGCAGTTCAACATCTATGCTGCACGGTTGCGCATGGGTTGGAGTCAATTAAACTGCACCCTGCACAAAATGAGCCTTAAAGACAAGACGTGTGCCTGTGGGGCCCCCTCTGAAACAGTACCACACTACTTGTTACATTGCCCCCTCCACACCGAGCCACGTAACACCCTTGCCTCCACTGTTGAACACCTTACTCAACAACACCTAACCACATCTGTCCTGCTCCAGGGTTCTCCAGCTCACAACTATGACACTAACACAAAACTCACAGATGCACTCCACACCTTCATTGCCCAATCAAAAAGATTTTGCGCTTCTTCCAGCTGAGCCACACCAAACATTATCTTGTAAATTGGTTTGATTTATATGAAAATGCTATTTTGAGTACCAAAATTGATTCTTAAAATTGGTTTGATTTGTATGTTTATGTTATTCATCTACTATTCATGTTTTTAACTATCTATTGCTGTACCCTTGTCACATGTCTAGGTGAGTGTTAGGTGTGTGCGCCATCAGCTTACTTGCTGCCTTGTACACACTTTGTATTGTGTTGTTACAATTCCGAATAAATAAATAAATAAAAAAAAAATGAAAGAAAGATGTCATGGCCTTATGTCTCGCCAGGGATGAGGAGGATAAGTACGTAATGCACAGTGAAGTTTAAATGTGGAATAAAAGAACATAATTGGCTTTACTACACAGATGAAAGGTAAGCTACAGAGGATAAAAATGTTATGAGCGCTCGAGCCATTATGTCATAAGATAACACCCACAGTATATAAAACCCTCGTAAAATTTATGTTCGTGGTGTAAAAGAACATCGTCTTGTTCATAATGTTGGACAATAAACTAAGCTAGTCTCGCGGTGGCACAATAAATGCAAACAGGCTGCCCAACTTGAGATATCTTAAAATCATAAAATAATTTATTAACGTACCACACGTGCATCAATGGGTTATGGTTTAAATCGGACGGTGAGTTCTAAAAGCATATACCTTTAAAAAACGGCTTAGTCATATTCAAATATTCATATTCAATAATCAAACATTATCACGTTTCATTATCACATTTAGCCAAAGAATATTGTAGTACCTTATCGGTATTGCCGGTTAGAATTGAGGTATTTACATGCAGATTGCTCCACTCTCTATCTATCTCTTCAACTTGAACGCGCCTCTAACAGAATACAGATGAAGCTACAATAAAACATATTTAGTCCTATATCAACAAAACAATTATCTATCACCAGTAAACTTATTACAAGTTAATGTTTAAGTAGGCAAGAGGCAGTCATAGCGGCGCCTTATGTTCCCTTGAGAGAAGTGTAATTTCCCTTTACGTGAAATTATTAAAAATAGATAAGCCAAAGCCTACATCTTACATAATTTACGTGGAGTGTTGTATAATGCTTGAGCTAGGACGTTAACATTAATCTATATCTTGATCATGCAACAATGAACTAAAGACAACGAAGTCATATTTCAATGATTATTATTTAACACACTTTGCCTGACATTCTGACGATGCTCATCTTCTGTGTACATGAATAATAACATCAAAAATACATAAGATAGATAAAATTCGAACTATTGATGAACTAAATGACGCCATTCTACCCCACAAGAGATCTATGCAGTATGAAATGAGACCACTAACTTCTGTGCACTTTTTAACACTAAGTCAGTTACGTATGTCCTGTCATATACTTCACAAGGCAACGTTTATTACATGTACCTAACTGGCATGAAGCACCCATGGCGACAGCCTGATTAAACCTAAGCCCTGATACGTGCCAATAGTTTCCTCTTGACGCCCGACACTTGACTGACACTCCTGAGCACCAAGTACGGTTATTATTGGAAAATCAAACAGGCCGCTTCTGTGATCGGCGCATTCAATTTCCGTAGTGATAAACTGATGGATGGAGTCGATGTGCTTCAGGATCATTCATCTTTACTAAGAGATGATACATATATGAATTTTGATACCACGTGTATCATCTAAATCAGATTGATGGCACCACGTGAGGATCAAGATTGTAGCCTATTATCGACGTGGTTGACGGATCACATAGACTTATAGTTATATGAATAAGGATCCGATAGCCTTTTGATAAAAATTCTATTTAGTGGTGTGATGACTGGTTACCATGGATACAAAGAATCGTGGGCTAGCTCTTATTGACAACTCTCACTTTCAAATCAGTCTCCTGGCTTATTAGTACTAAGAAGGGCTTCACAGAGCTCTGGGCTGTGAGAGATTGTATTACACTGGCTAATCAAAGTAACAACATACACCTGGTACCACCAAACTGTGTTACACCAAACTTCAACAAATATTAGCCTCCTTCGCAGACTTGTAGGGCGGCGGCGTTATTTTTTTGTGTTCGGTGAGCGACGCGAGTTATGCCGCAGAGGGACGGTTTTGCCGACGAGGGAGTTTTGCCGGGGAGAGAAGGTTTCGCCCCCAACAAAACCATATTTCCCCAACAAAACCCACCCTCTCTCCCCGGCAAAACTCCCTCGGCGGCAAAACCGTCCCTCCGCGGCATAACTTGCGTCGCTCACCGAACAAAAAAACTATCACCACCGCCCTACAAGTCTGCGAAGGAGGCTATAACCAAATATCCACGAAAATAGCAACCTTCGGGGGGATGAAACCCATCAGCCGTAATTTTCAGATAAGTGGTTTTAGTCATTCGCCCGCCCATAGAAGTGCCGCCGAGAGGCAAAGCGACTTACGAGATACCATCAGGACTTGATGACAGGATAGTAGTTCGTAGTTCAAAGTCAACGGATGAGATAGAACCCACGTAAATTGCACACTACATGAAGTAGGCCACTAATCAAGGAAATCCTCCCTCGGAAATATAGACGGGCACATCAATCACAGGGAGATTTGCACAGAGCACCAGACCGAAAAGAGGGCCTGCATGTCATTTTTCGTAAGGCGTAATCAGGCCATTTTAGTCTTCGTAATCCATAGGCAGCCTCCCCAAAAATCAACGTAATCCGTAATACTACATTAGCCGCAAAGCGTTAAGTCGTAATCAGCTCTGAGACGTTAACGTAATTCGTAATCGGCGGCGAAAATTTTGCGTAATTCGTAATCACTAGCACCCCAACCCCCATGCAGGCCCTCCGAAAAGTGATGTAGTTTGTCCCATAGATTGTACAATCCGGATAAAAATTGGTGCCTATATAGCTAGCTGCACATAAATAACCCGCGGTTCATTTATCTTTCATTAGGCGATGCTATATGATGCTGCGGTAAAACCTTGCCGGGCTATTTTTCAGGTTTTAACCATTCGTCAGGCTTATTTTGTTCCTACATTGATTGTGATTACTGACCCGAGAAGTCTACACCTCTGCAGAAAACTTGCTAAAGACTACAAATTGGACACTCATTCGGGGCATGTTTGTCTAGAGAGCTGACTACATTTTTAGGCCAGAGCGAAGGACAACATGTGTGTGCATAATATGAGTCAGAGGGCGTTACTTTAATATATACAGTCTCCGTTGGCAACATTTATAAGCGACGATGGATTTTTATGCTGGCAGACTCTGATACAATCTTATGGCTTTACCACAGCATCAGCCGTCACAAGGTGGACGGCAAGATAACATGAAACAGGAATAAATATATAACTCTCTCCAGTCCACTTTCACATCGTCTAAGCAATGTTTGCAATGCCATCATTTACAATGCCCCGGTATAGCGAACTTACAGTACGTAAATGATTTGAATCAAGAATAACATTTCAACAGGGGTTTAGAGTGGGTTTTTGTAGGAATCAAGAATGTTTCTTATCCCAAAGCAATTTGGCGAATACCTAGGGTATGCTGAAATTGGATTTGTGGGTCTCCTACGGCTAACATCATGGATGCGCCGCAAATGTGAAAACAGCATAATCGTGTTTCAGCTTTCCTGGAAACTCTCATCATTTATAATTTCAGAGCACGAAAAAAAAGAAGAGAATTCGAAACTTCTCCCACTGCAAACTTAGATTCACAAATGGCAGTAGACACTAGTCAAGTTTGGTAATGTTTACTTCAGGACTTAACAAGGGTTGTAAATGAAATTACAGGACTTGCCTTTTATTTACTACCACTGTAAAGCCAAATACAAAGTAAACATGATTGTTTAACTGGATTATTCTTAGATATAGACAACACTAGATCTTAAATTAGTCTATTACTGCACGACCTTTTTCCAAAGTCAAAGTACTCGCAATTACCATTCAGGCATGAGCTTGCAAATAAACTTCTAAGCTTTCATTCTCGACAGAAGAAGTTCGGTAAATAACTTCATCAAGTTGATAATCCAATATGTACCTACCTGGTTTGTGTCTATACAACCGACTCATCTAATCTGATGATGTTTCGGCAACCTTTGGCTGCCTTTGTCAGGGCATACTGAACTCTGGGGGTAAGGAGTGATCTAGTTCATTGAGCCCTGAGCTGGGTAGCAGAAAGGTTAAAAGGAACTTGGTAGTGTGGATAAAAACCCTGTCTATATGTGAGGAACTTCATCGTCAGGTATGGAAGAAGATGGCCGTGTTAGCATGGTAGGTGCTAACCTGTGGTTCGAAGGGCGAGCGAGTGACAGCGAAGAGAAAGCCCATGAGAGAGCGAGTTAGTCATTGACTTGCAATCATGGCGCAACACTGACGTTCTGCACCTCCATTCGGTTTCTTTCACTGGTTACAGCACTGTATACTGTAACCAGGGCGTTCTGAACACTGGGTTTTGTAGAAAGTTGGTATGTGTACCGGTGGACTTGTCATGTAATTATAAAGGCCCATCGTGTAGTACAGTGTGGAACTCGCTGTCACCAAGTACAGCAGGGCCATTGCCATTAGATAGCTTTATACAATGTCTAGAGTTAGATGTTTAAGGGTTAGGTGTAACAAGTCGATTGGTGTAATGTAGCCAGCTGCCGCCGCGCCGCGTGCCTGCGAAGCTGGTATGTTTCGCCGAAGGGCGGTTATACCGGCTATACAGATACAGATACAGATAGTACAGTATTCTAATCACGATTTTTGTATGCGGTACCCCATCAGCCAAAATGGATGTCGAGTGGTGCCGCGAGTAGTTGACCTAAAAAAATCTTGTCTAAAGCACCCTGCACAGCAAATGTTACATAGTTCACGTGGACAGTCCTCTGGGACACATTCTAGAATGACCCCCAAATGACGTTTTCCAAACCCCACCCAGTAATGATAACATCTCGGTGCCACGATACACTGTATAACCCTATCTAGACTGGGCTTTTTTGGGATCCGTGGGACTGTGGGGGTGGCTCATAATTATTGGAAAAAGAATTACATAAAATTACATATTATCAATATTAGAAAGCATGTGTAAATTAACATAAAAGCCTGAAAAGTTCAATGTTTAAGCCAAAATTACTGATTTTTGAAAAAAATGCCTGTCAGAAACCCGTTGCCATGGCAACGAGAAAAATCATAAAATTGCAACTGTTGCCAACAATATCCTAGGAAAAGTCACCAAGTTTGGTGGCCCTAGCTCAAGCCGTTCGGACGTTATCCGACATCAAAGTTGGGGTGGGCACTCTTAGCAGACCCCCCCCCCCAACCGTCTAGATAGGGTTAAGCTGAGTTTAACGAGGGTTGTTTCATTGATAAAGCTGTCAAACCTGGACGAGCTTGTTTATATGATAAAAGTGTGCTAAGCGTCGGCTCATTTACAGTTTATAATCACATTTACTATTTGACACGGTTAAGGATAATAGTTCTTTTCCTCGCAGTTGGTCCTTCCAGAGGGATTTAGTCCTGTAATAAGATTATACCGTTGGCAGCCATCTATTTGTATTTCATCTACGATTTCATTCGGAGATAGGAGCGTTAGCAGGACACATCCTTAAAAACAGGTGCCTCAAGTAACGACGGTGTGCAATCATTTCCTAGTGGCATTATATTTTGTGAACGGACGGATATGTCCGGAGTTAATGTTTTTGCAATATGTGGTAAAATTGGGGCAATAAAATGGAAAAGAGATACCCTTTTCAGATGTACAATACCATCAAATTCAATCTGCTCATATATGTGTGCGTGCCGAAGAGCGGATGTACAGTTTACACCCCCGAATCTTTGAAGCTCCGACGAAAAATTACGTCACATCTGCATGCTTCACATCGATGGCTAATTATCTATTTATCATTTACGTAGGCCATCAGTCCTACTTAAGCTGCGTAAGGCCATTTTGTGGATCAAAATCTTAAGTAAGACGTATGTGGATTACAATGAAATCCTTATCCCCATGTCACTTGTACTTTTGAACGACACAATCCACTCAAATATTATATGGTTAGATTTTAACGTTGGTTGCTAAATTGGAGTTGAAGATCGCACCAAGCATCTACAAAGCATGATTTCTATTAGCATTGGGACACGATTTAGTGCACGCACTTGAATAATAATTCCTGATAGTTTGAACGGCACAGTCAACTCAAATGTGGTTAGATTTTTACTTTGCTTAGAAATTCCCTGTAGCAATCTGTAGCTAAATTGGAGATGAAGATCGCACCAAACACCTACGAAGGACGTTCCTTGCACCTACAAAGCATGATTTATCTTGGCTGTGGGACACATTCGAATAATAATTCCTGACTTACAAAGACAGTGGTGATTTTTCAGTGGACCGTCGGGTATAACTCATCATCAGACACACGTTTGATCAGAAAAGAAGAATGAACTACCGACGCACCTGACGCAGCAAACTGTCATTGACAAACCATCGGGGGAACACACGTGGATTTACATGTGGAAGTAAGAGGTGGTTTGAGCATACGTTTTTGACAAGTATCATTCGTCAAAACTACCTGAACAAAAGGCGGCGTTCTCTATAGGAACCGTATACACGTATTCACCGCTTCTCACAGAGAAAACGTTTTAAGATTATGTGATTTCTAGCAGGGATCTGAAACGATGACACGTTTCTGAAAGGCGTATTGGTTCTCATTCCGTTGGTTTCTAACAGTTTGATGTGCAAGGTCAAGCACAATCCCACCGTAGCCACAGCTACATGTATTCGTTGACTCGGAATTCTTCAACAAGCATTGCCCTCTCTCGAGATTTCAAGATTAAAAACGGTGCCGTTACATATCCGTGAATGGTTTCATCAGGTTAGTAAGTTACTGAGTAAAGAGACTCTTTCCCACAACCAAGTCTTTTATTCAGCCGATATTTTGGTGGCCGTATATCACCTTCCTCGGGGCCATTCTGACTGGTTCACATTGCCCTGAGGAAGGTGAAAGACGGTCACCGAAACTTTGGCTGAATACAGGACTTGGTTGTGTAAAAAGAGTCTATTTACTCAGTGACTTACCAACTTGATGAAACTATTCACGGATGTTAAAACGGTGCTGTTACACATATATGCTTCTTTTGATTGATCACACAACCATTTGATATGGTTCAGCGTAAATTTCATAGTACATGGAGAACATATCACCAAACAGAATACTTTAATCATAAAATGACATGAAATTACAATCAACAGCAAAAGTTTATTATTTGATTTATACTAGTACTACAGCCACAATTGATATGAAACCATTCATGTGTCCAAATGCATTCCTCTGCATAAGGAACATATTTTTTGTGGCCAACTTTCCCATTGATTGAAGCATTATTAATCGGAATACACAATATACCGTTTACAGGATTTTCCACTGTTGCCAAATAATTAAAATGAAACAATGTATAAAGTCAGACACGAATTCTCTGTCACAATTTTTCAAGCCTTTGCAAAACTTGCAAGAACGACTGCATTGTTATGTGAGATTGCTTATGCATTCAATATACAGCGATGTATAGAAATGGAATTGCATCTAGTCATTATCATTTGTAGAACACATGCACAAATAGTGTGTTACATTTTGAAGAAGAACAGATAACCAATAAATTTAGCACTATAGTTATACTTGGGGTGAAACACATTCTCTGAATATTATATATATGATATAGGAATCTCCGCATAATATAGATTATATCAGCATGATATCATACATAAACATTATAACATATACAAGGACTTATACATCATTGATAATCATAACATCTATCATACAAATATCGATATATTTATATATAAATAATACAACAGTGATGCACAATACAATACAACCAATGCTAGTCGATGAATGACATTACTTGCATCAGGGTATACTAACTACAGATTCATGATAAAGGAAACATCGAATAAGAATCTTCAATGTACACTATTGGAAATGTAATATTGATATTGTATATACGTAATGTATATAATGTATATATTAGTTTTTATACATCAACAAAATAGACTGTATACAACATGAAATCTTGCCTTATTTTCCAGCAATCTGTATAATAGTTTAACCATAGCTGATTTAGAATACATGAAAGGGATATTTTTCCCTGTCATTGGAAAGTATTGTCTATCAACATCAAAATATTATCAAGTGACCTAAATTTCTCTAAACTTACAGACAAAAAAAAAATAATCGCCTTTTAACTTCCCGATTTTATACTTTGTTTCAATGTTCTTTTATATTTTGTTATTTGCAATTAGCCTCCGGGCACGAATTTGCAATAAACGTTCTTGTACAGTAACATCCATGGACTGCTTCAAACGTGTTAACAAGGGCTCGTGATTTACACAAGTGATTTACTTTTCAAAGCAACCCTGCCAGTCATCACTTCAAAGTGTTGCTGCACCGCCCACGGATTCATTACCCACTTACCTCAAACTATCGCTGACCCCTGCTGCTTAGGCCACAGCAAGTCACTTTTATGGATGACATCAGCGCGCGCATTAATTTTCGCCCGTAAAAAAAAGAGAAGAAAATTTGTTGCCCTCTGACATTCGTCAACATGCCGGAAATGGGCAAAGATGTCTGTTGCCATGCCGGAACGTGGATGGTAGATAAATATGAAGGGAGGAGACAAGAGAAGGCTCTGGTTTAATATTTGTCTTTTATTTTGATACAGTGATGTATTTCATTCCTTTTATATGTGATGGTGGCTGTGTATATAGTGATGTGCAAACTGGATCAAAACCATTTGTACAATGATTGAAAAATTAACATTTGTTTTTCAAAGTTGTTCCATGAGAAATAAATGTTGTAATAATTGGCAGTATCATTTCTTGTTTACCAAGGATTATGATGTCAATATTGGAAGATATAGGAATCTTTTGGCCCGCCTTGTTTTTTTCGCCCTATCGCATTAGATTTGGAGTCTGCGGAGGATGTCATCCATAAAATTTACTTGCTGTGGCCTTACGTGACAATTATCGATAATTGGGCGTCACAAGGAAGCGGTAGGATATCGAGTTCTGGCCGTTTGGAGTCGACAAGAGTCATTAGTATATATATATATAGTATAGCTCCAAGTGTACTGAACTCTGGCCTTCATGTCTAAGGCTCATCAGTAGTAAGACTCCGGGGATTGCACCTAGACCTCCCGCAGCCCCTCAACGACAGGCCCCGAGGCCTGATCCCCGACCTCCCGAAGAGCTCAGGGCTCATCAGCGGAATCTATAACCCCACCGCCGGAGAGTACACAGCAAAACATTGTCCAGGGCTCATCAATAGTAAGACCCCGGGTATTGCCCTTAGACCGCCCGGAGATCTCGGGGGCCCCTCACCGACAGGCCCCGAGGGCTGATCCCCGACCTCCCGAAGAGCACAGGGCTCATCATCGTGGTAATGTAACCCTTCCGCCGGAGAATACACGCAAAACTTTATGTAAGAATACCTACTGATATAACATATTTCAATTTGACCCTCTTAGCCAAAGTTTTAGTACATTAAACATGAGCATCATCTGAGGCAAACCGGTACGATAGATCAATCAGTAGAGTGCTCGCTTTGTAACCGGGAGGTCGTGAGTTTAAACTTCGGCCGGCCATACCAAAGACTTTAAAAATGGTACATACTGCTTTCTCTGCAGATTTTTATTAGCACTCAGCATCTCTGAGAAAGAGTATGGGAATGTGAAACACACAATACTACCATCAGGCTAGCCCCCTGTTGTAGTGCTTGCACAACTATGTGGCCCAAGGCCCAAGGAAATATAGATGGGCGCCATCCCTATGCTCTACACAGATTGTAAGGGACCATTATCTGAGGTATGCTCCAATACTTTGCTTCAAATTCCATGAAATGGGTCTAAATTCTTCTTGGCACAAATATAATGTAGACCCAGTGACCAGTTCTACAACCCGTTGGTCACTTCAGCATGACATGGCCAGACGCCTACCTATATCTGTGCAACGCATTTGTTTTCAGCTGCTGAAGGAGGAGTAGAACTTCTAGTCGTAGCCCCACCGATGTTGGGGACTTCATCTACAGCCGTTGCTGGCGTGGCAGGGGTGGTTCGCCGCAACCGACTGTCATATGGGGTTTCGATCGTCAGCCGACACCGGGCCCTGTCCTGTTTTGCATGGCCGTCTTTCCCGTTGCAATCCACTCTGGGATTTTCAACCCTTCGAGACTTTTTAGCGCTGACAAAAGCTTTGAGAAAGCCCTGTCTGAAGTTTCTGTTCAGGAAAGCGTACAGAATGGGATTCACACAACTGTTAGCGTACGTCAGCCAGTGGGCAACCGGGTAGACATACGTGTACAGGACTTCAAACAACTCTCTGGTAGGCGTGGCGAAGTCGTTTAGCAGGGTTGCTACCCAGAGTGGCAAGTGCAGGGATGCGAACAGAGCAACAACGGCCACCATCATTCTAAAGATGCGGACGTTGTTGCTAAGTCTGTTATCGGGTTGGCTCCGATTGGGAAGCTGGGCGATACGTTCTGCGGAACGATTGCGTCGCGCGCTTCTGGTGTGCAGGCGGATTCCTGCGCGGAGGTACAGACCAGTGATGGCCGAGAGGGGCACGACATAGCAAATAACGAAAAGGGACATGGAGTACGCTTGCTTGCTCTCCAGGGAGGGCCACGTCTCGGAGCAGGTAGGATGACCGTCTTCGTCCTTGTACCGCGCCTTCACAGCTGAGGGAACCATGACGACACAGGCCAGCACCCAGATGGTTGCGATGATCGCTGAAGTCGCCTTGCTGCTCAGTTTGCCATCCGTCGGTTTCATCACAGCCAGGTATCTGGAAAATGCATGGAAAAATACAATACTATACTTCTGTAATTCTAACCAGACGTAGAATAATAAACTGATTTTTCATCCTGACATCCTGTCTGTGTGTGTTTGCAGTGCGCGCGCGCGCGCGCGCGTGTGTGTGTGTGTGACAGACAGAAAGAGAGAGAGTTGTGTTGTATGTATATGTTACATGTATTGTGTGTTCGTGTGTGTGTGTGTGTGTGTGTGTGTGCGCGCGCATGTGTCTGTGTGTTGTATGTGAGTGTTGTATCTGTCTGTGTGTGTGTGTGTGTGTGTGTGTGTGTGTTATGATCATTATATACTAATCATGGACTGAATTAAATTACTTTATACTTGTACATACCTGTCAACAGCGATGGCGACTAGTGTGTACACGGACCCCACTACCGCCATGCCCATCATCATAGGAAGGAGCGTACACATCACCTCTCCAAACACCCAGCCTGTGGACAGCAACGTGAAAAATGTATGATTATTTCAGATACATCCGGGGTACAGTCTACGTCATCCTACGTCATCAAAATGGCGCGGCACAATGTCCTCTTCAAGCGTCCTTCAGGGAGATCGGTGCGTATACATAAATGTAAGATAAAAATACATTGAAAATTGGAACAAAATACAATATTTTCAATTAAAGTATTACAATTTCAATGCTTATTTAAAGGTTCACAACAGTCGTACGTGGAAATAACCGGTGTCTTGATATCAAACTGACTAAAAGACTTTGCTTGGCCCAGCAAGTCAAATGCAGCTGCAGGGTTGTCTAATTACCAAGATGCAAAAAAAGTACGAAATCAAGTGGTAATAAGTTGAAGCTTTTGAAGACATAATTGCTTGCATTTGCCGATTTTAGATGATGCAATTCAAAAACACATGTTAAAACAACATGAATCATTCTGTAAGCAATCACAAGTGTTTTTATACCTGCTTTCAGGTTGTTCACCAGTGTAAACGGCATGCATATTCCGCCCACGAAGAAGTCGCTGACGGCCACGTTGACGATGAAGAAGTTGGTGACGTTCCGCATGTTTTTATTCTTCACCACCACCAGGCACACCAGCGGGTTCCCGACAATGTTCAACAGGAACACGGCGCCGTAACCAATGATTAAAAGGCATTGGACGTATAACGGCTGCTTCCAGCCGGACAACCGGTCCGGAATCGTGCCGTTTAGGGGGAAACTCGAGTTTGGCTCCATGGGACCGAAAAGATTTTTGTTTCAGCTCGAGTGAGTGAGGACGTTGTCCCCTATGATTTACGTAATAGCTTTCAGATAAAGCAAGGACTTTCTGTATAATGGCCTTGGATAAAGCAAATTTCTAGATAAAAGCAAGGTAAGGAATGTGCCGACTATGTTGTGAAATGGAGAAATGCTGATGTTTTAGAAAATGTTCAAATCATGCACTGTGGACTATGTTTGTAGATAGGTTTTCTAGGATAGGGTGACGCGTGCTTTCATCAAAGCTACCTTAAGAAATGTATAATGGATTGGTTTTGAGAAGATATTCTAGAAAATTTTCATATCATGCAGTGTGGATTATGTTTGCAGATAGGTTTTCCAGGCTAAGGGTGACGCGAGCTTTCATCAAAGCTATTGTAAGAAATGTATAATTGATTTGTTTTGAGTCCTATCAAGCTGACGGTTTTACAAAGCGGGTAATTGCTGTCTTGGGAATTCTGTCCTCGCCGATATTCGATCTAGGAACTTGAACAGTGTCTCTGGAAAAAAGCAAAGATAAGACATGTTACAAAGATGACCCCTGCCTTTAAGCTAGTTGTGTTATTTTTTTTGTTCGGACCTTTGTTTATTTATATGAAAATGTAGACCGTAGACCGCTTTTGTATTGAGGTCATTACAGGTACGTAATGGTTATACAAAATATATGTAATTAGGCGCACTGAAAGAAGTCCCAAATGCGTTCCTTAATGGCCTACGTTTCTCCTATAATACATGGCTGAATGGAGTCTAACTCGTACTGTTTAACAAAGACAAAGCTTGTTGTGTAATGTTAGGCGTATGAAAGAGGTCCCTAACGTGTAACTAAACTGTTTTTCTCCTGTGATATATGTTTGAGTTAAGATAAACCCTTACGTTTCAACTGTAACACAGCTCGTTGTGGATAATTTCTCCTTTAAGCGTTCATCTCCAGTGATGTGTGTTTACGTGTAGATCAATTTATGTTCAGAATACGACGTTGTGCGATGTTAGAAACCCGGAGAGGAATTCCCTTTTACTGTTTCCAGTGGAGATCCCCCAGTGATGTATATTTTAGTGCAGTTTAAGCTATATATACACTCTTCAAATTACTCAAAGCACTTTGTATGATGCCAAGCTCTTACAAAAGAGGTCCCGTGGTGTCGTTTTGCTATTTTCCGTTCGTGATTGAGCTTCTGGTGTAGTTCATTTTACAGTTTTGAAGTGTGACCAAACTAGTTATGGATGCCTGGCTCCTAAAAAAACTTCCATAGTGTAAAGGTTCCTTACTAGTACCTGTATAGCACTACATAGGGCATATGCATGGGTATATACTATATTCTCTAACTTATTTTTTTTTTAGATTTTAGATTTATTGCAAAGTCCAGCAGTGTGTTGCTACTAGTAAGGCCGTCCCGAAAGTGTGTTATTACCTTTGCCAACAAGGTTATATTTTCCGTGCCGTCCTTAATTTTAAGTGGGCCTTAATTGTTTTTACTGCAGGCCAGTGCAAGGTACATCATATATATAGTGACAAAATGCCAACAGCCGTCCTTTTTATTTCCATTAATCTAGAGGATTCATGGTTAAGTAGTGACAGGCTTTTAGCCTGGAGGTTGTTGGGACTATTTTACGTGACCCAGAGGCCTGCTCTATGCCTTCACAGTAGAGTGTTATTTATTCTAAAAGACCGTTAAATATGTAGGTGGTCACGGATGAAAGCTCATCAATATCCCAGTAAATGGCCTGGCTGAGCCTATTTTGGCTACTTTTCAGCACATTTACAATGAGAAACCAACAATGCTTGGTTTCCGTGGATATATGCCTTCAGCATGTTTAGTATTGTTTTTTTAATAAAGTAAAGAATCATTATATGGTAGAATATTAGAAGTATAGCATTTCGAAATTAGGGAATGCAGATTCGTCATTCGGAAGCATAACTTTGGATTTCACCACTTCCACAGAATGTAACACAATTCTACAAGTCGCAGTTGTACAAGCCACAAACAGTGTAATTCAATTTAAAGACTTATGAAACGATGTCAAGTTTCATGTCATTGCCATAAATGTATTTTCTGCTCCTGATATGAAAAAGATATGGCTACACTGATAGAGCCATGTATTTGAGTGGCTCTCATGAGCCTTGTTTTGTGATGAAACATGAAGTAAATAAAAAAATATGGTTAACAGTATATTCTAGTCACGTATATATATATATACACAGGTGTTAAATTACCGTTGCTTTTCATACCTGATGATTAAGCTAAGTTCTAGAGGGATCCAAACCCTGAGATAAAACTTCCTAGCGACTCGAGGACGCCACACGATAAATGGCTTCCTCCATCAAAGACAGACGCCTATGATAAGGAATACCCGAAGACAAGTTGCAGGCCCCAGTGGACATTTTCCCCAATTTCGCTCAGCAAGCAATCAGAAGTCGGTAGCCGGTAGGTCTTTTTAAAACTCAACAAAGACAATAGCAGGCTTATTTTGTGGTAGCGCAATCAAACAAGAAAATAGTATCTTTGATATTGTCTTCAATTTCATTTCACTGTCTGGAAGATCTGATTTATCACATTTATTAACGTTTTGGGTTCTATTGGTGCACCAGCCATTTTCATTTTCTGTCCACTATACGTTTTGTATTTAGTACCCAACTTTGTGTTTATGTTTTTTAATGTTTCATGATGAAATGATCCTTTTAAGCACATTAAGTGCTTTCTGTCCAATCTTCACAAATCTGTGCGAATTAAAAATAAAGTAGGGTCGATCTGCAACTGAGGCTACACAAAAACAGTAAAACTAAGTCTTGTTGAACATATCTATATGTTAGTCTCTATGTTGGCATAACGGCGCTGTTTGTATGTAATGGCGAAGTCATTGTAAACTTCTGTGCTGTCGTACTAAAGTAGAATTTTCAAGCAGTCTTTGAAAAACAAACATCTAAGGATGTAGGGCACCGCTTTTCAATACTTCTCAGATTTGCGTGACATATGCAAGAACTACTGTTCAAAGAATGTCATCTGTTTGCGACCGCGAATGACGCATTTTCCGGGCCCTAAGAACATTTGACGTGCGTTGGAGATAACTGACGGGAAAACAATTTTCTGACTTGAAAGAGGATGAATATTAAACTAAAAAAATGTTATTATCCAAATAGATGCACCCGACGTCACATGTTCCATACTTCACTGCACTTCTGAACAACGTCAGGTAATCTATCAGTGTGTGGTAATTTTTATTATGAGTATTGTCTAATTATTTTAATTATTTTGCAATGTATAGTAGTTTCTATAGATTTTATCAAGTGTTTTATTCATTTCTTGTAACTGCCTAATATGCATAATTCAGCGACTTGTACTATGTACAAGTCGCTGCAATGTATTTTAGTGTATTGCTTTCAATTGAAACAATAAACCAATTATATGTTAAATGGTTTAGGGTAGTCGTGTCGGTGTAAAAATCCATTTTGCATTTTTTATCTGTACTTTGCTGTATTATTTCGTCAACTCTGATATTCCCAATGGTACCGCGTTATTACCTTATATCTAAGATATAATATTGCATTAGGCGTATGAATCTAGTTAGTGGTAGACTAACGTCTTTTTCAGCCAATCTCATGAGGTTCAAATTCAATTACTCAAAATAGAATTCTAGTATTTTTCTTTCTTAATTGCTTCCCAACCTTCGCCGTATACAGTGCTGGACAAAAACATGTTGGGCGCATGACATTATCTAGGAATTTTAAAGAAGTGAGTTGAAAATAAAGATCTGTAAGCACAATCAATATACATTTCATCATTTTCATAACTAATGAGCCCGCAAAAACTGTGGAATTCTAGCAGTTGCGCATTATTAGTAACAGTAGGTGCAGACTGGGGCCCTTTTCCCACTAGGAGAGAATTTTCCGGATCGAGCCGAAAAGATTCCGGATTTAAAAAAGTGAATCTATTCGTCTCGATCCGGACAATTCTATCCTAGTGGGAAAAGGGCCAAAATGTAGAAATGGGGGTTATAATGCAGACGAGATTCAAAACAAGACAAGCGCATTAGTGTTGTTCGTTAATATTTACACATGTACAAGGACTGGAGGGAGGGCAGTAGGGCAATAATATATGCAGCGAAGCCCGTTCCAACTCGGCTTTGTATATGGGTAAGAGACTTCGCCCCCGCCGCACTAGGCTAGCGCTCAAGTTCTATTCTTGGATGAATTTGAGTGTCTGGGCTAATGCAACCCGTTACCAGCGATGCTGCCAGGTTGCCTTTAAATTGCTTTGTATTGAAATTTCAATAGATAAGAACCTCTTGGATGGGGCGTGGGAAGAACGAGAGCCTGTAGTGGTTGTTCCTACACACAATGGTCTGCAGCTTGAAGGTATGGTTAGTACGGCGGGAGTATCTATTTGCGGGGGACAGAGATAGCGTCGATAGATGTTGAACATGGTGGTCAGCCTGGTCATTTTGCGGCGAAGGCGCAGTGGCTGCCGGCCCAGATTACTAATAAGATCCCATTATTACCAGGATAAAATTGTCCGGATCGAGCCGAATTGATTCGCTTTGATCCGGCTTCGATTCTGCTCGAAGCAAAGCGAATCAATTCGGATCGATCCGGACAATTTTATCCTAGTGGGAAGGCCCTTTTTCGATAGAGTTTCCGAATCGAGCCGGATAGATTCGCCTCGATCCGGCTTGGAACAGGATCGAATCCGGATGAAAGTGAATCTATTCGGCTCGATCCGGACAACTCTATCCGAAAAGGGTCTAAGCACGGCTGTTACAGAGAACGTTTGACATTATTGATAAAAATGTAAGATTGGAATTGAAATGTAAAATTGAAGAGACACATATGACCTATTTTGCAGAACAATATCTAAAGCATATTGTTATGAAATATTCTGAAATGAAAAAATGTGATGATACCGACATATCTAACATATCTACATATCTAAGCATGAAAACTAAGTCACAAGCAAAAAGCTACGTCGCTGACAAATTCAACAAGTTGTAGCCCCAGGGCTCATTCAAAAACTCCAAAGTAGCAATATGTGGCTCAATAAAAATTAAAATGTAATGAGGGAAAGGCGGCATATGGCCTAACATATACTCAGTCTTCTAGTCTATGTTTGATCCACCAAGAGTCTATCAGACATACCTTTGATCAGCAATGAGCCTACCCATTTAAGATTTAGATTAAGATCCATCCAAGAGTAGCAAATTGCCAGCAAATGACTACTGGTACATAAAACAGTAGACTAACCAACACAGTCCTGATTATGTTTTTGAAAAGCGGCTTTCCTTTCCTTCTTCATAACTGATTTTTACGTTGGAGTATAGCAGAATCTGCCGGACGGAATATCCAATCTAGAAAAGATTCTATATCTTGGGTATCTATAGCACTACAGCATAACTGTGCCAGACCCAGAATGTGTACTATAGAAGGGAATTACTCATAAGATATAAGCTTAGTAAATAGTTGCCTAACCTTTATCGGCTGCCAAATCTGCTCAGCTCAGCAGGCGGCGAGACGTCCCGCTCTTTAAGTGACAGGAGAAGAGAAGACAGGAGCGGCGATGCCGGGCTATTCTCGGCAAATCTGCATATGCTTCATAATAGAATATAAAGTGCGCATGGCAACTACGCCTCCAATTTGTGTCCGTTCCAATAGACTTTTTTTTCAAAGAGCTGTCGTCAGCATCTTATCTAACAAAAGGACGTCAGATAAAGAGGTTCGGTATCGTCTAGCAGTAACACAGTCTGTTCAAATGTTGACCAGTAGTAATACAAATTAAGACAAAGATGTATCTCGGAATATTCATGGCAGTCAATCAGAATAGAGGGGAATGTAAACAGTTTGTTGACTGCTATCGTGGCATGGTGAATCAGTGTATTTTAAAGCATTCGAGTTATATAAGCAAGACAACACTCGCCGTAGCTTCAGTCTCAATGAGTGCCTCTATACTGTCCATTGACGCACATGTAGGTTGAGAAGAGGCACTACCATTGTTTATGCCACTTGTAGGCATGTAAAAATAACTCGACAACTTCCTTACTCACCGAGACTTGTGTAACAAGTGTGGTTAAAGGCCCTGACACACATTCACGAATTTGGCCTCCCGGACGCTAGCCTGATGCCCCACAACCATGGTTAGAAGTAGGTCGGGGAGAAGTCGGCTGGTGTTCGGCTGTAAGTCATCTGGGAGTTAGGAGTTTTCGGGGTGCGTTCGGGGGTCAAATTTGGCACAAATTTAATTCAAATTCGCTTCGATTCGTATAGAAAGGTAGGCGTTGCCTAAATCTTCTGAGACTGCTCCCGAACGTCAGACGACGTACGTGGTCAGCTGGTGATCGGGGCAAGGTCGTAGAAAGGTCCTAGGAAGGTCGTAGGAAGATCCCTCCAACAGGGGCTTAACGTTTCTTACAGAAATAGATCTTATTCTCGGCCATAAGGGATGGGACCTTGCCGACAATTCCTTGCACGGGGATCTTCAGGCATGGGACCCGCCAAACCTTCTGCATATCAATACATCATCATCATATCGGTCCCATTCTCACTAGGGTAAACTTGATGTCCGAATTGATCCGGTTCGAAAAAGGCTTGAAGCCGGATCACAGCGAATCGATTCTGCTCGATCCGAACAATTTTATCCTAGTGGAAATGGGGCCATCGAAAAAAATGGGTGGCCAGGTGTGCCTGGATGCAAACGCGAGCCACAGAGAAGCCGCAAACCGCATCGTCTCAAGCATTACGCTTCGAGTTCGACCTTCTACACTTTTTAAATCCTTGACATTAAATACACTGCCTTGGGCCTGTAAAGCTGTCTATATTAATAATGGGAGATGATTATGAGCTCGCTTTTAAAAGCAACAGAAGATGAATACGCTGAACACTAACAGTAACAAACCTGATTAGGTAGCGGCGCTGGTTCAACCAGGTGTGTGAAAAACTTGAATAGACCTATTTTAATGAGATTTTGGCAGCTAGCTGAGGGAAAAGGAATCTTATGTGTCTGAAATGGAGAGAATTTCATAGCCACTAGTCAATCTCTGTCGCACCGCTAGAGAAAGGTCATGAGCGAATAAAAATCTACTGAACCGCGGGCTGGTGCTAGTGAGAATCATTCTAAAGCGTTATCATTCTATACGGTGCTACTTCATCAACCCACGCTTCGAATGATTTTAGCTCGCAGACAATTTGGCATAGCTGGTGCAGATTTTTTTTAAATTTTCATTTTAGATTAAGGTGTAAAAATGGCCAAGCTCATTTAGAAACATAAAATTAGAAACATATCACACACGTGCCTGGCCTAGTCCTGGTGGTAAAAATAGGCTTGATTTAGAATCAGGAATCAAGGCGTCTTTCTTTGCCACTATGTCTCGCAGATTATCATTAATTATCTGTGCTAGTAGTAATCATAGTAAAATGTTGAACTTCATTCCAACACAAGGGTTACACAGAGTTATCCTGATGAAGGCACCACTGGTCGTTCAAAATTTGATCTCTGTGTAACCCTTATGTTGGGATAAAGATCAACATTTTACTATGTCTTGCTGATGACGTCTTTAAAGGGGGAACTGACGACAGCAGCAGGATGTGAGTGCAGGGAAATGTACACCACCCGCCGTGTGTGTTTAGCGGCGGTGTGCGCTAATGTGACGGTGGGCGGTATAGACTTCCTGTCACGTTTGACGAATTGCTGGCTTCACGTTTCCGCTAGGTCACGTGTCACTGGTCGTCTATGATTCTAAAGAAAAAAAACTATATTATTATGCATATGCTTTATGTAATGGAACGAAGATCACATCACTTATAAATCCTTATATAGAAGAATATTTGCCAGAGGAGTTTGGCCGCCTTGGGGTTTGACTGGGAGGGAAAGAACCAACCTTCCGCGGACTGACTCCCATGGCCAATTTTACTCTCCTTTTTGCCGAATGCTACGATCCGTATTCCTACAGAAAGGTCTGGTGGAGGATACTACGAGGATTACGAGTTAACAAGAACGGACACAGGATGGTAATCACATCCGGTAGTAAAACGCAGATAATGGCGGATAATGAACCAGCTTGATTCGCTTCAACCATGGCTTACACAACCGTCAGCTCAATTTGAACTATTTCTGTGGCTCATGAAAGTCTTGAAAAGCCCATTCGGTGATATTAGTAGTTCCCCAACGTTGACTCGACGAAAGATACAGCTCCGTTTAAACCCTATTTTATCGAAGATAAAACTCTTCAAAGGCACATTTACTGATGTGCGTGTGATGTGTATGTGTGTAAGTACAATGTAGTTTCCGACGTTGAAACTCTACTTGACGAGGGATGTACTTATATGAACTAGAATGCGGTGGTAATGGAGGTAGTGGGTGGTAAGGCCAAAGAGGTATCCTAGTGTAATGGAATATATCAGAAAAATCACTTTGTGCTCGAAAGCGTATATGTTACCTTGAAAAGGGTAGGTAGAGTGATCGCAGGTAACACTATTGCAGCGAGAGGAAGCTTTTAGGGTCGGATGTTTCGTTTCCAAAAGAATAGATTATCTATATCAAAGTAATACGGAAGTGTATCATCTGGGGCATGATTCCTCGTGATAACCGTTAGGCCACAGCAATGAAATGGATGACAGCCTCCACAGACTTCAAATCTAATGCGATAGGGTGATAGAAAACAAGGCAGGCCAAAAAAAACAAGATTCCATTTTTAACTTTTGACATCATAAACCTTGAATGATATGAGAGGAAATGATGCCTATATTGTGCTAAATTTACTGTAAACTATTACAACATCCATTTGTCACTGAATCAACTGAAAAATAAAAGTTTTCCATCATTGTACAATTAGGTTTGATGCCGTAGGAACATCAAATATAAAGGGAATGAAATACACCACTGCATCAGAGTAAAAGACAAAACAACAAATCATGATCAGAGCCTTGTCTTGTCCCCTGTCTTCATATTTATCTACCATCCACCTTCCGGCATGGAACTCCTTACCAGCCTCGGTTTTCCCTGACAGTCCTAACATGACTAAGTTCAAGACTGCAGTAAACAGATTCTTGTTGAATTCCTCCTAGAGATTTTCTACTTTTTGACAATAATGTACCATGTAATTATGTATTATTATAATGTATTTGATAAGGGTATGTATGTGTAATCAAGCGAGGGGAATTGATGTGACATATTGAACCGAAGATCATCGTTATACGATGTTAAGATCAGGTTCACTCTGCACTGATTAGAAAAAAAAAACAGACATCTTTGCCCATTTTCGGCATGTCAGAGGCCAACAAAATTTCTTCTTCTTTTTTTCAAAAATCGGGCGCGAAATTAAAATGAATGTCATCCATAAAAATTAGTTGCTGTGGCATTACTCGTAACAAATACGCCTGCAGTATGACATAAGGGCTAGCTCGCGGAAGCAACATTAGCACATTTTTTTTATCAGACAGTAGATAGTTATACATCCTCCTATTCATCCTCTGATGCCTGTAGGCAAGCTTTTCATCAGTCAATCACCTGCCCAGCGTACCGGCCTGCTGCCCGTCCTCCCCGCTGCGGCAGCGCTGGCCAGCCGCCACCAGACATCCATGACACCGCCTAGTCCCCAGGCAGGGAGTGATGGGGAAACTGTCAGCTTCTGTGTACCGGTTTCTGACAGCTCCTTGCCCTTCAATATCGACCCTAAGCCTTCCAGGCAAAAGGCAACCCTATCAAGATAAGCCCAAGGAGGGATTTGACCCTGAATTGTCAACATTTCTTCCCTTCAAATTGTTATTTTCCATTGTTGCCGCTTGACACAATTAGACCTTGTCAGATTTAACGGTTGATGAATTATGGAAACGGTCGAATGGTTTGATCAAATCATGAACGTAAAAATCACATGTGATTTTTATCTCCATGATCAAATGCAAGGCAGCACAAATGGTAGGCCCCAAGCAAAATAGATTTAACTAGAGTTCCACGATCTCATACCTTCGCCAAATGATGTTAGCCTTTATGACTAAGAAATTATAGATTAAAATCCCCCTGATTGTGCAAATAGGATCCTATATCGCATCAATTATATCTGTTGATCATATTCTACACCAGAAGACAGTCTTATCTTATCAATACATGCCATTATAGCATGTCCTCATAAATCATGCAAATGAGGTCCTTATTTGAATAAGTTATGTTTAATTATGTTCACCTTCACATAACTTTCAAATATCCCAAGTATGAAATTCCTCACATTACCAATATGTAATTCTAATATTTTCTCATTAATTATGCAAATTAAGTCTTCATTTGCATAATCGATATCTGCCTGTATTTCTGCCGTTCTGAATTACATACTAGTATGTCACAAGCTTGAATAGTCCTATCATGGAATGCAGCTGATTTATAGAATTTCCTCATTAATTATGCAAATTACATTAATATTTGCATAATTGTAATATCATTATGTCAAGCATCACTTCAGCTACCTGCATGACAAAAATCATGACGATCCATTAATCGGTTCTTGAATTATCCGCCTTTAAACATTTTTAAACTAATGCCCCTGCAGTTCCAGAGCAAGCCGCTAGGGGGCCCAAACTCACGTCACTTGTTCCCCAGCACAAGAGCTACCTACCATTCAAATTTCGTCAGCCTAGCATGTCTAGATCACGAGATATCAAAACCGGAAGTTCAGCTGCAGTACCATAACAAGCCGCTAGGGGGTCCAAAATCTAATCAGTTCCACGTCTCATCAAGACCTACACACCTACCAAATATCAAGACAATCCATCTAGGCGTTCTTGAGTTATCGTGCTCACACACACACACACACACACACAGACACACGAACGCCAACGAAAACATAACCTTCTTGGCGAAGGTAAAGATGTGTATGTGTAGATATTAGATACTCTTTTATTAGATAGCATAAAGTACAATTTCTTTGATTCATCCAAGAGGAAAATGTAAAACTCCCTTATATGAATCGAATAAACGCTGCATTTTACGAGTTCCATAGTTACAAATAATATTACATGTACTTGGAAAAGGTATGGGGACGCGGAACTGTTAATTTTGAAAAGTACGCCATGAAAGAAATGTGGAGATGGCATGGCTACCGGACCACCTGGCGGGATGAAGAAGAAGTGCAACAAGCTAAAGTACTTGACCTGTTGCGTCAATGATCAATAGCCGCTTTGGGAGATAGACACTGTTGTGGTTATGACCTTTGCCAAGAAGGTCATGCTCCCGGTAGCGCTTGTATCTTTACTCTGTGAGTGTACGTAACACGCTACAATGTATCTGGAGAAGGCTTAGACGGGTTGTCGTGATGTTTGTTTAATAGGGAAGTCTTGATGAGACCTCGAAATGACTAGATGTTGGGCCTCCTAGTGGCTTGTTATTGCACTGCAGTAGAACATCCCTTAGAATTTCCGTATATATATATATTTATCACCGGAATAGCCTGTGTCTACAGAAGCTGTTGTAGCTGGAGGTTATTGACCCCTTCCAAGGTGGGTCCGTAGCTTAGCCAGGTTAAACATCAGGGCTTGTTGGGGATTGAACCCAGGATCTATGGATTCTGAGCCAAACACCTAACCATTACGCTACATGGTGCTTGAAACACTGAGATATAACCGCACAAATGAAAGTCCGGGAAGTCGAGTATAAGCAAGAATTACGCTTCATGTCAAGCATTACACTACGAATCCTACTTGTGTCGTTTTTTTGTTGTTGTTGTTTTCAACTAACAGAAGAAGCCACTCTGCAATAGGTACAAATAGCTGGCTTACGTTGCTTTATTCGTGCCTATGACTCCTATAACCGTGAACAATCCCCCAGCCTATCGTGTGTAACACGCGTAAATGTCAAACAGAAACCTGATACATCTGTCCAGAAAAGCGTCCACTCGGTTTATCCAAGTCTGACTGTTAATAAAGCCAGGCATCTCCTGCCTTACCCGCCGTTTGAACAGTCTTAAGGGGATCGTCGCTCAGCCATGGGTGTTTAGGCCATGTTGATTTGATCATATGGATGACATCCACGCGCGCATGACCATAATGTAAATCTTACAAAGTAGCTGCAAAATGAGCAAATATATGCCGTAAATGGTAAAAAAAGATATTGGAAAACGATATTTATGTTGCCGAATATCAAAATCCAAGAAGAAAATGTTCAGGAATGAAAATGGAGAGTCTATTATTCACCATGACAATAAAAATATTAATCTGTGTGTTTAGTCATTTGTTCAACCTTCATGACCACCTAGATTTCATAATGAAGAACTTTTTTGCTAAACTTTTTTATTCGCACGCTCGCATCAGTTTTGGGGTTCCCAGAGCATGTCATCCATATAATCAAATCAATATGGCCTTGGATGAAGGCGCAGTGAGAGGTACATTGTACCAGCTTATGTTGATCTGTAACTCAGAAAACAGTCTCAGCCAAAAAGGAACCACTGTAAACTATAAATCAACCAATCCATCGGTATTAAAGAAACTAAACGTGTACAGAAATAGATATCAAAAGATATGAAACGGAATATGAATGAATGAATGGGAAACGGAATATGAATGAATGAATGATTTATTCAGGTTAAAATCACTCGCAGTCATTTTGCTGAATTGTGGATTTCATTACAATACTTGTCACTTTCTAAAAGACAATGGTAGCATTTACATTCATAATATATAATAAGTCCTTTTTATTAATATTAAACAATTCCATCGCAGCATAATAACAAACTTTCCATTACAAATAAATAGAAATTGTTAAATCCTTAAATACCTAGTTGCACATACATATTTAGTTGTCAAACTAATGGTATCCTGGCTAGAAAACGTTACAGAACAAAGTTGTCATCAAAGAAATACTACATATTCGTCGCGTCTAGAACTAGAGAAAATATTTTGTACAACAGCTCAACAAATTCACGCATATACTGATGACATCGCTTCAAGATGTCTCTACAAAAACAACTAACCAGCATGATCTAAACTGAAGTTACCATCAGAAATGGCACATGAGAAGGCACGGTATAGCGTGCGTTTGAAATAGATTTCATCTTTTTCTTGTGGCTGAGCGGCGAGGCCGATGTGGACAGAGGGGAACTGGTAGTAAAGCCTGGTCCGGGAGGACTTTCTATCACAGCGGTGGTCAGGATGAGGGAAGCCGGGCGAACAGCCCGAGTCAAGCCGCCTGCCTGTGCTGCTGTAGTCCGGTGCAGCATGGCCGGCATGGGCGAACGCTCGTTCGAAATCCTTCGGGTTTTACTGAGATCCGGCGTCTTGACATGCTGGGTTCTTTTTGGTCTCCTTCTCTGCATCCTGACTAAACAACACGAACAGGCCTGGCTCGCCGACCTGTCGTTCAGAAACGCGGCCCGAAAACCGTTCCTAAAGTTTCTGTTCAGCAGAGCGTAGACAAACGGGTTGACACAGGTGTGGAAGAACACCAGCCAGTGGCTGATCGGGAAGGCGTACGTGTAGAAAGGTCTCTTTTCGACGTCGTCCAAGTCCCCGAAGTCTATCACCATGGTCAGGACGTGTAGGGGGAGGTACAACAGGGTAAAGAGTATAACGACAACCGCCATCATCTTGAAAACGCGGATTTTATTCCCCAGCCCCGCTCTGTTTCTGCTCTGCTGGCGGTTTCTTCTGACGCTGGATAAGTACAGCTGTGCGGCCGCTCTGGTGTACAGCGTTGCGATGACCAAGAGGGGGAGGGCAAAGCAGAGCACGAGGAGAGAAGTTGTGTACGCCCGCCTGTTCTCCCATGTCTCCCACCCCTCAGAACAGGTCTGAACTTTGCCGTAGTCTTTATACACCATCATGGGCACGATGGGCGCCATGATACCGATACTTGACGCCCAGATGACTGCAATAACAATGGCACACACTTTGCTGCTGAGCCTCTCATCTGTTGGTGCCATCACGGCCAGGTACCTACATCAGGAGACATCATTATAGTTCAGTGAGATAGATCACACATTTCCTTTCTTATGATTATGTAGAAGCCGAAAAGGACGTAGTGTCGGTACTTTTTTGTACTTACCATACTAACCTACTCGATCACACATGTACATTAGATTTCGCTGAAGCAGATCAGCTTCTAGCAAACCTGTTTGCAGATCTCGTAAATTGACAGCGTTTTCCTGACATAAACACCCCGGGCAGTTTTTTTTCTAGATTAAACATGACTAAGTTCAAGACTGCAGTAAACAGATTCTTGTTGAATTCCTCCTAGAGATTTTCTACTTTTTGACAATAATGTACCATGTAATTATGTATTATGTATAATGTATTTGATAAGGGTATGTATGTGTAATCAAGCGAGGGGAATTGATGTGACATATTGAACCGAAACGATGTTAAGATCAGGTTCATTCTGCACTGATTAGAAAAAAAAAAAAGCAAATTTGCTGATAGCTGCCGGGTTCTGACTCTAGTGCTTGCCAAAGTATGGACGCTGCCAGCCTGGTTACCATATTCAACGGCAAATATTCTTGGTTACCATATTTTTGAGCAAAAACAATATGTTTTCCTTCGGTAAACATAAAAAAAAACATTGCTGAATATATGGTCCAGTGTTCAATCCATCATGTTGTACTGACCTGTCTACTGCGATGGCGACTAGAGTGAAGACAGACGCACACATGGCCACGCCCTGCGCCATGGGCTGCACTTTACACATCACCTCACCGAACATCCAGCCTGGGGAGAAGTGACATCAAGTTACTTTAGTAGAAAGTAACACCAACATGAAACGGAGAGAGAATGCACAAAAAGAAAGAGAGTTCCACGACTTCATACCTTCGACGAAATTATACATTTTTCTTATTGATTATGATAATAAGATCCTCATTTCATTTCCATCCAAAATTTGTGACCCTAGCATGTCTAGATCAAGAGATATCAAAACCGGAATTTCTGCTGCAGTACCTAGAAAAGCCGCCAGGGGGCCCAAAATTTAATCATTTCTAGGTCTCATAAAGACCTACCTACCTACCAAATTTTATAACAATCCATTTAAAGCTTCTTGAGTTATCGTGCACATACATACATATACACACACCACCCACCCACTCACACACACACACATTCACTCACACACACACACACACACACACACACACACACACACAAACACACTCACACACACAGACGCAACTGAAAACATAACCTTCTTGGCGAAGGTAACTAGTGGATACTTAAATGAACAGCTGTTAAACATTGTGTAAGAAGAATATGAAAGAAGCATTTTAAGAAGTCTGTTTAAAGCAAATAGTTAAGAATAGCCGCAAAGGTCACAAGTATTTCTGGCAAAGACCCAACCTAGAAGGCTACACAAAGAAAATACCTCCGGCCCTGTAGAAATCATAACATGTTATTAGTTTTCATAACACGTCATGACGAAAACATCAAAAGATGCCATCGTGACCGAAGTCATCATTAAACATACAATTTGCTGGAAGCTGTTTTCAAGTTATTAGATTATTTTTTGACATCTCCGATGGAATTGAAAATGAGCGTTAGACGAAAGAGATGCTTGACAACATCATATCCTGTGCACACGCAGTACTTAATATGGGCGGGGTCGTGTGGCGCAGCGGCAGCGTTCTCGACTCGGAACCAGAGGCCCCGGGTTCGAGTCCTGACATGCCACCGATCTTGTGCCCTTGGGAAAGGCACTTTACACGACTTTCCTCACTTCGCTCAGGTGTAAATGAGTATTGTATTATCCCCTGTGTTGGTGTCGGCATTAATATAAGTTGAAAAAACTTGAGTGTGTCGTCACCACGTCTTGTGATTACATGTTTCGGAATAATATAGAAAATGTCCTCCATAGCCTCTTATGGAAATATGACAGCTGCAGCTCCTGTCTTATCTTTTGCGATAATTAGATATATCAATTAGAAATGTAATTATTTTGCAAGTACTCGTAGCATCACGATCATCACATACTAATTCACAAATGAATATCTTAACCACCTACGCCTGTCAAATGTAATATCTGAGCAATGTTTTTCATCGTTTGTTGCACAATCACAATCACAATCATTTAATAATAAGGGTAATTTATCTTTTAATCTTGTAGTATTGGGGAGGGCCAAAGATAAACCACCGGGTTTCCGGCGGCCCTCCCATGCATGTCTATTTATCTTTCAATTGTTTCATTTCAGCTTATTTGTAAGGGCAAAATAATAAATAAACAATTTTTTTGATAGATCAATGTGTACATCCTATGTGCTTACCACCCTTCAGGTTGTCCAGCATGGTAAACGGCATGCAGAATCCGCCCATGAACAAGTCACTCACAGCCAGGTTCACGATGAAATAGTTGGTGACATTCTTCATGTTTCTGTTCTTGGCCACCACTACGCAGACCAGGACGTTTCCGACCATGCAGAGGACGAAGATGATGATGTTACAGATAATGAGGACGCACATCACAGCCAGGGGATGTTTCCACGCCGCCAGGTCTTCCTCCATGTTCGTCAAATTAGACGTGTTGCTGAAATTCATTCTGAACAAAAAAATTGGAGCCGAATAGGCTACTTTATATAAGGCCGTAATTTTTTTAATGATTTGTTTTCCTAGCTGATGCTTGAATAAGAATTGGTCCGTTGGCTGAACCTGAAAAGATACAAATTCAGTATAAGGCCACAGCATGTGATTTGTATGGATGACATCCTCCGCAGACTCCAAATCTAATGCGATAGGGCGAAAAAAAATCAAGGCGGGCCAAACAAAAAATTCCTACACCTTCAAATTTTGACATAATAAACCTTGTTAAACAAGAAGTGATACCTGTATTGTGCTAAGTTTACTGTCAACTATTACAACATTTCTTGTATAACAAAAGTTTTCAATCCTTGTACAGATGGTTTTGATTCAGTGGGAACATCACATATAAAAGGAATGAAATACATCACTGCAAGTAAACAACAAGGATCAGAGTCTTGTCTTGTCTCCTCTCTTCATATTCATCTGCCATCCACGTTCCGGCATGGCAACAGACATCTTTGCCCATTTTCGTTTCGGCATGTTGACCACTGTCAGAGGGAAACAATTTTTTGTCCCAAATCAGGCGAAAATTAATGTGCGCGCTGATGACATCCTTAAAATTACTTGCTCTGGCCTAATGTAAGTTAAAGGCAGACTCAATAGAAGAAGTAATTATTCTGACGACATAATAAGGCTTCAGTTGATCAATCGAGACGACTTTAATAGAAAAGAAACCATATCGTCAAAAGCATACGGCATTATGGAAAACATGTACATGTCTATGCTAATTACGGTAGATTCAAGAGAAAACGATACACAATTCTAATATGGATTATACTTTCCATTATTTAATTGCAAATACATCGTAATCATTCCACTACAGTCCTCACGTCATACTACAATTATGAAGCACACAAATATTATCTAATCCTTTAATTCTCTTCCGTCATAAACATTCTGCACAAAAATAATTATATAAATTGAGGGAAATGTAATTAGTTCGCAGATGCTCATAGCATCACCATCATTCCTCGTTTATTACAAAATCACAGCTGTCCTAGGAAACTAATATGGATATTAGTAATTTGAACTTTCCTGAATGTACGTCAGATAATAGATATTTTTACAGACGGACTCAGATGGAATTCTCAATGGAATTCTAAACTTTTATTCATTTCGTCGGTGAAGGTTAGACATCGATGTGTTTACAGACACACTCAATAGAAGTCTATACTTTTATTCAATTCGTCGGTGAAGATTAGACATCAAAGTATCTACAAACACATTCAATGGAATTCTAAACTTTTATTCAATTAGTCGGTGAAGGTTAGACATCGATGTGTTTACAGACACACTCAATAGAAATCTATTCCTTTATTTAATTCGTCGGTGAAGGTTAGACATCCAGGTAATACATGTAAGATACGCCAAAACAGTTACTCAAGCAACAGGATATGACTTTGGAAACGTATTTTATTCAATTCCTTTTTTGTGAGATTTTGTCTTTTCTAAGATTGTGGAGCACAGCCTTTAAAGATCTAGCATGTATAGCTATGGACAGAATGTCTACAAAATCTTCAAGAAGCAGACAGGATCCATACAATCATTTCAAAGTAAAGGTGCAACGTTACTGCCCGGAATCTAGCTAATACGGGTTCTATGCACATTGAATCCTAATGTGTACTGATCTACATGAAACTCCCACAGGGTAATCTACTGTCCATAATAAGGCCGTGTTGATTCGATTATATGGATGACATCCGCGCGCGCAAAAAAAAAGAGAAATTTTCGACCATATATACTGTAAATCGTACAAAATGAGCGAATATATGTCGTATGTTGAAAAAAAAAAAGGATTGGAAAACGATACTAATTTGTCATATAATACCGAAATCAGTTCAAGAGAAGAAGAAAAATGTGAAGAAATGAAAATGAAGAGTCTAGTATTATTCGCCATGCCATACTCCTGTGTGTTTAGTCTTTTGTTCAACCTTTATGATCATGTAGATTTCAGTAACTAATATTTTTTATTCGCACGCTCGCATCTGTTTTGGGGTTCCCAGAGGATGCCATCCATATAATCAAACCAACATGGCCTAACTGGCACATGTGCATGTAGTACCTGCCTTGGGATAAAAAAGTTTTTTTAAGAAGTAGATGAAAGGTTGCGGATGTCGGATCTGAAGGTTTTAACCACGTTTATATACTCGTATATCCATTAGCGAGCTTCGTTCCTGTAGGTACTGACAGGATGTGCAGTAGACTGAACATTGTGCCTGGGTTTTTGTCAATGTCGAGCGAGTAAACAGGATGTACATGTACGTATAAGCCGCGTGTACTTGACTGAGTAGGAATGTCTTTTTAGCTAAGGCCACACCAAGTAAATTTTATGGATGGCCTGTTCCTAGAAAAAAAAAAAAATGAAATTCCGCTTCCTGTAACTATGACCAAAGAGTCACGACAGTGCCACAAATCGTTAGATTGACGTGAAACCCGTAATGCGAAATGGGTAAAGAGTACATGATTGTTTCTGCAGGCCTGCAAAAATGTGAAAGAAACAGGACAGGACGACAACTGCTGTTCCACCTGATTTATTGCTGTTTTGATAATGAACTAGAGTTCGATGATCTCATACCTCCATGACATGTGTATTGTTTTCATAAATCTTACGCATGGTGATGACCACCTGTAATTGGCTTACATTTTTCACCGCATATATTCAAATCATATGAGGCCATTTGCATATATTGTATCAATTGATCATACTCTCCACCAAATGACAGGGTTATCTTAAGAAATAAGGCTATTCTAGCGTTTCCTCATAAATTATGCAAATGAGGTCCTGATTGACATAAATTATGTTTAGTGATGTTCACCTTCACTGAACTTCCAATTATGGCAAGTATTAAATTCCCAGCAGTTACCACCATAAAATTGTACCAATTTGCCATTTATTATGCAAATTAGGTCTTCCTTTACATAATCGATATCTGCCAATGATCTTGTCGTTCTCACTAACATATGTCTATAGAGTTTTATAGCCCTAATATGAAATAAAGCTTGATTTATAGAATTTCCTCATTAATTATGCAAATTAGATCCTGATTTGCATAATTATATTTTGATTATGTCAAGCATCACTTAAGCTACCTACATACCAAAAATCATGATGATCCATCAAACGGTTGTTCAGTTATCCTCTCTCGAAGATTTTCAAAGAAACCACCCTGCAGTTCCAGAACAAGCCGCTAGGGGGACCAAACTCACGTGACTTCTTCCCGAGGACAAGAGCTACCTTCCATCCAAATTTCATGACCCTAGCATGTCCAGATCGCGAGATATCAAAACCGGAAGTTGCGCTGCAGTACCAAGGGAAGCCACTAGAGGGCCCAAAATCTAATCATTTCCAGTTTTCGTCACACCCTACCAACACACCAAGTATGAAACCAATCCATCCAGGCGTTCTTGAGTTATCTTGTTGACCAACAGACGGACGGACAGACGGACAGACGGACAGACGGACGGACAGATAAACGCAACTGAAAATATAACCTCCATGACACATTTCATGGAGGTAATAAAAGACTTCTTGCATGTTAATCTGTGTCACCTCATTCAATTTGTGTCCTAACATTTGTCGTCTCTTAGTATATTTCTAATCTAGGCATCTTGTTTTTTAAGGGCCCTTCTTGTTTTTTTCGCCCTCTCGCATTAGATATAGGGTCTCCAAAGGACGTCATCCATAAAATTTACTTGGTGAAGCCTAACAAGATGAAACGTGGGCACCATATCTAATGAAAATTGATTCGATGATAACTGTACAACCTACTGTATGATTAGCATATGCATGGGTGTATCACGGTGTGTGGGATATACGTATGGAATATATGTGGTAGTGATTTACAGTTTCGCGGTGCGCGCTATGACCAGCGCACTGAATTGCACTGGAAATACATTATGGACAAATAGTTACAGATATCTAAAAAAATTATTGGGATAAAAGTTTGTTAAATACATTACTTCGGTAAATACAATAAAAATACATATTTTGAATATAGATCTCTCTACTGAGTTGTCATATCGTACAATAGCTTATTCAATGCATCAAGATTAGAATGATATAGAACTAGAATTCCGAGATCTCATACCTCCATGAAATATGATCTTGATATGTAAATGTAAATTTCTTCTTTAATTGTGCAAATGACCTCTGCATTAACATGATATATGCATCGTGATGTATGTTAACTTTTGATTAACTTACAGATGTCCCAAGTATGACATTCTCATCATTCACCATTACGAAATCATAGAATTTTCGCATTAATTATGCAAATTAGGTCATCATTTGCATAATTAGTATGTGTTGAAGGTCCGCCTGCCATAGGTTACATACATTACATGTATGTAAGTAGTATAATGTAAAACACTGCAATTATAGAATTTCCTCATTAATTATGCAAATAAAGTCCTCATTTGCATAATTTGCATTTAATTATGTACATCTCTCTCTCAGCTACCTACACACCAAAAATAATGAAAATATGTTGTTCCTGTCTGGACTTATTGGCTTTTAAACATTTCGCCAGAAAGTGCCCTGCAGTTCCAGAACATATGACTTCTTCCCAAGCACGAGAGCTACCTTCCATCAAAATTTCATGACCCTAGCATTTCCAGATCGCGAGATATCAAAACCGGAAGTTGCGCTGCAGTACCAAGGGAAGCCACTAGGGGGACAAAAATCTCATCATTTCCAGTTTTCGTCACACCCTACCAACACACCAAGTATGAAACCAATCCATCCAGGCGTTCTTGAGTTATCTTGTTGACCAACAGACAGACGGACAGACGGACAGACGGACAGATAAACGCAACTGAAAATATAACCTCCATGACACATTTCATGGAGGTAGTTATATACTATTTGCCAGCTGTCATTGTTTGTAGATCTCTACCCTACCACACGCCTACGCACGTTACCGTTTCGGTGCTAACAGTTTGCCATGACTGAAATATGACAATATTTCTGTTAAACACGTATTGTCTACGGTTGATCGTGGACTCTTGACTGACTATCATAGCCCTGATTTAGAAAACATTTCGCACAGAGAAAAAAATTAGCAGACACGGATAAGATAAGAAAAATGAGGTACGCAAACTTAGAATACATCTGTTCGGTATATTTTCAGTACAGACGGCCTAACCGTAGAAATATGCATATGCATTCAAACCTAGTTTCAACAGGTTTGTGGATCACTGTGAATTGCATACACACGACCAATAGCCAGCCAGTATTGTCCGTTTTAAAATTTTAAATGGACACAAGCGATAGCCACTCAGTATTGTCCTGAGTAAGGTACAAGAAGGACTACCAAAACGGGTAATTGTAAATAATCGTCTGTGCGATATGAAATTAGTAACCAGAATAAAGACAAACTACTAACGCAGCTACAGCGCTTTCACGTGCTAAATTGACAGAAAATGATTATAATTAAGCAGGAAAAATATATTCAAAGTAGTTCAAAGCATTCCTTACCTTAATTGGCTGTATCTAGCTACGGTTCCATCGATCACCAAATGCAAGAGACAGACAAATGTTTGCCCGTACTAGAGATCTATCGGGGTTTGAACCGGCTGTGCAGGCGTTACACGGCCGCTTTGACAGCCACTTTGACGGCACTGCTTACGAGCTAGCGTGTTATAGCTATAAGTAGATGCTTATACGCATGGGCCTAGTGATAGGGTCATTTGCATAATTCCTCATGATGTTGTTGTAATACGACACCAAATCGAAAGCTTCACTACTTTTCCCAGCAAATTCGTTTTCCAGGGGCATCTGATTCGATACATTTGTAATCTCAGAACATCTTTTTTTAGAATTAGGCTAATGAATGAATTAGTTATCTCAGAATAAGGTAACTTCTTTCCAGAGGATCGCTTTCATGTCTTAAATCACAGAAGCCAGGAAATTAAGGTGACCAACATACTTAACGGAAACAGGGGAAAACACCTTAAAATCGACGGTGCAACAATGTGGTTCGTTCAACAAGCAGGGAAAAGGTCGAGATATTCATACCAGCGTTTATATTTTACGAAGCCTATATGGTACACTATAAACTTCAATTTAATGACAAATGAAGAAGTAGTGCCTGCTTATACAGTTAACATGCTAAAGTGGTTTCCAACCTCACACACATACGCACTGACAGACACATCACATGTAAACCATGTATTTGATAACTTCGGGTTGAATTTTCTTCATCTTGAGCTGCTCCTTAACGATTCTAACGCTGCGTTTAATGAGTTCTCCTGGGAATTAGTTAAAGAAATACCTTCATCAGAGCAGCTACAGCTGACGCAAAATGGCTGCCAGCGTTCCCATTGTTACACCAGCCCCCGCTTGTGGGCGAGATATGATCAACTCACGCTCCACAGCACATGTTTTATTCCCATAGCGACCTTAATGAAAAATGATAAGTCACTTATATCAGGCCAATCGCTTTTTATAAGTTTAAGATAAGTTTCTTCAAACCAAGACGCTTTCAATGTTCAGTTTCTTTCGCTATGTCTGTGCGACATTCACGTGGTTGACGTTAAATCATACTACTTCAGAATTCAAATGCAGAGAAAGGCCTCAAACTACAAGACGAAATAAAATAGAAACAGTTGCGTGTGTGGGAAGAGTTCTCGAAAGTTAAAGGCTCTCATGTCTTTCAGCCAAGCACCCTACGCTTCCCAATAAGTGTACTTTGATCTCTTACATGGATGGGCTTGACGTCTGAACACCCCCACCCCCACACGTGTGTCCCTAACGTCCCTAACCTAAAGGATGAACGCAACCCCTCACAACTATCCCCGAGCAGGGTTCGAACCTCCACCCTCTTACAATTACAATTTTCGATATAAGTCCGATATAAAATAATGAAGACGTGAAAATATAAGGGTGTTGAAACGGTGTGAGTTGTACAGACCGGCGATCTGAGCCGGTTACGCACTTACGATGTGACTTCAGTACACGCGTGCGGATGGTGAGTAATTGTGCACAGCGGGCAATCACTCAATTAACGATCTAAGCAAGGAAGTGATCTCTATCCAGTTTTAGCTCACTGAAGAACTAATTTCCCACTAGTCGTGACAGAGAAGACAGACCCTATGTACAGTATTTACAGGTTTATTGTACCGGGGAAATTCCCCTAGCTCTTTTCGACAAGTACAATGAACAGAGGACCACGGCTTAACGTCCCGTCCGTAGGACTGCGACCCTTTCCAGTAGCGTGCATGTCGGGTGAGCGACAACAGCCGGGATTCAAACTCCCAACCTCTTGGTGCAGAGGCAGGGTATAACTAACCACTGGACTACGCACGATACAGATTGTAGCAGTATCTTAGTAGCTCATCGATCTCAAGTAAAGTTTTCTCAAGTATAACAAGCATTTCGAGCAAGAGAAAGAGGGAGAGCCAGAGAGGGAGAGATAGAGATAGGGAGACAGGACCACAAAACGAAAAAGAGGGAGAGAGCTGTGATCATGAGCTGTTGCTTGCCTACAAAGACTGTCAAGCCCGACAAAAGACATCGCCCTGACGATAGATCAACACGACGCTATAATTAGTCCGGATGACCTTTTCACAGGCACTAATAGCACCCTGGTATCCTTGGTGAAATCCAGACAAGGTTATCGTAGATTAGAGCTGCCCTTTCGAGAAATAACGTCTAACAAGAAGACTTGAAAGGCCTGATGTGTGCGTTTTACAAAACAATTTCCCAGGATAGCTCTACGTTGGTAAAACAGAGTTTCAAGATCACATACCTCCGCCATGCTTAGATTTCTGTAATAATCTCTTAATTGAATGATTTGTAACCGTAAATAATTTCATCAGGTTGGTGAATGATTCAATAGCAGGGCTATTTATTCACAGCCACTTGTTTAACAAGAGCTGACATTTTGGTAACGGTCTGTCATCTTCATCGGGGCAATTATGACTGGTTCACTGTGCACTGAAGCTAGATGTTACTGGTTTATTGAGTATTGAAGCTTAATGTTACTGCTGACAAGCGATCCCAAACGTAAATTAATTGTGACATATACATATATAATTACAACATAGTGAGATATGCAGTTCGAAATGTAAAACATTGTTATACACAATATACATATTGTTGACCATACTAAGCTAATGCGGTCATATACATATTGTTGAAATACCAATGATAACCAAACATGAATGAGTCTTTATATAGAGTTGATATTGTTAGATACAGCTGGAATAAAGACGTTTTGTCGTCTCAATTCTTGTTTATAACCTCAAAAGCTGAAAATGTAGGAATCTTGTTTTTTTGGACCCGCCTTGTTTTTTCTTCGCCCTATTGCATTAGATTGGGAGTCTGAGGAGGATGTCATCCATGAAATTTACTTGCTGTGGCCTAACAATGGCACAGAAGCTATATTAACGCCTGTGGATGCTACATCTGTCATGTTCTATTCACTAGTCCACCAGAAAACCGACAGCAGATTTTCTAAAGATGATATAGGGAATCCCCGAGTTTTTATGACACCCAAAATTTATGACAAGATTAAGTTTACAAAAATGACAAAACCTACTACATTAATAAAACAGTTCTTTTTGGCACAGCAACACAAATTTACCTGCCAAAGTGTCGCTACTTCATCGGGGGAATAATACCGAAACTTTGGCAGGTAAATCGTTCTGGCTGTGCTATAAAAAACCGTATTATCCATGCTGCTATGCCACGTACGAGTATTATCCATACGCATATCCCGATTATAGGATGAAAAACAACTATAGTTTCTAACGCAGCCGAAAGGAACCGGCATTTGATCGTATGTTTTGATGTACGCACACAACAAAACTATATTTATCATTTCTTTCTCCTGTAGCTTAGTCAGCAAATTAGCATATGCAAAATCGAAGTACTAGAAAAAGGCAAAGATCCTCCTTAGCTCTAAGTACTATTCTTGATACCTCCCCAAAATTTATCAGCCTTGCTCTGTTGCTACCTTAAGCCTGACGGATTATCAAGTTTTACATGTACAATGGTTTAACACTGCAGACGACAATGGCCCCAGAGAGAGAGAAAAAGTAAAATCTGTTAATGTAAAGGCGTTCGAAATGAGCGACAAGACGGATAGAAAGTACGTAGTAGAAACACACACCTGTTCCAGCGCAATCCCTTGAAAATATTTCCTTGTCCAGTTCAGAACGGTCATGATGTATCTACATTACAGAGATATTTGCAAAATCTAAGAGCTTCTTAAGACGATTGTGATGATAAATTATTACCAGTGCAGAAAGACGAAATACGAGCTTGACTCACCTTTCAGTAACCTTGCTTCTGGGACGATCTGTGAACTCCGCTCACAAGTACACACCAGGCATGCTCAGTCTCCCTTACACCTCATGCAGCAAGATGTTCAGCGTTGAAAATTGAACAAAAAATCATTTTCCGTCACAACGTACAAATCAAGAAGAAAAGGCGTCCAAAAACGTGAATTTCTAGAATATGTTACTCATATCGTTAATTTGAGCGATGGATGTGGAATGAGTGTTGGCAGTCTCCAGCTGGTACTTCACCAGAAAGTGCGTTGGAAAGGACAGGACGTCATCCGTCAGCTTCACAATGACGATTGGAAAGACGTAAATGAACACGAGAGGATGGCCATTGAGTAACTTACCGATGACGTCCAGCTACTGTGTTCAATTCCAGACGGGTCCCCTAATGATCCATGCCTGCCACCTGGTCCCTCGTGTCTGGAGGTGACGATTCAAAACGTTCCAGACACCCTAGAGTACATGTCCATTAACCCAATCTGGATCGCGACAAGTGAGGGTGTTATTTTCAATGTCAGATCTGGTAAAGGCCCATGTCACACACACATAGCCGAGCACTGCCGATCTCCCTACAACAAAATGGTTGGGAGTAGGACGGGAGCGAAGTCGGCTGGCGTTCGGCGAGGTCGGCTACAGTTTGGAAGCGACAGTTGAATGTTTCAGATGTTACAGATACCATTGACTTAGGACATTCCTATTATGCCAATCTGGATCTATTGGGTGGGTGAGGGTGTTATTTTCAATGTCGAATCTGGTCACGGTGGATCTACATGGTTTAAAGACAAAGAGGTCATCAAAAAACACCGAATGATCAAATAATCATAAAACGTTTATTATCACATATGATAAGGTTCAGAGTCAGATGCAAAGTAACTGGCCGTCTTTTGCTTGAAATATGCTGGATGTACGCCAAAAAACAGTTACTCAAGCAACTGGATATGATTTTGGAAACGGCCAGACGTTTTAGGTGGCATACACTACCTTTCGTCAGTGACATAAGAGACTGCAGAAAGGTAGTGGATACTACGAGTACCTGAAACATCTGTCCGTTTCCAAAATCATATCCTGTTGCCTGAGTAACTGTTTTTGCCGTATCTTAATACCTGGATGTCTAACCTTCACCGACGTAACGTTAACGTTGGATATAACCGAAAGGATGTTATATATGTACTGTTCATGTGTAACAATTTTGAACTTAGCTGATTCCCTTCGAATTCAGCCTATACAAATCCTTGCTGCCGTCAGGCCAAAGGTTGGTTTTATGTATGTTATTACCGCAACATATGGATTCATTAAACGGTGGGAATTGGAGTAATAATGGGTGTAATGTGGTCTTCATGCTGAAATTACTACCGCTGCAGTAATGTGGACCACGGATAGATCAAAGTGCGGCCTGGGCGGAAATCTCGTCAGGTAATTCCGGCAAAATAGAAACTAAATTGAAAGAGGTCAATTCGCTTAAAGGCCTCTGCCGCTGGGGTGGCCGTGTGTGTAACCTGTCACAACTTTCTCAAATCGTCACTGAGAAATTTATCTTTTGCTTTCAGCTAAAAGTTGAAAACCGCCCACGTTGATATCATTTGGTGCTTATGTAGGACGGTGCCAGTGTCCATTTCCATAGACCTCGGGCCACACGGCTAGCGATGTACGTGCAAGCACTACAGGTACATGCAAGTCCACTGATAGTGGCATGTGTTCAACTTACATTCTTTTGTTTGTTTGTTTGTTTATTGTTTATTTATGTATTCACACATGATAAAAACAGAAAGAATAAATAGAAAATTACATACGAGAAAAATAATGCGCAGGAGGGGGTAGGAAGCCTTCAGGGCTTCGGGTCAGGGCCCTCCTCTTTCCTAATTTAATTAACAAATGATAGTCATGAAAGTAATATGATAATTGAAAAAGGATTAAAAAGAAAGATATAACTAAGAAAACTAATACAAATAAAAATGAATATCATGAGGCTAATATAGTAATTGAATTAATGGTTTCCATTCTTTTCTCTGTCTCATGAGTGCTAAGCGGTATGTATCGTTCTGAACTCTTTAGTACCTCCAGTTCCCGAGTGCAGAGCGCGCTCTCTACTTACTAGGCTGCACCATCATTTATTCAGAATAAATCACAGAATTTCAACTGTTAACGCAGCAGCGCCACCTGGCGAAAATAGGACAACTCAGCTAGCAGACAAACAATGAAGGTATACTAGTAGTATGAATACTCACCACAACACTCTCAGTAGAGCTACAGCATCTCAATGACAGTTCTCTAAGTTCCTTACTGCTACGAGGGTCCACATCACTTCACATTTACAAAAGTGTAATGTCTTTGATGTAGTTCAAAACTTCATTTACTGTACGGGTAGATTCCAACATGTCTTGTTTATACTCATTTTCGTTTACCCACTTTGTAATTGTGCATGTATTTTGTCAATGTGTTTTACTTTCGCTTTATGTTTTTGAACAGCAGGTGTCATATATCTGTGCTTTTTGCCTCATACTCAATAAATATATGTGAATAAAAGATTACTCTCAGTACGCAACGTGCAGGACATTACAAGCTGCAGTTCTTTCAGCAAACGACAAGTGTCTCTTCTCGTGTGTAGGCGCCAGGGAAGATTGGAATTTTGGTCACGTCGTCTACTGAAACAAGACAGCCTGCCTCCTGAAATAACGTTGATGAATCATTTATCGTTTATCCCAGCAAGGAGGCTGAATTTGACAGTACTGTACGTTTAATTATTTTATATAACCTTCGTCATCATAAGTAGAAACATTTTTCTAGCCTCATCTGAACACAATGTAATTCCTTTTATTCCAACATGTCATAATTAGACATTGGTGACGACACACTCAAGTTTTTCAACTTATTTTATGCCGCAGAGGACAAATACAGGACAGGACAATACATTTTCAATTGACACTAGGTAAGTGAGTAAAGTCGTGTAAATTGCCTTTCCCAATTAAGCAAGGGCACGGTGAAATTCTCGGCGACATGTCAGGACTTGAACTCGGGACCTCTTGGTTCCAAGTCGAGCACTCTGCCGTTACGCCACACGACCCCACAATCCGTATGAATATAATGTATACATTATTAGATGTATATGAGTACATGTAGGTATGAAGCCACTGTATATGAGTACATGTAGGTATGAAGCCACTTAAATTGTATATATCCTCGGTCAACTCGGTCAACTACCCTGGTCAACTCGATCAACTCGGTCCACTACCCTGGTCAACTCGGTCAACTCGGTCAACTCGGTCAACTCGGTCAACTCGGTCCACTACCCTGGTCAACTCGATCAACTCGGTCAACTCGGTCCACTCGGTCAACTCGATCAACTCGGTCAACTCGCTCGATCAACTCGGTCAACTCGGTCCACTACCCTGGTCAACTCGATCAACTCGGTCAACTCGGTCCACTACCCTGGTCAACTCGGTTAACTCGGTTAACTCGGTCAACTCGGTCAACTCGGTCAACTCGGTCAACTCGGTCAACTCGGTCAACTACCCTGGTCAACTCGGTCAACTCGGTCCACTACCCTAGTCAACTCGGTCAACTCGGTCCACTACCCTGGTCAACTCGGTCAACTCGGTCAACTCGGTCAACTCGGTCCACTACCCTGGTCAACTCGGTCAACTCGGTCCACTACCTGGTCAACTCGGTCCACTACCCTGGTCAACTCTATCCACTACCCTGGTCACTACTCGGTCAACTCGGTCAACTCGGTCAACTCGGTCAACTCGATCAACTCGGTCAACTCGGTCCACTACCCTGGTCAACTCGATCAACTCGGTCAACTCGGTCAACTCGGTCCACTACCCTGGTCAACTCGGTGAACTCGGTGAACTCGGTCAATTCGGTCAATTCGGTCAACTCGGTCAACTCGGTCAACTCGGTCAACTCGGTCAACTCGGTCAACTCGGTCCATACCCTGAATCAACTCGATCAACTCGGTCAACTCGGTCCACTACCCTGGTCAACTCGGTCAACTCGATCAACTCGGTCAACTCGGTCAACTCGGTCAACTCGGTCCACTACCCTGGTCGACTCGGTCCACTACCCTGGTCAACTCGATCCACTACGCTGGTCAACTCGGTCAACTCGGTCCACTACCCTGGTCAACTCGATCGACTACCCTGGTCAACTCGGTCCACTACCCTGGTCAACTCGGTCCACTACCCTGGTCACTACTCGGTCTACTCGGTCAACTCGGTCAACTCGGTCAACTCGGTCAACTCGGTCAACTCGGTCCACTACCCTGGTCAACTCGATCAACTCGGTCAACTCGGTCCACTACCCTGGTCAACTCGGTCAACTCCATCAACTCGGTCAACTCGGTCCACTACCCTGGTCCAACTACGGTCAACTCGGTCAACTCGGTCAACTACCCTGGTCAACTCGGTCAACTCGGTCCACTACCCTAGTTAACTCGGTCAACTCGGTCCACTACCCTGGTCAACTCGATCCACTACCCAACTCGGTCAACTCGGTCCACTACCCTGGTCAACTCGGTCAACTCGGTCAACTCGGTCAACTCGGTCCACTACCCTGGTCAACTCTATCCACTACCCTGGTCACTACTCGGTCTACTCGGTCAACTCGGTCAACTCGGTCAACTCGATCAACTCGGTCAACTCGGTCCACTACCCTGGTCAACTCGATCAACTCGGTCAACTCGGTCCACTACCCTGGTCAACTCGGTTAACTCGGTCAACTCGGTCAACTCGCTCAACTCGGTCAACTCGGTCAACTACCCTGGTCAACTCGGTGAACTCGGTCAACTCGGTGAACTCGGTCAATTCGGTCAACTCGGTCAACTCGGTCAACTCGGTCAACTCGATCAACTCGGTCAACT
>NW_017802379.1:3451622-3458727 GCF_001625305.1 Branchiostoma belcheri | reverse complement strand
AGGTCCCGTTTTTATTTTTGTTATTTGTTAACGACTTACCTGATTGTGTTCAGTTTGGGCGCATGGCCATGTTTGCAGATGACGCAAAATGTTTTAGAAGAATCACTTCAGTTTTTGATTGTATTAGATTCCAATCTGACTTAGATCGCCTTGTAGCCTGGGGGGAAGCATGGAAAATGACATTTCATCCTTCTAAATGTACAGTTGTTAGCATTACACGTAAACTATCACCAGTTGAATACTCTTATAGCATTGCTGATTCTGTACTAAACCGATCTGACTGTTATAACGACTTAGGCATTCATGTACAACACAACCTTATATGGAACACACATGTATTTAAGAAGGTATCCACATGTAACTCAATTCTTGCTATGATCAAGCGATCAGTTGGTTATAATGCCCCCCTCACTGTTAAACTAAATCTGTACCGTTCACTTGTAATTCCACATTTAGACTACTGTTCTCAGGTCTGGGCTCCACATACAAGGTTACACCTGCGTAAACTAGAAAGTGTTCAAAGACTTGCCAGCAAATATATCTGCAATAATCATGAAGTTAGTTATAAGGACAGATTAGTGATTACTGAACTTTTACCATTGTGTTATAGAAGAGAAATTTTTGACATTTTATTTTTGTTCAAATGTTTTAGAAACTTCTACTGTATCAACATATCTCGTGTGCTCACTGTATCCATACCAACCAGGTCTCTCCGCTCAACAGACCAATTTCTACTTGTACCGCGACCATGTAAAACCGAAACCTTTTCTCATTCCTATTTTAGTCGAATTGCTGTAATCTGGAACATGTTACCATTATCCATACGTCAACACATGTATTCAAATCTAAGCTTACCGTCTGTTAAAAAACTGTTAATTTCGTTTTACAGATCCCGCCTAAATGACACATTTTCAACCGACAACTTATGCACCTGGACTTCTACCTGTCGATGTCATAATTGTTTAGTGATTTGATTTGATTACTCTTTTTAATTGTTGTTTGTTTGTTTGTTTGTTTTGTGTCTATGTTTCTAGAGGAGTCGGCCTAGTAGAGGAACTCTATGTTCCTGTTGCCGGCTCCTCTCAGAATTTTATTCTGTGAAGTTGAATAAATAAATAAAATAAATAAATCCTAGTATGTATATGTATTGATTATGTATTGCTCGGAAACCAACAGACATATTTTGACCTTGACTTAATCCTACATTGCTCACTCAAATCGGTTACTTGTTTTGCTATTATTATTTACCACTGTACGTGCTCTTCTTTGTCAGTGGTGGGGCTAAGATTAGCAACCTGCTAGAGTTACCCACCACTGCGTCCTGTAAGTTTCAATGTTGCTCATTATATGTATTGCAATTTTTACTATTAGGATCAGGCGGCGCTTTTAGACTATTACAATGGCAATCCTACATTGATGTTTCCTTTTCAAGAACACACTTTGATTTGGATAGGTTTGACTGTACAGCATATGACTGTATGGAAGTATCTAGGAGTGATAATGACTCGAGAGATAATTGTTTATCACTCCGTGACTGAGGTTAGTGACCTGTATTATGGTTAGTTGTGTCCGTACGTACGCAGCTCTAACTCACGATCTCTGTGCTGCATTCGTATGTAGTTGGGCATGTCTCGTCGTCTGCTAGTACGTATGCGTGAGATGATGCACGTTGTTTTCTTCTTACACCGTAGCAGTTTTTCATAGGTATGTTCATATTTGCTTCTTTTATTTCATTGTAAGCAAATGAAACTATAGCCATAATATGCTGTAACGGAAAAACAAACTTTTTTTTTATTTCGGTGAGACGAATCAAAGAAACTTGATGGTCTTTCGTCTCGAATGTAGAAACTAACACTCTTCTGATATAATCTCCAAGCAGATCCCTTTCGGTGGCAAAAAGACAGTATCAAATTGGCCAGGCAGTATCCATTAGCCAAAGAAGGTCGCCGGCCACCTGGTGGGGGTAGCGACAAAAAACGACCATATATATAAAAACCTAACGATCGTTCCCCACAACCTCTGCTTGGAGAGTACTTCTGATGTTGGTACCACACACACACAGGTATCATAGCTTCAAATCGTGACCAATCAGGAGCAGCCGCTAATGACATCAAAGGGAGACCGCACGCTCTCTCCGTGTTGGATGATGCCAGGTTTTTATCACGAGAGAGTAGTACAAGTAGTAGCACAGGTACGAACACGTCTATGGCAAGCCAGCTACAAGAAGACTAGGGCCTAGAAGAGTTACACAGAGACTTGGGAGCCTCGTGGCATATACCAGCATGGAGGTGAACGTAAGCGAGTCGTGGATGTATAAACAAACTCAGCCGGCAATCGCGCTGTTCTCCGTCGGGTACTCGGTGGTGTTTGCGGGGACGGTGATAGGAAACCTGATAGTGGTGGTGGTCATCGCCACGAACCGGCACGTGAGGGGAGTCACCGACATGTTCATCTTCAACCTGGCTCTCAGCGACCTTCTCATAGCTTTCCTGTGTATCCCTTTTACCTTGGTCAACCACATATTCATCGGTAAGTCTTTTTTATCATCATCAAGATAGAAAATCCTTTTCCTTTGTAATATGAGTATGTTGAAACAGACTTTTGCGAAACCTTCTCATAGCTTTCCTGTGCATCCAGTTTACCTTGGTCAACCACATATTAATCGGTAAGTCCTTTTTAACATCACCACAAAATACTTAAGATAAAAAAAATACTCTTTAATAAGAGTATGTAGAAACAGACATTGGCGAGTATACGAGTGATTCTAGATCTCCAATCCAGAAGGAAACATTGGAAAAAAATCTATTTTAGAAATATGCCTTATATAAGCTTATAAATATCGTGTGGGAAGGCAAACTCAATTTATCTAATTTTTCTTCGGAGAGCTATTTTATTGTATATCATTAAGATTACTTTGAAGTCGTAAAAGACCTGCGTTTATGATGGAGAATATTATTTAGTTTACTTTAAAGTCGTCCGGTACAAAGGCATACGTTTCTGGTGGAGGATATCGATGACCAAGAGTACACTACGGCAGGGTCTGTCCACGTAAATAGAGTAGGGTATAAGGAAGGCTGTAGAGAGACTGGCCGAACCTGCCGAAACGTTCTGTCTGTCTCACACGATATCGGAAGACAAGGGAGCCCCTACTTCTAGTCTATGAGGAAAATTATGGTTCAAACATACTTCATTCATACACATAGACACGAGAAATCAGTGTGGCCAACGACCAAACTGGTATTATTCTGGTAATGTAATTGATATAGAATTTACTAGTATGGAACGAAAGACCAATATTTACCATAAATTAATGAAAACTGTCAACCATTGTGTACGTACATGCAGAGGCTCAGATGATTTGATGAACGGGAAAATCAGTTATGTAACTAACTGGATGGATTATGTGTGGACCTTTAAAAGTAAATTATGTTTACAAAATATGAATCCATGAAAATCTGAAAATCTTCCATTCACTTCAGGAAAAGAAGGTCTATCTTGAGAAACCTCAAGCTCTTTTGTCATTGTGAATTCTAAGATAGATTTTAAAAGGACACAATCTTTAATCCTAAGAAACCATTAAATTTCTTACTCGAGAAACCTCTTAGAATAGTGCAAAAACGTGGATTTCGTCTAGAAAAGAAATACTAAATTGTAACGAATAACCTACGACTCTACAGTATATATTACCAATAAGAGCACGCACTGTGACTGATTGACCAGCTCCGTTTACAAGCCCTTTTTCTAAGGACGGGCGTTTCGTACGCCAAATTGAGGGCATCCTTTCACAAGATAATTACACAGCATAGGGCGTAGAAGGTCGATTCAGACCACGCTAATAGTGGCCCTTCTGTCCCGTCCAATAACTACATTAGCGAGGATTGATGAAAAGTTGTCGGCCAAGGCCAACCATCATTAGACACCAGGGCGTCCCTTTAATGCATTTTCCCCATTATGTAGTTTAAAGAAGTCCCACTAGCAGCTGGAAAAGCCGGCAAGATATACCGTAAGATCACCCATGTCAGATCACTGTAACAATAGAATATACATCCGAAAAGGGCAAAGATAGGTCATCAATTATTTAACTTAAGTGGCCGAGGTTTGGGACGCACGTCCGATACTGTATAGGACTCCCCAAACAGACAAGTACGTATATTGGGTATTGCGACGTGCAGTCAACCATAAAATGGGCACGATGACCATTAATTGAAGCCAATCGGGACTCAATCAAAACAATATCACTGGCTGAGGATGAGAGTAGTGATTGATGGCCATAACATTTAGAAGTTATGAATAAAATAAAGAAAGGTAATATGAAAACTTCATAGCAACGCCACTGTGGTATTGGAACTCCAGAGAATGCGAGGCGACGGGTGGATATGACAAAGTTCACCAAAATACCAATCCGTCTCGGATGCATTTCGGAAAATAATCTCCAAAGCCCCTCTCTCCATGTCTGGTATTTTCCGCCGTAGAAAATTGATTTCCCTAAAGACCAGCCATGGTACGTAACCAGATCCTACGGATATGATTACAGGAACTACGCTAGATTATCACTTTGCTGGTTTTCTCTGAGTACGTCCTGTAGGATGAAATGTCAGGCCAACATAATCATTGTGCTGACGCCAGTCGCAGAGCCAAAATGGAAGTAGCGTTAACGTTTCTTATAGTCAATTCTTGTTCTCCGTTTTCTCTTTACCTAATACTTGTACATGTACAATTTTTTAATTAGAACGTATTACGTTCATATACAAAGCATATTTACCACATTTTCCATCTGTAGAATCATTTTGCTAAATGTACAAAGAAATTGCTCTTACACTAAAACCTCTAAGAACACATTGTACATTGGTAAAGGTGGTAGAGGTAGCCCACAATCTTATAAAGCCCCGGAACAATATAGTAGATTTTTTATTGACTCAACAAAAAGTACAAGGACTTTTGTATGTTCTTTTACAACTAAAGATCTAACAAAGCTAGATACATGTATGGATAACGTCATCCTACGTACAGAATATATGCCTGCGGCAAATTACGTACAGAATATATGTCAGCGGCAACAATTAAGGCTTAACTATTCTCCAACATGTAGTCATATATATGGTTGTTTATATGCACTGTGCCTTGGGCATTGTAAGGCGGAGCCTATCTCACTTTTTCCACCACCTTTTATATTTTACCTCCCAACTGAAGCGACCAGGCGCCCATTTACACCTAGGTAGAGTGAGGACACAACGTCGGGCCCAGAAATAGAACTCATGTATTCTAAGAAACGTATTTTCATATGACCTACAGAAATGGTGAAGCTCTAAATGTAGCTCTAAATGTCCCGTGTCCGCTGACCTAACTACCAGGCCATCGGCGCCACATTGTATATGCAAATGTATTGAGCGCACGTTTTTTTGTAGTCTCCAAGTACTATGGCAGCCGTGTAGAATGCTCTCTGTTGAGAGATACTTGCCATTTTTCGTCAATCACTCTAACCTTTACATCGACATTACGGCGATCCCCCGCCGTCTGACGCCATGGAGAGTTCTCAATACGGCTTTTCTTACTTTGAAGGTGACATTATGAGGAAAGGAAATGCTTTACACGTGGGCATAACTTGAAGTACTGTGAACATCGAATATTTTTTCCGTGCGTAAAATGGTCCAGTGTTGACGTAAGTAAACAACGTACTACGTACAGATCATACGCCAGCCCTCTGATAACGTAAGATCTGCACGTACATTCTCGATTTACGTCAAAGCAGGCCGATTTACACGCAGGAAAAATTCGCAGTATGTACACTACCATTTTGTTCTTATTTTTCTTATTTTCTTATGTTGAGAAATATTTTTTTGTCAAGGGTATTTTCAAGAAAATTCAAGAAATATTCTTCAGAGTTTTTTATTATTCTTTTTTCTTAAAAGAAAAGAAAATGATTCTAGTATCATGCTCACGAACAAGGATCGTAGGAATTTTTAGAATTTATGCACGTTTACTTGTTCTTCTTGTTTTTCTTGATACTGTTTAAGAATTTGTAGTTTTCGTACGCTTGGGTACGTACGCGGTTTGGCACTTCAAAGTTTTGCCCTGTGCGTGTGTAAATCGAGTCTTATGCAACACTCCTTCTCTGTACTTCGCACGTGACGGTACAGGGCTTTCCTTCCGCCTGGTTGGCCACTTTAAGCCTACACGTAATTCCTTTTCGTCTCTAAACTTCATTAGAGCCAACGCATGTATCGGCAACTACAAGCACTTACAAGCCTGCAGGCGCAAAGCGTACCGGTGTACCGTATGAATACATAAAACGCACAATCCACAACCCTCAATTGCAAGACACACCACTTCAATAGTCTGTGAGCGTACGGGTAATCCTAATAACGTTACGTCAGGATTGCATGGCCAAGATCAAGATTGTGATGTAGTTTTTGTTACACACCTTACGTGCCTGTAACTTCAAATTGCATTTTTTTTATTATTTCACGGATAAAATTCTCACCAAGGTTCTCCCATAAGCGACCTTCATGGCCGAGTGCGCACACATGGAGCATGGGAGGCTCGTAATCTTAATAGGAACATTTGCCGTATGGCCTTTATCGTCACAAGGACATCCTATCCATTCAGTGTAGTTCAATCCCACCGCACGCCTTTGGCAGACTCAGGAAATCAGTGTGGAATAGGACGGAGGTCAGTAGACACCTCAAAACCCGTCTGCTGCATGCTCTTATTTTCCTAATATCCACTTTATGTTTGTGAGACTTGGACATTGAAAAAAAAGTGATGAACAACTCCTTTTGGCTTTTGAAATGAGATGTCTGCGGGCTATCCTGAATGTCTCAAGGAGAGACCACATTAAAAACGAGGAAATCCGGCCTATGCTTGGAAGGGAGAATGCAATTATTGAGGATAGTCGTAAAAGAAGGCTGGGGTGGTTTGGTCACGTTCAGAGAAGACCCACTAGCTCTTTTGTATACGAGGCCTACCAGCAGGACTTTGAAAACCATAGGCCTACATGACGACCCCCAAAAGATGGTAGGACCGAATAGGACGAGTACATGACACTGGGGGCCATTTTTAAAGAAAAATGTTGGACCTTCGATACAAAGTGGACCCTTGAGCTTGT
>NW_017802379.1:3433173-3451602 GCF_001625305.1 Branchiostoma belcheri | reverse complement strand
CCCCCGGCTACGGGCATGCTTATTAAGGATTTCTCTGCGAGAGAATCCCGGATGCGATCCAAATTTGGACAGAATCCAAAATGAAGCAATTACTTCCTTAAAAGCGTTTTAGTTCACTCTTATCTGAATCACAACAAGATACTTGTTACTACAGACTTAAGCTTATTTATTAAGTGCTCTTGATGACTAAATACGGGCTTGTTCCTTGCGGTTACCTTCTGCAGTTGTGCAGTAGTTTATGATAAGTGTTGACAAGGTGGGCTTGTGGTTAGGACTGCTGAATCAGAATCTGAAGGTTCTGGGTTCGAATCCACGATCCATGACATGCTCCCACTGTTGTGCCCTTGGGAAATGAACTTAACACTTATTTTCAATTTCAAGTTAAATTTTAAGTTTCACACGAAAATAGAAATCCGCTGACGAAAGTTAAAAACTAAAACTTTGTTGGTCAAGGTCTCAAAGTCAAGGAACTTACACTTTATTTCTGACAGATCTTGTATTGTGGCTGCATTTTCCCCTTTAGAGCCATCTGACCATTTTCCAAAATCACTTCGTCGACTTCAGCAATGATCCAGTTTTACATTTGATAAGATTGGAGATACAGGACGCTTTTGGAATGTAACAAAGGAGCAACAAAACAGCGCCATAAGCATCTTATCTTTGTCAAACAGCGGGCGACCCTTTTCAACTTTATATTTTTCTCTGTGCCAACATTTCACTGGCCTATCATAAGGGAAATTGAATTTTCTCCTTGTCGTATCACCTCAGATAAATAGGGTAGTATGGTAAGTAAGTAAGGCCACAGCAAGTAAATTTTATGGATGACATCCTCCACAGACTCCATAACTAATGCGATAGGGCCAAAAAAACAAGATTCCTTCATTGTTAACTTTTCACATCATCAACCTTGTTAAACAAGAAATGATGCCTATATTGTGCAAAGTTTACGGCCAACTATTACAACATCCATTTGTCACTGAAATTGTACAAATGGTTTTGATTCAGGGAACATCACATATAAAAGGAATGAAATACATCACTGCGTCAAAGAAAAAGACAAAACTATAAATAATAGCTTCTTCTTGTCTCCTCTCTTCATATTTAAATGCCATCCACGTTCCGGCATGGCAACAGAAATCTTAGTCCATGTTCGGCATGTTGACCACTGTCAGCAACAAAATTGCTTTTCATTGTTTCCAAAAGCAGGTGAAAATTAATTCGCGCGCTGATGTCACCCATAAAAATGACTTGCTGTGGCCTAAACTGCGTTGAATTGATTTACCAACCTGGTGAAACTATTTATGGGAGCGGGAGACCCTGGACCCTGCCGTATTAAACTTTGCCTCGGGCTTGTACCGTGGAATTGAAGTAGGCTTTTCATAGATGAAGGGTATACCCTGCTTCGGCCTAGCATCTAGATTGCTTTTTAAGAGTTTGATCCACTACCGCGCTAAAAGGTAGTAGCGACTTGCATCAACTCTACAGTAAAGTTATTTCAGAATTGGACATTTAAAATACTGATTATGTCTGTAGCAAACGACAGGTAATCAAGGATATGTTTTAAAAGTTTGATTGGGTCATGTTGATTTGATTATATGGATGACATCCGTGCGCGCATTAATTTTCTTCCGTTTACAAAAAAGTTTTCGACCATATTGTAAATCGTACAAAATGAGCGAATACATGTATATATCGTATGTTGCAAAATAAGTATTGGAAAACGATACTAATGTCATAGAATGCCGGAATCAATTCCGGAAAAGAAGAAAATGTGACGAATTGAAAATGAAGAGTCAATTTCACTCGCCATACCATACGCTGCGTGTTTAGTCATTTATCTCGCATGTCGTAAGTCTTATATGTAAAACTAGCTTCCTTCTCAGTAAGCGTTCAACCTTTAAAATAGAATCATTGTATTTGTCTTGGCTTCATGACAGAAATAAAGCCTGTAGCCTGTAGAATGAGCCCGTGATTGATAATAAAACGTGATTTTGCGTTTCTCTCTCCTCTGTTTGAAGTGAATATCAAGGAAACGTAGGAAACGTTTCTTTAGAAACTATTTTAGAATCGTTGTATTTTTCTTGGCTTCATGACAGAAATAAAGCCTGTAGTGTCAGGAATATCGTGATTGATACTAAAACGTTATTTTGTGTTATCTCTTCTATTTTTGCAGAGAATATGTTCGGTGACGCCATGTGTCGAGTGAAAGCCCTGGCTCAGGGTCTGTCTGTCGGCGCGTCTGTGTTCACGCTGACATCCATCGCGGCAGACAGGTAGGTGATACATCAGCTGAACGTGAAGTGTTGGAAGTAACGTGACCATACATCTCTGCTTCATGCTTCGTCTGCACCAAACACGGGCAGACCTTTCAACTGTCTCGAGTTGTTCTGCTGATGTATTTGGCAAAGCAGCTGAAAGGAAGAAAAAAGGCACACGACTTTGAGCTTGGGCATTGCCAATGCATAATGTTTACCTTCGCATATGGTCTGCTCTGTTAATGCTTACAAAATATATATGGTCAGACAGGAGTATAAATCCCTCCTACTATAAAATTGCAATATTATATAACCGAACACCAGTTACCATGGTGAGAGACGTCAACAAATCAGGTCATTGGCTAGGTTAGAGGTCAGTTTTTTTTAAAAGAAGAAGAGGAAACGTAGCAAAAACAATATGTTTTCCTTCGGTTAACATGATAATAGAATGATGCTGCATGAAGTTAACACTTGGCCAGGTAGCAATTACTACTAGTATACCGGTGCATACTATACACTGTGTGTGTGCAGAATTATCGACTAGGGCTAGCTACTGCTGGGTTTGTTTGACTTTGAAGAAAGAATGGATTCCAAGAACGTACATATTCAAGGGCATTTCGGTTTCTATGTTGAGGTTCCGTGGATCAAGAGGACAGAGGTTCGAGTCCCATTCGGCGTGGGGTTGGAGCAGTAAATTCGGCAGCCCCGTGTCATGCATGGGAGTGGGTGGGCTTAGTCGTTATTATTAGCCTCACAGACTTCAAGTTTCAGCACGAAAAAGAGCCCAACACACATTGTCAGCTAACTCCACGACTTTTATGATCTTCGCACAGCCGCTTTCAACGCCGAATAACTCACCTGCCGACCTGACGCAGTTAGACCGCGCAGTTCACATCGCCGAGGACACCCCGTGGAATTGAACCGAACTGTCAATCCCCTGCCAATCATGAAGTGCCCGATTGGAGCTTTCATTATAACCATAATCTCCCAACTTATAGGTAATATCTAGTGGCCCTCTGCGATTTTTCAACGTCGTTCCACGCGAAGAGGGTAATAACTTGGTCCGCTGGTTGACACCCATCCCGTGAAAGGTGTCGTGCATCAGGCTAATAATAGCGGGTCGAAACGCCTTGTCAATGCGGGAACCGGCAAAGGTCCTGCCGGCGTTATGAATGAGCATTGTGGAGAAACGTGCAGAGACTTCAGATCGTTTTCTCTTCTAATCGTACTATCAATTCCGAAAGACTACTGTTGTCGTCGATCTACCAGAGGGCTATTTCCCTGCTGTAGTAATTGAAAAACGGAGAGAATGATATATATACTACCAGTGTTCCGAATGGACTTTGTAGAGAAACGTGCAGCGACTTCAAATCGTTTTGTTCTCTAATCGTACTATCCATTCCTAAAGACTACTGTTGTCGTCGATCTGCCAGAGGGCTATTCCCCTGCTGTAGTAATTGCAAAACGGAGAGAATGATATATATACTACCAGTGTTCCGAATGGACTTTGTAGAGAAACGTGCAGCGACTTCAAATCGGTTTCTCCTCTAATCGTACTATCAATTCCTAAAGACTACTGTTGTCGTCTATCTACCAGAGGGCTTCGTTCTCCCCTGCTGTAGTGATTGCACAACGGAGGGAATGATATATATTACCAAACACCGAACGGCTTGAGAGGGATTTTAGCTTATAACCAAATATCTCTGTCTTTAATGCATGGAACAGCATCAGCGTTGTTATTTTCAGCACAATAAGGATCTACAGACGTTGCAAACTTAACCATTACAGATGACAGCTATATTTTTTCTCGGTGTATTTTTGGTAACGTCGTTGATATGACAAATGAATGGCAACTGAAACACAGTTGAGGAAACCGTTGATACGATGGGGTACTGGTGAGCAGGATGTAGTGGAAGATACTAGTAATTGTCGGATGCAAATTTCGTACGCAGAATTGACGTACGTCTGGTGATTTGATTTTTCAGTCGGGCTATTTGTACTGCAAAGATCTAAGGGTTGATAACATGTTTTTCCTTCAACTGGTGATATCAGCGAGATGTATTATGTCTTTACGTTACGTACATGTTTTAAAAAAAGCAAACGCAGATACTGCAACTTCGAGAGAAATTAGAATTAAGCTCGAGAAAGACAAGATCTAAATATGGCGGTATTTATGATTATCATCATCCCACTTGTGTGGAAGTCAAACATTTTTCTGTATGCTCATAGGCTAAATTACGGAGATAATTTCCGGCCGTTTCGAGTGACATCCACCACTCTTCTTTAGCGTCACCAATGAACTAACAGAACGTGTTACACAATATATATGAGTAACTGGAAAAAATGGTTGAACGTGACAAAATGGTCAGATAAAGTAAAGGAGATAAGGAAGTTCCTATGGTAAGACAAACAATATTGGTAATTCTGTTAGTTCATTAGTGACGCTGAAGAAGAGTGATGGACGTCACTCGAAACGTCCTGAAATTATTTCCGTAATTTATCCAGTAGTAGAGTTTGAATTTCCTACGTATGAGTATTGTTTACCTGGATGTCTAACCTTCATCAACGCATTTTTCTGGACGGAATCTCCAGCCTATCCGTGTATTTCCAACAAGCATGATACTTCCCATTACGATATCTCCCTGCTTTCATAGCTGTCGTCTATCATGTGCACACAGCCATCCTTGTAGCTATCTTGAGAATTCAGCTTTGTGGCTATTTAATCCTCCACACATGCTGTAAAGCGCCTTTATCTGAGGCTGGATCAACCAAAAACAAATTAAACCGTCTCTGCTGTTTGATATACAGAGCGTCTTTGCTATATAATCCCTCCTATTAAATACCAGGGGCGCAAGCGTATTCAAGTCATACTGCAATACAGGTGATAGCATCAGATGAATGCTTATGAGACTTACCTTGATTCAACCGTAAAGCGCGTTTAATACTTTGCTATCGATGATAAAACGTGCAATTGCTCGGGTATTTAGATGAGGCATTCTACCGTTGTTTAATTTTGAAACATTTGATTTATAACTACTGCTCCTGTGTCAATACAAATTTCCCAGGGCTTATTGCACTGCTAGTATCAGGTCGCATGGCCCTGGCAATGGGCATGCATCGTTGATAAAGGGTTAATGCCCCGCCCGTGGTGTACATTGTGAGATAATCCTTGGTCAGGTGCGATAACCACCGAATAAACCACAAATGAGGTGGTTTATGAGTGGTGTTTTTTTCTAATAACCAACCACTTTAGAGGTTACGGCCTGATAACCGATGGGAAATGGAGCCTTCTGATTGGTTGACGTTAGGTGTAACAAGTCGATCGGTGTAATATAGCCAGCTGCCGCCGCGCCGCGTGCCTGCGAAGCTGGTGTGTTACGCCGAAAGGCGGTTATACTGGCTATACAGATACAGATACAGATTCCAAGGTATCTGAGAACTGCTGATTGAAGAAACTTCTATCATTTAGATAGCATCAATGAACATTTTGTGCACTTTTCCAGGTACGTTGTCATCGTTCATCCCCAGAAACAGGGCTTGACGAAGAAGAAGGCACTGCTGGTGATCCTGGGGGTGTGGATCGCCTCAGCAGCCATCATGGCCCCTCAGGCAGTCGTGTCGTACGAGAAAGAAGTCCTGTACGAGAACCACACGTTCCACATCTGTGGCGAGTTCTGGCCATCTTCGACTTCCCGCCAGAGCTACACGGCCGCGTTGTTCAGCCTGTGCTACATCATACCATTGGTGGCAATCAGCTTACTGTACTCCAAGATCGCGACCAAAGTCTGGTTCAAGCCACCCCCGGGAGCAGCTGACGGCAACTCGCGGGGTACCAGCGGCGAGAAGGCAGCATCGGTCCCCGTCGGCGTCGCCGCCTGCAGGATGAGAGTCGTCCGCATGGTCATCGCGCTCGTCGTGGTGTTCGCGACCACCTGGATGCCGCTCTACATCTGCTGGCTCCTGGAGGACTTCGGCAACCTGAGCCTTCGGCAGCAGATCAACCTCCACCACTACGTCTACCCGACTGCCCACCTGGTGGCCTATGCCAACAGCTTCATCAACCCGCTCGTGTACGGGTTCTTCACCACGAACTTCAGGCAGCATTTCAACCAGACGTTTCGAAAGGCTACGGGTTCACGGCCAATGTCGCTGGCCACGACCATGATCCGCCGGCACAAAGCAATGGACGACGTGCAGACCGGCACGGCACACTCCACCCCTATGACAAGCCTGAAGGTGAACGTTGTCAACGGCAATGGGAACAGGCTGAAGGGTGTCGTCACCACTGCGGTAACACTTTCCAACAATGTTCAAGAGACGACACTGTAAAGTACATGATAGTTTCCGTATAAATGGACGACATAAAACAGGATACACAATTCTGGCCATAGTCAATACAATTGACATCATTCATTACCCATAACTTGCGTAATTACATACAAATACAAAATCAAACGAAGATCATAAAAAATGTGACTGGCTTAGAATATTGTCCTTATTGCCTAATCTTGCCACCAGAGCTTTTTCCCTAAAACACGGAATGCCCTTCAGACATAATACACTGGAAGTGCTTCTCCTCCTTTGCCGCATATCAGTGCCTGAAAGTGCTTAAAAGACATATGGCTGTTTCAGCTGTGAACATAGAATCTAAAATATGAATACTATGTATGCCAAATTAATTATATAATTCACTTGAAAGTTCTAATTTCCAAGTTCCAAGCTTAAGAAGGCCCAAAATATTGCATAAAAATCATGAAGATACATGTAAAGTGTTAATAACAGTTACTTCGACAAGAATTTTGAATGACAACAAATGATGCTCCTGAAATAAGATATATCACCAAATATATCATGCCAACAAAAGGATGAGGTGCATTTTTATAAATGTGAGTTTCTGTTGGGTGAATGTTTGGAGAATCAAATAATAGATGTCTAAATCTGTACCAACCTGTTGCATACAACTGCACTTGTGGGAAAATGCTCATCGTCGTGGTGATGCCAGAAATAAAACAAAGATTGAATCCTATTTATACACTATTTTGCATGCAACACTGTCAAGTGGTATCTTTATATGAACGAACCAGGATTGAGAACAGAGCAATTCTCCCGAAAATACAGAACAGAGCAATTTTCGTAGCAATGCTCTCAGAAGTGAAATACCTCTCCATATGCATGTCAAATCACAATGTCCATGGTAAAAAAATAAGTTTGGATTTTCCAAGTCTTAAACTTGAATATAACAGGTGGGACCAATAAGTCTAGACAAACTTTCTGTCACAAGACACTAGCCTCTAACAGGCACCGCGTATCTCTGAAAAATAGTAGAAATTGGACAAAGTAAAGGGAATACTATAATACCAGGGTAGTTGGACGGCCAGAAAAGACTCGCAAAATGTACTCTCTCTGGTCGGCCAACCCCCCTGGTATAGTATTCCCTTTATATTGGCCAATTTCTACCATTTTTCCAGCGATTCGCGTGCCTGGTAGGGTCTAACAAGACACGTGATGTGATTTCATGGCAAGTAGCTCCATGGCCTCGGCAGTAACCTAACTGCGTGCCATGGTTCCCTTCCTGTCTACTGCCTCTAGTAATGATCAGTAATGGAGGGCAAATGCACAAGATGACACCTAAAGCAGTGTGAAGGTCGAAGAAGTGTTTGATTTTTGTGATATTGACCTCGAGTCAAGTGGGTAAATATATATACGAGTGCTGATTTGTTAGCATTCTGTACTGAACTCTTCCTCAATAGTTCAGTCACGTATACGTGTTTAGGATATCCTACTTCATAGAGGTTCTGCTTTTAGTGGTTGCGTGCGTGTATCAAGTACTAGTTTTGACGTATCGTATGACGTGTATTTTATTGTACTGACGTATACTTTATGGTAAATCTAATGTGCTTTTCTTCAGCCAAAATCAACACTTTCTTAAGATTTGTTACGATTTTCCTTGATCAGATATCTAACATTACGTATACACGTTTTTAGTATACTGTAAAATAATATTGATGAACTCGTACAAACTGGAGAAATAACATAATCAAGAATTTACATATGTGTGTGTGTTTGGGTGCAATATTAATAATGTTGGTGCGTATGAACAGGATAACTCAATATCTTCATGTAATACGCGGATATCTGAGCCTGGATATCTGTATAAGATTCTTCTAATTTTGTATCAGTCTGGAGAAATTTCTAGTGCGTATTCCATAGATCTAGTAACTAAAAATACATAGAATTCTGAACAACAGTTGAGAAGGGCTAAGAGGAAACCTTTAACATCTAAAGCCTGGTTTAAGAGAAAATCTGGCAGGTGGCGATGAACTTTCGATTTGACATTAGGTAGAATAGCCTCAGCATCCTTATCAGACTCTACAGGACTTTTGCCTTTGGGGGAGCGTTTATAAAGTATTTTCTTTCTGGCATTTCACCAGTTCTAATTCTACCAGGATTATTTTGGCGACTCAAGGACAATCTGCTACATTTCGGTATCTAAAAAGGAAATAAAAAAACGCTTAGGTCTGGGAAAAATGTTGTGTTTCCTGTTTCCCGACCGACCATAGAAAAACCTGCCGACCCTAGCCTTTTTTGGGGGGTGGACCCCTGCAACGGATCCATAAATCATTTTTTCGAGCTGATCAACCTTTTCTAGCTCCATGATCTGACACCTGAGTGATAAAACGTTGTACAATTGGTTCATTTAAAATAAAAGTGTCCTCATGCAAGTTTTACTTTGTTAAACTGTATTGTATAAGATATAGATATCACTAAATTCTAAACAAAATAAAGAAAAAAAATCCCTACCTACCGACCCTAATTTTTTCAGGACTGAAACAGGAAACACAACATTTTCCCCTAGGCCTTATAGAGGCGATTGGCACGGATGTGCGAATTTCTTGTCGCTAATGAAGCTCACACACCTCCGCCTGACGCTCAGATATCACGCCCCCGGGGTCCAACAATTTTCTAACCGGTCTTCTAACTTTCCAAAAGTCACAAATTGTAGTTTCCATTAAAGTCAACAACGTACCTGCCGTGCCGGTGCGACGTTTTGTCCCGCTACCTTAAATGTCCCCTTCCCCAATTATTCTACCCTAACATTATTATACAAATCGCTGCTACCAACTTGCGTTTGTTTTATTTCATGTTTATTTGTATAACATTTTGCCGGCCGACATCTACAACTTGAAAGCGGAAGCCCAGAAGGCAGTTGTTAATTATTTGTCGCGGCACATGCCAATTATCTCAGACGTGCGAATTATTTCTCACGCGTATGTGACTTCTAAAAAGCATTTTAATCCCGTTGTGCTGAGACGCTGAAATGTAGTACTCTCCAAGCAGAGGTTTGGGTTTGGGGTCATTTTTGGCGTGTTTTTAGGCTTTTTTTTATCGGGGTTTCTCTTTGCACTGGAATTTTTTTTCACCCAAAAAAATCCAGTGCAAAAGAACAACAGAACAATAAATCACAGCCTACTCTTGTTTCCCCTCTTCATATCCATCTGCCATCCACGTTCGTTGATAACTGTCAGAGGGCGACAAAATTTTTTTCAGGCTAAAATTAATGCACACGATTATGTCAATCATAAAATTACTTGCATTGGCCTAATCTAAACTGTATATAACTGGTGGTGCTGCACTTGAAATCTCACAGATGCACTGCGGTTCAACATGGTGAAATTGATATAAATTGTATAACCAGGCAAATATTAATGAAAGATAATACTAATTAAAAAATGAGCAATCCATCATAATGAATTGTGACAGCTGTCACATTATATTGATGGTTTTTTTAATCCATATGCTAAGATTCCAGTTAACCTAGTTACATGGAATTACACTGCCTCTTGCATGCACTTTTTCTGTGCAACGTTTTGATACACATGATCATTACATGTATCATGAATGTACAATGCAGCAGTAGGAATTCTACTAAACATTCTACCAAACTAAGGCACAAACTTAGTCTAAAATATCATGCTTGTTATTGGCCATTGCAACATCAATAAAACGTTAAAATCTCTGAGTTTCCACATGGTAAACTCATGATGATAAGGGGCCAGATACTGGCCAACACATGCACGCACACACATACATACATTGTACCACATAAACAAACACACACACAATGTTATACATGATTTTGGTCTGGAATTTGCTGAAACTATATATTATATATCTATAGCCGGAAACAACTAAATAACACTGTTAATGAATCATTTTAATATCAGATTTGCTGTAATTACCTAACGTTTGGAACACAACAGGTACATTGTATACTTGCATAGAGAATCTTATGCTGTGCTGCCTAACCTAGACCTGCCTACCTGCCTAATAGTATGTGCCTAGGCCAGGATCTGACACCTTGCCCCCCCCCCTTCTCCATATGTGGCACAGTCCAGGGCCATGGACAAACAATCACATGTACATGATATCTTCACAACTAATATTTTGACACTAAGAGACATTGACATTTCTAATTTAATATCTTTCTGTATGATTCTGTATCGGTGGTATAACTGACTTTTGGTGTAACACACCAGCTAATATATATAACATTATATAATTTGAGTGTTTTGTTATCTCTTGTGTTGTAAAGCTGTTGGTATTCTATATTGTAATCATGGTATGTACAATGTCATGTACATGTAAATTGAGTTTTGTCCCCAGTTGGAGTACATGTATTTTTGACAACCAGCCAATTTGGCAGGCAGACTATTTATTGTACACTGTTGATGCTGTTTTGTAAGGCTTAATTCATTGTTTCACATACTATTAGTTGTAGTTTTTCTCATAACTTGTAGTGTCTCTAACTCTACTTTAGTGCCATGATCGTACGTGTAACTTTTTGTAAGTTCAGTTTGTGAAATGACATATACATTGACAGGCAATGTGCCAAATTGAAAAGTGCTAAATTAATTGTCAAACAAATTGCTTTTGGTATTACATTACTGAATTACAAATTAAAGCACACCATGTCAGATAGAGTGAGATTTACAAAACTGACGACTTAATACAATGTCATATACTATAAATCAGAAACATTTCATATGTAAAAAAAACTTAATCTAGATTTATCAGACAGGAGAAAACAATAATGTAAAAAATTGATTTGATAAAATATGTCAGCAGGTAAAGATACGTGCATAGATAACAGTAAATGTAATTTGTTGGGTACCATGTTCCCCTTGGTGTAACAGATTGACTATTTGTGGTTAATAAAATATCTGTGAATGATGTGCTTTTTGCGTGCAACTCTTTGTGCATTCACTGCTTTGTCAACAAGTTATTTATTTGTCACTTGCTCACAAAGACAAGTTATGTCCTTTCATAAGTGCATGATTTTGCTGTTCATGTGAAGTAAACTGAGCAAGGTGAAAACTCACGGGGGATTTAAAACTAATACCTACAGACATGAACACGGCAATTAATCTCCACTGCGGAAATGCTGATTTCCAGTGGAATTACTGTATCTAATCTCTTTTAGGATAATTACTGTCACTGTTAAATCCTCGGCTTCTTTCAAGTGCAAAATGCATGCATGCAGTCAACTTGAGTTGGTGTAATCTGGAAAGTTCATCTGTGTTGGTAGAAGTCATTATGAAACAAGATTGAACTGTGATTGCCAAGTGAACAGAATTGTGTTGGCAATTACAGTTCAATCTTGTTTCATATTGAGTTGGTGTAAGTTTCATCCAATTCATCCAGTTAATATAACACACCCTGTATTTCTGTTTGTGGCTTTTAGTTCAATTTCTGTATATTATATACACCAAATATATTTCCTTGGATTTCAGACATTCTGAGGTAAAAATTTAATTAGAAAACAAGCTGTCAGGGCCAGGAGAAAAATTTGAATCTGACTGATTGTGCTCACTGCGTAAAACTGAAACCATGCACCAAAACATAAACCTAACCCTTTTACAGCTTCTGTTGTCATGTTATTTTTCCTTCAAGTTAAAGCAACAAATTAAATTGCTATGGCCTAAAGAAGAAATGAAAGATCACAAAAATGCTATGCAGTAACTATCATCTGTAGCTACACAGTAATGGGCTTTTACAGCAAGTTCTAAACCCATTTTTGAGCGAAGTTACCATCCCATCATTTCTGTTAAAAGTTAGCACAGAACAGCAGTGCTAGCACAGCGTACAGTCATGCCTTCAAGTTGACAGATGATGTTACATGATCCCTCATCATTCATCCAACTATTGACATCCACCTCATATGCTATCACTGCTGCCCATCCTGTGAAGTCGGTAGCGAGGCGTATCAAATACTTCCTCGTCTTTGCTGCTCATCTTGCTGAGCCGCCCCCTCTTTGACATGTCTTCTCCGCGAAGGAACCTCTCCAGCTTATCGATGCAGGCGTCTTGGTAATCATGGATCCACCTGGGAGGGAAGGGAAGAAAGTTTATTGAATTCTTGGCTGACATTTGATGACACTGTACAATAAGGTGAACAATTATACTACATAGGGCTGTCTGCAACTGCTTGCTATAAATTACACAATGTACCTTGGGATAGAAAATGATGGCATATGCACATGATTGTACAACTAACAAACTGCAAAATGGCATATATACATTTGACAACACTGTACAATAAGGTGAACATTACACTACGTAGGACTGTCTGCCACAGTGACTGCCAGACCATTATAAATTGTACTAGGTACACCTTGGGATAGAAAATTGGCATGCACATGATTTTACAAGTAACAAACTGCAAAATGGCATATATACATTTGACATTTGACAACACTGTACAATAAGGTGAACAATTATACTACGTAGGGCTGTCTGCCACTGCTTGTTATAAATTACACAATGTACCTTGGGATAGAAAATAATGGCATGCACATGATTGTACAACTAACAAACTGCCAAATGGCATATATACATTCGACATTACAACACTGTACAATAAGGTGAACATTACACTACGTAGGACTGTCTGCCACAGTGACTGCCAGACCATTATAAATTGTACTAGGTACACCTTGGGATAGAAAATTGGCATGCACATGATTTTGCAAGTAACAAACTGCCACATGGCATATATACATATGACATTTGATCCCACTGTACAATAAGGTGAACATTATTACTACGTAGGGCTGTCTACCATAGTGACTGCCAGGCCATTATGAATTACACTATGTATACCTTGGGATACAAAATTGGCATGCACATGATCGTACAAGTAACAATCTGCCAACTGGCATAACACTGTTATATACTCTCATGTCCCTAATAAACATACCCCCCGGAATAAACATACCCCCCGGACAAATCTTCAAAGTCTAATAAACATACCCTCCGGAATAAACGTACCCCCGGAAAATGACCAAATTGACAGGTGAACTGTGTGTCCATGATACTAAAATGTGCTCTTTATTTCAATACCAATATATGGGCAAATCTTTCACTGTTACATTTAATTAGTGAGTATATATCACTTTAATTAATGAGTATATATATATTGTACTTGTTTTGGGGAAATACAAAATCCGTAGGAGAAGCTATTGCATTTTACACTTCTGAAATGCACTTTGCTAAGCCTTCTCCTGCAACTTGAGTTGAAAATCTGACTAACTTAAGAGATAGAAAATCAAGCCCAATTAAGTACAAATATAGGGGTTTAATGAGTATATGTACAACAAAATCCATTTCCACATAATAATTATTTGGTATGGTACATTGTCTAGTCTGGTCAAAGTCTGGATTCTGAAGAAGAAAAACTTCTGAAGAAAAAAAATATTATTCAGCATAAAATTTTGATTGGTTTCCATCTCATTGTTTTTTTAAAAATCGATAATGTGATTGTATCAATTTTAAACGCCCTAAAATTAGCTAAATCGGCGCTTTTACAGTGATTGCGCAATATGGGTGCCCTATGACCTTTGACTTTTTACGGGTCATGCTGCTCAGGCGCTAGGCGCCCTCCCCACGTCGGCCGTCCGTCTTGTGGGCAAATTTCTACTTTTTTAGGGGTTTCGGGACCTAAAAACTAACACCAGAGGGAAAATAAACCACATACGTTATTTTCATGGTAAATATCGCTAAAATGGACCAGGCATTTTTCTGCCGCGTTGCCGATTTTGACAAGGACTTGCGGCCGCCATGTGCTAAATATACGTCGTTTAGCTACTCGCCTTCCCCTTCGGTTTTGTGGGCAAATTTTTGCTTTTTCAGACGTTTTGGGACTTAAAAATGGACAGCAGGCGAAAAATAAATAATATACATTATATTCATGGGAAATGCCGCTATCATGGACCAAATATTTATCTGTGACGTGTTGCCGAATTTTGCGGCCGCCGGCCACTTGCTGATGGTGCGGTACGTATGGACAATTTTTTCCCCAAAAATTAATAAACGTACCGTCCCTAATAAGAGTGTACCGGGTGGACGTTCGGGCCGAAAAAAATAAACGTACCGGTACGTTTAATCGGGACATCAGAGTACATGTACATGTTTTGTAAGTCTTGGAGTTAGCAATTGTAGGTTGAATCAGGTATTATCAGAAGTTTTCAGCTAACACTGGCAAGGGATACCTTGTATGAAATTATTGTGGCAAATATATAGGACAATTCAAGGCATTCTCCAACCACATAGAAACAACAAATAGATTTGAAAAAGAGCGCTATGGAGTATATTCACAGCACACATGCACAGACCACCAGGGCATGAGGACAGTACGAAGACACCATCTATAAAAATCTACAAGAGACAGGACCTTGACACCAATGTTAAATCCAGGACGGTAGTCCATAGATTAATCAATAAAAGACAACTTGGGGCATGAAGGTCCTAAATTTGGAACCTGCATCTCTCTTTTAACCTTGCCATACAAGGTGAATCTTAAAATCAATTTATTTGGCAGCAACAAAGGAATGAGGGAGAAATATGAGAACACATTAGGTAGACAAGTGCAACAACTGTGTTACTTTTGATTCATTATTCGGCATACACGAGTGCCTGGTTCTCAACAGTTATTCTCTGCTTCCTGAATTTATCACATTATAGTCTCAGACAGGTGGAAAAGAAATGTAAGCTGGCCACCACGACCAATATATAATGCACAAGATACCCATGAAAACTGTTTTCTTGGTCAGTAAATCATTTTGCACCACTTCCATGTCATGAAGCAGTGCCCTGCAAACTTAGTCTGGAATCTATTGGACTGAAAGCCTCTAAAACTGCTTATGACACGCAGTGAATATAAATGAGCCATAAACTGCTGAATACAAATGTCCTTTGAACTACTCTACCTCTGAGCACTGCTGGAATGGAAATAATAGAAGCCTGACCTTCAGACATAAAAGCTAATACAGCATCAGAGAATGTTCCTGCCATGGCAATGAGTTATGGAAGCCTTAAACATGATTGCGTTCGCTATTTGTCTGAAATACAAAACAGGATACACTGTAAAAATGGACCACATTTTCAGAAATAGGCTCCAGGAAGTTTGATGCGTAAGATGGTATTGGTCATTTTTCCACTTAAATCTATTCATAGCAAGGCAAGAAGTACGTATTCAATCACCACGTGGATCCCATGCTTGACTCATGGCAGCTATATCTGGCGTAATGGAAAAAATACGCCATTCCATTTCCGGGATGTCTTTGCTCTGATTTTCTACAGCCATTTTGACATCGGCATCATTTTTTTCCAGTCCTTATTGGATTTACTCAAAATTCGTGGGTAATATTCTCATTTTTCATGTGGAAAATTTCCTGCAGTGTCAACGTCATTTTAAGCAGCTACATGCAGAGAAGAGCCCACAATGGACATGTAACTTTACTGGCTTAGATTACAGCAAAATCAAAGCTATCTATCTTTTGATATATAATTCATTGAAGGTGCAGCCAGGTCCATCCCTTGTTGATGAAAGGCTTGAGAATCTATGAGTAGGAAAAGAACAATTGCAACAAGACCGAAGGTACATTTTCAAGCTGGTGCCACCCAGACTACCAGGCTCCATATCTGACTCTTCTATAATTTTATCTGACTCTTAAGTACAGTGTAATTAATGCATTTCTGTTATTTCTCTCCCTCTCTATTACATTATGTACATACCGAGTGGCTTTGCATTCAAATTCTAGCCAATGTACATGTAAGGCCTTCATATGTTAAGGTGAAATAGGACTATGAAAGCAAGGGACAGAGAGGAGAGCCTGATCTGATTATAAAAGTATTTATCACTTCTAAAACTGAGTGAATCAAGAATAAACTAGAAAGGCCAATACAATGTATTTGCTTTGGAGCAAATACAGCGATGGGTTCACCACATTTTACGACATGGCAGGGAAAGAATGAGAAACACAAGGGAAAACAATGATTTACATTCAATTTGATATAACTATAATATGAAGTAACATACAACTAAAACAACAGTTGGATAGCTATTCCCTACTTTATTGGTTAGGATTTTTAATTGCATAATGCAAACTGTTGATTTTCAAAAAAAAAAAAAAAACGTTCATGCCCCCGCATTCCAATGCTGGAGCAGAAAAGCTTGAAATACCTACCAAAACACTTGAATAAAGACATACTGTCAGTATGGAAATGCTCTGTGCAGGTGTTAATCAAGTTAAATCCCAACAGCCAATCAGCAAGAAATGCTCTGTGCAGGTGAAAATGCTCTGTGCAGGTGTTAATCAAGTTAAATCCCAACAGCCAATCAGCAAGAAGTATAGAGGAAAGCTGCATGCCTATTGGTTGATGCCCTGCATTCCATTGTGATGACTCATGCCCAGACGTGGTAAACACGGCACACTAACACAGTAATACATTTGCTATAACACAGCCAAAAAACTCAAATAAAACCATTCTAAAAGCCTGTATCACAAAAATTTAAAAAACGCCTAGGGGTCTTTGCCCACTGTACCTCCATACCAAATTTCAGGACCTTAGGCCCTAAAATGAAGAAGCTGAATCCATTTAAAAAATGGCAGGAGAAGAAGAAGAAGGAGAAGAAACATCAGAAAAAGCAATATGGGTTCACCACCACTTTGTGGTGTGGTGAACCCATAATCAGTCACTCTCTGTTTTCATGTTGCCTCTCCAATTTTTCAAACTATTTTCTTGAAAATCTGAGAACCAACGAATCAAATTGACATGACCTGATGCACTTACATGTAAACCCATCTGGAAAGATTACATTGCGCATTATAAAAACTATGAGCGTATCAAATCTTCCCTGTAATCTACATGCAAGTGTTGTGCTGCATCAGAAATGAAAAATCCAAACACTCTGGAGACTTTTGACATTTCAGTTAAAGAATCTTAGGTTTAGCCCAAGGAGGTTTTAAACCTCCTTGGTTAGCCTGAGCAACTTTAGGACTGTGAATAATGTATGATACCCCCTATCCCGAGGGAGCTATCTTCATCTATACAATAGATGTTGTCAGACCACCTGGCCCTGACCCCATCTTCAGAGTACATATACATTCAGACAAAGCCATCTCAGGTCTGGAACAATCCCACAAGATTTGCTTCAAGGCAGAGCTATGCCATATATTTCAATCGTCTGGGATATATTACAATTCGTGTCACACAACCAAAAGAAAACGACATGCCAAAGTTTTAATAGAAGTCCTTCCACTACCTTTGCCATGACAAGAAGAATAACCCACAGGAAAGAAGCATGGAAAGACTAGCATATAATGTCAGGTAATTATGGGTGGCTTTTATAATCTGTCATGTTGCAAAGGTTGAATCCAAGAAACTTAATTAGAGTTACAGTATCTTAATGCCAACTGAGATAGAAACAAGAGTTCCACGATCTCATACCTTCGCCAAATGATGTTAACCATTGCGGGTGACGAATTATACAATTTTAATCATTGATTTTGTAAATAAGAGCCTCATTTGCATGGATTATATCAGTTGATCATATTCTCCATCCAATGACAGCCTTATCATAACAAAAAGGCTATTATAGCACTTCCTCATAAATTATGCAAATGAGGTCATGATTTGAATAAATTATGTTTATTGATGTTCACCTTCCAAATGGGGCAAGTATGAAATTCGGGGTGCAGCAGTTATAACTATGGAATTATAAGAATTTGACATTAATTATGCAAATTAGGTCCTCATTTACATAATCTATATCCTCAGATGTTTTTCTCGTTCTCAAGTAGATGTCACAAGTGTTTCATAGTTCTATTATCGA
>NW_017802379.1:3381090-3433153 GCF_001625305.1 Branchiostoma belcheri | reverse complement strand
GTCCACAGACCGACAGGCCTGTTCAGGCCCGCGGCTAACCATTGAGCCCAGACCTCTCATGAATTCATCACAAACTTGTTAATTACACAGGTGTGAAAATGTGAATTCTCATTAATTCAGTGGTTTTCATGGGGTGTTCATGAGGCTAATTGGATGCGGTCTGGATGCGGGCTGGCTAACTCAGGCCGCGGGCTAAAGTTTAGGACTGCCAGGCTAAGCTGCTGGGCATGACGGTGTGTGTTCTAGACCGCCAGGCTTGCAATTTTTAAAGTCAAATATCTTGATAAATTTGTACATTCTGACCATAAAAAAAGCAACCTGGTACTGAAGATAGCATGATCTTTCCAATGGCATGCAAAAGTTCACTGTACATCCAGGAATAACAAAGTTGAAAATCAGGGGTTTCAACATAGCTGTCTCAAAATTCGGAAAGTGACATTCCAAAATTGAGGTGACCAGTGTTTAATCTACTGTTTTGATACATGGAGTGACGTTCAGGATTTTCGCTATATAGTTGTCAGATGCTCTACATGTAAATCTCACAATTCTGCCTTAGTGGCTGTGAAATGATGGCATTGTGTATTATTGTGCTGCTATTATATATATATAGTATTGTGTTTGAATAAAGCAATGACAACAAGAGTTCCATGATCTCATACCTTCGCCAAATGATGTTAACCCTTGCGGGTGACGAATTATACAATTTTAATCATTGATTTTGTAAATAAGAGCCTCATTTGAATGGATTATATCAGTTGATCATATTCTCCATCCAATGACAGCCTTATCATAACAAAAAGGCTATTATAGCACTTCCTCATAAATTATGCAAATGAGGTCATGATTTGAATAAATTATGTTTATTGATGTTCACCTTCACTTAACTTCCAAATGGGGCAAGTATGAAATTCGGGGTGCAGCAGTTATAACTATGGAATTATAATAATTTGACATTAATTATGCAAATCAGGTCCTCATTTACATAATCTATATCCTCAGATGTTTTTCTCGTTCTCAAGTAGATGTCACAAGTGTTTCATAGTTCTATTATCGAACAAAGCAGATTTATAGAATTTCCTCATTGATTATGCAAATTAGCGCCTGATTTGCATAATTGCCATCTGATTATGTAAAGCATCACTTCAACTACCTACATACCAAAAATCACGACAATACGTCAACCGGTTCTTGAGTTATCGTCCTTCAAATTTTTTCAACAAATGCTCCTGCAGTTCCAGAACAAGGCGCTAGGGGACCCAAACTCATGTCACTTCTTCCCTACCCCAAGAGCTATCTACCATCCAAAATTCGTGACCCTAGCATGTCCAGAACATGAGATATCAAAACCGGAAGTTCAGCTGCAGTACCTAGGAAAGCCGCCAGGGGGCCCAAAATCTAATCATTTCTAGGTCTCATGAAGACCTACTGACCTACCAAGTTTCATTCCAATCCATCCACTGCTTCTCGAGTTATCTTGCTAAACCACACACACACAAACACACCCACCCGCACACACACAGACAAACGCTACTGAAAACATAACCTTCTTGGCGAAGGTAAAAAAATTATACAATGTGGCTACAAGACCTTTTAAGGAACACTGCTATGAGAATCCTTTCAAAGGCTTTGAAAATCCTTTCGAAAAATCCTTTTGAATTTTACTTCTTTTGTGTTTCTTTCACAGTAAACACTTTGCCAAATTAAATTCCCCAAACTCCATTAGATCGCTCTCTTTTTAATTTCAAGATGAAAACTCCTTGACATTACACCCACGGGCAGTCTCATAGTAATTTCCTTTGAATTGTACAAGATCTGTTATTACAGATAATTATAATGTGCTGGCAATTACTATGCACTTTAACATACTGTGCTGGAAACTGCAGGGCACAGAGTCACGACGGTCAGTTGCTAGGATATTCTAGGATATTTGTTTCTAGGTGCATTGGGCAAATTTTTTGATAAACCGTCAAACATTTTGCAAAATAAAGAATGTATCGTGGAAGGGAAAATTACACCAAAATAAAATAAAATCAACAACTGTACATACTTCAATGTTGGCTTTTTAAGTTACATAGCTGATTTGTTAAAATTCTGCTCTCAAATACAACTATTTTGGGGTTTTCAGAGTGCCATTTTAATGCAAAAATCATTTAAACTGGCTACAAATATTACTGCAACTCTCAGATTTTTGTATTTTTTGACAACTATATAGGAATGAGACTGAAAAATTGTGTTTTAGGATTTTCTAAATTTCTGACTTTTAGTATGATAGTTAATGTAAAACAAATTACATTTTTCTACATTTTTTATACTCAATTACTCATACAATGTATTTCAAAATCAATACCTATTTTTTAGAAAATGCCTGAGATACGATTTACTGGAAAACCATTACTGTAACAGTTAATTTTAAGCCATAAATGATTGCTTCTTAAGTACATGGTGTAGATGAAGCTGATCTTGTAAGACCAACGAATGCCTGCACGGATTGCTTCTTAACATGATGTTGGCATGCATGACATGCCACCTGGATGGGGGGTGGGGTAACTGATCCTGTCTTAAACGCTCCTTACGATGTTCAAGGCCACCAGAAATGACAGAAGCTTCACTGCATATGTTACATGTCCACATCACACAGCATACATACATTGTCCAAAAAATGTATGTATTTGTGAAAAAAAGCCTTGTTTTTTATGATGCAAGACATGGAGGGCCATCATCGTAGCTACATTTTGTACTAGGCATCATCCAAGGTTAATGAAGAGAAATTCTTTATTTTTATACCTGCAATAAACAACAGCACACAAATGGGAAAGGACAGTGATAAATCTAGATCTACTTTTGTAAGAAAATAACTGCTCGCTAAACCAAATCCCACGTAGAGATGAAGTAACCTATTCCAAAATGTAATCTTTCCCAAAGCATTCTTAATGCATACTGTAAAATCTGAATGTGCGGCATCCCAAATATCAAGAGATTACATGCACAGCAAAAGCAGACGTTGCAAAAAAAAAAGTTGAAAATTTACTGCATTCAATGATGTACCAAGGGATTGTCAATTTGCTGGGCACAATTTTGGTATCCCACAATGGTTTCTTCATGATTGAGAGTCTAATTATAAGGACATGATGGGGTATCAAGGAAGTGTGCCTTAATCTAGTTCACTGCATTCATTCCTATGGGAGAACCCAAAACCAAGAGTGTTTCCTGCAAGAAAACGACAAAAATTATGTTAGAACTTGCTTGATGGATGTTGATAGCTTCAATTTTTTTTTAAATTGTGGTTTGATAAAAGATCTAGATGTGCCCTGAAATGTGAGTTCTGCCTATATCCTTCCTATAGTAAGCGAACCGCATACCATCGAGGCTTCCATAAACCCAGTTACAAAATGTAGTACATGTAAATAATAGTCGTGTAAGCTACTTCAGCCCTTGGCAGCCACGGTGGTTGTAGTGAAAAATTGGATTTTCTTAACAGGTCAATCGAGGCAACAAGGGCCAAAAGAGGTCTCTTAACAGATTGCCTCTTTGCCGAAGAATAATAACCCCAGCGCAAACAATTCAATAGTAAATGTGCACAAGTTAATGCTGTGCCTTTACCAATCCACGTGTGAAATGGACTTTCATGGCTGTTAGTTTGGTGCTTAGGGCTTTCATGTGCAGCTAGAATGGCCATTAGAAGTACTAGAGGTAATACAAACTCATTTATAAAGCTCTTCTTATCAATGATATTGCCAGCTACAAAGCTAAATGTTAGAATCAATGAGACGCACTTGCAATTGTGTAAAGCCACTGGTCTCTTTGGGAACCTACAATGTACATGTATCTATTAGACAAATTTTATGAGATAAAGAAAAATTCATCCATGAACTTGTTAAGACAGTATGGACCTCAGCAAAGTCTGAAAAAGTTAAGAAAAATGCTGTATACCAATTTAATGGCAAATTGGCAATACATCAATTTAAAACTATGAAATGAGGGAGGGATTATGTTAGTAATACCTACAATCCTACATCTCTTTTGAGCAGTGGTTATTCAACATCGTGCAAAAAGAATGGTGTGACTTAATTAGCTTCAATACAATGTATTTGGGAGAGACCAAATGGCACAGGGAACTTTCTCGAGGATACTTAGTACGTGCAATGAATATCAAAAACATGGCTGTTTTGCTGAATGTTGGTAATCATGTTGTGTTTCCTGTTGCATGTATGTAGGTAGGGATTATCTTTTTTTTTTTTTTTTTTAGACCTTGGTCGATCAGCTTGAAAAATATATGTCCCATGCAGGGGTCCACAGTCAGTACAAAAAAAGCTAAGGGTCAGCAGGTTTTTATAGTGTCGGTCAGGAAACAGGAAACAAAAAATTCTATTTCCTAGACCTGAAGAGTAAATAGCAGAGGATTGTTAGTAAATAGCAAAGGATTCAATGCTTTTTTTCCACAGTGCATTTCTGAGATGTGCTGTACTGTAGATACTTTTCATTCAGAGCTACAATGTACATGACCTTAGATGTTGGGGCTAGCTGCTCATGACACACAATTGGAACATAAAATAAATTGCAGTTTTTTTTTGAGTTGGAGAGGTCATCATTTCTGCAGATTGGAAGCCTTGGGCTACATCAAGAACACTTTTTGGTTCTCTGATTTTTGCAGAAAAAAAATCTGATACAAAAATAGAGAAAATAGAAACATCTTGTGGTAGACTCATATGCTGCAAAAGGAGACACAATGTCACCACACAAGGCTGGCATATATTTTAAATAATAATGGCTTTGAATCCCATAATAGGTTTCATAATCTAGCTATGTACTAAGCACTACATTTTATTGGTAAGTTTGATATTGTATATGCAATACAGCTACATGTATGCAGTACTGTGGTATACTGTTTGTAAAAGCCTTCTTTTTACATGGGCCCCTTTGATACTTTGATATATTGTTTTGAAGATGGATTTCAAACAGAGACTTCTGTACATTATTGGGATTTGTGGTCTGTCATGAGTTTGATGGACCGAAATGTGCCATAATTTTGACAAAATTGCCGACGCTAAGTTGCCATTTTGCCTGATGGTATTTAATGGACTGGAAGGATGTATAGATGAAGCGCTGTGGATGTCATTAGCTACTATTGATTGAGAAGTAGTTCTAGTATAAGATTAATGAAATACAGAATGAGCTATTTTTATATCGACATTGAAATGATAGTTGCACAACTGTACATTGTAGTGTGTCTAGATCTGTTTTAGCATCTATAGTTTGGAATTTTTGGTGGTGGCTCCCCTGGGAATGCCTCTGGCTGGTAGACCGTGAGTTAAACTTTGTATTCTGATATGGTTACACACTAGCTTGTAGAAGCTGGTGAGGCAGGCAATCCTCCTTCTTTCCTCCGTAAAACATGTTTTTCCAAAATGGAATTCTTAAGCCCGTTAGTTCGATTCAGGGCTACGTACGAAGATTATGGATAACATAAAAGGCCTGGCAGCCACACAGTTGTGAACCTACAGTTGGTTACCGACCAGGCAGAAACTTGAGACTTTGATTGAAAGGCAACCTACGAGATGGTTCACAAACGTTATCATACAACAGAGAGTACTTCGTATAACTAATAGATGTGCACAAGGTCGTACAAGGACTCCTGCATTCATCCTCAATGTACATGCACACGGATCACCAAAGTTATGGGATGATGTGAAATGATCCCTCTATTTGCGCAATCAATAGGGGCACAGCTGTATTCATGGACCACCTGTCATGAAAAGACATTGGAATCATTGATTTATTTCTTTAAGTAAACATGTGATTCATCACGGAGCTCTAGCGCTAGCTGCCATAAATTGTTGCTAACTTCCCGTTTCATTCAAGCACAACCGTCTGGAAGTGTGGCAACGTGATGTGCCACAGGATGCAGCTGTCACCTGAAGAATGTTCACATGTACATCTAGAAACGGGTCAGAGACCATTGAATCAGATGTTTTGTTGGCAAACAGAAGCAAAACTCTCTGGCATATAAATGTTCCCAGTTCTGTGTGGCATGCATATCATGCTTCACTAATCATATGAAATCAAAATTGTATGTATTTTTGTTGGAAAACTGAATAAAACAACTTTCAGATATGTCTAAGAAAATTTAGTCAACTCTTAAAAATGTCATAAAAACCGAAAACCATCACAACTATTATAAATGATTGACTGTATATAATAACTTTTGCAAAAATGTGTAAATCAGAAGTTAAGAATTGTAAGAGTCAGTACAAGAGTATATTGATTTTTTGCTTACAAATTTCTCATTAGTTTGTGATATACATTATCAGGTAACTAGATTGTAGGTACATGTATATGTAGGTGACAGCTAACAGGTTTTTTAGGTCCAGATATCTTACTGAGGGATGATGGTAGTGCAAAGATGTCAATTAGCTGAGGAATGAATCAACTTTCAACATAAAAAGTAGCAAATATAGGCACATATATTAGTACGGTGTTCAGAAAAATGGATTAGGTGGATGTGTGAGTGGGTGGCTGGGATAGATTTATGTAGAAATCTAGTTGCTGCTGGCTTTATCAAGAACAGTAATGCATCTATTCCTCAAGGAATCTGTAACAAATGCCTCCATCATTTCTTATCAACCTGATATCTGTACACATCAGCCCTAAATCTACACTCCTAAGTACCATAATGGGTGATACTGCTGTGTTGAAAGAACAAATCAGGGGCTTACAGCACTGTACACGTGCATTTGTAGTTAAGATCTGAATTTGAGATACTCTGAAGATGCACTTAGTAATGCACATTAGTCATGTATCATGAATAAAGATGCAATTCCCATTGAACTACAGGAATACAAGATTTACATGTAAAATAGCCATCTGGAACCTGCAATTTGAAGGAAAAATTGAAGGTTGCAAATGAAAATGTAAACATCTGGCAAATTTGCAGGCTGGAAAAATTCAGACTTGGTGTTATGAAACCTAAGTTGTATGTAGCTTTCTAACTTTACCAGCTACCATAGATTTTGGTTTAAATGTCCCATAAGAATTTATTAATTTGAAGAGATAATGTTAGAGTTCAATATAATGTTAAAGTTTCTGTACTGTTTTCAGAAATTGGCCACTAAAACACCTAATAGTATCAAATCTAGCAAAGGGCACTGAAAAAGTATCTTCAATTTCTGTCTACAGTGTTCTGTCTACATTTAACTTTCCCATGCTCCCCGAAATACTGTCTTCTTCCTTTGATTCCATTATTTCCCCTGTGTACTGGTTTAATATAGGTTACAAGTCAAACCATCAAGGCTAATTATTATAAGAAAAAGATTATACTGGACACAAAAAAGGTACCAAATATGTACCATACTTTACAATGCTCTCCTATACATCAGAAAGTTGTAACAGTAACTGTTACTGTATTTTATCTCTAACTAATAGAGACTCAATCAACCATTGACAACGCCAAAACAACTGCTGTAGCAAGTTGAAGAATCAATTATTTTGGCACATGATACAAAGATGAGGCAAGGATATCTTTGATCCCTTGGGAAATTCTACCCAGGATCTGTAATTTGTAACTTGGCAACATCCATTAGGAAAATCAAAGAGCATGTCGACATACATCTATCATTACTGCACAACTAATAACATGCAATTCATTCATTACTTATTTTTACATCCGTTGTCTGCTGTGGTTTCAGGACATGCGACTTTCAAGGACAACTTCTACTATATTTTATTTTTTTGTACATGGGAGTAGAGGCCTGGTCATAATTGCTACATGTATGATAGGTTTAATACTGTAAAGGCAAGTTGGGAAAGATATAGGTGAGAATTGCAAAATTAATGCTTAGTTTAAATAAGGACAAATGATGGATAAATGATTACGGACAAAACTTGAGACTTTTCAAAAGTACACGGTAAAGTCTACTCAAAAAGTTTTGTTCTTGGAAATTAAAACTTCTCTTTTCTTGTAGGACTGAAGAGAATTATGTAATGATACAAATCGTAAACAAATGTCTTGTAAAACATTAGTCAGCAGAATGGATGAAAAGTTGATGGCATTAAGGCCCTAAAACATTTCACATTAGATATGTTGTCCAATCAGTAGCTTGGCTGTTGTGACGATTTATGCTGAAGACCTCCACATGCGCAGCTGGTACTAACCAAGCACGCTGCCTCGGTCTGCCCCTGGCACGACAGTTAGAACTCCACGGTTCATTACCTTCCTTAAGCTGCTATTGACCTTCAACACTTTCCTCCTACGTGACTTGTGCTGCCGTCACTGTCTCATCACCACTGTCTTGTCAGGCTCATCCCACAAAGCAATAAATCACTTATTAACTACGTGTGTAGTTAGCGCCTGTCTATCTCCCATCAATACACATGAAAGGCTCCTGTGACCTTCAGCAGACTCGGTGGAGCCATCTGGACTTTCCCTGCCCAGCTAACTCCTCTAGTAAATTATTCATCCAATTTGGAGATGTTGGTACTATACATTCCCTGCCAAGAGGAGACTATAGAGGTTGGCTTTTGTCCCTGAACCGAGATTATTTACAACAATGCAGGTCTGGGGAAATCTTTCTTTTCTTTCTCCTCACTAAATGGAAGTCTTAGCTGTTGATAAAAAGTTTTGCCTGGCTTGACTATGCTCATGACAAAATAATTGAGTATTGCTGTAACATCAAACATACCGGTAACAACTCTTAGACCAAGTATTTCAAACATAAATTTCAGGATTTAGCTTCAAATGCATGTGCATTCTTACATTTTACCTACAAAAACATGAAAGTCTTTTGCCATCCAAATAAATAAAATGGAAAGCCTTTTGCCATCCATATAAATAAAATGGAAGCTGTATCTTAACTGTTGATAAAAGTTTTGCCTGCCTATTCTCAAGACAAAATAATTGGGTCTTGTTGCAGCATCAACCAGTAACAGCTCTTAAACCAAGTATTTCAAACATAAATTTCAGGAGCTAGCTTTAAATGCACAATCATGCATTCTTACATTTTACCTACAAAAACATGAAAGCCTTTTGCCATCCATAATAAATAAAATGGAAAGCTGTATCTTAACTGTTGATAAAAGTTTTGCCTATTCTCAAGACAAAATAATTGGGTCTTGTTGCAGCATCAACCAGTAACAACTCTTAAACCAAGTATTTCAAACATAAATTTCAGGAGCTAGCTTTAAATGCACATGCATTCTTACATTTTACCTACAAAAACATTAAAGTCTTTTGCCATCCAAATAAATAAAATGGAAAGCCTTTTGCCATCCTTATAAATAAAATGGAAGCTGTATCTTAACTGTTGATAAAGGTTTTGCCTATTCTCAAGACAAAATAACTGAGTCTTGCTGCAGCATCAACCAGTAACAACTCTTAAACCAAGTACTTCAAACATAAATTTCAGGAGCTAGCTTTAAATGCATGTGCATTTTTACATTTTACCTACAAAAACATGAAAGTCTTTTGCCATCCAAATAAATAAAACGGAAAGCCTTTTGCCATCCATATAAATAAAATGGAAGCTGTATCTTAACTGTTGATAAAGGTTTTGCCTATTCTCAAGACAAAATAACTGAGTCTTGCTGCAGCATCAACCTGTAAAAACTTCTAAACCAAGTACTTCAAACAAAAATTTCAGGAGCTAGCTTCTAATGCACGTGCATTTTAACATTATACCTACATAATGGCTATATAAATACACAAAACTACTTTGCAACCCATATCTTGAAATAACAAATCTTTGTGCTGAACATGTGTTTAACAAAAGGCAGACAGGTAATGGCATAGTATTTGACAGTTGTCTTATGCTTGCACAACTTTGATCCCTTGAAATACATCAAACATTCCTGATGTTTTACAACAACAAATCTTGTCTGAGCATGTGTTTAGTTCAAAGCAGATGGGAAATACATGTATAGCAAGGCATTTGGCAGTGGTCTTAGGGTTATAAAACTTTGATCTCTTGCAATGCATCAAACATTCATGATTGACACATCCCAACATGCACTTCTCCTGTTCTGTATGCACAGCTGAAACTCAGCACTAGCTGTTCAAAAACAAGAAGTAACATACATGTCTGGCCTGACATCATTGGTCTAACCCATCCACATCAAATCTCAGCTACCACACACAGTCTGAAACAGCATGAAAGTTAACAAGATTATGCAAAACTTTTTACACTATGGATGTACATGACTTAAAGAACAAATACCCTTCGACAAAACTGTGAGCACATTTACCATTCAGGCTATAAATCTATGTCACAAACAGCAGCAAATCTATACTCAATCATTGCTGCAATTCAGAGTTCATGATATATAATTGTTGGAAAGGTTCTGGTGTAATAGTGATGGTTTTCCGTCAACGTCTTTGGCTCAATTAACAATAACCAGGATTTCAGCACCAAGAACAGCAACACATTATTTCAAAGGTTTTTAAATGTATTAGATTATGTTGTTACATTTGTGGAACAGTCCACTTCTACTGGTATCTATCAACTGCCAAAGTATTCTCTTATGGACTCAGTGTGTTAACCCTATTCAGACTGAGTGTGTGTGGGGAGGGGGGGCGTTCTTTTGAGGCCCATGCCAACTTTCATCTCCTATGATGGCAGATAGCTTGAATATGCATCTTGACATATATTATTGTTGTTGCTAGGAGCAATAAGTCATAGTACACATTAATATTCTATCATAGACATTTCTTGTTAATGTTTGGTTTGATAAAGTTTTGAGGAAAAACCTATTTTTGCCGGTTTTTAATCCAAAAACTCACATAAATTATGTCATTATTATATCATAATGACACAAAACAAAGTTGCTGACACATGTATGATTTAATTTTACTATTACACCATTCTCTGAAAATTTGGTGGTCTTACGATAAGTGCTTGTTGAGTTACAGGAGGCGGACCTAAAAAAAGCCTGGACTGAATAGGGTTAATTGCATGTGTGTGGACTAGTATCTAGAAATAGTACCTCAGAAATGTACTTCTGTGCAATGACGAGTCTGTGCAAAAAAGAAACAAAAACTTGTAAATGAAACTCGAATCTTTGTGGTGGTGAACAAAAGATTAGGCCAAAATCTGGTTAAGTGTACATGTGTATGAATATATTCATTCTGAAAGGTTGGGTAATTCGCACAAGGCCCAGGAGGTGTGAGTGTAATGGTGTGTGTAACTGAAAGGCCAAATCTGCTCTGACATCTGTGTGAGAGGTCTACAGCTGACTTCACTGATTTGTGACACTTGGAATTGCAGTCAAAAAGGTCAGGACAAAGTGTGCAGCTGTGGGTCACAAAATGCTTTTTCACAAGAGGAATCTGATAGGAGGAATCTGCCAGTACCTGAAGTATAGAAGATGTCAAATTTCTACCTAGCTTACAATAATTTGAATGAAAAAAATGTTTAATTACTTGAAGAAAGCAGTGAAATAAAGATTAAACAATATGAAAGTACTGTCGTTGCTAGAAGATTTATTGACATTTTACTTCATGCCTTTGACTATGACACATGTTACTGAAAATAGCAATCAATCATAATCAAACCTGATTTTTATGTACATGTACAAGTGGACTGGCCCACAAATGTAACAACATAACCTAATACATTTAAAAACCATCAAAATGATGTGTTGCTGTTCTTGGTGCTGAAAGCCTGGCTGTTGTTAAGTGAGTCAATGACGTTGATGGAAAACCATCAGTATTACACCAGAACGTTTCCAAAAATTGTATATCATGAATTCTGAATGCCAGCAATGCATGTTCACTTAAAACTGTACAATTTATTGGATATGATTGCCCATATTGCAAATTACCTTGAGAGTAATGCTTAAAAGCATAATGTTCAGAACAGGCAGAACAGTCAAAGTTCAGGAACAAAAAGGACCTGGCAGTTAAATACCACCGCAATTAGTCGAAGTAAGCCTCAAATGTCGGTCTGCCCTTTCACATCAACGCACGAGAGACTTGTTATGCAAGGAATAATCTTTTGAACCCTGCTGAGTATCTTCCCACTCAGCCTTGTTAAGAATTAACTTCCAACCTTATTTAGTGCATTAAAATGCATGTAAAATCTCGCAGGAACAGACTTCCTGGATGCAAGCTGCATCTGGTCATTGGTACTAAAACTAAATCCAGTATTTTAAACTCAATAGGAGCAAATAACGACATCAAAAATACCCTGGCAGATAAGGTACTTTCCAGGGGTCTCTGAGGACTTTTGGGGTGTTCTAAAATCACCTTGTAGTTGAGTATGGAATGTTCTTTTCTAATGTTTTTTTCCTGGAAGTTAGTAATTGCAAGAATATGATTTTTGCCCATTGGCGTGATGTCACATTGACGTCATCAACACTGCAATTGGTCAAAGTAAGTCTCAATTGCCTGTCTGTTCCTGTCACAGCAACACATTAGGGACTTGTTATAAAATGAAATCTCATAAGCCCTGCTGAGGATCTTCAATATTCGACCTTATTTAGTACAGTGAAATGCATGTAAAAATCTCATGAGAAAAGGTGGCTTGTCTAGTTTTTGATCTGATTCTGTCCTGGATTCAAATTGCTTCCAGACAATGTTAAACTAAACCAGCGTTTGGAACTTATCAAGAAAACTTCCAATTACACAACAACTTCAAGTCTGCAGGAATGGAACTCCATTGACATTCAGGAGAAACGCCAATCATTTTCTGAGAACTGAAATCAAACTTCACTGCAAAAATAGACACTGAAATGCATCTAACAAGGCATTCAATCAATGCGATCTATATGTTTAGCTCATATTATCGAGACATTATGACGAACTAGGCTTGGAGTCCATAACATACAACATACAGGACATAGTGAGATCTAACTGACTAAGATAATACTATTGGCCACCTCCAAAGAATGGACAGTGACAAATGGCCTAAGAAGATCCTCACACTGGATGTGGAAGGCCCAATCCCTCGACCAAAGAAGAAAAGGTTTGACAATGTATGGGAGGACTTCCACCACTTGAATCTGCATAACTACATAACGTGTTTGGGAGAGCCACACCCCACGCACGTTAAAGAACCCATCACACTTATCGAAAAGAGTAGGTGACCTTCCTGGTGAGAGTGGTTCAAACCTTACAGTCTGGTCTCAGGTTTGACATCTTGAAGAGGTGATAGTCACCTGTTATGTCAATCCTTCCACAAATGTGGTAAATCTTCATAAAATAAAATAAAGATAAAAAATAACGTCAAACCACAGGACAGAGGCAAATGGCAGGCAGTGCCATCAAGCCTTAGTATTGCAGTGCAAGCACATCTAACCCTTGGAAGATGGGGAACAACGACGATAAACCAGATAGAGTGATTGTGAGTGAGCAATAAGCATACAAAATCAAAAATTAAAGTTTTCGTGTGATAAAAGTTGTGGAAAGTTGTTGAATCAAAAGAACTTTTCATCATTAGCAGAATGAGGTAAGTCATTTGGCGACCAATTCTCTTCTTGGTTAAAGTATCAGTCTGCAGGGAGCAGGTTCAAGAGCAAAATAATAAGCTTGATGTTCTGTGGCGATCCTTCTTTTTTGGGCACTCAAAAGATCAGGTTACAAAGATTGGTTAATCATCATTAATCTGAACTGTCACAGAGGATCTGCTGGAAGATAAAATGTTTTTACTCGTCATCTGCTGTCTCATTCATCTTCATCATACAAAAATCATTTTGTATAAGATTACAATATAGTAACCCTTTATCCCTTAAAAAGAATACATCTTTTGAGAAATCATATTCTGTATCTGTATAGCCAGATAACTGTACTTCAGTACAACACATCAGCTTTTACTTCATGCACATTGGATTATGTAACATATGGAAGGACACGACAACTGTCAAGCCTTTGCAATGAAAACAGCATGACATAAGCCCCTCTAATACTGAATATAGAAAGGCAATATGAGCCTCAGCCACCAGAGAGGATACGGTTGATGGAAGAAAAAAATGCATTAAGCAGTTGATAAGGGAGACACCTTTGGCAGTGCAATAAGCTAGGAGTAAGTGAGAACGAAGAAAACAAAATTTGAATTTGAAGATGGCACATGAAAACTTATGCAATGAGTGTTGCATGGTCTGGTTAGAGTCTGCATCAAGATTTCAATACGTCAATTTTAAAAAGACATTTAAAAAGAAGAAAACCATTTCATGATAGCAGAACTTTATCCTAACACTAAGGTAAGTTGATACTGTACATGGGCATGTATGCTACCTACAGAATGAATTCATCATGATGGCCTGTACGTATACATGACCGTATAATAACTTTTCTTTTGCTACAGCCACACTCAGTCTGATCGCCTTGAAGATGTGGATAGGCTCTGGTTAATTCATGAGTCAAAATATTCCTGAAGGAACACACGAGTGGTATCATACTATGTTTTTATACAAAAAAAGTACTAAGTCTTGGTGATAATATGTACCTTGTCATCTTCCTGCTTCCTTTCCATTATTCTTTTACATGCTATTTATGTTATGATTATCATTAGATGATTGTCTAAATCAGTCATACATTTTAAAACACTAATGTTGACGCAAAAACATTGCTTGCCACAGTAAAAAAATAAATTATGTACATGTTGTCCTGAACAATGATGGTACATGTACTTACTTGATGCCATTGAAGTAGCACACTGCCCTCATGTCCTCTGGGAGATCTTCTGGTTTGGGCCAGTAGAAGGAAGACATGACAGGAACGATATTGCAGCTGCTTTCAATGGCTGCAACAATCTCCTGTATGAAACATACAAGTCTTACATGTATAATAATTATAGTACAAGGTACATCTAGAAATCATAGTTTTCTCTCAGTTCTGCAGGATGGAATCATTTTTTTATAACATCTACATGTACATGTACAGCAAGATGTTGCCAGGTATGCCAGAGATATATGTATCTCCAATACCATAATCTAGGAAAATACCTGACAATAATTGATTGTACATGTACATACAGCACTGTATTGTTTCATGGAACTGTGAACATCCTTAAAATATGACTTTTGTTCTCCTTTTTCTAAAATAAAGACGTAAACTGTTGCCATATGGCACCAAATTTGTATACGGAAAGCATCTCTTAGGATTACAGTCACAGAAGCTGAAACATGGATGTTGTTCAGCACATTTGTTACAATCAATTCAACATATACATGTAGCCCTGATGCCGCAGCTGATTGCTAATTGACTGTAATTTTCACATTAAGTGCAGCACATCCTTCAGAATTACAAACATTTGTATCATATTTTGTCATGCTTCATGGTGATTTAACAGTTAGATTAGCAGTAATCAGCCAGAAAAAAAACCCACAAAATATGATAATTTGTATTGCTCTGGTTGACAGTTATGACAGTTCTGACACAGTAGCTACATTTTGTATTACTATCATTTGGAGGAAAAATGTTTTAATACAGTTATCATAATTTTACTGCCTGCCAAAAGTTCCATACAGTCATGTATCTTGCATAGCCCAAGGCTACTGCTGCTTAAGTTATCAAATCACTGCACATACAGACATTTGTGGATACATATATTGGTCATGTCAGTGAGCATCTGGCTTCAATCTAACTCTAAATGTCAAATGATCAAGTTTAAGGCTTGCTAGCTGCTATGCCATGAAAGATTTTTGCCACTGCATCAGTGAATTAAAGTACCTGTCTCTCAGTTGTCAGAATATTGATGCAGCAACTCTTCAAGCTAAGCAACAGCGAAGCAATTTGGTTAACATAACTACATCCAAATTCAAGTTTAGGCTGAGGGACCCAACAACAAAGTTTTCAAAGTCACAATCTGCCTGCAAGTTGATTAGTATGATGGCTACATCATTGTAAGGTGAACAATCCCAATTCTTTCATGACTAATGGGTTTTGCTTTTGGAACAAAGCTTGTCCACATGGCCATTATATACATGTACATGTAAGGGCTACATTCATAATGTTTGATGCCTTTGATGTTAACAATTACGTCCATACCTCACCCTAATGGCCTCTGACATTTAGCTTTAAAACCAAGTCTACAAAACCTGACAGGTGTCTTTCAAGTCCAGTGAAGCAGATTGTATAAAGTCTTAAAACGTCTTTGATCATTACTCTTCAAGAAGAGAAATCCATAGGGTGAGGTTATTTATCTGAGAGATCAAGCAAAATAAACAAATCCAAAATGTTTCATCACTTTCAAAGCCTTTTGCAGTTTCAAACAAAAGCTTAGTTTCTTAATGGCACAAAACCCCTTAAGGTAATGTATTACAAAGCCAGATCCATTCAAGTGGAACTTCTAAGGATTACACTGAAAGATGTGTACCATACAGACATGTACTATATAGTCCCCAACCCTCAAGCATGGGCATGGGACAAGAGAAGACATTATATTAGGGACATTTTGCACAGGAAGGGGGACTTTTTATAGTACTGATAAAGCAAGATCTGTCAAAAACAGTCTTTACTAATTACCGTGGGAATAATCTACCATGATCTAAACTGCTCTTCTTTGTAAGAATAAAGGAACTGAACAAACAACAGGATGCCCTTTATTCCAATTTCTTCTTTGCTCTGTTTGTTCGGAAATATCTTAGTAATGTAGGCCCTAAGAGGTACATTTTCTGAACTGTAACATGTATTGAAGACTTTGTACTAGGCATAAAAGTTATGTATGAACCATTATATATATATAAAACTTGTACAATGTCATGTAAACATGACGGCCAACTTCTTCCGTCTATCTCAAAGCGTAGCTTAGATATATAGTGCTTGAGATGCTTCTTGTAATTGTATGCTTGCTCGATAGCTGGGGTGCAATGCAAATTTACCCAGTCACTTGCCTTACTAACTCTTCTTGAAACACCATCGTATGAACCACCATATACATGTACAAATAGCCATCGGCAAAAAAGTCACTTAGCAGTGGTAAGTTTTCCAGGCAAAAATCATGCTTGACACCAAAAAATGTCACTCTTTACATTTCAGTGCAAAGATCAACATAGATGACAGGGGCTTCCAACTTTCAGTAACACCTCCTAAAACTGACAAGTTAACATTTATCTTACCTTTCTCACCCAGTCCTTTCCCTCTGTGTCTGTAAGGCATCTATCCAGTGCATTAGGCGTCAGGACCAAGATGAAGTTTTTGGCCTTCTTGACGTTTTCCAGAAGTTTGTTGTCAAATTTTCCTGCCTCCAGCTTCTCAACATCAATGAAGACATTGAACCCTCTAAGCTGAAGGTGGACCTTCAACAAGCTACGAATTGCGACAAAATATGAACATAAAAAAAATCTAAGTAACGTTACACATTGACAAGATCTTAGTACATAGTTTACCAAAATTGGAAAGGACATGTTGAAATCATGAACCATGTGATTATTGTAGCCATTTTTGCAGCAAATGGAATGCATGAGCCTTCACTGGTTATTCTAGATTTTAAATTATTACTCCCTTAATACATGTCAGGGCTCTAGCCAGCTCCAAATGTTTTTTCATCAGCCCAGGATCATGATCGAAATCATGGGGTTAAAATGGTTGTCAGTGGTCCTTTGGATGTTTTTATATTTTTACCCTAGATTTTTGTTGATTCTGTCAAGGTTGACAGATTGGGTTTATATTTTTCCATCAGATGCTGCAAAGAAAAAACGGGTGCTAGCTAGAGCCCTGATACATGTAATATGTAGTGACAAAAGAGACTCCAGTGCAAGTTACCTTGCTAACTGTGAACCAGTAGCTCTTCTGTAACTGATGAAAACGTCCAGTTTGGGGGCAATACTCTCCTTGGATGGGCTGGATGTCTCAGAGGACAGGGGGAACAAACCTATGGACAATTGATGAAAATATATATTAAATTGAAAGTTAAAATATGACATGTCTGAATAAATAATTGTGTGAAAATTCGTCAAAATTATTGAATTAAAAAAAGCAATTTGCATTGAAACAGAGATCAAAGACTACAAAAAAAATCATCAAAATTAACAAATCAAATAAACAATCAAGATAATAGCTTATAACTTACGAGATCCAGCTAGGGGTAAAAAAAATAACAAATTGAGTATAATAATCAATTGGAGCATAATAATCAAAATAATTAAAGTCAACTCAAAGTCTTTCTAACAATGAAAATTGGGTTTTAATTAGGGCATTCAACTAGAGCCATTCCATTATAAATATAACAATAAAAATTAATAGTGTTCGACAAAAACTGCACACTCAAGAGTCTTAGATTTCGATTTCAAATAGAACTCATATCAAAAGCTTTGAGCCAGACAAACATGTATATTATTGTATAATGTGGTCTTAGAACAGTGGATGGCTCACATAATAGGCTGCCAAGATACATTGCATTCACAAATTGAAATGAAAGAAAGCTTTGCTGACATAAGGTATAATTCTAACTTAACTAATGATTTTTTATGCAACTTTTATGTTCCTGTCACCTTGAAATATTTGACAGGAACATAAAAATTGCATAAAAATCATTATTTCAGTTAAAATGTAGACCTTATGTCAGCAAAGCTTTCTTTCATTTGAAATGTGAACAAAAGACATTCATTAATTTTTCAGCATTTGATCAGAGACGAGCAGCAAATGTAGCAATTACAGATGAAGGTTTGAACTTGAACAAACAGTGGCTTGTCACGAAAGAAAGTGCTACAACTTAGTGACATTGAAATGCCACTGTGTTGTTTTGTAATAAAACATTAACAATACCTTTTATGGCATTTTGAATTTTCATGCGATGAACACCGTTTGCTATCCCACAATCCTCCAGGAGGTGGTCTTCAGTCAGCCACTCCAGGGTGGTTCGATCAATCCCACAATGCACCATGTGGTAGGTGTACTGCATGTATTCTGGCCCCACCCTCCTCAGCCAGCGTCGCAGTTTGGTCGAGTCACAACTTGAGTAGTCTGCATTTGTCTTCAGCTCCACCAGTTCTCTTAGAAACCTGAAGAGTGGAGACATTAAATTTTTTTCGTTTATTAAAGAAATATAATAATAACATAATACATAAAAACATACAAAGAAAACCTTGTGGCAAGCCCCTCCCCCCATACATAATAATACAAACATGGGGTGTGACAGGTTACAAAGAATGTTCGTCTCGAATAGAGTGGAGACATTATTGTTAAAATCCTGATACTGAAATGATTTGGATATTAGATGTGGCAGTTTCAAACAGTACCTTCTACCATCTGCACAGTATCAAATATCTGCTATAGTACAGGTCCTTTAATGTAATCCATTATTAATTGTAGCCATATCCTATACCAAACTACCGTGTACAACCCAAAAGCTTAGCCTCCTGTGCAGGCCCTCCGGCGGGTGGAAGTTTTAATACTGCATTTTGTAGAGTTTTTTTACACGTTCTTTTAATTGCCGGCCATCCTACAACCAGCCGCCGAGAGATTGCTTCCATCCGCCATGTTAATATTATGTACAAAATACGCATGTTTTCCTGATTTACGTTTAGATAACTAGCTTTGATACATGTCTGTTACATGCTGATCGGTAATAACAGTTTGGAACTGTCCTGGTGCTGAAATGCCTTCCAACTGGTTAAAATGTCATTAAAAACTCTACAAAAAAAACGCAGTATCAAAACTCCCACCCACCCAGAGACCTGCACAGGAGGCTACCAAAAGCTGTATAAAGAATCTTCCAAAGTTTCTGAGTAATGTTCAAACAAACTAACATTGGTATTACCATAACCTGAGCTTGCTGAGAGATACTTTGGAAAAAACCGAAAATCGATATGTGATGTGAATAATAAAATGTTCCTTTGCAGATTTCTTGGAGTAATGGACAGACATTTAACATCTTCTGAATGATTTGTGTCAGTAAAAGCTAAGTGGACTGACCTTCCACAAAAAGCACTTAGTAAGTCCAGTACACCATTCATAAAGAAACTGACTGCCATCTCTGTTCAGTGACTATTTGTGTCAAGGATGCATACACGCATTTCTTTGAGAGGTATCAGTCAAGACGTCGATTGAATACGAGATTAGATATGATTTTGTTTGTTGTAAGAATAATAATTCATACTTTTGAATGGTTACATATAATACAAATGTGTGTGCTGTCACCAAATATGTCAATCAAGGTCTTCTTCATAAGAATATTAAGATGGCTAAACAACTGTTTGAGGTAGATATGGAAGACTAGCTGTGTGTAACATTTATTCATTCTTACATATAAATCAGCTGCCTACAGTGCCTGTAACTTAAAGTGACTGAATCAGATATGCTATGCCAAGGGGAATACTCAGTCTGGTGGATCAAATAACACAGATACATGACGTTGTGCAATTTGGCCAAAACATCTTAAATTGATCTCAGCAACATGCTAGACATGACAGGTCCAAAACATCCTCTATCTATCAACAACATAGCAGTATGTTAAAGCTAGCATGGAGAGGGCAATCAGCAACTTGATGCTATAATGTAGACTCAATCTTGATGGAAAATTGGGTCTAGGACTAGGAGCAATCCTTAGTTGTTATGTCTGTGCATGCATGTGAAAATTGAGCTCTGTGAAGAGCTGCATTATCACCTGTGCTATCAGAGGTGGTACAATTTACTGTCGAGTTAGTGGGAAATACAGGCTATCAGTGGGGGACAGCCCTCTCCAACTACTCTCAGGGTCACCAAAGCTTAGGACTTAAATCCCATGAAGTTGTGTGTCTGCCAGACAGGCATTTTGGTGGCTTTAGATGTTTGTATCTTGGAGCGGACTGACGCCTTTAACTGTGTTTCACCAAAATTTTTCCGCGGCATGCAGGGGTTGGTGGTAGACAGCAGTAAAAAAGTGATGAAAGAATTTTTGAGGGTCCAAAATTTTCTCATAATTTTCACCATTCTGCAAAATGTTGTTGGGTGAACTTTGATTTTGTACCGGTCGCTTAAAATTCTCTGCTAAAAAGTATAACTTTTAGTGATAGAGGGTGATTTGAATCTGAATAGTTGGGTAAAACAGCTGAAGCTCTGACTGGCTCTGAATGACACAATCCTCTGTATAAGAGCATGGTCCCAGACAGTAGTTTGATCCCTGTCACAGTTTACAGCTTGAGAAATATTCCAGACCTGATCCCATGAATGACATAAAGGACGTATGAATGGGGACGGGTGTCAGATTAGCTAGATTACAGCTTGAATAGGACGGATCCCAGTCTGATAGCTCTAGACCAAAGCAGCGTTATTCCCCAGAGCTGTGCCACAGGAAATGGCCTTGATGGATTTTCTAAAGTTAGATACATTTGGCTGCATGTCAGGTTCTCTCAGGACTGATAGGCTGTCCGTAGCCTGAGTCTCATACCAACTGTTTTCTCTGTGGAATTTGGGTCTAATGTAATGATAAGGTAGAGATCCCAAAGTCTAATTGAGGTTGTAGGGGCAGTGGGTTTTCAATCCACCATGTCTTGGGCCTGGTATTGGAATACCCAGCATATCAGTAGAACATCCTGCGCCTGCGCAAACCCCTATTTTTCATGTTTTTTGTTGGATTTTTGGTCAAAGTTGCATCAGAATTTTGCCTGTTGCAGATGATATTTTTTCTGACAAAACATTTGGAAACTCCATGTACAGATGGAATGTTTACCTTATATGCATGAATACGACCTTATATATGACATTCTGCCAATTAAAAGTGCTATGCACAATACGTTGCAGGTTTCAGGCAGGTGCAGAACGTTCTGCCAACATGCTGGAATACGCAGCGCATTCCTCTCCTTCCACCATGTGCACAGTTTTACCTCTCCAACCAAAGTCAGGTGCCCAATTACACCTGGGTGGAGTAAGAAAAGCCGTGTTAAGTGCCTTTCCCAAGGACAACCAGCTTTTAGCAAGTCTTCAGACCCTTGACCTGCCAATCCCTTGTCTGCTAGCCTTAGCCACTGACACAAGTAATTTGGGTCTACAGTCTTCAGGGCTGCTATAAAATGTTCTTCCATGCAGTTCAGCCAGGTCAGACAGACTGCGCATTACTGCTCTAAGTTACACTGCTGTGCAACGTGATGAAATCTTGACAGTCAGGAACACACTTCTTCATGATCCAAACTCCGTATCATATATCATACATCAGGGCCCATCATCCTTCACTTAACCGCAACGGGAGCCGACATTGTCTACCAGATACCTTTCTGTATCTATATCGGTATAGCCAGTAGAACCGCCCTTCGGCATAACACACCAGCTTAATTGGCGACTTTGACTCAGTGTTGATGTCACACTTCAAAGAAGCCACTTGACAAGCCTTACTGGATCAGTCTGCTCAGTACTGAGGAAGACCAGAGTGACTGGTCAAAAGTTCTAGGTGAGAGAACTTCTTTCTGTAAATGGATCTAAAGTTTAACTTAACTACCAAGCTGAACACAGATGAACTTTCCCAATCATGTACTTGTATCATGGCGACTGTGGGAGTGGACGTATTGATTATAAATCAGGATGGTACCCAAAGAAATATCAAAGAACGCTCCTTAAATTGGATTACGTTTCATTCAGGAATCTTCAGTGTGTATTGCACAGTTCACACACAGTATTGTATAGTTTAGTGTACCATGCCTTGGCAGTGCATGGATAATTGATTTTTCACCCATAATTAGCCCAGGGATAAGGACAGGATGCCTGCTGCCTTTCATTTCTCCCAAGATCCTACTAATAGGAGTGATTAAGTCAGGAAGCACAAGCTTCACATTGGAAGCAGACTGTCTCTAATTGAGACTTTGAGATTTAATTGGTATGAAGGAATCACACTCGTCTCGAAGTTTTTCCTTCAGACACCAAGAACCCTCTGAGAAGGAATAAGGAAGGAGGCACAACAGATGTAGTTCCCCCTCTGAAGGAAGTGCTTCTGCTGTGCTGAGTTTCCACTCATAGATGGAACTTAGGTTTGCAAGTATATCTTTAATTTGAATATTAACTGTGCACTGAGGGGTGTTGCAATACAGATCTATAAAAAAAAACACTTTTTCAAGGTGGCAGGTACATGTATATAATGTAATATAATATGTAACCTGGCAGATAAATGGTAACAAGCTTAAAAAGCATTATAATTAACCAAGTCATTAAGATGAATCACCCTCTTGTACCACAGGCCCAGCATGGCCCAGTTGCACCACAGATAGATTTGCACCATGACCCAGTTGCACCATGGCCAATTCAACCATGGGCAGTTAGTTGCACCATGTCCAACTGCACTATGACCAATTGCACTATATTAACCAGTTATACCACAGCTAGCCCAGTTGTACCATGGCCGTGAGTTGTACCACAGCCTTTTTGCAATCACTGGAAGAATCAACAATCTGCAAATCATGTATATTAAAATCAGCTTGAGATTGTGGGGTATGTCACACCAATATATTTTGTGTTACTGCCTGACATACATGGAACTGATCTGACATGGCATCAGCGAAGCCCCAAAATGTCTTGATTAAAACTTGCTTTGTGAAGTGAAACAGATTGTGAGGACAATTACTGATATAAAACATGGTGACTGAAATTTTCCTTTAAATTTCTCTGGGGTATCAATTTTAATAAGCAGTAACAATGTAGCAACAGCAATATTTTGATCAGTCTATTTTCATGTAACGTACAGTGTATTTTAACATAATTCCACCAGGCCACATAACGTTACAACTACCACCCTGAAAAATTGTGTACTAGTTAAAGAGATCCCCAATTCAGCATCCCCCATTTACTCTAAATTAAATGTGCACTTCTAAATATTTTGCATGTATTCGTTTTGATCATTGGAAAAAAGCTGTTTTGCAACATGGTCAGGCCTCGAAATTAATTTCTTCCTATGGTCCCAGCACTATCCCAAAAATGAATTTCAATTGTCCCAAAGTGAGGATGAACTGTCCCAACCTGTTTTTTGGGAATATTGTATGACTTCAACTTGAAGTTAACGTTATAAAATTTGCTATGTTCACTCCCAGACACAGTATAATAATTGCAGTGTAGATATAGTAAATTCAGGGGGACTTTTCTGGATCCATAGCCGGGACGTGTGCCTGATACGTGTGCCTGATAAACAAAGGAAGAGCTGAGTCTTGGCTGACATTTCTTATTTTTCTACTGTCCGAAATATGTCCCAATGTGTCGTTTTAGTTGTCCTAGCCTAAATTTTAGTGGTCAGTGGCCATTGGACCACCTTTAATTTCGAGCCCTGACATGGTGGATATATGTAACCTAGCGGACGAATGTTAAGAGAGGTTAATAGGTTCCCCCTTCAAGGAGCAAGAATATCACTTAACGCTTTGATCAAGAAGACTTTTTGGAACAGCTGTACTGTCCTGATGCAGCTGGATATGCACTCAGATAAATTATCTGTCCTCAGAATTAGGTGAAACGTATTCAGCTTTGATTTTTGATAGCTAGAGCTAAGTAGTGCAGTGCAGCCGTGACACAGCTTGTGTTTTTCTGTCAAGCATACCTGTTCACCCCTACTCTTTTCTATGAATACGTAGGGTTCTTTTTTACATTGCAAAGCATGTCTACATGTAAATGTACAGTTACTGTTTTGTTAGGTGCAAACGTCTTTTTTCATTATAACAGTGTAGTCAAATGTAGAAACAAATCAGTAAAATGCTTACAATTTTCCAGTTAAATAACCTGAGATTTTATCTGAACAGCAAACTGTAATCACCCATCAAGACGTGAAATATTTTTCTCACAGATGATTTCCTCACAATAAAGAAGCAAATTTGAACATCAGTTTTCACTTCACCAAATTGAAAAGCTAATCAACCATAGATACGAGTACCAGTAAATGAAAATGAAACACAGGTCACAAAATTGGCTAGTCTTCAAATTGTAAATCAAAGTCGGTATAACTGTATGAGGTTGGTTGTGACATCTATCCATGGTACTGAAATGCCATCTATCACCTTCAACCAAAATTACAGATTGAGTTACACAGTGGTAACACAGTTACATACTAGATATCAGTAAGTGAAAACGAAACATAGTAAAGGTCAAAATATTGGCTTGTCTTCAAATTGTAAATCAAATTTGGTATAACTGTATGAGGTTGGTTGTGACATGTATCCATGGTCTGAAACGCCATCTATCACGTTCAACCAAAATTACAGATTGAGTTACACAGTGTAACACACAGTTACATAGTAGATATCAGTAAATGAAAATGAAATGTAGCAAAGGTAAAGAAATTGGCTTGTCTTTCAAATTGTGAATTTAAGTTGGTATAACTGTATGAGGTTGGTTGTGACATGGTACTGAAGCGCCATCTATCACATTCAACCAAAATTACACGTTGAGTTACATACTACTCTGATTTATATTTGCACTCTGACAGCACTTATGATAAAGAGTATGGAAGTTGTACACATGAGAATTCTGTACCTTTTCCTGATAAGACTGTTGGACATCCTGATATCGTCACGGAGTTGATCATCTGTCAGCAGCAGCAGTAAGTCTCCATCAACCTGACTGTCCTTGAAGGCATCCCTGCAAAAAACATGGTGGCTTAGGTATCATATAGAGGTTTCATTTCCCACAGCATTTTGCATACTGTTCCCTTTTAAGTTTGAAAAATCTGTTTGCCTTATGGTAATCCCCAAAAGGTCTAAATAATTACCTGTTCTTTTCACAGTTTTCATCGGATCTTTGGTCAGCGTTGCATCAGAATCTTGCCTGTTGCAGAAGACATCTTTTCCGACTTAAAATTTGGAAACCACAGAGAGAATTTTAACTTTATATACAAAAATACGACCTTATATGAGACGTTCTGCCGAAGTGCTATGCACAATACAGTGGGTTTCACACTGGTGCAGTATGTTCTGCCGACGTGCTCTGTACAGTAACTGTGACTGTAACTCATATAACTACACTAACTACAAATACCTGAATCCACCAAAGCCAATCTGTTTGAGCCAAGTCAGGACGTCGTCTGTAGACCAGGTAGGTACAGAGAGGTTGAGTTTGGATGGGATCTCCTCTCCTATGATGGTCAGAGCCTGGACAGCGAACCTGATAGCCGTGGGGTTACTGGAGGAGCTGGCCACTCGGATCAGGGGGCGCACCGCACCTATCTCATAGAACACCTGACAACGGGGAAAGTTTGAAACAAATGTAATCAGGGCTCGAAATACGTTTTTCCTGTGTTACCCTCAAAGTTGTAAGTTGAAAATTTTACAAGCAATTTAGAAAATCTTTAAGTTTAAACAGGCTGCTTTACTAAAGGGGTCCTCCTTGTGGCAGGACAGCTTGGTAGTCTTTTTTACATCTACCTGTACATATTTTTATGCTCTTTTTAGATGTGTTTGGGTCCTGTTATATATGTGTCTGTGTACTATGGGCCATAAAGCCTGAAAGAAACAATAAACATTACTTTATACTTATAGATCCCATAACTACATGTATTATAACAGTTTTTATTGCAAGATTTGATATACATTAATCTTAAAGATTTCAGGTCCAAGTAAATTTATTATTAGTTACAGATCACACATTTTTGTACAAGTTTGATGAAGGCATACATGTACATGTCAGCCAATACACTGATAAATTTCATTTGAGTTGATTTGTCACAACAATATCTTTATCAGATTGTACCGCAGCACAGTCAGTAATGCAATTTATAGAATTGTTTTGTACCTGGATACCTACACATAATGATTGCATTGAAAGTCCTGTTACAAGGTAATAATATTGTCAGACAATTTCATCACTGTTACATTTGTTGAGTGCATTGATTTCGCATGTACCAGACACTGCAGTCAACTTGCCTAACTCTACAACACCCATCTATATCGACTTCTGAATTATTCAAGCATGCTGCAGTCTCCTAGCCTATCGATGGTATTCCCTAGGACATTATAACAGCCTAATTGTTATGCAGGGCCTGTACCACTGCATCAGCAAGTGTCATAGAATATTGGGGGATATCAATTTGTTGCCTTTTCCTGGTCAATGAAAATTCAATCAGAAAGCGATCTGTCCTGGTTGGCTGGACAATGCGCCGGTATTGAATAATCGGGCCGGGTGGTAATGCCATGTTTTCAGCACCAACTGTGCGAATAATGGGTTAAGCATGCAATCATCTAGTCAATTTTATGGATTTCAGGAGGGGGCACTCAGAACACCTCAATTATCCAATGACCTACCAATACATTTGTGGTTCACCTTCGCTTTACTTGCATTTTATCATGGGCACATTTTTCTGGTAACAAATTATTAAATACTTACAATGTAATAACAAAAGGACAAACCAATTTTTCATTTACAACTGAAACAAGCTTTAACACCTTAGGATAAACAGAAACAAAACCTTTTTTCTTGTAAAAAAATATGACAGCATTGACATGAAAAATCCTAACAATTTCTAGGCCAATACACAATGGAATCTACTAAATCACAGGACCTGATTTAATTAACCTCCCGCTATGCCTAACTACACAAAGAAGGTTGGACAGGGAAATTATGATTACATGTTGTGTACTATTCTCTTTTCTTACTAATTACACTTTCCGACTTGCCTTTCCTCATTTGTGGAATTGAATTAAATTCTTTTGCCATTGATGACCTCCTAGACTAAATTATAAGTCGCTGAGTTACAATAATACTATGAAGAGCACTATTACTAGTTATGTTGAAGTCTATTCATACCAACTGTTTACAGACTAGTACAAGTCAATTGAATGTTATCTGTGCTAAAATGAATAAAGAATTACATTCAGGTTGAAGAAAAAATGAATTGTAACTCCTAGTTCTGGATGCTTTTCCTCTCCAAAAACAGATTTCAAATTCAAGACATTCTAGTACAGAACCAGATTTACGAGAGATCAGGTCACAACGTAGTTAGTCACGTAGTCAAGAAATCAATACAAAGGAATACCGGCCTAGTAAATGAGGCATGGAGCAATCAAATACTCCTACCACATGTACGTCAATGGTTGCCATAGTGATGGCAATCAACGGTTTAGATTGAACCGTCTCCGCCGACGAGAAATGTGCAAATCGGTCATCATCCGGGGACATTCTCCGCATTAAATTTTCATGCCTCACGTTTGAGCAGACAGAAAATGCAGAGTAATGCATTCCGTCAGTCAGCCATTTTGTCGGAAGCTGCTCGATTGGCAAAGGATTGCGGTGAAATTTGGAGGCATGTACAACCCCATAAAAGTTTTAGAGGACATCGTTTTGTAAATTACACTTTGATTCTACCTCAATCTGTTAATCTTGACTCTATACATCCACTGGTAATGAATATGTCAGTAAAAAAACAGCTGTCGCTAACACTGTAACGTATTATTAATAATTAATGTGTGGTAGTTACATCATTCTTTGCACCAGTTGAAATATTCACATCTTTATCATAAATCATCAGGTTTGACAGTTTAGGGACAACTTTTGATATTCATAAAAATTCCAGGAAATTTTGTAGATATTTTAGATTTTCATGAAATGACTTCAATTTTACTCAACACAATCTATATACAGGTGCAAAAAGATTTAGAAATCCTTTTAATAATAATATTAGTTTTATAATGCAAAAATAAAGATAAACATACAATTCTATTTACAAAATCTAAAACAGTTACCCCTTACTATAGATAGTACAATTATTAGTTTTAATGGAATTTTTACAACCCTGCTAACTATGACCCCGTAACCTGGCCAGGTACATGTGTGGTTAATATTTAATAATCCCATAGAAATAAATGTATTGTGTATGTGTGACCTATAAGTCTCACTGTGCTGCAAAACACTTTTTAAAAACAGCCATGTAATATTGTGAAATGTTGTAGGTCCACATTTATATCATTTCTTACCTGGCTAAATACCAACATATGAGCCACTGCACCTTTTGAATGACATGTTAAGTCTTTTAAGAAAATGTAATTTGAAAAAGAAAGTTGCCACTGTATATATCTGTGTGTGTGTGTGCATGTGTGTAGACATGCGTGTGTGCAAGCATGTGCATGTGCGTGCGTGCATATGTGCGCGTGCCTGTGTGCATGTATGCTACATAACATGTATATACCTTAATTCTTTCTTGGGCTTTCTTGATCCCTGCTTCCATAGCGAAGTGGAATGTGGCGAGACATTGCGCCTCTTCCTGGCTGCTCTGTAAGAGTGGGATGAGTCGCTCCAGCCAGTCGTCCGACCGCCCTTGGGCGTGTGTCCAGTCGCTGCGAGCAAACTCCTCCGGGTCGTGTGATGTCACGAACGGTTCAACTAGACTTAACGTGTCTGAGTCGGTGACGGCCCTCTCTACTTCTCTGTTCGCTGCTAGGACACATATACTCAAGCACGCGTAATATCGTACAAACTCATCGTCAGAAAACGCAAGCGGAAATAACCACTCTGGAGCCTTGTGGTCCACCATTGCCACGTGATTGGTCACGCCACCGTACATCGCGCAGTTGGCGAGTGCCGCTGCACAGTGTCGCAGCGTCCACTTGTCGTTCTCGCGACAGTTGCGAATGATCGCGTTTAGCCCGCCCAGTTGTATCACTTTGGTACAGGTGTCTGCGGAGTGCTTAAACATGTTCTCCAGAAGGCCTGTTCCAATTCGCACGAGATCAGTGTCATCTTGACTGCACGCTAACTTAACCACAGCCTCGAACCCTGACTTCACCACGCGGTCTCGGTTGTTGGGCGTCAGGATCTGTTCTAAGAGATGTGCGCATTCATAGGCCAATTCCTTGTTTGTGGAGGAAGACATGCAATGTTCAAGAAGGTAATCCAACACCCCATACAGACGAATTGTGTCGCAGAGGCTATACGCGAGGTCCCGACCGTACCCCGGGGTACGCCATGCTTTCTCGACGAGAGCGTATATGTCCTTCAGCGCCTGCTTTTGTACGGCTTCGTCGGAGGACTTTAGCTTCTCGATGTGTCCCATCAGGACTGCAGTGTTCTGGTCGACTTCAGAGTCCAGGGTTTGAACCTTACCAGACAGCATGGTGAGTTTGTCCCAGGTTTGAACCCCGTCCTCGGCTAGCTGGATGCCTTCTGCAGCCATGGTGGAAGCATTGCCCATGTGATTCTCCTTCTTCTTAACTAATCTGCTGCTCAGGTTCCCCAACAAGTTCAACATAACAAGTCATCCGAGACCCCTGCAACGCACAAGTTTATTTGCTCGTAATTCAAAACCCCCTTGCGGATATCTTCGCAATTCAACGTACGTTGCTACAAATGTAGTTCTGTGTAAATATACTGTATCGCACCGTTAACTGTCAATACGCTCTATTCTGCCTAACTCCACACAAAAGAGCTCTTAAGAACTCAAATTTTCCTTAAGTGTAGCAGTGATACCTCAATTGCAGTTGCAAGAGTCAATTGAAGAACTTACGGTTTATTCTTCACTAAATGAGCAGCGGAAAGGCAGCCGACCCGGAAGTCATCATCAAATAAGCCGCCATGATGGGTGAGTGCTCTGCGCACGCGCCGACGCGTCACTTTCACTTGTGGTTTCAAATTACATGTACATGTCCTTTGTCCTCGTGACGTCATTACCTTGGTTGTCCCAAAGGAGGTTAAAAAGGGATTGTACCAAGGAGGTTATCTTCCGTATTCTTACAGAAAGTGGTGAATGGATCAGCTGCTTGTAATCATAAGATCATAATAGCCAAAGGCAAATGTGGCCTCAAGCTGCTTCCTTTCCAATTGGAATTAGTATTATCTATAGTTAACATTAATTTTCCCATGTTTTTCTTTTATTTGTCGGTCTTTATTTAATTGTAACATTTGGTTGTTCTTCTATTTGAATGCTCATGTTCACGGTAAACGTAATGTATTTCCAAAATTATCTAAATCTGTTCGGAGCCTTATGAGGAAACTTTTGATCTGCCAAACCGATCAGAAACCGAGCATATATATCGTTTCTGACCTTGTCAAGGCCATCTATGTTACTGCTAGAAGATCCTAGAACGGAAGGGACTATGCACAATTGAGTTGGCTCCCTTTTGGTGGCTGATTAGAAGCGCCCCATCGCGTGCAGATGACGACCTGCAATTTACGAGTTAGCAAACTGTCAGCTAAGGCGGTTTTCTTCCTGATCCTTCCTTCTCCTTTCCAACTTCAGGGAACCTTGATTTGGCATCATACAATGAAAAAATTGTTGAGTATATATAGTTCTACTTGTGAAAACCATAACAAGTCGATCACAGACCTACTTTTACAATTAAACATCTCATTGTTCCTATTAAAGTTAGTTTAGTCCATAGTTAAGTTTATAGATAAGTTTTGCCATACTTTGTACCATGTACAACTGTTGTGCAATAAAGTTATTATTATTAAACAAGGTCATCAAATCATTGGTAGCAGAACTCAATCATTGGTTCCTCCCTAGAAAACAAAAAGACTACTCACATAAATAATTAGTCTTGTCCCATACGTATGTTTCTTTTTGCATATGTGCTGCATTTTACTTTAGGCTTCAGCCTCAGTCACATTTTACCAATTATAAAGATGGCACAAGTACGAAAGATCCTTTATAAATTCGATAGCTTCTGGTAATTGTGTATGACAAACAAGAGACAACTGCTTAGTTTCAACACTTGCAACTTTTATTGGTGGTAAAGATCTTTCTGCTCCCATATCAGTAACAACTACACAAGTGTAATGTTTAATAGTCTCTTCAATAGTGCTGCATGTACAGCAAACTTTTAGTATTTATCGTGCAGGAATTCACAGGCACCACACTACATACATTTGTACATTGCAACAGTGTTGTGTGCATACTACCAAAGATAAGTGCATGTTAAAGATGAAAGGAAAGCACACCTTTTTTACAAGATTTCACCACAATACACTCTGGTCTATTGTTATTTTACTTTAAATACCCACTGAAGTCTTATTGCTAATTTTGTAACCGGAGTCAAATGCAATTGCCAGTACAAGACATCACAGTTTAAACAAGAAAAGGCCTAATTCCTGTCTTACGTCTAAATACATGTATCATATTAGTTAGCATAGCAGTTAGCATACTAGCAGCTCAATATGGACTGAAAGGAAATAATTTCAATAAGTTCAAACCAATCTCAAATCATCAGCACACTCAGTGTCAACCTTACTAAATCTCTATATGATTATCTTTTTCACCAATCAAAGTAGCACACACATTATTGTCCTGCTCTCCTCCAGTTCAAATTAGTAAGAACGCACACGATTGGATACCTACATGCAGGTACCGATAACTACATTTTCACAATATATTCCTGATAGGGTGTGGCTTTACAGTCTGCAAGGTAGGTACACTACATCACTAAAACACACCAGTGCCAATCATACTCTCAATCACAGCCAACTATAAGCTGATTGGCTGATTATTCATGACTTTCAAAGCCAACTAGAAGCTGATTGGCTGATTCTTCATGTTGTTTTCAAAGCCAACTATAAGCTGATTGGCTGATTCTTCATGTTGTTTTCAACGTTCTAGATATGTCTAGTCTGATACTTCTAGTTGCTTGTTGCGGGGCCCAGTGGAGGGAGGATTGTGGGTAAGGACGGGGCGGGGTCCTCACAGGTTGCCTCTGGCTTCCTGGTCGGCTTCAATGGCTTCGAAGAGCGACTTGAAGTTGCCCACCCCGAATCCCTGCAGAATCAAGGAAGGTGCATTAAATGATACATGTACAAAATGTATGTATATGTACTACCGGTACATGACAAAAAGACAGTCATAACTGTCCTAAAATCTTACAAAGCAAGATATAACTCAAATGACATCCATATTGTTATTTACATCTTATATAGCTACCTGAACTGAAAAGCCTTTAAACTGGCATAGTGCTTGCTGGTAGAATTGTGACCAACTGTTGCCCTATACAACAATGTTACAGTGTACATGGGAAGTACGTATACCTGTACAACTAGACAATAAGACCTGCATCCTACAGTAACCCACCGTGTGGTTGTGCCTTTGGATGACCTCCAGGAACAGAGTAGGACGATCTTCTACTGGCTTAGTGAAGATCTGCAGCAGGTAGCCGTTGTCGTCAAAGTCAATCAGGATGTGCAGTTTCTAAACAGAAATACAAAACAAACAATCATCAGTATCTCTGTACCAAATTCTGGCAGATAGGGATACCACCATGGCAGTCAGCTTCTGTCTACTTCACTGATACCGGGTATGGCTTTAAAACGTGTAGGGGCCATGTGGTGTAAACGGTAGCATGTTCGACTCATGACCAATTGGTCCTGGGTTCGAATCCTAACTCATGTCACTGATCTTGTGTCCTTGGCAAAGGCACTTTACACGATTTTCCTTACTTCACCCAGGTGGAAATGAGTACCTAGCTTCTGTTAGGGACGTCCCTTGGATAGGACGTTAAGTAGAGGTCCCGTGTTTAGGGAGGGCCACAATTATACGAAACAAACACAAACAATCTACACACAGTTAAATGGAAGATGCTTAAGCGTTGCATCATGAAATTCAACATCTAAAATCCTCTGCAAACCTCGATGACATCCAGCGACTCTTCCACTTTGATCTTGGCAGTCTTGAGACGCTCACGGAGGTTCTTGTAGTACGTCTTTGGCACAATCAGGAAGTTCATTCCTCGCTCACGCAGGTTAGTGATCTACAGACAGGAGACAACATTGCATTAAAGTACTAGTATCTTACCAGCATCAAAAACAGAAATAAAAAAATGTCATTCTTTTTGCAATAAAAATTACCATTGTAGAATCAATGACTAAGTTGGAGAAAATGATATTGGCTGACAAAGTGACAATCACTGGCTACTACAACTCCATCAGAAAAAAAATAGAAATACTTATTTCTACTGTAGAGAGTAAAGCATTTGCTTACAGTGGTGATGATGTCACTTGTGTTCAGAGCAATATGCTGAACTCCTGCTCCGCCATAGTAGTCCACATATTCCTGTGAAGATACCAAAGAAGTTCAAGAAAGATGTATAGAGCTGTTACATTGCAACTGTACCTGTAAAATTGTTTAGGTACAGGTCGCTCACGTGAATCCTCTAAACAGTATACCGTAATACAAGCGAATATCAAAGACTAACCATAGTACAGTTTCTCACAAAAGGGGACTCACCTGGATCTGACTCTTCCTCTTGCCAGTTGCGGGTTCGTTGATGGGCATTTTGATGGTTTCCTCGAAGTTAGTGACCACGATGGACCGGAGGGCACTGTACTGTGTGTGGATCTGACTGTCGTCCACGGACCAGAAGCGATGGAATTGTAGAGTCTTCTCATACCTGTGTCAGAGGACGCCAAATACATTTCAGGACATGGAAAATGAGCAAGACCTTAGACACATACAGTAAATGCTTTAAATGAAGAAAAACTTCATGTGTCTTGATACTTTTTCTTGCAGTTTTGTATCCAGACCTTTCTGACATTCTCCAGAATTCTTGAGGCCATTTTGTTGTGAACAGAATGATGGTAAATGAAAAAAAAATTAATTATTTACTTACCAGTTTGCAACTGATGTCATCTCCTCATCAGGTTGGTTCCCCACGACATGGTCAATAAACTTCAGTCCAATGTCTGGCCTGTGGATGAATACAAAAGGAGAGGAGGTTTTTTAGTAATACTTGTACATGGACAAACTTTTCATAGATTGGCTGCCACATTCTCTAAAGCAAGCAGTAGAAGACAGTGTGGGTTTTTGTTACACAGAGTAATTATTCACCACTATTGGAAAGAAAATCTAGAATTCAAAACCTACATCTGTATCTGTATAGCCAGTATAACCGTCTTCCGGTGTAACACACCAGCTTTGCAGGCTCACGGCACAGCAGCAGCTGACTACATTATGTATATTACACCGAACGACTTGTTACACCTAACCCTTGAACATCTAACTCTGTTTAAAGCTATCTATGATAATGTCCCTACTGTACTTGGCGGCAGCGAGTTCCACTCTGCAATAGTTTTTTAACACCTCAATCCTTGGTGGATAACTCTGGTACTTGAAGGCATAACCAAGGACATTATACAGTATAATGTCCTTGGCATAACTATTTCTTGTTGTTTTCATATATACTGTCAGACAAAAACTACTGTACCAATGTACATGCTTGAAAAAGGAGGAGAAGAAACCATGTTCTTACAGTTTGTCCAGCAGTGTGTCCTGTGAGTACAGGGGTTTCCGGTATCCAGGCAGGAACAGTCCACTGAAGCTTCCTCTCTCCACAAACGTATGAGTTGTGTCACCATACTGTCAACATAACACATAGTATTGTCAATTAAAATGTAGTAAAGTATGATGGTAATAGGCAACATGGAGGAAACTGGCTTTTCCTTAAGATATACAGTGTACATATATATTGATATCCTTAACCTCTTTAGAAAAGACAGCACACATTACAGGCTTTTCATACAATGGCATTTGTGCCATGTTAGAGGAATGATTGTGAGGTGTTAAGCACACTTACCGTTTGGACAGTTGCAAATCTGACAGTGCCGCCATCATCCGACTCCTCCCAGATATCCTTCACCACCTCCGCACCGCGCTGTTTGGCAGACTAAGGATAAAAACAACACGTGTAAAAATGGCAAAATTATGCATCACTATTGTCTTAGCCTACATATTTGGAACATAATATATTGTCATCATTTATTATAATGTACAATCATGGTTCAACTAACAGACTTTTTTCCTTTTTTTATAGTTTGTTAGTGGTTATCTCACCTTGACAATGGCCTCCAGGTCTTCTACACTGAAGGAGACATCTTTTACTCCATCACCATGCTTGACCAAGTGATCCCCCATTTCTGATTAAAAACAAGACATACACTGATTTAGTCAGACCTATGGATGGATGGTAAATTTTGAGGTAGCTACCACACATATTTCAATAGAGGATTTAAAGGTAGACAACAAGTGCAATCAACAAATACTGTAGTCAAACCTTCATTTCCTGGGTTTAAGGCAGACTGGAACACAAACACAATCTGTGGGAGAGACATCAAAAATTAGGTTAAAAGTATGGGAGACATGTGAAAAAGATACTTTTAGACAATATAGATAATGTAGTAGTAGTAGTAGTAAGCCTTTATTTAAACTCGAAAGCTTGTTCGGTACATACATATGACCGCTTTTCAACAAGGTCGAGGGTGAGGGCGGGGTCACGGACTACAAATCAAACCAAAATATAATACAAAATCAAAACAAAATGCAAATCAAAATATAATACAAAAATAATCAAATATAAGGGCTTGAATCAAATTTTATCAATCAAAATGGTAAACTTTTTTGTTGTGAATACTAAAACCTTCCCAAGTACAAGATAGATAGGAAACCTAAGACAGAGTAGTCAATTTTAGTAAATGATAAAGTCAGGTTGAGAGAATGGAAAATTCTTACTTTTCCCTGCATTTGTTTCGATGAAAAGGGTTAGGAAAACAGAGGAAAACACAGAGAAAACAACTGAACATCAATTAACTTAAAGACAGAAAAGCAAAGGGACGTCAAATCTACATACTTAACCTAAATGTAAGATATGGTTCTCCTCCTCTTCATAACAACATTTATTTGTTTTGAATCTGATACTGAAATCTTCCAATCATGAGATGGGAGACTTCAAGTTAAACTAATTTTCACTTAATCTCCAAGCAGATATTGGGGTGAAAGATTGTTGAGCAGGGCTCCAAAGTGACGCAATGTACAAAATGCACATGATTATATAAGATTTGCACGTAAAAATACTTTCTGACTATTAAAAAAATTACCATTTTTTAACACCACAGCTGCTTGGAGATCATAATTCATCCTGTTAAATTAAAAAATGAGCGCTTCATGAACAGATGGAGAAGTTAGCGTCCTTACGTCTCCCTGCTTCACAGCATGAGACACCACCTCCCGACTGCCGGTCTCCAGACCCTTGTAGCAGTACGGCGTGAAACCCATCCGCGTACAGTACCAGGACGCTGCCTGAGATAAACACACAGTCAATCATGTTACAGCTTTTGTAACATGGAAGTTCGCATTTGTGTTGGTATAGTAATCACAGTACAATGCTGAACTTTATTCCAACACAAGGGAACACATGCAAGGATCAAATTTCCAATGACCACTGTTGCCTTCGTCAGGACAAGAAATGACCAATCACTTTGGAACGTAAACCTGCGAAAGTTACAGACATGTGGTCTTATTCACACGAGACTTTTGCACTTTTTCCACTTTGGAGGTTGTTAAACAATATAACATATTGACTGGATTCTCCATGATGAATTATGACACACCTTGGACACGCCCCCATCCTCAGCCAATCAGTGACAAGAGCCTATGTGGTACCATTTTGGGATATACCATGTTCAAATACAATTGATCAAGCATTCAATCACACTTTCGGAAATGAAAAAAAGATCTTCTCATCCCTTAGTTGAATGGATTAGCCCAGATGAATTATGACACACCCTGGACACACCTCCCTTCTCAGCCAATCAGCGACAAGGGCGTACGTGCCTCGCGCCATCTTGGAATGTACCATTTTCACATACACAACTGATTATTATCGGAAAAATATTAACACTGCAATTTACAAAGCCAGTACACTTACCTGCATGGCATTTCCAACCCAGAAGGTTATGTGATCGAAGGCGACAAATTTGCCGGCCTCCGGCTGAAAAAAGAAGAGTAAATCTGTTTTAGATAAAACTCGAAGCCAACTTCAACGTGTTATACGTTGGTCTACCAATGCCACGAAATCGATCGGGGAACGCAAGAAAACCTTGTATAAAGAACTTTTGCTGCGATTTAGGACTAACCTTGGCGCCCTTGTCCGTGTATGTGGTCTGAAAGAGAAGACGACATCATTAGTTGTGAGATCCGTGAAGGATAGGCCGAGAAAATGGCAAGATTTCGCAACCATAATCACCCAGACTGTGTCACACGTCTTACCATGTTTGCCCTTGTGGTGCTGGAATGGCGGCGTCTGGGGGTGTCACGTGATGGACTATGCCAGAAAGATGGGTAATGATGTCACAGTTAAGTTTATCATTTTTCGTCCATGATTAATCATACCAAAGCATTACACATACTCGAATATGGATATTTAAGTAGAATTGACCGATTAAAACCTGTGCATATATCAATTTTATGAAAGGGGACATATTGGCACCCCTGTAAAAAAATGATATCGTCCAAAAAAGGTCAAAAGGTGAACCGGGTGTCGAGCACGCGATCTGCAGTGACGTAGTAGAAACATACGACAGGTGGAAAAGGTTCTTTTTTGGCGTTAAATGATGGTCTGAAAGTAAGTAATGGTTCTGTCTCGTTGACAAGCTCTGCAGGAGAAGGTCCCTGGCTGGACTTCACGTGTCAAGTGTTCTCTGGACCAAGCAAAATTTACAGAAGCTTTGGTTCTTCTTGAGTTGACAAAAGTTGTAACATGAGAACTGGAATCCAACACCCCCTTGCCTTCATCAAATCGCACCAAGACGTGAAGACAATGACGAATATGCCGCAGGGTACGCCCACTGTAGGCTGCGCCAAATACGGCCAGACACGCACGAACGCAATGCTCTCAACATAATGGAAGTACTTCGCATTTATGCCGCTAGGCGACACTACTGCACTGTGCTATGAAGAGATGGAAGACGTTGTCGCACAACCCTAAATGTGTGTCATTGAAAGATTAGCGAAATGGCCCGGCTTTGCTTTACAACGAAGAAGAGTACAATACTGTTGATGTAAATAAGCACAAACCTAAACGTGTGTCATTGAAAGGTTATCGAAATGGACAAAGAATACCGGCTAATTTTGGCATAAGCCTTTGAAATATAATTGTTTTCACAAAACTTTGTACTGTACCTAGAGAGACTCAGCTAGAATATATGGAAGTATTCTTTCCCTTCAATCATCAAGCTGAAGCTCGTTACATTTTGTGGAAAAGATTTTTCTTCCCTTTCCGTTATAATTTTGATTATCTAATATATTATTTTTATAACAAAATTCCATACATATTTTTCATGCAATAATCAGACATCACATCGATACTACCTAACCCTCCCCTAAGGCCCTTGCCCCCTTCCGTCCATACCCTGAATATTTTCACCCCTTCTATCACCCCACTGATCATCCCTGCGAGGTTTTTCCAGCCTCTCCCCTTCCGACAACCGACAGATGCCTGTCCTAAGTGTTTTGACCCCTGACCTGCCCATATTTATCTCTCTCCCGTGTCCCCTCCCCTGTCCGAGTGACGGAGTATATTAAAGGTCTCCCACCTAGCGTGATCGGATCAGGACCATTTGATGATTGCAGCCTTTGAGCCCCGCCCGGTCCTAATGAAAACCAAAGCCCGACTCAGCTTCCGTCTCTTCTCATAATTAGGACCAGAAAATTCGGCGCCGCAGATTCCTGGCAGCCGTCCTGACGAAATGTTGACGAAAAAGTGATATATTTTTTCTCTCGAGCTCTCAACCTTGAACACAGCACGCTAGGCTCGTGCCGCAGAACTGGTGGCAGCTGTGTTCTGTTCGACTTGAAAGAAGAAAGCTACTTCTTTCGTTTGGCTCCTCTCTACATACTTAGTATCTTCACACACTTCTGTGGCATTAAGACATTGCACGACTAACCTACAATATCATACCTAGGATATAGGAGTTTTCTTCTACACAACCAAATATTCGTACCTGCTGACGTTTCGGTGTCAATCAGACACCTTCCTCAGAGCTTCTGACTGGAATTCTGCTTCTCACCGCTATATGTAGCTAGTCTTGGTTGTGTAGAAGAAAACCCCTATATCCATATCCTATACTTTACCAACCTGATGAAACAATTTTCGGGAATATCATATATAGATATGCACTACTTCGAATATTCCCTCTTGGACTCACAGCTTCGAAAAGAAGTATAGAAACGATAGATTCATACACAACCAGCAAGTTTATTCTCCCATACCCACAACATTAACTATACAACATCAAATGTTAAATCTACATTTACAACAACAATGTTCAGGAGTCAGGACCGTTTTTTTTTACCAAGCGCTTTGTTCACACCTATGTTTGAGAGAACACAACATCCAGTCCGATCCTTTTGCGATGAATTCTGTACGCGGTACTGCACTTATCAGTATTAGTTAATACAAAATAATGCTATATACCTGTATTCAACACATATGTACATCGTCACATTTTATATAGCGAAGTAGTGTTAAATATTAATCAATTAATTGGACATACGTTTATGATAAGTGACGAGCTTGGCACTGTGCTATAGGCAATATCAATACTTAATTATTTATTAGTTCTAGGAATCTAATCAAACTTGATACTGTCGAAATTCTTCTATCCAAGTTCAGCAGCAGGAGAAAAAGATAACTTTGTTACATGATAGCTGATAAAATCATACATAAAGATCAATGTTACTCTTTATAGGCTAACGAATAAAACTATGTCCCAGTATTTTTACCGTACATCATAGAATTGGCACACACCAGACGTGTTCAGTCTTTAGGGAAAAGTGTACACCGTAGATCTACATTTTTACCCCGTACTAATTGAATGAAGGAAACCTTCTCCATACCCCGTACACTGACATGGTATGTTTTTAATTAAATCCGAAGTCCCAAGTTGTATTTGCAAGGGGAAACGTTGCTATTGGCAAGTGGCACGAATCCAAACATTCGTTTTCCTGACATGAAGCAGTTCTTTCTTTTCTCCTTCCCGTATCGTGTGCGATTTCCTCTGTGGCCACAGAACAGAAGCGTAGAGTTTCAAAACAACCTCGGCCAAGTTCGCAGCATTGTGGGTGGCCCGTGACTCCACAAACTAAAACTAGTCTTAATCATATATCGTCTATTTCCCATTTTCTGCCAACCTGCACGAAAGAAAGGAACTTTAACAGGAAATGTATTCATCTCTCCTGTCATCGGTTTGGATATTTCAGGATGTTTCCCTCGTGTGTCTTTTCAGCAGTATGCAATGCATACGTATCGCCCTACTACTTCTTTTTCGAATTCATTCACTTTTTGAATGGACTGCCATAAGTAGATTTGCAACCGCAACGGCTAATGCAGTTACGAAAGACGGAGAATGTTTTACAGTTCTATCGGCGTCGGATATTATTAGTAGCTAGCCATAAGTTGAGCCAGGACGGATACTTCTGACTTCTAATCCAACTTACTTTACAATGTGAAACATGATGGGAACGATGCCCACCCCCCACCCCCTCCCTCCTATACTTTAATATGTATACAGGTATCATATTTACGCCAAACTTCTATTCGTCCTATAGATTACTGTAATTTGTAGAGAATCATTCACGTTGATCTAGAACGAAGGAGTCTTCCTCATGGATCCGCCCGCGCACACCCCATCCAGGCCTGCGCCTTTGACCTCGGGTAACCCCTGGCTTTCCTCCTCATGACGTCATCGAACCTCCAGTACCTGTCCCCCTTGAAGAAGTAAGTCCGTCCGTTCCTCCACTGGAGCGCGGCGTTGATGTTGTTGGCGATGCCCAGCCATGTGGCGCGAATCTTCCGCGGGAACCCCGGGTCCGCTCTCCCCGTGACCTCGTTGAACTGCCAGAATTCCGAGCCCTTGAAGACGTAGACTTGGCCGTTCCCTCCCCACACGAAGGCGGCGTCGGGTTTGAAGGGAAGGCCGGTGCGCGCCGTCGACTTCGGGTAGCCGTGGTCCAGGGTGAAGCCGTCAAATCTCCACATCTTACGGCCTAGCATTGGGGGGGAAAGATACGAGACTATTTCAACACGTCACACCTTGCAAAATTAAGAAATATCTAGATCTACAAGGAAAATCGCATGTTTGTTTCAGCTGAAGAAACCTTGCTGGAATTTGTAAATAGTACTCGTCAGATTCTCCTCTTTTCTTAGATCTTCGAGCCTGTCAGCATTCATGCATCAATGTTATTTTGAGTAACGATATACATGTAATACCATTACTACCATTCGGTGCTTTTTCACCCAGAAAAGTAACGCTAACGAAGCAGTCGCCATCATCACACACAGAGAGAGACGCCCCGCCGAAATGTCGTCTGCCTCGCCACCACCTCTGTCATCTCCCATTAGACACACCACTTTACCGTGGCTTAATTTTTCGTGTTGGCAGAAGCCTGCGGCTTTCCTTCATAGGTACAAGTACACGGTGGATACATGGGGACGCCTTATCGAGACCCCGATCTGCCCTGCAACTTGACCGGCCCGCTAGGGGGCATGGCGGCGCGGCCAAGGCTGTAATCTTCAATTTACGTCTTACCGGTTTGACGAGCACAGCTGGACGTCAGGGCGATACGGGATTGAGACCAGGGAACATGTTTCAGGAGGAGAGGCTGACATGTGGCGATGTCCCACATGCACAAAATACGCACTGTTTTATCACTTTTGTGTTGCATGTTCTCTTTTATAAAGATTGACGGAGCATGCATAAACCACATGTATTTTTCATACTAAATGTAGTATTTATCTTGTCTTAAGGAAGAAAGTGGAGAGAGCAGCACATTTCTTGGTTATCTCGTCTGCCTGACATACATGTAACTGTCATTTCTGTGTGTTATACTAGCATTGTTAGGTACTTGAAACAACAATAAACCGATTCCCTAGACCCGCCCATCCTCTTCAAAACGTAGAGTGCGAACCAAAAATAGAGAAAGCCATATGACGAACATACGACCATTCTCTCATTGGCTGAACTGTTGATTATGATTGACAGTCAGGATATCGGTCTATTGTTGTAACCTATCGACCGAACAAACGTACCCCTGAAGAAGTAGGTTTTGTTGGTGTAGATTGACGTGAAGGCGGCGTCTATGTGTCCCTTCAGGCCGGGCCACTGTTTCCTGATCATCTTCGGGTAGCCAAACGAGATGCCGTCATCGTCGATCAGCCAAAAGTGTTTGTCGCGGAAGGCAAAAGTTTGTCCTTGTTTACCTGTGAAATATTATGGTAAACAACAAATTCAGTTAGCACAAACAACAGCAAAAGAATGGAAAAATGAAAAGAAAAAAAACAGTGCTTCAAAATGTAAAAGAACACGAAAAGTAGAGACCGCTAAAAATTGAGGCTTTTCATTCTGGTAATAAGCCCATTCACAGTTCCGAATGCGCATTTGTAATCGTAATTCATTGTGGTCTAAGGTCAAAGTTTAAGGCTCTTGGCCTTTATTTGTTTACATACTAGGGGCCTTAAACATTTACATTAGACCACTATGCATGTGCGACCTTGAGTTTTACACTGGCTTATCAGTATTGTAGGACACAGTAGTACCTAAAAAGATGGCGTCGAATTTGGCCTTGCAGCCGTTGGGAGCCCTCTTGCGCTTGCGCGTTGGTCTGAGGTGCGGTTTGATGGAGTTTGTTCCGTCGTTGAGAGGCGGGGTGGGGCCGGCAGGGGGCAGGTAGTTAGCGGAGTACCTGTCGGCGTCAACCTTACCTGACGGGGTTAAGATGAAGATGCGCGAAATTAGTCAATCTTTGAGAGATTACCGAAACGTTATCAGGTACAAATGTACAATGTAAATGGATTGTGTAAGAGAACTCAATTGACTTCCCAACCTTATGCAGGAAAATTAACAAAATGATAACAGATTTCTATCGTTTGGCCCATTCTCCGATGACATGTGACATGGGTAAAATCTTATGCCGAGCATTACAGAAGACCCGTGGGTCGCATATTGAATCCTCTCTGGCCGACTAACTCCCCTGGTATACTATCCCTTTATTTTGGCCAATTTCTACTATTTTTCCAGCGATCCGCGGTGCCTGGTAGAGGCTAGTGTACAATATGTTTCTCTCAAACTCGATAGAATCATGGCTCAAACAGTACCAGTACCTGAGGCGTCGCCAAAAAAAGACTCCTTACCATACAACTGCTGAATGGCCATGACGTCATCGAATGGCATCTTGAAGTCTGTTTTATAGTCCTGGTAGTACGGAGACATGAGGGACTCCTCCACGTTAGAGTGGGCCAGTCCCAGGGTGTGGCCGAACTCGTGAGCCGCCACCATGAACAGGTTCTTCCCGTCCTTCCCCTCACTGGTCCACTTCTCCTCGTCATCAAAGTGGGCGTGGCCATTGGTCGGGAAGAAGGCGTGGCCCAGAATGCCACCTGTCAATCAAAACAGGTGTGACAGAACGATATTAGCAACTAAGAAAAGAAGCATTATTGGAAAAAGAATCAGAATAACTTAATGATAAAAAAAGGAAAGAATCGTTATTGGATTTCTAGAAAGCAAGAACAGTTAGAACAAAAATACCACATTTGACTAGTGTAGGTCAATATTGCTCATCGGTACGCGGTATATAGCTATTGTCTTTCAAAACAGCTACAGCTATAGCTATAGCTATCTTCTTTCTTTTTCAAAATGAACGTCAATGTATTTCCATACTATACCATAGGAATGCAAATTCTACCCCTTTATTTCGCCTTCAAAAAAGATTTTATACATTTGATTTACCGGGGCCATCGAATGCGTTCTCCGGGCCGTCCGTGTGCTCTCCCCGGGCGAAGTAAATGTAGAGGTCCGCCCAACCGTCATGCTTCTCTTCAAACGTCAGAGGTGAAACGTCTGCCCACACCTGCGAATAAACAAAATCAGGCGCTTTCTAACAACAGACAAGAATCGTAAAATGTGCTGTAAGTTAGACAATGTACGTAAGAACACATTCACGCAAACACGCACGCACGCAGGCATCCACACCAAAGCTTTGCACACGCACAGAGAGAGAGAGACTGAGAGAGAGAGAGAGAGAGAGACTGAGAGAGGCAGAGAGACAGAGAGAGTGAGATTGAGAGTGAGAGACTGAGAGAAAGAGGGAGAGAGGGGAGAGAGACAGAGAGAGAGAGAGAGGAGGGAGGGAGGGAGGGAGAGAGAGAGAGACTCTTACCTGGACAGCCCTGTTGAGGATCGCCCTGACGTCTTGGTACGGCAGACTGCTGGCGTTGTTGACGATATAGTACGTCAGGTGAGTTTTAGTCCACTTCTCACCTGAGGAGGCCGACAAAACCACGTAACGGCGCAAAACATGAATGGCAGTTCAGTTTTTTCATAGGAAAGAAAATAAATTAATGAAACGAAAATCAAAACTGACAGAAATGTACATGAGGGGAAAAAGCATAACTGCAGAAATTAGATGTCCATGGTCCAAATACTATACTAACTAGCTACATTTTCATATGTTCAAGGTGCTTCATTGAAGATGCTATTCATTATATTTAACAAAAATTTCTTTGGTAATGTTCAAAGTTGACGTCCTACTGAATGTAAAAAAAGACACCAGTGTTTTGTTGAAATAAATGTTTCTAAGGACTTAACGTTGAATATACTCAGTATATATACTGTTTATACCTTGAAGTGTGTACCTTTTGGTTCTCCGCCTGTCATCCTCGAACCTACTGCGCATGTCTGACGTTGATGACCTTTCACCCTTTCCCAGAAGCCCCGTGCCGACGTTGTCTTCGACGCCACAACGAGGCTGTTTCATTTTCTTGACGGTTGGCGAGTCGAGCTGACCAGTGACTGGGAGGTTGGACATCAGCTGGAAGTCCCTAAAATCATAAGAAACGTGTAATTTGTAGCTTATCGATACACTGTACGCCATACCTGTTGGGTGAGCTTGAAATTCAGATTTATAAATGTGTATGTGTTAGCAAATGAATCTAAACCTCAAGATGTAACCATCCAATATGACGGACAATGCCTAAAAGTTACATTGTGTACTAAGCTTTTATATCTTCATCAGATTTGCACTATGACTTCCAGCAAATCCCTGACAAGGCCAGTCTGGCCCTTTCGGTTGACTACTAGTATGTTTCAGAAACAGGTGGAAGCTAGAATATTGTATGACACACACCGGTACAACCGTCTACGCCAAGAATCAACGATGCACAACGGAATTCGGAAACGGGGGTCAAATCACGTCCGTAGTTTCCTGTCAGTCAAAATCCAACACGTCGTCCCTCTAGCTTGGATACGACACGGCCTACCGTTGGCAGCTTTTTCCCGCCACCCACGTTATCGAACTTGACCTTCAGTTCTCCTGGCATAAATCAACAGCCAAGGTCAAGTTTGCATGGCAGCTCGCCTGACATTTCCAAAAACTTATGGCTAAGAAACTCCTGTTTTAGGCTAGCAATCATTCTGTCACAAAGAAAGCATGTACTGTTCTAAAAATTGGTTCAGCTGTCGTTATCATTGTATCAGTATTATCTTAGTGGCCTGGTAACTCATCACTGATGTCCTGTTTTCGAAAATTATAGTGGAAAACTTCGAACACTATCAATTACATGTTGTAGGACTCACAGACTCTAGATACAGTTTCTTCTCAATATATATCCTAGGCCGTTCCAGGCTGGTGCATTTGACCGGATTAGAGAAATACAGGCTCTAAATTTAAACCATATTCTGTCGATGACAAGTTGTGATACACGAGACGACAAACAGGAAAGGATTCGGAAACCGTTTCTCTGAGAAGAAGGCGATGTAGCATTCTCTTGTCACGTTAGAGATAAAAGACAGCGTTTTTAAGCGAGAAGATTACAGACAGTGCCTGACTGTCATTAGGGATGACACACACAGCGTCCTCTTGTTTCACTACTGAGATTAGAGGGCCTTGTTTTCATATGGTCTACGTGATCAGCGTGGTCAAAGGAATTAGAACAGAAGACGGGAGAATGTTGTTTAGATCGGTGTACATCAATCTTCTACTGTCCAACACCAGACAACTGGGACATGGGGAGAAAGACATACCTTTAGAGATAGCGGAGGACTGGGATCCAACTGATAACTTTTAATAAGAAGTTTCTCTGTTCAAGAAAGCTGTATACTATATCTTCTTCTAGCTTACTTATAGATTAGTATCTTCCTATTTTTCACCGACTGGGTCCAATTTGATTGAGATTTTTAATCTCTACCTCTTGCTAAAGTTCGTTTAGAATGAGGTCATGACCAGGTAAACTTTCCCATGGGAAAGTCTTGAAGATGGTTTCAATCAATTCCATTCCCATCAGAGGCATACCTTGACCTCCACAGAGGTCACTGGGAGTATGTACCTGCTTCAGAAGATTGTGTAATGAAATTTAAATTTCCTAAACATAGTGATACGCCCCTCTGTCAGACATACGATTACTACAATAACTAATACCTAATACCAGCCCAGACAAGAAGAAATAGCCACGTCTTCAAGTACCAGAGTTACCAATCAAGGATTGGGGTGTTCAAAAACTCATTCTTTCCTAGAACTAGAGTGGAATTCGCTGTCACCAAGTACAGTAGAGTAGGGGCGTGATCATTAGATTTAAACAGTGTTTAGAGTTAGATGTTCAAGTGTTAGGTGTAACAAGTTGTTGGGTGTAATATAACCAGCTGCCGCCGCGCCGAGTGCCTACGAAGCTGGTGTGTTGCGCCGAAGGGCGGTTATACCGGCTATACAGATACAGATGCAGAACTGTGTGCTACTGGCATGTTCCTCGTGTATCGTGCATGATATAGTATATGCTTGTGTCATGTACATGTACATGTATGTTGTATGTTGATGTAGTATATTGTGCGTTACCTTATCGCCTCCTCCCAGGCGGATGGTTCGTGCTGAACACCCTGTTTCAGGGGCTTGATGTAACCAAACTTGTGCAGGTACTCCTGCAATCAAGGGATAGAGAGAACAAAATGTTAGGGTCTTACAGTATTCACTACGAGTGTGTGGTTACGTATTTCTGTTTGGACTGGTCGATAAGATCTAGATTTTCAACGAGAAGGGTTGAAGAATTTGATGACACCGAAATGACACGTTTTGCAGTGTTTCTTTTAGGTGTTTTCCACATTATCATGCAGCCAACAGAAACTATATTCAAGATATCATCAGACAATCTGTGGCACAGTCAGCGGCCAAGCGTTAAATCGTGCGATTTTACGCAGTTGTCGTAGATTTCGCGCAATCTGGGTCAATTTTATGCTCATTTTCTGCTTATATTGGCCAACTGTGCCGTCACATTCCTGGTGGGTTCGGTTTCTGTCGTCAACGTTTCACACCATTCATCATCACTCGGCCATAGGGTCACCTGGAGTTGAAATGGACCTGATAGTTTCCTCTTTTGAAAATGTTCAGTGCAACACTGCTACAATGTAGCTACCTCCGCACCCGGATATACAAATGTACATGTATAGCAAATTCTATGTGTAGTAGCAAGAATTCCATCAACGGCTCCTGCTACGACAAAAAAACGTTTTAAGACTCGTTAGACCAAGCTTCTTAGAGTAAATCCAGGAATTGTACCAAAATTACACCAGAAACATGTTGAAAACATAGGAATTCGTTGGTAACAAAGACTATGATCTTCACAAAAGTAACATCATCATCATCAGACTTTCCAGAAGGTAACCATGAACAACAATATAGTGAAGCTTCAGAGTATTTTTTATCAATTAGTTTTCCATTCCTTCTTTATTCAATTTTGCAACAGACAAGATAAAGTCCTGAAAAAACAACTCTGTCCATTTTTCCACGGTATCAGTTCCGTTTGATTGACGCGAGGAAATTACACTTATCTTGTCCTGACTCTTCTGATTTGCTGCTCCAGTTACTGTGAGGCACGAGAGACTTCCTCACACTTACCTGGTCACCAGCCTCTCCCAGGCCTGTTTAGCTGGTCTATAACGCATGGCCAACAAGGCAAAAATGACCAGGGGGAAGGCTGGTTGCCAGGCTTTCTCGCACCGGTAAATCAAACCGTTTGATCATGATATAAAGAGGGCCTGTACTTATTACGAATTACGCAAAATTTTCGCCACCATTTACGAACCAGGTTAAATTCTCAGAGTTGATTACGACTTTACGCTTTGCGGCTGATGTACTATTACGAATTACGTTGATTTTTGGGGAGGCTGCCTACGGATTACGAAGACTATTTAAAAAGGCCTGATTGCGCCTTACGAAAAGGGCATGCATGTTTGTTCTCTATTTTGTTGAGAACGTCTTGTCCAGACTTTGTTTCAGAATAACGGCCTTATACTCACTACTTCAGCATACTCTACAGAATGTCGAGTAGTTAAAATCCTTTAAATCATTCATTTGCGATTAAAGCTGTCCCCAGCACCCTTCCACACACACTGGTCAAATCAACAGGTCAATGGAACACTGTCCATGCACCCGCGAGAGGTCAAGCAGGTCACACGGGCCGGAGATAGTGACCGTTAGCCTACAACTTATAAACACAATTGCCCCACAAACTGACCACTACTCAGGAGCACTGGCGACGTCTGCCCTGCTTTCATTTAGGCCGCATTGACTTAATTTTATGGATAACATGCCCTGAAGACGCCCAAACAAGTGTGCGCGGGCGAATAAAAAAATTCCAACCAAAAATGCTGCTAAACCACAGGAATACAGCGCTGGTATTGTGAGTTTGGCTCAGTTTGCGGTAGTACATGGCGACGTTAACGTTTACGACAAGCCGGCACATGCTGGCCTTTTGCGGAATTTATGAATTGGCACTGTACTGAGTTTTTGAGTTCCGTGGAGCTTCGGCAGCCTGGGTACCATGGACTACGGAGGAGGTGATACTTTTTTGATAACAGACGAAAATCAATGCGCGCGCGGGTGTCATCCATAAAATTAAATCAATGTGACCGTAGTGTAATAGAAGGTTGGAGAGTCCACAACTTTAACTGAATTTCCTAGTAAAAACGGCAAACTTCATTATTGTGCCATCAGCGAACTTAGTATGATTGTTGATGATCTGCAGAACATTCCTCAAGTTTTTGCCACTGTGGTATTTGAAAATCCCTACCTATGATTCCTAAAGAATCTTTCTCAACCGGATCATGTTGCCGACTGAAATGCCAGTATAATGGCTGTTCCATTTCAGGCGTTTTGAGCCCATTGTAGAATTGTTTGACGTACTTGATGTTTTCGTGATAACCCTGCTCTCAGACAGTATCGTGTTGCAGTGATTGACCTTCTTCATACCAAACTATTCACGATACTACCTCTGATGTTATCATAGATAACCTTGACCTTGGTGGTCGACATCTGAACTGGAGAAGGCTGGACATCGTCAATCAACTTTAAGAGTAAGGAGAACGTACACATTTTTGTCACTCTTCTCAACATTGCTAACTTGAGGATTGAGGAGTTCAAAAATTCATTCTTTCCTAGAACTATCGCAGAGTGGAACTCGCTGTCACCAAGTACAGTAGGGGCATTATCATTAGATATCTTTAAAAATGTTTAGAGTTAGATGTTCAAGGGTTAGGTGTAACAAGTCGGTGTAATGTACAGCCGCGTGCCTGCGAAGCAGGTGTGTTGCACCGAAGGGCGGCTATACCGGCTATACAGATACAGAACTTGTAATGCTGATTTAAACATGTCGACTGGATACTGTGTAGCAGAGGCTAGGTATCAGAGGGTCACAAGAAAGGGCAATGCCCTGGAGCTAAGATCACTGCATAGCCCTTGTGGACACACAGACATGATACGTAATCTAATTATTCCTGGTGATATCAATCCATTCATCAATCAATAACCGGTATCTTGACGGGATGCACTAATCATCTCATGACCAAGGCCAGACGCTTTCCGACTAGGCGCCCTTTAAGTCGCATCCTTCGGGAGCTTACGGTTTCACTGAACCACAAAAATCCTCAGGCTGAACAGTCAATTAACTGACATTCATAACATCTTAAAAAGGCATTCTCTACTTGAGCCCTGTCCCGGTGGGTATAAAAACTAACAAAGAGCAGCTCCCTACAGGCGGTGTCGAGGTTGGGTAAGGTAAATCCGTGTAGTTCATCCCGGATAATTTTCCCCACATGGCCGGATATGCCCGGGTGCTTGTCTTGGAAACCTGACAACCTTTGAGGTTCATCTCAAGAAGGCTACCTGGACAGTACTGGTGGTGGTCTGATTCTTAGATCACTACTTTACAAACATATCATAATGCTGTTCAAAGAACATTTCAGTTAGTTGTGGAATCTTGGAACTTTAAGATATTTGGGGTAATAAAACACGAAGAAAACGGAAAATTCTGACAGTCTGACTCATTTTTCTCCATTGCTTGGTCGATGACAGGTGACATAGGCTTACTGACGCCATTGTCTCTGAAAGACGTTACATTGGATAAGACGAAAAGAAATGGTGGCACCTCTTTGCCACAGGTGATTCAAAGAAAAAATGTGTCACCTAGAGCGGTACATACGAGGAAGACTGCTAACTTGGTCATGCGATGGACACATGGTCAGTTCAACAGTAACAGTCGGTGTGTCTTAGGGATGGTTGGCTAGGGTCATCTAAACTCTAGATCTGAGCAAGTTTCCTATTGTCTTTCGTTTCCAGGTCTAACAGATTCTCCACGGGCCTGTCAGCATGCCGACACTGAGAAGGTCAACTGTAGAACCGACGGCGACACCCGATCCTGTTTTCTCTCTCACCGAGACGAGGGTAAGAAAAACATGGCTCCTCCTCCACACCTGCAAATCTCGCGTGGTTTGGCGTTGTTTATTTCGTGATGTTAAATCCTACAGTCCCCGCGGCTACCACTTGAACAAATATTATCTCTGAGATTATTCTTGGCTCAGGACCGGTAGCTTCCACCCACTTTTCTGTCCTCTTTTATCACCCGATCTGCCGATCTTTCATCCGGAGCGATTCTGGAAAAATATCCCCCGGAGGAGTAGAGGGGCTTATATCAAATCTTTTCTGAAGAAACATTCGCAGCCCGAAGGATGGAGGCAAAATTAGGATCATATGGAAGCTCTACATGAATCATTGAGTCACAGCAGGACGACCACAGTCGCTTAATCTTTCAAAATAATCATGACTGAATTCAATATTGCAGATGGAGCAAGTCTCTCTTTTTATCACACGTGAGCGTCGCAGTGGTAGCCTGGGTACCATCCTACTTGTATGCCGGGGCTCCCACACTCGCTTCCTTCTTAGGGAAGCAAGTGTGGGAGCCCCGGCATACAAGTAGGATGGTACCCAGGCTATCGCAGTGGTACTCGTAGATCACTATGGCTGAATGGTTCGTTGCCAATACTGTATTATCCCGATGTTTCGTCCTTTGCAAAATACAATTTACAAAATACAATCTACATTTTACCTGTATCGCATGAATCTGTACGGTTTCTTGGCTTTCACGTCTTTCATAGACTATAGCCTAGGGTATGGTAAACGGAAACGTAGCATGTCTTAAA
>NW_017802379.1:3379238-3381070 GCF_001625305.1 Branchiostoma belcheri | reverse complement strand
CTGACATTAATAACACGCCGCCTTGCGTGTTATCATCAAACAGCAATAAATGTAGCTCAAGCGCATTATGTTCGGACACGGTTTCACAGGTGTGTGTGGCACGTGGACCAGATGTGAGGAATGATAGTTACCCGAATCGCGGTTTGGGTGATTCCGTATAGACACGGCCTAAAAGACGTTACATTAGATAAGCGTATAAGAAATGGTGGCACCTCTTTGCCACAGGTGATTCAAAGAAAAAATGTTCTCATGTGTCACCTAGAGCGGTACATTATTGTAAGACTTATTGTAAGACTGCTAACTTGGTCAACAGTGACAGTCGGATGGTTGGCTAGGGTCATCTAAACTCTAGATGTGTGCAAGTTTCCTGTTGTCTTTCGTTTCCAGGTCTAACAGATTCTCCATAGGTCTGTCAGCATGCCGACACTGAGAAGGTCAACTGTAGAACCGACGGCGACACCCAATCCTGTTTTCTCTCTCACCGAGACGAGGGTAAGAAAAACATGGCTCCTCCTCCACACCTGCAAATCTCGCGTGGTTTGGCGTTGTTTATTTCGTGATGTTAAATCCTACAGTCCCCGCGGCTACCACTTGAACAAATATTATCTCTGAGATTATTCTTGGCTCAGGACCGGCAGCTTCCACCCACTTTTCTGTCTTCTTTTATCACCCGATCTGCCGATCTTTCATCCGGTGCGATTCTGGAAAAATATCCCCCGGAGGAGTAGAGGGGCTTATATCAAATCTTTTCTGAAGAAACATTCACGGCCCGAAGGGTGAAGGCAAAATTAGGATCATATGGAAGCTCTACATGAATCATTGAGTCGCAGCAGGACGACCACAGTCGCCTAATCTTTCAAAATAATCATGACTGAATTCAATATTGCAGATGGAGCAAGTCTCTTTTTTATCACACGTGAGCATCGTAGTGGTAGATCACTATGGCTGAATGGTTCGTTGCCAATACTTTGTTATCCCGATGTTTCGTCCTTTGCAAAATACAATTTACAAAATACAATCTACATTTTACCTGTATCGCATGAATCTGTACGGTTTCTTGGCTTTCACGTCTTTCATAGACTATAGCCTAGGGTATGGTAAACGGAAACGTAGCATGTCTTAAAATTCTAACTTAAAAAGGAGCCGACGCACTAATTGATAAATCCCATTCATGCAAATTTATGCTAATTTCATACATCGAAATCGTCCCTGATTCGAATACAATGCTACACAGCTGCAGAGTCTAGGTTGTTCTAAATTTTAGGCCCTTTTCCCACTAGGATAAAATTGTCCGGATTGAGCCGAATTATTCCGCTTTTATGATCCGGCTTCGATGATCGAGCCGATTGTCGAGCCTGATCGAAGCCGGATCAAAGCGAATCAATTCGGCTCAATCCGGACAATTTTATCCTAGTGGGATGGGGCCATAGCGATGCGAAACAACCTGGCCGGTACGGTGTGATGTTTCTCACGGCCCAAGAGCTCCCTGTAAGAATCTGGGTCAAAGTCGGTTCACGATCGCAACAGGCTCATTAATACAATGGTCTTTTTAACCATTGACAAGTATCTGCTCAACTAGGAGCTTACATGCGAATCATGTTCAAAGTAACTTGAAAGTATTCTTTCACATTTGGACTACTAAGTATTCTTTGATCATTTTTTCGAAACCTGTTCTGTGTTTAGATGTAGGTATCTAGTGAAATTATCAAGCTCTTGAAAAACTCAAACTTACAACATTTGTCATCTTCTCTTCTTACCATTAGGACAAACAATGTCCACGTGGACCTTTCTCGAATGTCTAATTGTCAACTAGTACTGTAATGTTTACGTTC
>NW_017802379.1:3305804-3379218 GCF_001625305.1 Branchiostoma belcheri | reverse complement strand
AATTACCCATAATTCAAAATTGAGGCCATTTTTCAAAAATCCCTAAAACACGATTTTCGGGACAACCGTTACAGTCATTTTGAGCCGTAAATGGGGTATGTTTGACTCTCCATGTTTCCAGGTTTGAACGAGTTTTGGAGACATGTCATATCGCCAGAAAGTGTGCATTGTGTAATTCATACTGGTGTAAAGAATCATTACAGGATTCAAGGTCACTCAAGGATACGACAGTAGCTTCGCTACATGTTACATGTCCACCAAAAATAATAGCGGACATGTACTGTCCAGGAAACTGCTTGTATCTATAGAAAAGTGTTGTTTTTTATCTGTTGCAATGCACGGAGGTAGAAAGGCTTGTTTTGCCGCTTTATAGTAAATGACCGCAGATGACCCCGAAATAGAACGCGGGTTCGATTCGAATTCCCCAGATCGAACACGATCGAACACAGTTCGGGTTCTATGACATGTGGGAACTTTGCAGCCCAGATTTGACCACCGTGTTCACGATCGCAACAGGCTCATTAATACAATGGTCTTTTTAACCATTGACAGGTATCTGTTCAACTAGGAGCTTACATGCGAATCATGTTCAAAGTAACTTGAAAGTATTCTTTCACATTTTGACTACTAAGTATTCTTTGATCATTTTTTCGAAACCTGTTCTGTGTTTAGATGTAGGTATCTAGTGAAATTATCAAGCTCTTGAAAAACTCAAACTTACTACATTTGTCATCTTCTCTTCTTACCATTAGGACAAACAATGTCCACGTGGACCTTTCTCGAATGTCTAATTGTCAACTAGTACTGTAATGTTTACGTTCTTGACATTGATTGATTTTTAAATCTGTTTTGTGTGCTTTCTTGCATTCATCCACAGGCGTCGTACTAACAGGCCAGACCCGTGTTTATCTAGTGAAGACAATCAAGGTTTGTCCAGGTCACGGCGTTTGTGGAATTATTCCTGTTAAGGGCTTAACGGTCTGCACGATTGGTGCATCAGCCGTGCCGATCTATCTGTTTGTCTGCACCCCCTCGGGCACCATCAATCCCAGAGAGCGTTGCGGTATTCCAACCTGTACACATCCCCCCAAAAAGTACAAGAGCAAAAGCTTTAAACGTTGATAACGAAATTGTCAAAGGGCTTCAATTAACATTCTTCTCCCAAGCACCGTCTAGTGACTTCACCAGGTTTTGCCCTCCAATGCCAAGAACACCCGCGTGCAAGCTTCGCCCAAGGTGGACGTGTAATGAACGAAGTACAAGTGACATGGTAACGTTGGAGCCCCCTAAATGATGTGGAATTTGCCGTATGCGTCAGTCGAGATCAAAGTTCATTGTTGGCATGTTAGTATTTTGTGTCGGTGATATTTTATACGGAAAACACCTGTCTAGTTTACTTCGGCGGTGAGCAACTCCTGGAAGTAATGGCAGGTCGAAAGCCTGATGCCTGATGGAGACGTGGGGTAATGCTTGAGATGAAGCGCAATGCTGATAGTGCCGATGTGTAGCTTCGTTAATACTCACGTTAACCTACCCTGGGTGCCAGACTAGCATCGGGCCGTTAGCCGTTTCCCTTCGGCAGCCAAGAGCCCTTCGCCCGCCTATCTAAGTTACCGCTACCGGGGAGCTGAGCCCAGGGGGAGTTTGGCCGACCAAACTCCCCCCGGTAGCGTAGGGAAACGGCTAGCGGCTCGAAACGAGTCTGGCACCAGGGTAACGTTAACCCGGATATCGCCCCTGTTCTATTTGATAGATGTCTTTGGTTCTTTTAGCTATATAAGTATTAATTAACGAAACGAAAGTTTATTGCAAATCCATACCCGAGGGCTAATTGCAAGAACATGATAACAATTAACAGTAAAAATGCTACAGCTAATGCTACTTTAGATATACATTTGTAGTTATTGTTGGGTTTGATTTCTTAGATAAATTTGTTGATTATAGACGACTGTAGATTCCCACACACAGGACCACAACAAGGCAAAGACATCTTAAACCACTCAGAGGTGACCCACAGTAGCTCTTAAAGCCAAAGGAATTTCATTAACTTTTGCAAACTCCATTTGACGCATTTGACAATCTTTCTAATCATTGTAACCAGAATCGTAAAGTGCCTTGTTGCATTCCCCTATGCCGATATAACTAAACATTGACTTGAGTTTTAAAACGAACATTGGTTATGACATGTAGACATCCTTCTTAGAAGGCGTTAGTGTCGAGAAATGACCGATAAGTTAATCTGGTGGAAGTCGGTGGGGGTCCCTGGATTAACGGGGAGCTAACACGACACCGGTGCGATTAGAGACCAGGACCAGGTGTACTCACCTGCAGTAGCTGTACACATTCATGTATCTGACTTACTATGGTACAGACTTGGATTTCTCCTGCAAACCTACAATGGACTGTTGCACTGCAGCAGGCAACACACAAATTACCTGCACCAAAAGTCCATACAAACTACATTTTTAACTAAACCACTCTGCTGGGAAGATAGATTAAGTATTTAATCAAACAAGAAACTGACTTTTAACTATTTCTCTTCTGTTTGTTTTGGATTTTACAGATGATAACATTGAAACAACTATCAACGTACAGCTCGCATACTAATACATCGACTGGTGCAGGCTATCTGCAGGTAGACATCAGAAACACCTGCACAACTCCAATTCTGCACTAAACCTGCATATTTATGTGAAGTTCGAGCCCTGTCAAACCATGTTCTTATTCGTGCGAATGTAAAATGAAACGCGATATTCCTTCCAATATGTGAGCTATTATCCAATTTAGTTTGTAATATCCGTTGCCTCGCCTCTTCTAGCCAAGAAGCCAGAAAAGGGCAAAGCGTTTTATGTGACGATGTTCAGATGCAGAACAGTTATTGGCGGTGAAGAACGCGGAGATAAAAATATCCTGACGATGGATGTGATTAGGCCATGTTGATTTGATTATATGGATGACATCCACGCGTGCATGAATTTCGGCCGTTTCCATAAAAAACGTTTTCAACCATACTGTAAATCGTACAAAACAGTTGCAAAATGAGCAAATCTATACCGTAAGTTGTAAAAAAAAGGATTGGAAAACAATGTCATAGAATGTCAAAGTCAAACGAAAAAGACGAAAGTGTAAAGAAATGGATTCGAAGAGTAGATTATTCGCCATACCATACCCTGTGCCATCTGCTCAACCTTCATGACCACGTATATTTTATAATGAAAGCTACATTTTTTTGGCCACACTTTTATTTTATTGTACGCTCGCATCAGTTTTGGGGTTCCCAGTGGATGTCATCCATATAATCAAATGAACTTTGCCTTACTGGTCTCTTTATGCTACAAGAGTTTGTTACCATTTCCCATCACCGTTTCCATAGCGCACGCCCTACCCATAATCCTCTGGGGTCCTGTTTCTCACCTGTTGCCCCCCTCCCCCAATGACCGTGATACGCCACCAACGCATTGGCAATGACCTTGACACATTCATACGAAATGTTGGACACTTAAGACATGGATTCCTCTTGCTCTAATACGTACAGACATATATGAGAAATACATAAGCTTTATTGATCAACAGTTGGAACAAGGTACAAAGTATTGCAAGCATTGGCAACAAGTATTTTCTAATTCTGAAAAAAAATCCACTGTATACACTCAATTATATAAACGTTAACCGCAACGAAACGCTCATATTGATGGCTTATCGTAAAATCTGACCTCAGAAGTAATTGCTATGTTGCGTGTTAAATGAACACTTGCCACTAAAACGTTAAAGACATCCGGCTCATAATGAGAGCCCCCCTCCCCCTTAGCGCAGGCGGTGGTCAATGCTAACTCGAGCTTGGAGACTGTTTCCATTGGGCCCAGCAGGAATTTAATTATGCCGGTAATGAATCGGACGGAAGTTCTCTTTATGGTAAAGTCTGTTTCCTTTCCCGTTGAAATTAAAGGCAACAGAGTTTCCATTTTCGAGGTCTGGGCAATTTACTGACATGAATACCAGGACTCGAAATGTTTTTTTCCTGTCACCTACAACATTGCAAGTTGTCAGAAAATTTACCTGCAATTCGGCAAAACTGCTGCAAATACTCACGCCTTCTCTAACAAAATAAGGTCTTTATCATCATAAATTTGTAATTGCTATTGGCAATTTAGGTTAGTAGCTGATGCTGCATGGCTAGATTCTTGTTTCTACTACACAGCTGTAATGACAAATTTTACCTGCAGTTTGATCACATTTTCCGCGGGTCACATGTGGGTATTTCGAGCCCTCTGACGTGACAATATATTCCCTACTACACATAACTATCCAGCAACACTGTGACGCTGCTTGAAACAACTTCGAACCTTTTTTTAGGTCCAGTCCGACTGTCGATGAAATGGTAACCGTTATTTCTAATTTAGAAAGGCTGAAAGCCCCTGCTCATTAAATATCGTACTAACAAGAAACTGTTTAGGCAGACACGGTGGCACGCAAGAGTTCACATTATATAACGAGACTATAGTTACATAATACATTCCCCACGAACAGTGGCCGACTGAGAAGTCTTCTGCCAAGTATCCAATCAAGTCTAACCTGGCTAGTAACAAAGCCGTGACTCTTTCTTCCTCTCCACAAAATTGGCTAATCAAGCCTACTTTCTACCCTCAGAAATTACATTTTGCTTGCAGTCACAGTGCGGCTTGCAATCACGCTCCAGCTTTGAACCACATCCAACCTCGCAAAACAATCCACCTTGGGACTATATTAGCCTTATTAGTTCCTTTCCGCGGTCTGTTGTTTTACGTGGTTGGCGATCTTACTGGTGTGTAGCGAGCACACGCTGTGTGGTACAACAACAAAGATCGGGGGGATAAAAGTCGTCTGTTAACGGTAGCCAGAACAATATTGGCTGGAATGCGATAGTTTGGCTGGAGTGACAGAGTTAGAACTGGCGTTGGGGCCAAGACAAGCCGCGCTCCAAGACACAAGTTTCCCCGGATCGTGTTGAGAATGTTTGTGGGATGGAAATGTCTACATTTCGCCATTCCAGAATCATGACAATCGTCAGCACCTGGGATGGAGAATTGGAGTTAAAGAGGTGCCGGGTTGTTGGCCGTCACGCAGGAAATAATCCATATGTTTCACTGTTTTCTGAACCGTATTCGGACGGAATAAATAATTTTCTCTGGCCTCTTACTTAGTCTTCTAGAGATATATATCTAAGACATTCAGCATAAAAGTGTTATGTTTTAAGTCTGTTAACCGTTCAAATACGGTGATATCAGAAAAATGTATCGACGTTGAAAAGTACACGTTTTTGTATCAGCAAACAACAATGAATAAGACATATAATGCAATGATTACTAATGGTGGCGTACGTCTTGGTATATACATAATGAGAACTTCATCTTCCCATGATTTGAATCTATATCTAACGCAAAAACGTCACACACTCATATGTATTCACATTCAGATCTTAGCACATCTTTCAAAGATAAAGAAATAGCACGAAACTATCCCCTGACGCTGAGTATCATGACTGTCCAATCAGCAACTCGACACCGAAAGAGAATTAGCACCAAGATTAGATAAAGAGCTTCAGAAAATAGGGCTTTAATAGGCATATCAGGGATGACTTAACATGATTCTCTCTTCGGAATGTTGGTGTCATGCTGAATACTACGTAATTCTTGGAGCAATCAGTTTTCTGTATATACCATATTGCCCTGTTTTAGTATGCTGATGGGGTAATGATATTGTTATTCAGTCTTGACTTTCTTTTACTTTTCCTCTGAATCGTTTAAAATCGTCTTTGAGCATGATGCAAAAAAAACGACAATTTTTGTCAATATAGAAATGTCTTTCTTACGACCGTAGAGACAGATAGAGACGTTTTCCAGACCGCTTAGCCTATGATCTCCAAGCAGCTGTGGGGCTTGGGTTTGTTTCTTTCTTAACGTCTATCTTGCGTACATAGTAAATGAGTATGACCCAGATAGACTACAATAGTAGCCGACACTCTACGTACATCTGTTTGAAGATTCACCAGTGACTGTACTAGCCTGGGTACCATCCCGGTTTACGTCTGCTCCTACAGTCGCTACCGACCTGCGCTAGCCCAGGTACGGTATGGGTCTGATTTCCGCCACACAGTCGGGGGTAGCGCGCGCGCCGCTTCACCCCAGCACCGCCTGCGATTGGGACTGACCCGAAAGGAAAACACTCGCCGTGAGACCCTACAACTCCTACTCAGTACTCCTGTCCATTCTGACGTTTAAAGAAAACCAGCTTCAAACTCCAACCGACATCCGACTAAAACTGAGCTTTCACAGCGGTCTGGTCTTTAGAGCTTAGCCATGCTTCTGCTGCGTTTCCGTTTCTTTCTGCTACCATGTCCGGATCCCCGGACATATGCTTGCTTTAAAGATCGATTACAAACATTCCTGAGGGAGCATAAAAAGATCACAGTTCAAGATATGGAGCAGGAAACCACTCTAAACCTAAGGGCAAGTTGGCAACATGACCATGTAACGCCACACTGCATTTAACAAGTAAAAAGGGGGAAAGAATGGTATGAAAATGGTGAAGAAGGTAGTCGGAAAGATAGAGAGCTGTCAGAAACCATTTCTTGGACAGCAGAGCTGCGTGCTTAGCGTGCGTTTCGACCTTGCTCTTTTGACAGGGCTCTCTATGGGGTTGATGTGTATGTATGGAACTAATCTTGGCCCTGTCGTCGGGCCAGATGGGAACCCCCTGTCAGGTCTACTGATGAATAAATCGGCAGATAATGCGATTAGATAAAACCAAGACGACGGTACGTGTGGAGGAGTTGCTAACATATCGAAAACGGCGGCTTGAGAAATTGGGTTAGGCTAAGGGAGAACAGCACAGAGACAGAGTGTGCACCGAGTGATGTCTTCCTTCTCCCAAGACATAAATCTTGGGGATATTTTGGTAGACCACAGGTGTAAGACTTCGTGTTCTGAGAAGTCTTTCGTCTGTCCGACTTTGGTAGCGGCCTGGGTGTAATTTTAGGCGACATGCTCTGTCCCGAGGAGAGAATGTTTGGAACGCGGGTGCCTAGCACGAACTTGGCAGTACACGGAGATGAGAAACAGCTAAAGTATACCTCGGGACCCGGGGCAAAATTCGCGCGCAGTGTTGACAAAAATATATCAAAACTACAAGACCGTGTTTCCCCAGACATACTTCAACAGTGACACATCCCTTCAGGGGACCGACACTCAGATAACACGTTACAAGGTACGGAATTGCCAGCGCGGTCTTCAATCTTTCAATCAAGAATGAAATAATCTCAAGAAATCATTCGATCAAAAGAACTCATACGAAAGAAAAACGGCTAATGAAAGATATCCGCACAGTGTTTTCCTTGAAGAATTAAAAACAAGATGGTGGCCTGGCCTACCTCAAACCCCGTGGTACGTAGCCTAGGCACTGATTTGATCGAACTCGACAACCTAGGATTTATACAAGGTCGTGAAATGTTTCTCCTCGCTTACGTTTTTGTCGGGTATTTTACGACATTTTCCATCCAAACTGCACCCGGTCCTTGTAGTGCAACCCTACATATATAGCACAAATCTAACAAAACTATTGATACATGATATTTGCCGAACTTACATGTGGATTCATCCCTCCGAGTCCCTTCTTGCCGCCGCCTTGTGAAGAAGATAAGATGCTGACCCAGATGAGGAAAGTTACCAGCTCCGTCGATATCGCCATTTTTAGACGTCAGTCGTCGATTTGGCCGCAAACAAAACGTTGATAAAGAGTTGTGGTCGACCAGCCTTCGTTTTTCTTTTCGCACGATGTGTTAGAAGATGTGGTTCAGTGTGAAACACGGTCTTCCTGCCTGCTACGTACTTCCGACACACTCTCCGGGTCTTGAATGAAGTACTGAAGACTCCGCCCAAGTTTGACACCTTTTGATTGGGTGGGACGCCCCCGGTGCACCCTGGGTAACTGTAAAGCTTCAATATTCAAGGCGCTTGTAAACCTACACGGGGATTAAAGTACCTGGGATATTTCAGTCTACCGACACAACCGAGGCTATCATGTGTTTGTTCAGCAAGTTTCTGTTAATTTGTCTGCTGGGCGAAACTTCGCCAGATCGAGATTGAATATGCCATCTACGGTACCTTCTCAAAAGCGCCACGAGGCGCTTATGTTGATTATTACACCAGGATGTCTCTGTTGATGAAAAGCGCTGAGATGCGCTTGTAATAATCACACCTGTTCATGTCACCTTGTGTTTGATACGGTTATTAAGGTGGTTTTATTTCATTATTTTATGCCAAGTATTGCGTCCCCGTTTAAACTTTGTATCGAGATTGATGACCATATGGATGCAACATACGATTGCTTCTCAAAAGTGCCGCCATGCGTCTATATCCATTACTACACCAATATCTCTTGTTACATTATTTCTCAGAAGACCGTACAATAATATAAGGCTACACATAGATCACAATATCAGTTGAAACGTGCATTATATTATTTCATTATTCATTGCAAATACTTTTTTGAGGAGAAAATTAGTTGATCATTTTCCTTTTTACTTAGATTTTAATGTTATCAAAATTCTAATTTCATTAAAATCTACCAATGACTGATGTTTATTAACAGCTGAATTAGATTAACGGCCAAGTGAACCTGTTATTTGGTGATCATATTTCTAGTACTAAATCATAGTGCTACATGTAGACCAAGATATTTTCTACTCAAATGATTCAAAAGATTTCAAAAGAGTATACGTTTGTCTTCGCAGATTTATTTAATGTTACATACACAGCACGCATCGAGTTAACTTGTTATGTAGAACCATCCCCATTGTTTAGTGGTACGACCTGCTATTTGAATACACGTGCAGCATGCTCAGGTGTGTGGAAACAGCTGTAAAGGTGCCTGTACTGGCGGTTAAAACGGCGTGGGGCCTCATTTCTGGTGAAGAGACGGTTAGGGAAGGCTGCAGTACCCAGGAGCTAGTGTCAATGGTAAGCTTGTCCCTGTGCATGGAGGAAGAACTTAATATTTCTTTTTCGTAATTAGAATACAGCGTGTATGTATGTGTGTATGTACTTGTCTGCATCTATTGGTAGTGGTTTATTGGTTGTAGACTGTATAAAATATGAAGGTGAGGGGTAACCACGTGGCGACTTGATAGGATTCCATAGACTGACTTCAAACTTTTTCGGCTTTTCTGTTACGGATGCGAGTATATTTGCTCTGAAAGGGATACATCTCGATACTGGAATGGAACGTTTTTATTACCATGTTAACTACAAAAATAAGGAGTAACAGTTGAATAGCATGTAACGGCAGAGCATTCGGCTCAGAACCAACAGGTCCCGAGTTCGAGTCCTGACAAGTCACCAACCTTGTGCCCTTTAATACCCACTTAATACGACTTTCCTCACTTCGCTCAAGTGAAAATGAATATGCCAGAATAATCATCATGATCGTGGGATTCCAAGAAAAAAAAACAAGCAAAACCACGTTTCTTTACACATGTTGATTTTTTTCCTGTACAGCATCATGGCGTCCATTCAAAGCTTGCTTATCCTGGTGTCTACATTTGTCATCCCTCTCGCCGAGGGCTCGCATTTCCGAGGGGGAACCATCTCTTGGCTGCCTCTGGACGCTCCTTCCGAAACTTCCGTAAGTTTGACCAAGGACATTCTACAGCTTCTTGGTTTGACAGATTCCTCAAAAAACAAATCTCAGCCGTGTGTCTATCCATTTGAGTTCATGGAGTATTTTTGGCAACGCCTGTGAGGCGGAGGTATTTTTAGGATACAAATGACTTTATCGTGTTGTGCCACATAGGCCGTTTTTAGGTTCAACCTTGGCTGGAAGAAGACGAGTGCGACCGGAACCGGATGTGACACAGCTGCTCTCCAGGGTCAAACCCTTGTCACGACCAATGAGGACCCCTGGGAGTGCGTGTCCGGATGTGCGTCATCCGGTACCGTCTTTTTGGCCAATCAGGTGAGAGAATGGTTGTACATTGGTGGTTTCCGGTAAGTTAAAAATGGTGGCAGCGGTGGGATGTTTCTAATGAACAAGGTTGGGAGTTTATATATAAAACGGTTATATTCAGACAACTCATTCATGCAAGATGATAACGTTAACTTACGATAATAAAACGGCAATCAATACTGCCTAGTGGATATGAATGTGTCGATTTTATTTTTCAGGACTACTACTGTACCGAATTCAACGTAGGTCAAAACTGGGCAAAGGCTTTCAACTCCTTCGCTCACGATTTTAGATCCACAGAGGACACATACGTCGTTGGGTAATGTTTCTTTTGTACTAATTAGAATGGCAATCCTCCCGTTTTGTCAACGCTACGTTAACGCCTGCGAAATCTTTGCGTCCAGGCCTCTGGTCTTGACGGTGTACGTATCTTTTGAGATAATTCATGGAGTTCAGATTGATGTCGCCGGGTGTCGCCCCTTACCGTGTGCAACGCTGTACTTTTTTCCCCACAGCTATGAAAGTTGCTGCTGGCTGCAGATCCAGAATCAGCAGACGGGAGTCTTTCACAACCCCCTGATTTCCTTGAGGACGACTGTAGACCTCGGGTTCAGGTCAGACACCGGCAAAGGCAACCACGCTCCAGCCACCAGCATGCAAACAACCATTCGGTGAGCCGCCGCAGCCTTTCCGTTATTACACATGCGTAATCTGGTAACTTCGAATAGCTTTTCGGTACGTTTGCGTCAGAAGTGACAGTAGGAATCAAAGAGGGCCTGTATGCCCTTTTTCGTAAGTCGTAATCAGGGCTTTATAATCTTCATAAACCTTAGGCAGCAGCCAAAAATAAACTTGATTCGTAACTAGTACTTTAGCTGGAACACGTAATTATTCGTATAGCGTAGTCAGCCGAGAATTTAACGTAATTCGTAACCGGGGAAGAAAATTTTGCGTATTTCATAATCATTACCCCCATGCAGGCCCTCGTCACTGACAAATATGGTGATACAAGAGCAGAATCTAGAACGCCCTTAACACAGCCTTCGGGTCATAATAGTCAGATAGCAGAAAGCGTTACTGTTGAGAATGTACGACTTTTACTCGTAAATAATACTTAAATTTTGGCTTCTCTCAGTGTCACAAACGGGTGCTTGGCACCGGACTACCCCGCGGGCAAGCTGGCTGTGGCGGACATCGACGGAGACACGGTGAAATGCCGCTTCGCTCAGGGAGCGACGGAGTGCGGCGAGGCGTGTGACCAGTTCCCCGGCCTGGTACTGAACGAGGTACGGTGACTCGGTCATAATCATCCTCATACTTTATACGTCAGATGGATATTACAGCGACTTGCGGTCACAGAAGTATTTGTAATCCCCCCTTTATATTCTTAGATATCGTTTTTATGAAAGTACTTAGCTTCTTTTTCTCTAGGAATTCTATGAAATTAAAACATTTCAACTGATGTAAACGTCGCGACTAAGACGGTATTTCACCTAATGTTTAACCAAATCGTGTATTCTACCTGCACAAATGATAATGTGTAGTCGAGTATATGGGCGACAGCTGTATCTGTATATGCCGGTATACCTACGTCCTTTTATTCTTCTATCCTATCCTATTTACTTAATGTTAATCGGTATGATACACGAGTAACATCATACTGATGTAGGCATTTAGCCCCATAGGCATGAACATGCAAATAAAGATTCATTGATTGCCGATTCATTGATAATGGCCTTTCAGGACTGCTCGTACTCGTACAACGGCCCGGCCTCCATCACCATCAGTTCGGGGACTTCTCTGTTCTTCGTGGTTGCCGTCATGGTTGAAGACTTCCCCGTACAGACCATCTTCCGTCATAACCAGGAAGTCCCGACAACACAAGCCCTCAGCAGCGTACCCCTCCAGTTCCTGATAGAAGGTAACCATCTGTATAATATGACAACCTTGTTAGATCGTGAGACCTTATAGGCCGATTCAGAATGTCCATCACAATTAGAAGTTTAACCAGTGAGTGACTGCATTTCCGTCAAATATTTGCATTTGGATGTTTTGACCGAGGTGGGTGGGGCTTCAGGATCGGTCTATTGATAGTAGCTGCATTTTCAGTTTGAACAGCTAGTTTTGCTTCGATTCTCACAACCGGAGATGCTTTGTGTACGAAGTCAGAAGGACCATAGATAATACAATGTTGGCTTGACATGCTGTTGATTGTTGGTTAAAATACAATCATTCTCGCGAGACTTAATCCCGCGAGATTTGTGACAAGCATTCTCGCGATAGCGACTAGCCTAGCCTAGCCTAGCCGAGTTTTATCATAGTAGATGTATTTAACGTATAACGTTGCATTTATATGTACATTCTAGTCAAAAATGACCCTGGTGTCCTCTGCGGCTCGGAGCCCATACTGACCGGTGCCACCCCGGCCCAGGACACCTGCCTGCCCATCCCGGACAGTGTCGAGTACACCATGACTGTCGAGGCTCAGCCTGTAGCACCTGCCACGTAAGACTTGAACTAAGAACTTCTTCATGAACTATGGACGCCATTTTTGTTCCCCCCTCGTTTTCGTAAATGTTGTCAACGTATTTTGTAGAGAAATTTGAAATCGCATCAGAATGATTTTCTATAAATATGACTATCATAGACGCAACGCATTATTCCAGTTTAGTTGTTTGATAGATTCTTTATCTAAAGTTTTCAAACCATTACGTACTTCACCTTGCTGTTCACATAACTATAGCTACACTTGTAATTTTCAATAATCATTTTCAGTATTTTCTATAGGATAGGTAAGAAGGAAAAAAATCTGAAGGTACATATAGTATGTTTCACGGTAATGAAACATACGCCAAAAAGGTTGCTTAAGCAACTGGATACGATTTTGGAAACGGTCAGACCGTCAGACGTTTCGGGCAGCATCCACTACCTTTCGTCAGTGTTTATCTAGCTGCTTACAGTAACTGTTTTTGGCGTATTACCGACGTAGTAAGGAAACAACTTTGTTGTTCATCAGCCTTGCAGAGATTAATGTTCTCGGACCAAAGGGCATGACGAAGAGCGCCCTGACCGTCACTGGTGACATCTCATCCACAACCATCACGTGGACGCCGGCGCCCGGTCAGCGCGGACCCCACATCGTCTGTTTCTACGCCGAGGACTCCAACGCAGTGCAGTCGGACAGGACATGCGTCTCTCTCATGGTCGGAGGTACTGTGCTCATCGTTGCTTACCTAGCCCCCTCAAAAATAGTTTTCACTCTCGTTGACAAAAACGTAGATCAAGAGGCTTCAAAAGTGGAAGCAATTCTATGGTAATCATTGCTGACAAGTGTGCGCTAACGTTTTCGTTAAACCTCTAAGTTTACTGAAATTGGTAACAGATGAGTTCTGGAGCTTCGGATAAGACTTCATGCTATAATTTACGATTCCTTCCACCATGGCAAAGTTTAGTTAAAGTTTAGTTTCTTGAAACAGCTACTCGAAACTGGAGATTGTAATCTGCAGCTAGGTTCAGAAACAACATGTCCTGTTGAGGTTTGACGTTGTTTTTTTTCCTGTTAGGGAGCATCACCCCGCCTGCTGTCGATGCCCCCACGCTGATCCCTACACCCGGCACGGCCCCGACAGACTATCCCTGTGACACGACCCTCCGGTTCAGCGCCACGTTCGACCAGCTGGTAAGTACCTACCAGGAAAACACGCACACAAACGTCTCAGGGATTTGTGACGTCACGAGTGGTCAAAGGTGCCCAGAAGTCGATACCTGCCATCGTCTATAGGACAAAGGCTACCATTACGAGCAGGCGCAGAAGGTCCATTTTGCATGATCCAAACCAACTGTAAACAGCCTTTTTTTTGCATATCTTGCAAATCAGACTTGCTACTAGTAATTGCTGGCATTTTGGAGCTGGAGGGTTTGTGCCGATTCAAAAATAAGAATTTTGGGCTAAATATGGACAACTTGGATGCCGAGGTTCCCTGTCAATGTGAGTTGTCAATAGTTGAACACTCAAGTAGGTGATTTTTGACAGATCGTTTCTTAGATGTTTACCATATATTTTAATGGGAGCTCGAAATGGTGTGCTTCACTGATAACATCGGAAACTTATTTTCTCCTAAGGTTCTACCGCCGACTTCTGACACCTTCATCATCTTCTACGACTCCACCAACGCGGAGTTCTACAAACACAACACGAAGATTCCCGACGGGCAGCCCGCGCCGGCCCAGTCCAACACCTACGTTTTCGACGTGCCGGCCAACACCTTCCAGCCGCTGGGCACCTACACCATAGCCATGCAGACGGGCGCGCTGGAGGGGGTGACGGGGTGCGGGGCCGGGGCCGGCGTGCAGAGCGACGCGTACGAGACCGCCGGAGGCACCTGGAGTTTCACCTGCAAGTTCTACGTCCCCGCGCCGGTCACCACCGCCCCGCCTGGTAAGTTTTCCTTCCTTCCAATTCCCTCCTACCAATTGTACAAGGTTCTACCTTTTCGCCCCTTCCGAATTACCAACTGTACAAGATTCTTCCTGCTCGTACTCTTTAAGCAGAGGTTGGTGAGGAAGATACCTTTCGTATATTGCCGCCTTTTTTTCTGTCGCTACCCCCACCCCAACAGCTGACAGGAAAAAACGGGGCATACTTTGAAACGTAACAATCTTGCCTCCAACCTCTGCTTGGAGGGTACCTCTTCGCCCGTCCGCACGGTGAATCCCGACAGTGTGCATTGTACTGGTAACACCGAAGATTGGCCACCTCTCACTTTGTTCCTTCTCCCAACTGACAGCTCCACCTCCAGCGACCACGGCAGCGGCACCCAGCGCGACAGTGCGGGTCGTCGGCACGCCAGCCCCGGGCGCGCTCCCCACCATGCCCGTCACCGCTATCGTGGTAACCTGTTCTCCTACCAGCATCACGGTACGTCATGGCGGCAGCAACTGAGCTGTCGTTTCCACTCTCCTTGCCACATTTCAGATTTCTTCGGACGTCATTTTTTCCAGTCATAGACTCGCTTTACTCTAAAGTTTAAAGAAAGTTACTGATCAGCATAATTCGTCTACATATAGTGCGATTGCAGTACGTACAAAAACCACCTGTTGAACTTTGAATGTACTGGGACGGGACGGGACGGGATGTCATCTCCAAATTTTTCCATGAATGTACATCTTTTCTTTTCAGGTTACAATTCCGTTGTCTGAGATTACCGGCGTGAACGCAGCTGATATCCGGTACCGGAGTGCTCCATGTTTACCGGTGGTCTCCGGAGACTCCGTCAGCATCACTACCGGATTTCAGGAGTGTGGCACTACCATGACGGTACGTCAGGAGGCGCTTCTGTAACACGTACAGAAAGTCGAACGGATCTACTGTAATAAAAACCCTCTTGGCAGTGGTCTTACTGGTTTACTTAATCTGAAAATATTTAATTCGCTTCTAGATAGAAATCTAAACTCGTGACCTTCTCAAATTTGTTTTTGTTCTGTCCTTTCATATTAGACCCAGGGAGACGAGCTTGTATACGAGAATGAGATCCATACAGAGTTTGCAAGCACCGCCATCCGAGGCAACAGTGTGGATGGTAAGCAAACTTGTCATTGGTTTTAAGATGCATTTCTACCCCCTGAAATACATGTATAAACTGTACCAATACTCTTAAATGAAATAAAGCGGATTGAAATAATTCCTTTGAAAACGTTTTTACTCCGTGAAGGTATGCCTCCTGCAGGGGTATTGTGGCCAGTTGGCCATGGTTTTTAGCGTTCGCAGGTATAAAACACACGGTTCCCTTTGTTTAATCGGCATGTAATTTTACACGTCGTCTGTCAGGCATGCCCATGATGCCCGTATTGTTTTTACAGTAACTGTTTTTGTGGTCAAATGTAATATTTCAGAAGCACCCCTACATTTAACAGTTTTTTTGGACTTGCCGCAAATAAACCGTTGTTTTGTACAGGAAAGGTTGAGTGTGCGTACGACAGTAACACGGTGGTGACCGGGAAACGGTTCAGCGCGCTGATGGGGTCCGTATTCGGCAGGAGGAGCAGCGGCCAGTTCGAGTTCTCCTTCGACTTCTACACCGACAACACCTTCAGGTGAGTATACAAGGTCAAGGAACACATGTCAACCTACAAAACAGATAGGAAAACAAGTTTGCTTTGTGAAAATGTAAAAAAAAAAAAGGAAACTCTCAATAAGGCTTCTTCAACCATTAAAACTTCACTCGACCGTCGTGCACGTGCGCATTCGAGGGTAAAGTGAATTCAAAAGTATGGGTAAGCTATATCATACTGATAGACCTTCTCTATATTTGATAACAGGTTTGCGATTGCAAAACCTATTCTGTTTGGTGTCGATCGACAGGATTGTTTTGACTTTGACATTTATGTTTGGGAATCCAGCACGGCCTTCACCAGCTATCCCGTGTCCTACCATCCTAACCAAGAGATGTTCATCGGCGTCCACCTAGTCTCGACCAACACGGACCTCGTGCTTTTTGCGGACAACTGCAAGGCGACACCCGGAGTCGAGTGGGACAGCTCGCCCAGTTACACCATCCGCGAGAACGGGTACGTAACTCCGGGTCAGTTTGACCAAGTGGTGACAGTTCCCCAGCAATACGTTTGACGGCGTTCGCTCACAATAATAAGATCAGGCTCAACGGACCAATATAATTCACGTCCTCCACTTTTGCATGTACTTAGGTGATTGATTCTAGATCTACTAGCACAGCTAGGTATACGCACTTTTTTCGGTTAAACATCAGGTTAGGGGCCATGTGAACACTTTACTGTAAAATCGTTGACTAAATGTTGTATTTCGTTTCTCCGTTCAGCTGTAACGTAGACCCTCTCCTGACCTGGTACGAACCGGCGGACGCTGCCCGAGCTGCACGGGAGGAGAACTTCGGCATCGTGGTGTTCCGCTTTGCGGACTACTCAACGGTACGTTCTGTTTGCCATGTAGCGAAGTGACTTTGCAACATGTGGCGAAACGAGTAGCGAAACGACCTGTAAGCTCACAAGTTATAGTAAGTAGTTTCATTGATTCCTAAACGTTCTTGCATCTGGACAAACACAACTGTGCAGTTGGGAAAACTGTTTACAAAGTTAAAACCAAGTACGAAATGTAAGACGTAATATATCCAAGAAATTGATGCTAAATGTTGCATCTTTGGAGATACCCTTTTCTGTCTCGTACGAGACTTACAACATTGACCGTAATCTGTCCTATTTTCTACAACAGTTGTATATCCACTGTGACGTGGTGGTGTGTGCGGCAGCCGATACCAGCTCGTACTGCGCCACCGCGCCCGCGAGCTGCGGCACGGGTAGGAAGAGGCGAGACGCGGACGTGATGGACAAACTGCACCGCTTCGAGGTGACCAGCGGCCCGGTCAAGATCATCAGGGACGACGGAGGACATAATAACAACCGTCAAGGTAACTACGTAGTCTTTTACGCCTCAAAAGTTTCTGAAGCAACTGTGGATATACACCTGGACGCACGTAGTTGTGTACCCAGCGATACACACAAGTACCGCACAAGGTAGTAACACTCTGTACGACACTATTATTGTTTGTGCAAGCCATGTAAGATATTCAGCGGGTAGTCATTATTTCCAGGGTACTATAGTACACAGTACATTACCATACATTGTCAGTGCTGCTACTACATATATAGGACTGGAGAGAATCAAATCAGTACATGTAAAATCTACCATCTCTCATCGCCTTGTTTATTTACTTCTCTAAATCCAGCCCATGGCGACTGGAAAGAGGCGTTTTCGGCGGTTGTGTCCCCTCCCGTGCTCGGGGTCCTGATGGTGTGCCTCGGGGTGATCTTCCTGTCGGCGGCGGTGTCCTGTTACTACCTGCGCCGCTACCAGCAGCTCTACACCACGGTGTTCGAGACCGACCACTTAAAGCCGTCTATACTCTCATAGACACTAAAGTATCGTTGTACACTCTGCCAACAAACAACTTCGTATTGTCATGAGTTGGCTGTACTAGCGGTGGAAATTAATTGAAATATTATAAGAAATTTAATACAAAGGCTCCTTCGTCTATGACTTTGTGATGAACGTCCAAAGATTCATATATTGAAAGATTTACATGTACTTGTGACAAGATCATATGCATATCAATAAATGGGCAAAGAAATCGATCCATTTTTGTTTATTTACTTGTAACTCTGAGATGTATTAGTGAGCGTGTATATGTGGTGTGTGCATGGGCTAGTCCGTTCAGAAGGTTGAGGGCAATAGTCCTTTTCTAAGGACATGTAATCATACAGAAATTTGCACAAGACCCCCCTCCACCATCAAACGGATTCTATGTTTTACTTCACAAAACCAATATTACTTTTAGTGATGGTATGTGACAACCTCCAAAACGTTTTCATGTATCTGGTAACCCGTCATGAAGTTTCATTACTAGGAACGAACGACAGAAATTGAAAACTTAAAGATCTAAAATTGAAGAGAAACAACACCTCCAATAACCGTTTTATTTGCCTCAGCCTCGGTCATGAGAATGGGAAGTCATTTCAACATGTGCGACAAGCATGCCTCCATTGCAACCCGTCACTACAACACTTGGAAAAATATTTTTTGTATCAAACGTTAATGAGCCATTTGAATGACATTCGACAAAAGCGCCGTTGATATAACTTTGCACTTTCATACACATGAGACATCTAGTACAGGTACAAGACTACATGTTTTCGGAACGTTGAATATCGGGTGTTGACTATATTGCAAAGTCTAACCAAGACTTTAACCAACATCATGTCTCCCGACATCACGTTTTCTGAAAGTCACTTGACTTGAAGGTGGGTCAGAATACCTGACGAAGACTGAAGAATTGGTCGACCAAGTTTTATTTCTGTCCGTGATTTTTTTCAAGACTTCATATTGCTTAACATCAGATCATAAAGTTGGCAAATTGGAATTATCACTCGCAACAGAAGTTGTAGTCCGTGGGATCGTCCGGAATGGGCGGTGGCTGGTTGGGCACGGGGATTCCCTCTGTGTCCAGCAGGGCCAACTTCATCTCCATCCCCAGAAGGATCTCCATGTCCTTCTGCGCAAGCTCTGACGTCATTTCCTGTTCGAGAAGCGCCCTGATCCCGTCTGTCCACAGGTCGTACACGTAGTCATTTGGCGCCAAAAAGTTCAAAGACGCATCGGGGTCGTACAGGACTGAAAAGGCCAGCGGCGCTAAGCTCTCTTTCTTCTCCTTCTTCCCTTCCTTCATGATATGCGGACACTCCTTACCAACGGCCAGCCCCTTGATGTCGGAAACAGGTAGCATCTCCGGCAGCATTTCTACAGGAAGTGGCGGTTTTGCTGAGTCGGGGACGTCGCCCCAGTGTAGGCACTTGTGGTTAGGCGCTAGGCGGCAGTACCAAAACTTGTCCTTGGACCTTCTAGTCGTCACCTTGTTGAAGATGGTCCCTTCGACCAAGGCGTTGAGACGATGTTTTCTGACCAAGTCTAATACCTGGACAAAAAAAAGACGTTAAAGTCACCAAAAAACCACGCACTCGACAGTAAATGCACACGCCCCAGAGGCGCCCCCAAAAACGATGCCGAAATGATGTCGCCAAGAGAATGCATTTTATGTGCCATTTTGAGTAGATGCTGCAGCAACCCTGTTCTATGGCAGTAGTGAACCGCCCCCGGCCCGTTCAACATGAGATGGCACAGCAGTTCATTCATTAAAGGCCTGTCAGGCAGAACCAGTGCCACTGATGGATTTATCAAAGTGACAAAAGCAAAGGTCAGGCTCTCAAAAAGAATTGTCCCGACCCGGTGGACCACGATGTCGATCTAATTTTTCAGCTTCTTCTTTTGTTGTAACCGTCTACTAATGCGACCTGAATACATAATTACTAAGAAACGAGGCACGGTGGAAAAGAGGAGAAAATGACTTCCATCGATTTTTGTCGGTAGAACAATTTGTTGTTACGTGCCGAGCGTTTCATACTGTTTGTATCACATTTGATCACAAAATTTAACATGAAATACAAAGCGATGGCAAGTCATATCTTAGCATTCGTATTGTATATTAGAGAAGACCAGTTTCAATATCTCAAAAATATGATACCCGACGATTTTAATTCAAATCTTATCTCTAAGCGACACTTGATTTCCGTATGGTAAATCTGATATAACGACGGAACATGAGCCGCGTTTTAATGGTCTTCAGCAATATGACTTCGTTACAGGTTCCTATTACTATCATCATCATAAAAACATAACGTTAAGCATCGTACTTTATAATACAATGAAATCTGTCCAAGTCGGCTGCGTAGGGGACCGAAGAAAAGTGGTCACCTTGGACAGGTGGTCACCTTTTGAAGAGGGTCGCCTCGCAATATGACAGACACAAATTTTAGTCGAGATATTTTAATGTCAAATGCTGTAAGTATCTTCAGTTTTGTGGTGACTGCATGCATGTGGGGAGGGTGGCACATGGCACAATTTATGTCAAACAAAAACATCATCCAGCAGCAGTCAAGGCAAACTGGCTGGTTTCTCCATGATTTCGCATGTTTAGTTATCATCAATAATGGGCACCAGCGACATTAGGGAGTGGGCGGAAACTGCGGAGGATGGCACCCAGGCTACCTCCTCCTTTGACACCCTCATACGCACATACCTCTGGCCGCTTGTCCTCCCGAAGCTCACAGAAAGGTTCCAGATCCGTGTTCGTCTCCAACATGGAGGCTCTCCTGTCCTGGAGGATCTTGATGATCTGGTGATAGTCCAGCTCCTGTAAGATGGCCCGGAAGCGGTCCATGGTGTCAGGTTTTTCTGACAGTGCCAGTGTCATCTGCTCTCTCACCACGTCCATAACCTGCGAGACACACGTGGAAGAAACCGCAGTGGGTTTAAATTTATTTTTCCCATCGTACGAATGATCGATGTGTACACCTATCAATGCAAACCCTTGCGTAGGGCTGGAAGCATACGATGCAATCTACCTGCTAGATTCTAACCACTTTAGAGTTTTAAAGGAAGATATTCCCAGCGGTATAATGAATAAACACAGGCATTTCGAGATGCTTTATCCTACGTTAGAGAGCCAAATTCGGTAGCAGAAATTCTTACAGTAGCCTCGAGCGGCCTCCATGCTACATTTACGATCATTCGGATTTGGAGAGCTGGCCCCTTGCTTTGAAGATTTACTACGATAAGTGCTGAGAGGAGTAAATACGGTTTGTCAGAAATGTGCTTTTGTTGTCGGCCATACAAAGAACTTCTCTGGAGTGCTTTTGTTACGATTGCCTTGTGAGTCCTCACTCAAAGAACTCGAGAAGACTCGAGATGAGAGCACGAGAAGAAAAGAGCGATGGGACGCCGGAGGGTCGATTGACAAGGACAACAGAGAGGCATTAACGGTATTATCTCTAAACGAATAGTCGCTAGACGGTTAGTATAAAGACACACTGGAGTTGATTCGATTTGAGGGTCTTCAAGTACATACAGATATTTATTTTGTGAAGAACAATTTCTGTGTTTTTGCAGTTAATTCTGTCCTAAGTTGATACGAAAATGCCTTTACACATACAGATTTTCATATTTTGGCTGACAGCTTCAGCTTACATCTGCAAAAGAATATCTATCTGATACGTACATGTATAGCACCTATGATGCTAAATATTTGTATCATTCTGCTTTGTTGTAATTTGTTCATTATAATGTTCAACGTCGTCCTGTCATAGTCTTCATCCATAGCGCGCATCTCTCTCCAGGTCTTGTTCAGCAGCTGGATGCAGATACAGAATAACTCCTCTAGGGGGCTCTCCTGGGTGAACAGCATGGGGTAATACTCCGTTCCCGTCTCGGAGGGGAGTTCTCCGATCTTAAGCATCTTGCACAGCAGTTTGGTCATATCAATGGACGTCCGTGCGAACGGACACACGTAGTTGTCCTGCCTACACGAGTTCTCCAACACAAGCCTGGTAAACGAGTCCGGATAATTCGCGGCGAAGTAGACTATACAATCCAACGCAAGGACCCCTGGCGGTCTCTTTGTGAAGTCCATCAACGGATTGGCGAGATTCGAGAATCCCAGTTTCTTGAACTCGAGTTGCGCTCTGTCGGAGACGCCTCGGCCTTTCCTCGCCTGTGTTCGTGCGTTTCCGCCAGGGTTCGATGAGGAGCCGAACGCTTCCGAATCGCTGTCTCTTCCGAAGGCGATGTGGGAGAGTTCGTACAGCTTCTCCAAGTGTGCGGTGTCGCTCGGGTTGATCTTGGTGTACATCCGGTCCTCGTTCAGGTTCATCATGAGGACCTGAAGCACGTGGAGCTGGTGAGCCATTTCCGAGGACACCTCCCGTCTGCCTCTGATGATGTAGTTCAGCATGACCGCTCGGATGTACTTGAACTGTAGCGTCTCACCGATCTCTCGGGCCTTGACTTTGGAGGACCTAGAGACATATATGGTAAAGAAAAAAAATCAAAGAGGTCATCCTAAATTGAGGACGCATGGTGTTTTTTATGTTTACCGAAGGAATTGTTTCAATTCCTCTTCTTTCGTTCCAAACACTGACCTCTGACCTGGTCAATGACCTGATTTGTTGACGTCTCTCACCATGGTAACTGACTAATGTTGGGTTACATAATGTTGCAATTTTATAGTAGGAGGGATTTATACTCCTGTCTGACCATATGTATGAATGTATTTGAGTAAGAATTAACAGAGCAGACCATATGTGAAGATAAACATTAAGCATTTGCTTTATTTGCAAATGTTGCCTGTCTAGTTTAAAGTATAGTTCTTAGTACATGCAGTAGAGAATTGTGTATTCACTACGGCTTGCGCTTTCAGCTAAGTACTCCCAGGTCATTAGTAGTTTTGACCAGGTCATACCTTCTCTTCCCAATAAGTGTGTTTGAGTTTGAGTTTTAATGGTTTGACGCATGAAGCTCCCCATATACGTAGCCGAAGGCTTAACGCCCTCTTTCTAGAGCTAAGAACGATCTGGTCCCTTAACTGCATGTATAGTCCCTTCTAGTAGAGTCCACATCAGTGTATCTCAAATTACACACGTGGAAATATTTGAAGAAATAACGATATACTGTAACTGGATAATGGACCTAGTACTAGTCACCCCAACTGCAAAACACCGTAAATCATGATACGATACAAGCCATATACATAGTAACAACCAACGACTGATTTCTCTCAGCCCACGTACAGGTCTGAAGTTCAATGCCACTCAGATTGAATAGAAATAGCCTGTTCTGTATGAAATAATACTCCTCTCCAGAAATCTACTTTGTCTAAAACTGGTTCTGCGAAACGTCGTGACATTTCAACAAAAGGTCCCAGAAAAGGCCTCGCGTTAAAAGATCTTAGGCTTATAAACGCCCCTCTCTCACTTTGCAGTCCGACAACCTTTACCAAAATCCCTTCCTGGGCGATTTTCTTATCTCTAAGGCTTAACAGTGCCTCCAGCTGCCCCACACTGAGTACCGGTTATTTCAACAACGGTGATCCCTGGCGTCATCATTACCATGGTTACCATCGTTACCATGGTAACGGCTGTGTTACTGACAGGAGCCGAGGTCCTTACCTGAGCCACAGGGCGTTAATGAGAGCCACGGCATTCAGCTGGACCTCCGGGACAGGGCTCTTAAAGTGCAGGGTAATCTCCTCCACTGTGATCTGCGCGGAAATCGCTACAATACAAAACGTACAGAAAACCATTAGAAGGGAGCTGAAGGCTTTTCTTTTGTTTTACGCAAGATGTACATGTTTGCGACAGCCCCGAGTGTGGATTTGTATGGTGATGGGTTGGATATGGGTTTGGTACATTCGAACAACGGTTACATGGGTTGCTATTGCAAACGTTAACTTGATCTTTGCGCTTGATAATTCATCCATCCATCCATCCATCCATCCATCCATCCATCCATCCATCCATCCATCCATCCATCCATCCATCCATCCATCCATCCATCCATCCATGCATGCATGCATCCATCCATCTATCCATCCATCCATCCATCCATCCATTCATTCATTCGTTCAATCATCCCTTTTAATCGTAATCGGTTTTAATTGCATCTTTCTCCTCCTTTCGATGACACATACCTTTGTAGAGATCTTCGCTACTTAATATAGCACATTCCAAGATAGCGAGAGATCGTTGCAGAATCATAGCCTCGGCCGGGGTGCTTCTTAGGACGTACCCGATGATCTTCCGTATAAAGTCGTCGCTGAATTGCTTCCAGGGAAGGATGCCGTGGTCCATGAACTGCAGAAAGGCTGTCAGTATGTAAGCTAATGCCTCTCCCGTAGCTGTGCCCTCTACCACCATGTCAACTAACAAGGGCACGCCATTGCGGTACACGAATTCCGTGGCGAATGTCGTGTCAGACGAACCGCGCGCTAGCTTCATCAAGGCGTCTTTGGTCGGCAGGACGAGGATTTCTCGGACCGTCTTGGACGGGGAAGTCGTCAGGCGCAAGATGGCGCCGTTCTTAATCTCCGCGCGGTTCTTTTCCGTGATGTACGCCTGGGAGCCGTCCGAATACTGCAGGGCGTACTCCTCCGGGCTCTCCAGGCCCCAGTGATCGCACAGCTTAGCGATGATGTCCGGTAACGGCCTCCGTTGGTTGAAGTCCAAGAACTGGGCCACCCGACCGGGCATCTCCACAGCCAGCTTGACGATATCCTTGGAAACCGGCATGTCGTCTCTTGAACTAGACTTTACCCCGTCTTCCTGCAACACTTCCTGCCTCCCATGTGTTTCTGGAAGATATGAGGAGGAAATTTCAAAACAAGACGTCACAAAGTCAACTACCGTGAGAAGCAGACAGACACTACCAGTCCCTAACTAGATAACAGCAAGAACCGAAAATGTACCCACCTACCGTGTGTGTTAATAGTACATGGAAGCATATGCGGGTTTTGAACCTGGTATAATTGGGGGCATTCTCAGAAATGGCTTCCCATGAATAAAGGCCGTGGGTTCCATCCACAAAAAGACACACCGGGGGCCAGAAGTGAATATTCAAGGCTATTCTCAGAGGCATGACGCCCGGAGCAGCCTCTTTGAAGACTGACGCCCCTCCTAGCACTAGTCTCAGTGGAGTTAAAAAACGAGCACGCCAGACAGTGTGTCGTGTATAGATGAGTATGATTTGGTATAGAGGCACCAGAATGTATGATGATCATGATGTATTTTGCATATATGTTTTATGGCCTTGAACGACTTTTAGGGATAGTTTTTCAAGTACCATTCAAGGAAAGGAGAATAATGCTTACTTGTACTAAGTTATAGATGTATTGTCGTTATTTTTAGAAATAATAAAAGAAAAAGATCGACAACCTCGATACAATCAGGACGTACTGGGATATTATCACGTTTCCCGGAGTGTATAAATTGCCCGTATGCGGGGGAGGGTAGTAGTATTTGACTTTCAGCTGCTGCAATCATGTAATGGCGCTGTGCATTTGATGACTGCAAACATGCCGTCATTTGGCTATGATCAATGACAAACCCTTCCAACAACCATTAGTGGTTTGTCCCTTAATAAGTTAGGCAGGTCCTAATTAAACCCGCACTCCATAAATTAAATATAGTGGATTGTCCCTCCCGAAAACATCACCGTAAAACTGACTTACTCATAGCCATACCGTAAAAACGTACGACGTATGTGTGTAAAACGCATTACCGTTAGGCCCGGGTTGACTAACATGTTTCACCGCCAATCGACTGAGGCAAGTCTCTGATTATCACGTTCTGAAAGAGTCTGAACGATTTTCACTTACAGTCGCCACGTTTAGGATTTAATCTTTTCCCCGTATCGTACAGTGATGGACACCTTTGTATGGAACTGGCGCCAAAGGAAAGATGGTGGCTACCCCCGATATGCCAGAAAAATGAAAATAAATCGTTCTTTTTCTCTGTCCACATTTCTGTATCGGTTAGAGGAAAATGTATTGTTTTTATTATAGATCGGGTGACCTCAAAACGCCTTCAACCAAACAGCTTGCACAGATGGCCTTTTCGCTGGATCAAAAATTCATCCAAAAAGGCGATCTCTATCAAGAAACGATTTGTGGTGTCTCCTTACACGGGCAGTCGGGGTGCGGGACACGCACAGCTTAATAGCCTCGAACCCAGACTGCTTCTAGGGCATACATTTTGGCAAGCTCCTCGGCTCAAGGCCCTCCCAATGAAATTTTACTTCATCTTCCTCAGGGGGCTGAACGGAGGCAATACTTCCGTGGATCATTGAGTATGCTGGCCATATAGCCGATGAGCTAGCCTATGAAGGACCTTGGAGCAGTCTGGTTCTCCAAGCTAACAGAAATCGGCGTTGCGACATCTGGACCACCCGAGTTGCGGCTATCAAAACTGAGATATCTTCATTTGCAGCAAATAACGTGGTATGTTTCTTACGTCTATCAAATAACCGGCAGTGGGCCATATATTAAACTTTATGAAGCTCATCTGAGGGCTAGAAAAAAATGCAATTCCAACTAAGATCAGTAGCAGTTTGTGCCTAAAAGATCACTGAGAAGTGTCCCGTCAAAAATCAACCACAAACGTTTGAACGTACATTCCTGTAAGCACTGTCACATTACTTGGAATCCGTGTCATTACCGAATGATTAACTGTTTCACATTTCCCTGCAGAATATATACATTACCGGGCGCCGTCGCTGCCAGCGGTAATTTAGCTTGCCTGTAGTTATATTAAACAATAAAAGGGCACTGTCTGTACCGTAGTTAGCTTATACACCATTAACAGCAGAAGTGATATATTGATGCAGACGTTGTTTAAGGCTCAGAGGACACCCTGTGTTGTCCTCTGGGCTCACATGTATATTCTGAGCACGACTTAGTTTCCTTGATGATGTTTAGTAAACCTTGATGAAAATTCTCAAATTTCTTTTCTCCGGTGTTAGTTTACTCTCTATAATTTTGGGGTGTAATCCCGCTATAGATAGTACTCTTATCCTATAAATAGTACTCTATAAAACGCTAACATGCTTGGCCATAGGTGCACTGGGACGTATCACTGCACTGCCTATATGTAAACAAATAGACAAGAGAATACCCATTTACCTTTAGTGCTCGTCCTGTTGTATCAGCAATGGAAAGATCAAGTCATAATATTTTCCCCTTCCTTCTCAGACAATGCCGGAAGGACGCGTTTCCTGAAATAACAAGACCTTTGCATGTAGGATGCTACGAGGAAAAAGCTCACTTGCGTACAAAAGATTTCCTGTCGTCTCATATTATATGCCCAAATCGCACACATGTACATAACGCACTAGTATATCCTGTGCTGAAAACCTAACCCTTGGTTAGTACCGATACACTACTAGTACCTCTATAAACAGAGCGGGGTTACGATTATGGCCTGAAAGTTCTGTATGCCTGACGATGCTGTGTTATGGTCCGGTACCGACAGCTGAGAAGCTAGGTCATCCTCAGTACGGTGCGAACAGTGGGGACGGTCCCGTACACTGCACCAAACGCCAGCCCTCGTCCTACACGACTACATCTGCTCATTCGATCAAAAACTGGCGTTACACTCTAGAACACCAGCCTACAACAAAGCCGATTACCAGAAAAACAGACGACGTACCTGGTACGGTCGAGCAACAACACAGAACAGGGCTCAGCCGCCTGGATACAACCCGTTCTCCAACTATACACAGGCGCCAACTACTAAGGATCAAGTCAGCTCGCGCGCGGAACAGTCTATGACGTGATCGGGGGTTACCGTAGTCTCGCGATGGCGGCAGGAATGTCAAACTTGCCCCGCCGGGTTGTCCGCCCGGGGCGGTCAGGAGGATTCCCTTTCGCCTCTCGCCAAATAATTTGCAGTTGTTGAAGCGGAGATAACGAGAGGTACGCCGCTGGAATTTTTGGCCCCACGCCGGTCACCATAAAACCCTCTCTTGCAGTTGAAGGTTTTAAACGGGCTACATATGCCCGGTACTTCTGGAATATCGATCGTGTTCGCTTTGGTTCGCGCCTATGCCGGTTTGACCTTATTTTGAGCCCGCTCTCCTTGTACAGGGCCCACCCCTTCTGTCGGCGCCGCTGTTATATAAAAAACTTCTGCTAAACAACTTTGATAATCAGTAACAGAATCGTAGCTGTAGCAGGCGCGTTCCAAGATGATACGGTTTGGTCAATCGTCACCCCCCGAGTCCTTCTATGAAAGCAACGCAGTTTCACAAACTGTTTTCTGTCAGAAAAAGATTATCAAACTTCACGTAAAGTGGAGAAAATATTTGAAGGTATATTAGCACCCCTCCATTCTCAATGGTTCGATCATGATCATCCCCGAGACAAGAGCTTCGGGCGGGACCGCTGTAGGACGACAAGAAAGGTCAAAGCGGTCACGGTCGTGTTTGTCAATCTTACATACTTGTCTGGAATAACATTTTGTATTACGTGTAGCTTTAGACGTGATGGAACCGTAAAACAGTAAGGGGTAGGTTCAGCCATGCCGGGGTATTTTAGGAATCTGAGCCGCATTTGGCATGTTTCTTTTTCGGGCTTGAATGTGGAAGCAGGGATCGATCAGTTAAGATACAGGGGAGGGACTGGAGAAAATTTCTTGATATAGCTTTTTTCCACGTTTGTATTAAACTACTAAAAAAAGAGAGAATTACTAAATACACTTCAGTATTTGATAGAAACATAACACCATGACTAATAGGTCAAGAAAAGGAATTCAAAGTTTCCTACTGATACACTGTACAACCTGACTTGATAAATTGGCATGATTTTTTAAAATATAGTTCAGATCTGTAGGGTACTGGTACTTGTCCAATATCCAGCTTAGTTTCCACCCCTCCCAAGTGTTAGCGGTTTGTCCCCACAATAAGAACAGTTGTCGCGGCAGTGATGTGGAGTGATGATGTGTTCCACGGTGCGTGACGTCACGGATTACTACATTATCAATAACAGGGTAGGTCGGCTTAGCCTCTACCAGGCTTCAGGAGGCGTATGGTAAGAGCAGAAATCTCAATCGGTCAAATAGACAGATAACATGCCGAGGGAATTGGTCCGCTTGATAGTACATTTTTATGCACTATCTAGCGGACCAACTCCCCTGGCATGTTATCTCTCTATTTGACCGATTTCTGCTCTTTCCAGCCGTCTCCTGAAGCCTGGTAGACAGGCTAAGGTCGACTCATCTCTGCTCAGTTTCCGTAGGTCGTGGTTCGTGCAATTTACACAGAGGAGAGATCGATTCTGTCCCATTTACTTCGAACGTCTCACATCTACTCTCATGATACCCCCACTATTTATGTAATAGATCATAATATACCGCCAAATTAGAACAAACAAACAAACAAACTTACAAAAGCAAAACAAAATGACAACGATAAATTCAAAGAGATCTAAATAATGCATCATCAGTGATTTCTGAGGTACGTACACTTCAGGTATCAAGGTGCTCAACTAGCTCAAGACATTCTTTCGAAGTATGACTAAGAGGACAAAAGTTTACGGCCCCTGCTTTAAAAGATTGTCAGGACCTTGTGGTATATTTTACATTTTATTCTCTGTACTATTACTTGATTTTTCAGCACCCGTGGTAACTAGTATTACAAGGACCGTGCTAGATAAAGCAGCTTGAATGCCGCACTCCTTGGTCAGGATAATAGACCATAATAGACGTCTAGACGGGAGTATTAATTTTTCGCAGATGTGTATTAAACGCCCTTTTATTGTTTAGCGGACACCAGTAGGGCGTTTATGGACTTTCCTTTACTCTGTTAACAATGGATGATTATTAGTGTCCCACCTCTGGGCGTGGTAAACCCACCCTTCAACTAATTCACACCTTTCTGTGAATCGGAATGTCAACACAATGGCAATATAGCATCGGTAAGTATGGTTTCGTTGACTTTGGGTTGAAAGAAAATCAAATCCACTGGATAATTTATCGGGAGTTATATTTTATCCACGCTGTTTGATCATATCTCGCATTTCCCACTTTTTCTTATATTACGAACGCTAAATTCATTTGTTCTACCCCCTGTTAAAAATGGAATTGACCATGTGCTCTGGTGCATGATGGGATTTCAATGGCGGCGCCCTAGTTTGAATTTTCATCGAAAGTTGTTTTGTCGCCTAAAAACTGGTTCAAAACGTGTATTTCACTCTAGAATCGCCCAATGACGATACAATTCTTTGTATTTTAACTCTAGGCCTTGATTGAACGCTTATTTGCGACACAACATCCTTTCATGGTACTGCAAATGTAACTTGTAAGTTGTGGGGGAGGGGGGCTTCAAGGAAAGTTTTAGTTTACGAAATCTTCGTTTTGAAAGTTGAGACAGAGCCACGATGTCCTTAGTTACTGTACAGCTGGGACAGTGTGGTAATCAGATAGGAGGGCAGCTGTTTACTACCGTACTGGAAGACGCGTACGGAAAAGGCGGCCTCGGCTGTACCAAAAAGGAGAACACTCTGTACCAAGATGCAGTTCTTGAAAGGTGAGCTGAATTTGTACTTGAACTTGTGACAACATTTTAGACACATGTGAACTGCTGAAATATAGAATATTTTGTAGATGATTTTGTAATACCACAATCACACTTCCTAACCAATGCTCTGCAGGGTAGGTTTTTTTTTTTTTTCATTTTTGTAAGGGGCCCATAAATTATGCTTCCCAGTCTGTGAACTACCCGCCAGGGCATCAGTTTGGAGTGTGACTGTAGCATGACAGACAGAAAGCTGGTCAGGCCTTGATCAGCTACAACCCCCAACATGCCCATCTGGAGTGTGTCACACTTACAGGCATTTCAGAAGCAGGCTAAAAGTAAATTGATAAATGTACTAGCAAGCATTTCATACTGTAACATTAACAGTGGAAAACAATTATTCACAAGTATCTACCTCATGTCAATGCTTTAAAAATCCTAGGTCATAATATGCATTTGGAAATACATTTATAGTCTTTCGGTTCCCTTCCTCATACTCCTGCTACAGGTTCTTCAATGCAGAAGAGCCCTCTGGTGAGACAAGGATGTCCTGCAGCCAGCAGGTGACACCCACAGCTCGTGCTGTCATGGTCGACATGGAACCAAAAGTCATCCAACAGACTATCCAGGTACTTTCTCATTCTTACCTTCATAATGATCATCAAAATGATAACGATACATGACAATTATTTTATTGCCTTGTATGACTCTATGAGGTCCACTATTAGTTTTAAAACCTCTCATAATAAAAAGTCCCACGTTTTGTTTTCTAATTTCCAAATTCCAATTTTCAAACCAATTTGAATATCAGCCCTTAATGTAGATTTTATTTGTAACTGGCAGTCTATTCATGGACTTAGTCTGATGTAGCTTAAGTAGCTTGGACTTGAACTAGGTGTGATGTCTTGTACCTGTGATTTTTATTTTTTGTAGGAAGCAAAGAAGTCAGGAAAGTGGCATTACTGTGAAAAGGCGCAGTTCTGTCAAAAACGTGGGTCTGGTAACAACTGGGCTCACGGCTACAGTCACCACGGACCTCAGGCACGGGATGCCGTCATGGACATTGTTCAGCATGAGGTGGAGAAATGCGACAGATTCGGAGGGTTTCTGTCATTAATGAGTCTCGCGGGGGGTACAGGATCTGGAGTGGGTGCATACCTCACCGAGTGTCTACGCGAAGAGTACCCGCACTCCTTTCTCGTGAACCAAATCGTGTGGCCGTACGGTACGGGAGAGGTTATTGTGCAGAACTTCAACGCAGCGCTGACGCTATCGCACTTGTACCAATCATCAGACGCCATCATCATCTTCGAAAACGACAACCTCCACAAGATCTGCTCCCAACTTCTTAGCATCAAGAACATATCATTTCAAGACATCAACTCGGTTATAAGTCAGGAGTTAGCAAGTGTTCTCCAGCCTGCAACATCTGCAGACTGCTGTAGGACCAACTTACCTGGAGAGTTACTAGAACGTTTGGTTCCTGACCCCCAGTACAAACTACTGAATGTCAGGACCATTCCACATACATCAGAGAGGGCATTGGCCTTCAGTTCGTTCACCTGGCCGGGACTACTGAAGCACCTGAGGCAAATGCTGATTGCAAACGCTGGGATGGAAGAAGGTGAGCCTCCTTTAATAATAGGCTTTATTCATTATCCCAGACAATAAGGGGCTAAAAATACCCCCATGTGCAATCCAAACTCCCCACAGGCTTGACATGGAAATGTAATCAGGGCTTTTTCTCTAGTGCTAAAATTACATCAGTCCTAGGGGTTTGCTGAAAAATTTTGAACCTGGGTAATGCTATTGTTGGCATGCAATATCATACAATGGCCTTCTACTTGAAATAAAGCCTTCCTTTCTTAGATTAGAAATATTCCAGCTAACTCTCTTGTTAAAAACAATCACTGAGAGGTATTGTATCAAAGTCTGCATACATGTACACAGCTCCGGATCCTAATTGGCATTAGGACCAGGAGACTTCTAAGAATATCCTGAAGTAATTTACGACACAGGAAGCTGACATGTATTATAGATTGCGGGCATTGACCTATGAGTCACAAGTTTCCAGCTATCATTAGTGGGAATAGTTGAAACAGGTACTGTAAATCCTGAAATATTTGCAGTGTTTTTTTAATTAAGTGTGCAGATCTCTTTTAGTCTCTAATAATACAAAGTCATCTCACAACTCAACTGCAAATGTATCACAAACTAATATAGCAAAATTTAAGTGCAGTGGACTATGTGGTAAAATGATGTAAATTCTACTTCTTCAGTTTTGAAGAAGTAGACGTTTTATGGTCACAATGATATTTACAGTTTCTGAATTTGTGTCTGACTCTGAATAATTTCTACAATTGTTTCCAACTTTCTGAATTTGACATGAGATGTTTGCTATTTTTGTCCTTCTGCAGGTGTTGACTGGCAGGTCAAAGTTCAGTCGCGTGACCGAAGGTTGTCGTCTGGCGACTTCACCTCCTCCCTTGCAAACGTTCTGTTCCTTCGCGGGAAACAGTGCGAGACCGCTGACACCTCCCCCTTCTCGGATCCGCGCCTCTACAGCTCCTGGGTACCGCGTGATGCAGCGTTCTCCGTCTTCCACCAACCACGACCCTTCCACAGCTACGAGAAGTACGCGTCGTTGCTAAGCAATAGCCAATCACCTGTCGGTCCTTTGGGCGTTCTCGTGGGGAAGGCTTGGAACATGTTTGCGTCTAGGGCGTATGTTCACCAGTACCTGAAGTATGGAATAGCAGAGGAAGACTTTTTAGACAGTTTTGCCACCTTAGAACAAGTCATCAACAACTACTCCAACTTATAAGGGAGCTGTAGAATGATACATTAAAGAAGATATGACTTGGTGTTTTCTATACACTCACATGCAACTAGACATATAGAATATGATTGAATGTGTCTAGACTGGCATATACAATACAATTGAGAAATAAAACATATCATCTTGTTTGTACAAAAGGAACTTTGAAGTTGACCCCCCTGTTGAAATGTAGTGAGCAGAGACTCCTATCAACATGTGAAATAACTGCATGTCATCAATGGCTTATTTTGTGACATCTTTTCAGCACTGATGATGCAGTACTAGTAGTACAAAAGAATTGAAAATTTAAAAAAATTCAATCCCTGATATATCTATAGTTTGATTGTCGTGAGAATAAAAGATCTTTGATAGCTGTGGTCAATGAAGGTATGGTGCATTGCTCATCCATTGGCTTAAAGATTACCGTAATACATATAAATTTAGGGGATGTAAATTCGCAGTGGGCACTGACCAAAAATTAGTACCATTTGCAGTGTGAGAATTTGTGGTGGAGAGGTCAGATTGTAAAGTGAACATATAACCATTGCAAACGTTTCAAGACTTACAGTTACAGTATCCACCCCATATATATCATATATATTAAATATATATATCACAACATTCAAGACAGGCGCGAGAGGGCAAATGGAAGGTAGCTCAGAAAATTTTTTTTATAAAACATTTGCAAAGAACACCTGGCAAGTTTTAGGTAAAGCTTTCTTGTGCAACCTGTTCTTGTAGTTTGTTCCCAACCTTGATACTGTATTTGAATCATGTAAAGAATACTACATAATTTTTCTCCCATTGAAATTCAGTGATAAACGTAGACTTCATTGATATTTTTGTATCAATTGCATAGGATTATGAACAAAAGGTATGAACTTCCAAATAAGGCATGCAACTTCCGAAAAGGCAGCGCATGCGCGCGCAAAGTTTGTAAATAAAAACTTTGAACGCATGCCCACGCAAACGGGCACCCACACACCCCCTGCGAGCTAATCTACCCACGTGAGGGGAATCAGTTGTTAAAAAGGGACGCACTCGTGGGATTAGAAAGTACGGAGATCGTGACTTACGACTTTTATCAATTTTTGTCTAAGATAATGACGGAATGAATATTTTTGAGACGTCTGATGTTTTATTGGCCGCGGTGCGTTTTGCAGCGGTGGATTAGAACCTGGAGAAGTGAGAAGTGTCATGGCGGACCTTACGGGCTGATTCCCGAGCTCAAACCGTGAAATTTTACCACAAAAACCGAAAATGGCAGCCCAGAAGCCTGTGGAATGGGTGCAGGCCGTGATATCACGATTCGATGAACAGGTCAGTATCAAACTTGAGGTAATCCACGCTTCCTAGACGTCTGGCAAGGCACGTGTATTGCTATGTTTTGCTCTGCTCGATGTGAAGATCCGGCGCGCAGCGCTGCAAAATCTTCTAAGAAGGGCTGTCATTATCTTCCATATCGACCCCTTTCCTTCCTTTCTGGAGATTCGTGTCACACCTAGTGTTGGTGGAATTTCTCGGGACCACCTCCCTGGCCTTTTTTCGGAGCAGATTTTCCCTTGTCGTGTGACGATTCCGCTTACAGAACCGTACATGGTGTAGAAAGAGGGCCGAAATTTCTGCACAAAATTTCCCCAACCACCACCACATCTCTGTCCAACATCTTTCGCCGCTCTGCCAGGCAGAACGCCAAAATCTCCGACTTCCGCTGGCTTTTGTTTACCCCATGGCTGTTTACCACCGTCTTTTCTGACAGAATCTGCAGCGGAAATATTCCTCCCAGACCCTGGGGCACTGGGGTTCGAGGGGACGGCAAAATATCGTCTGCCATTTTTGCGTCTCCCAAACCCTTTTCAGATATAACATGCGGGCATGGCGCTTCTGTATATACATATATATTCCTCACAAATGGTGAAAAATTTGTCCCTTCTGATGTCAGAAATCCTTTGAAATGAGAGTGAGAAGAGGAAAGGGATATGCCGAGGAGGATTTTGCTGTTTGTGGCGTTATGTTTCTAGCGGTGGCGGGTTGGCAGTATGATTGATCAGTGCTCTGCTATAGGGATGAATGGACGGCAGGGTTCATTCATTGATAACGGACACACCCCTAATGTGGGGAGGGGGGCGGATGGAAAAACACTATTAAAGATACTCAATGTACAATTTTTCTGGCAAAACGAAAAATATTCTGGATGACAAAATCTTCATCCTGTTGATGTTGAGATGCACATTTTGTCACATTATTTCATGTCTATGACATTTACAAACGCAGCAAATACAATCTGTTCCCATTTTTGTGGTACCAATAAATACAGCCTAACAAACCATCAGCTTTTCAATGAGTTTGTCTGATGCAAATTATGATATCGCATTTTCATTCCCAAAATATTTTTATCCAATGCAATATTTCACATGTTTTCTGTTAATTTTTGTATAACTGAGAAAATATAGCATGTAGGAGATGGCCATTGTGGAATTTTAGATTTTGGATGTATGTAGAAAGAAAACAATTCATTCTCTTCAGATTTTGTCAATTTCAATAAAGAATTGGCATGATGGAAATTTTATGTGTTTATTGACTGCAATGCATTTTGTGGTGACCATGTCACTTGGTGATTTTAAGACATTGTAAAAGCTAATTACAATGTATAATACAGTACGATCCCCATATTTCACCTACCTTGCTCTTTATCTCCCATTTCTTATGCTATAAATGCCACGATGCTGTTATTATTGTATGATGTTTATAATTAGAAACCATCTTTCATTCATGTCACCCATAGATCTGAATCTAAATGTTATCAAAATATCAGTGCATGCTTACATCCTGTATTTGTTTATGATGATTTGCCACAACAAGTGGGTTGACTGACCTATCCTTATTGAATTTTTGGGACCCAATGAAAAGGAAATCTACTATTTTGAGGACTTTTGATGGTTTAACAGTAAGTATAATATTTTGCAAAAGAAGAGAAAAATTCAAGGATGCAGTTACAAGCAATTGATTAGTTAGTCATACATTGCTATACTGTTACATTGTAGGGAACTAGAAAATGCAAGTGCTACGTGTAGGTTTGTTCTGTATGCCATGGTAAAGGTAAATAGATACAGTAATAGAAATCATTAAAACTTCTAGGGAACTGCAATGTATGGACTGATATTCATTATGCATTTGTATAACAGTACTCAGCAAATTTCTGGTTAGTCAGATATATAATTAATGAATTATACAGGGTAAATGTGTGTATTTTGATAACAGTTTTTCCTCCAGAATCTATGACCGTGATGCATGATAAGTCTGGTTCAGAATATTTTTGAGAAGATTCTGCAGTTTCTAACATTTAGATGTGGATTTATCAATTCATATTTACTACATATACAATTGTAAGTGATAATTTAAACATTGACAAGGATACATAAAAAAAATTGATCCTCAGTTTGCAAGCTATATGTACAACATGGATGTTTAAAAGAGCCCCAAATACAATCTATGTGCTATGTACTTTCATTGATGTTAATGATAAAATTTATTCATATTACGACAATAACAGTGAAGGCTTTCTGGCCAAATCGTGATCATAACTGCAATTTGCCAACAATATGTAGACACATTGACACTGTCATTGAGTCTCAGAGCAATTATATCTATTTCCAAATTATGGACACACTGACAGATTCATGTAAATGTTATAAATTGTTGACCATAATGACAAAATTGTTCTTGGATCTTGTTGAAGCATTATGGATTCAGCGATCTAAATGGTTTGAATGACAATATTGAACATTGCAACTAGAAAATTATCGTTCAAAGGTTAAGATATAAAAAATAGAAAGGCATTTCCATAAGTTGTTTCCATAGTTCATTGATGCCTGATGACTTTACTGTAAATTTTGAAATTTTCATGGTGCTTTTTACATTCATGATTCTTGTTGCACCACAAGTAAGTACTGTCTTCCATTGTGTTTAACATTACTGTAAATTCTTACTTTTTACCATGCATGTATGTCCTGCCGCAAAATTTGAGTGCAGTGAATTTATTGAATTTACCATATCCTGTACAACTATTTTGAACTAAACAAAATAAAGGAATAGCAACACCTGTATGATTCAGTTATTCTCCTTAAAACTTATTTGAAAAATGGAAGGCAGTCTGATTATAATAAAAGTAAATTAATCGTTAAAAGGGGAAGTAAACGATTTCAGCTTTTTTATTTGGATATGAAACAAGAAGTGAAAATTTAAAGAAAGAAAAGATGAAAACTGAAAAGCATATATTAATGCCTATGAAAGCAGTTACAGCCAATTGCAATCGTATAAAAAATGGCCAAAGCCAAACCAAGTTAATTGGTCGTTTTCAAAGATCTAAATGTAAAATGTTGATATTGATTCTTCTCATGTTGAGATATGAAATTTGGTGCACAGATTACATGTACATGTATTAGGTAGGATAGGGTTAAGGGACTGCAATGTTACCTGATAGCGATAGGAGGCTCTGTCTTATTCCATGCATGGAGATTCTATAACATGTACAGCAGCTGCTATCTTATGCCATAACCTTGGAAAAATAGATAATGATTTAAAAACTTGACTTAAACCTTTTGGAACTATATACAAAATGATTTATGATTTTGTTCCTCACTTAGCATGTTTTCTTTTTAACAGAACTAGGAACAACTTAGTGCATGTACAATTATTAATATGGTTTGTCACTAATGATGAGACGACTAATACAATATAATATAAGCTTTAAGTTTAATCTTGAATATATGTAGTAGTGATCATGATTAGGTCAAGCTGGGTAGTAATGGGGATGGGGTGGGTGTAATAAAATGCATGAAATACAATATGATTATGAATCGTATTTGAATGTTAAAAAATTTTTGGGATATTTATATACATTTGTAGTACATGCATGAAAGTGTCTTAAAAGAATTTCTCGGTGAGCTATTAATAGAATTGTATGTCTGCTTTTAAGGATGTTTGAAATTGTTTGAATGTTAAACCAAAAGTCTGTATAGATGTTTGAAAATCCGGAATGCTTTCTTGTTCTGTAGTTCCAGGAATCACCGGATGTTTTTGCCGCCTTTCAAAGAAATGTGGTCTCTTGTTGACAACTTTGAAATGCAATAATTCTGTAGATAGATAGCGGTACTTGTATAGAAGTGTTTCATTCATGCAAACACGTTAAAATTTGTAACATAGTTCCGCAATTAACTCAGGGATCAAAATACTTTTTTTTTCATCTGTGCCAGGTTAACATTAACGACTTACAATCAATATTACCTGCCCAACAAGTTTACCTGCACCATGGCCACTCCTAGCGATTTCAGTCCATATCATATGGAATCTTGTCAACTGAATGTATTGGAGGATTGCTGCTATGATAAATACAGGGCATATATGGTCACAAGTCACAACTATGCTATCGAGTATCATATAGTGCGGTAGGCTGGTCTATCATGGACAAGTGCTGGTTAGGTGCAGGTAGACATCAGAAATACCTGCACTACTTTACAATTTCTCTTGCACCAATTACCTGCATATTCAGGTGATGTTTTGAGCCACGTGGGTAAAAAATCGTGTTCACGCACACAGAAATAGAATCAGCGACAGGATGTGTTAGATGTACTTGACTCCAAAAGGAGTGGTTGAGTTCAGAAACTCGACTTTGCTGAACCCATGTTCAATTTCTGAGGAAGAGGCATGAAAGTGGTGCCAGCCGTGACAGGAAGTGTTGCCCACTGAATCCCCGATCATGCGTCACTGGTTACGCAGCGCCCACTGGTCCAAACACAACGAGATGTATTCAGTCTTGTCAGAAGTCAATAGACCAAAGGGAAAGAAAGGTTCATCGACCGGGAGATCAGAATGTCTTTTACATGTCTCAGTTTTGAGGAAGCTAAATCCATTCATACAATTTGAGAAGTTCAAGAAATACCACAGAATTGCTTAAAGTAAATGTGCAACACATTTTGGAGTTAAAAAGCACATATAGTGGGAAAATACAGAAGTACATGTATAACTTTTTGTTTTTCAAATTTTTTTTTGTTCACAGTTGCCTGTCAAGAACCCAGTACACAACACTCACTCCCGGCTACACATTGAGATGAACAAAGAGTGTCTGGTCAACGTGAGCAGATACAAGTTTTCCATTGTCATCAATGGGCTGACCAACATCCTCAAGAGCCTCTCTACTATGGTAAGGACTAGCCAACATATATTTTCGAATGTTAGGTCTGCTATAAGACTGCAAAAGGAATGTTTTTGGTAAAAAAATACATATCTTACTGCTAGGATATAGACCAGGTAAAGAGTTGAAGAAAAACAAATAGTTTGTGACTTAGAGGTTATACTTCAGCAAAATTCTGCATTTTTATACATGATTTTGGAGAGATCACCGAGTAGAATGTCAAAAGCATAATTATATTGATTGTCTTAATGAGTTGTCCTTCAGGCAGTGGAAATAATGATAAATGCAAAACATACTTTTAAGATGTAGGTTAAGTGTTTTTCACCACCCACTCACTGACGTTTTTCTAACAAAGGCAAGATGTACATGCAGGCAAATCAAAGAACAAGACAGGAAATGGCAGCAGACTATACAAAACGCTCTTCACAATCCTTCACAGATTGTCACTGTAGTAGTGTAAGTCATTAGAGATCATATAATGATGAAAGATTGTTGTTCTCCCCCATTACCCCAGAAAATCAGTGGTCCAGATGCGGAGAAGAACCTACATCAGTCCCAGCTCATCATACTGGACACACTGGAGAACTGCTTAGAGGGGGCAAGTATCTAACACAACCTTCTATGGTTGCAGAATGTACTGTGCCTGAAGGTTTTTTCGCGGTTTTTGTTTGATGTTTGGTCACCATTGCATCTTTTCCAACATAACATTTGGAAACTACGGGAAATACAACCTTATACAAGACGTTTTGCCAAAGTACTATGCACAATACATCACGGGTTTCGTGCATGTGCAGTATGTTCTGCGTGTTGTTCTAAACAACATTATTTGATCATATATCTCAGTAGCCCGGTGTATATATGGGGGAAGCTACACTGGGGTTAGCCTTAGGCCAAATCTCATGTAAAACTAAAAGAACCCAACACATGCATGTACACATATTGGGAAGAGTGGGGGTGACTTGGTGTGCTTTGCAAAGCTACAATGCACTATTACAGTTATAGTTAGTTATTTGGAAAAGCGACAAGTTTTGCCTCAATGCGGGATGACTAGCTTGTACCCTTTCATTCATATTTGGTATGTTACATCGGACAAATTCCGATTTAAAATCCTGTTGAAAATTTGATGAGACCATGCTTTGCTGTTTGGTTAATCATACTATGGCGAAGAAATAGTCTTGCTACCAAATATTTACTATCAAGAAATCTGTTAGGTAGGACATCCAACATGCACGTTTACCACTATTTGCTTGGCTAAAATATTTCCACGAATGTTGTAATATACTCTTGGAAAGGAGTTTAACATACCTGCCTTGGTGTATATGTCCACCCGCATGTCCTATGTTGTGTGTGGACTACTTGATGATTAGTCTGTAGACCTTATGAATATATTTATCCAAGGTTTGTTGTTTTGTAACTGTCTAATGATTTAGTGACGTCATTAGTTTCTACTATATGATGTAACTTGTTTTTAAACAAAAATATGAGGTTGTTTTGAAAACGTACTATACAAATAACATTAGGTCTGACCATACATTTAGCATATTATAAAGATGACTCATACACGTATAATCATATTCTCAAAGTATATCACAAATGCATGTATAGACATATTCCTTTCTTTGTATCCATGTAGACATTATTTAGTTAGATATACTTTTCATCATTTAAAAATTGAAATTGGTTTTATAGCTATGTTAATTTACTACCTTGGCTTTTGGGATTAACCAATGGCTTTGAGGCTTACATGTACCCCACGAGCACTCATGACCTTATTTAGAATGTCTTTAAATCCTTATAGCAACCAAAAGACACCTCCCGATTGGATGAAACCATGCTGGTCAAGCAGCTGCTACCAGAGATCTGTCAGGTAATAAGAAACAGTATCAAAGTCTTTGTCTTGTCCTGACCAATGAACATGCATTTTATTCCTTGATTGGCATTACTGTAGATTTAGTATCTTTGGTATCTTTCCATGTCGCTGATTGTACAACCACATGGTCGGATCTGATACTTCAATTTTGCTTTGATGTTAAATATCATCTACATCTTTTCCAGTCTTAGTCTGTAATGGTAAATATACTTTTTTCTTTAAATTCTAAAGTACCCCAAAACAGTATATGGAATTGATGCAGCCTTTGTAACCACCTAGTACTTCCTGTCAAAGGAAGGAAGCACCATTATGAGAAGTCCATTTCCTGTGGGACATGTGAAGAGCAGACCACTTATCTAACATTTTGTGGAAAGGATGAAAAAAAAAAAAATGGCACAAATTTGAACCAGGCCTGCACCTGATTACATTTGACTTTCAGTTTCTCAAAAACAACATTTTGAAATTATTCTCTTTATAGTATGTCTATTTTCAAATAGCAGTATACAAAAATTGCTATGAGAGAAAACCAATATCAATGATTGTTAAAATTAATAAAAGTTACACAATTGAATTTGTTCTCTTTATAAATTTTATGTTCTTTGGATAAAAAATACAGTAATAATAGCAATTATGATTAATTTATTTTATAATAAAAAAATACAATCTACCATTTACCTGATTTATTGTTTTCTAATCTACAGTTTTGTATGTTTTTATATCAGTTCATAAATCTACAGAAAGAAGGTCCTCTGGTATCCGAGCTGAAGGCATCCGCATCACGAGTTCTCTTTTCACTTAGCTGTAACAACTTCAACGCAGTCTTCAACAGGATTTCTGCAAGGTTTGGATCTGTATTCATTTGTATGAAATACTATGTCAATGTTTGTGTTATGTTTACCGGAGGAAACATAGTGTTTCTGCTCTGTTTCCTCTTCTTCTTCTTCTCCAAACCAATAAGGTCAATAACCTGAACCAGATGGCTATCACTATGGTAACTGGTGTTGGGTTATTTTTACATCATGTTGCAATTTTGTAGCAGGAGGGATTTAGACCCCTGTCTGACCGTATATATGAATGTGTTTGACTTTGAGTAAGAATTAACAGGGCAGACCATATGCGAAGGTAAATATTATGCATTTGCTTTGCAAATGTTACCTTTCTAGTTGATGTAATTATACATAATTTCGTTAAACCTAGCATTGTGTTTTTGTCTCAATATCCCTCCCAGTTCCTGTTTTAAAGTGTAATATCAGTCATTTCCATTTGCTAACCATTGCATATGAAAAGTGGTATTTAATAATTAATAACTGTAAGTATGTACAGGAAGCGGTGTATCCGGCACCGCCAACAGGATGTCCGGCCTGCTTTCCTGTATTGATGAACATTTTGAGAGACTCTGCAGATGTCAATTAAAAAATGAAAACTTTCTCATGGTGGTGTATTAAACAGCCAGCACATATCAGATTTCTTAAGCCCACACTGACTTAATGTTACTGTTATAGTAGTTCTTGGATTTTTAGAAATAATTAGGAGCAAACAGTTGAAAAAAAATGCTACTACAGGAGCTACAATTTCCAACAATTAATTTCAAGTCTAAATGTATTAATACATGTACATACATGTGACTGTAAAAATTGTAAATAGGAAACAAGGACTTTTGCCAACTGGTGATGCCAAAATGTGCATTAGAAGTTGATTCTTGATCTTTTTTTTTCATTTTTGTTTCAAATCAGAAAAAGAATGAAGTGGAAAATCCAAGAACCAAAAATTTTATTGGCTTTAAGGCAAATTCATTCAGTCCAAAATAGCAGATATCTTTAGAGAAGTGAGGGTAAAAAGCAGAACCCATTCTAAATAAATGTTCACCTTGGCCTATGTTGAACATTTACGGTGAACCTAAAATACCATGCGGGGGCGTCTTGCTCTTTGTTTTGAGTAGCCAAGTGTAAATAAATACCACGTCACATGCCTATGAAGTTGGATGGACTGTAATAGTTACAGAGGCTATTTGTGTAGCAATCGTACACAGATGGCTGGCTGGAGAGTTTTATTTGGCAATGTGCGTCATGTTATTCCCCTTATAGTACATATATCCTATATTAAAATAGGCAAAACTTTAATCATTTAAAAAATAAGAAAAATTGGAAGGTTTATTTTCCACAGTACTAAGATATGTTTTTTACTTAAAGATGTTCTTTGATGTGATATGTAAGCTTGCTATTATTGAAAACAGAAGTACCATTACCTTATTCTTGTCAGGTGGCCTTTCTCCAAGTTATCAAAGTACAGTACATCAAAGAATTAAAGAATATTACAGAGGAAACCTTTTTAGATCTACATGTCTCTGATTTTCATTAAAACAAGACTCAAATGTTAATGTTTTTGGTAATTTTTCAAGATATCAGCTTTTAAGACGTATTTCAAAGGCATCAGTGATATTAGAGTTTCTTCATTGCAGATATTCTCCTTTAGAAACTAAGCCATTCTCAACATTTGGATTGGAAGTAGGGATTGAGTTCTTAGATGGCTTTTTGTCTTACATGTTTTGCGTCTCTTAAACATAAAGTTGAAAAGGCGTGGGAAGGATATTAGAAGAAGGGAAAGGAAGTGTTTCGAGTCCTTCCTCTGACAACAAAGCTAAGGAAACAGCTACGGAAGCAAATGTTAACTTCAGAAGGATTATTCATCCTCCAGAGTCCACCCACACACCTTTTGAGTCATACTGTATCTATATAAACGCTATTTTTACTGTTTTAATTGGTTAGGCTACATCATATATGCTATAGTGTTAATCTTAGTAAGTTTATTGCCCTTGCAGTTGGTTGGCCTGAAATCTGAGTGTAACTTCAGGGAAGGGTACTGCTGGACAGAAATAGTTCCTGGTAGAATAACAAAATAACAAGTCCTCATGTTTTCAAGTTTTGAATAAAACATGGAACCATACTCATGTTTAACATTACTCGGAAGTTGCCCTGACAGTACCTACTAATGTTTGTGTATTTCCATCATTGGCAAACATGACAGGATATTGAAAACATCACTCTGTACATTATACTGTTAAAGTCCTGCTGTAGAGGTGCAGTTTTCTAACTACGAATTCCTGCTTTGTGCTTAAGAATGGCTACGTGTTGTTCTCAAATGAGAAAGGGGTCCTTGAAAAACATCTGGAGGAGTAGACGCGATGTCCGTTCAAAGTCCATGTTTGAGCTGGGTAAGCGTGAACGTTCCTTCTCTCTCCCCAGGCTCCACAACTTGTCTGTGTGTAGTGAAGACACACCAGACATCAGCGATTTGGAGCTGATACAGCACATCAACGTTGACCTGTCCCGTCTCACCAGATTGTTGCAAGGTAAGGCAAAGATGTCAAGACATTTCATTTCATTTTATTGGGAATTTGCAACATCGCGATACTTTGGGCTATCCAGGCAGCAGTGGCTGATGTAAGGCACCACGGTTTAACAAAAACATTGTCACAAGACATTTTTCTTAGCTCATGCTGTAAGATGGATTAAAGATGATACATTGTACTAAGTAGTGTCCACTCAAGGGACTTAAAAGAAAACGGTCACAGCAGACAGGTGGCCACTATAGACAGGATTCATAAGTCAGTTATGGATTCGCATTATGTAAGTAATTGTTGTTTTTGAAAGCGATTTTGATACAGATGTCTCAAATGATAATGTAAGACAAAAACCCAATCTGAATTTGGAGAAAAGCAATATCTTTCAACATATATTAATAATATATGTTGAAATATATATATTTGCTTTTCTCCAAATTCAGATTGGGTTTTTTCTTACATTATCATTTGAGACACCTATATTAAATAAGCAGAATAGAATTGTGGAGTGTAAGAAAATCTTTTCCCTGTATTGTTGTGTGAAAGCTTGTGTCCTTCTGTGTGGACTGTGACCTTACGGCCATTGACTTATGTTGACCCAGAAGCTGTGCAGAAGTTTAAGCAGCTGAAGAAGTCAGTACACATAGCGCTAGCCACAAATCTAGAGAGAGTAAGTCTTTTTTTCTATTCCAGACTTAATCATTCAATGTACGTGTGTAGTTAGAACTGTATATCCTTGTGTTCAGTATTATGTTCTTGTGAATATAGTCATTTTAGTCTGTAGCACTGCAGTGTATTTTATCATATTTTGTATATTGAGAACTTGGTTGATGTAAGTAGAAGGAATTCATTTTTATGATTACAATAATTATAGCATTTCTTGTATTTGTCATGACTGTTACAGCAAATATTGTATAGTCACCGATGTTGTACATGTATGTATGTAGATTTGGCCATGTATGCTAACCATTACATTAGTGAGATATTGTGTAATGAAGTCAGTAAATGTTGATCCTTACCTTAGATTCTCTGCCTTTTGTCTAGGCCATATGGAATCTCCTGGAAAATTATCCCGAGGAATTCCAAGAACTTCATCAGAAACCAAGTCCAGACCTAGAAGGTAGCATTGTGCTTGCTGTTGTAAACATTTTGAAAATTACTTCAGTGAATCTCCTTTATGGACAGTAAGAGATTTTATTAGATTTCTATAACCTCTAGTAGGGTTAAGTTAGAAAGAACTTCCAAGATAAAGTGCCCTTAGTCAAGTCCATGAAGGCAAAGACATAGATTTAGTATGCCTATTGTCAGTTGATGGCATTCAGCACCAAGGAGAGGGACAACTGTTGTTACCTCACCTTTTAAAAGCAGCTATCACCTCATCATGTTGTATCAGGCACTTTAAATACATTGAAATTTTTATTGATTATATTGATTATGATTTTGGAAATACATGGAAAAGAGATTATGACATTGTAATAATACTGGAAAAATTAACAAATTTATTCAGTTTGGAGGTATATTTCTGTCTTCATTCATTGTAATGAAACGTAATGAATACATACAATGTAATGAAACTTGGAGATATGGAGAGGCAAAATATAATAATGGAACTGAACTGATGATAATTAGTCTGGGCTCTCCTGTGATGGAAAATTGAAGAGATTTCTTAGCTGCATGTCTGACTTTTTTTTCCCTTTCCACACCCAGAGTGTGCAGAGAAGTTGTTTGATCTGTTGGACACCTTTGCTGGGGAGGGCTCGAGGAGGAAGGTGGCAGCCGTGTGGCCACTACAGATCATGCTGCTGGTGCTATGTCCTGTAAGTGTTTCTTACAAATCTCAGTGCTGTAGATCTTGAAACAGTCCTGTGATTTTATCTACCTAGTTTGTGCAATGTGCAAAATCATCACACTATAACTGATACATTTTTCTTGTCAGTGATGAACTCTTTTCATTTGCCTACCATGAAGTTTAAATAGCTGCGAATGCAAAAAATTAACTGCCTTGAACTATCAAGTATTACCTAGTACTGGAAAGTGTAGGCTTAGATTTCATTGTAGTGACCAAGAAATTTCATTAGATTGTAATGCTTGAGGTTATAATAAACCAAATTGTGTATGTTTGGACTTTGAAACCTGCAGCTGACTACTGAGATTAAAGTTATGTTGTACCTTTTTTGACCAAAGAAACAAGCAGCTAGTAACCCATATGAATTTTCCTTCCTCCAGGCATTGTTGCAACAGATAGCTAGTAACGACCCCAACGTAGTGTCCAACCCGAGATACCAGAAGAAACGTCTGTTCATTGATCACGTGAAGAAGGCCCTGAGTGGGCAGGGAGTGCCAAAACACCTGACAGAGAGCGCAGCTGTCGCCTGCGTCAAGCTCTGCAAGGCGTCCACCTACATCAGCAGACAGGACAACTCCGTCTTGTGTTTTATAGTCCAGTCACTCTTGGGAGACCTCAAGGTGGGTAGGACAAGCACGTTTGCAGAACGTAATGCGCCTGCGTGAAATCCTGATATTTCACTGTTTTCGTGGGATCAACATTACATTAGAATTTTGCCTGTAGCAGACATAACATTTGTAAACTACAGACAGGATGTTTACCTTAAATCCATATGATGGCCAAAAGTCAAACTTGAATTTGAAAAGAAAGAACATAGGCTTATACATATAGAGGTGTAGTGAGTATAAAAAAGATACATTTCCACTTGATTTTAAAACCACAATGCAAGTTTTCAAAATAATGTGTAAGAAAGTGTCCAAATGTATTTGGCAGATTTGTTGGTAAACATTTGAAATACTTGACACTTAAAGCACCATGAATTTTGTTTCTTCAGCTTTAACCAGGGAAACACTTTAGTTTGATATACTTATAACGTAATCAAGATCAGCATGTGATACTTTTTTTTTCAGAATCTGCTGTTTAACGCTCACAAGCAGTTCTCGCGAGGTCCCGGGTACCAGATGGCAGATATCGAACTGATGATTGACTGTTTCGTGTCCTGTTTCCGCATCAACCCCCACAACAACTCCCATCTCAAGGCCTGTCTACAGCCCAACGCCCCACCAGCCTTCCACTTTGTCCTGGTCAGATCTCTACACATGATTATAACACAGGTCAGAGAAACAACGCTCTCATGTCTGAAAGTTTGTATGTACAAATGTCATGTATTTCATTTTATGTAATACATGGGCTGTGGTAAAGTTCAATACGGCTGTTCTAGCCTGTGTGATAACTAGCGGTACAACCCGGGGTTCTATTTGGTTATCACACTGGCTTCCAAATGTTCCATAGAGTCATTCGAATGTTTGCCCTGAGGTGCATGCACCGCTTTTGAAAATTCGAATATTGGATTCAGACGTTGGAATTGATGTTGTTGCATATTTTGATTTAGGTACACCAAATTCAGGCTCATTTCACATTAAAATGCGTGTTTTCTTGGGTGGGTACGACATAAATAAAATACAACACAGTGTCACCTGAGGTACCAGCCCCACGAGTCGGATTGCCTGATGGCTATATGTATTACATTGTACGCTTTTGGAAGGCCTTGGACTTATTTTTGGCAATGCCTCGGGTAGATCTAGAGGCATTATTATACACAGGTCTGTAAAGTTTGTTTTCCATCCCTTTTTAAGAATGTTGGAAAGGCGTCAAGAAGTATAGATAGACCAGGGTTTTGTCCCATCCAAGTTCAAGTGGACAATTACTTGTCAATAATTGTTCATAGTGTTTCATCCAAAGTGTTGACATCTTTTGTTTGTGTAACGACAGAGAGCGATGCCGTGGTGGCCCAAGATCGACACTCTCTACAGCTTCTCGGGAGAACTGCGGACCATGCTCACAGACACCCTGAGAAAAGTGACGGAGGGATGCAGCACAAACACACCTCTCAGACTCAGCCAGGTTGGGCTACATCTTGTAATACATCAATTGTTTTACATATTGATGAGCTGAACTTCAATTATGTTTTCATATCAAAGAGCTCAAAAATTTTGACTGTAGTTGGTGCCAAGTATGAATTGATAAACAACTACAATTTCCATGAAGAAGTTTTGTTCGGCTAATACAAAAGATTAGCCGAACAAAATACAAAAGATAGGACTGGTAAGAATATGATCACAATTTTTACTGAACTTTGATGGTGCCTTAGACAGAGCTTGTATACACATTTTTATGTTTTGTCTTAATGTACATGTTTTGTACTTTGTGTTTTATCCACTCTTCTCACTTTCCTCAACAATTTTCTTGTATTTCTCATCTCATTCTTTCCTCTATCATTTCTTCTGTCATGTATCTTTCAACATTTCTTCTCTCTCCCTGTGTTTGGGTGACTCCTTGGTTCCAGGCTCTAGTGCACCTGCACATCTATGTGCGAATGTCGACTACCACAGGCCCGTGGGTGACTACAACATCCTGTCTTCAACCTCTTCTTTTTCTTCAGCTTCTGCTTTAATTTTTAGCACATTGTACATATATTTGGAACAAAGATTTAAGCTGGCTGCAATAAGTATTTCTGCCTTTGAGTTTGAGGCATTTGTGAAAAATTAGAAAGCTTTGCAAGTTAAACTGAATGATTTTAAATTTTTTTAATCCTTAAGAACTCCCTACAGCTTTGAGAAAGGCATTTACTGACGTACAAAATATCTTCTAAGGAAGTCAGTGTCAAGAATTTTGGATTTGTTTAAAATGAAAACAAAGTCTTTTTTTTTAGTTTTGTAGGTTTTTCATTAAAAGTTTTATCTATGTCTTGTTCTACCACCAGAGCATGACATTACGGGAGAAAGTGACCAGTCTGAAGTTCAAGGAGAAGCCTGCAGATGAAACATTGAGCTACAAGACCCTCCTGCTGTGGATAGTCAAACTCATCTACCCAGACCCCATGCTGATGTTACATGTAAGATGGGCACTTTATACACACCTTAGTCTTAAGACTTCAAGGTGTACCTATAAATAGATTATAGGTAACCGTTCACCTTAGAGTAGTACAGCACAGTAAGACTGAAGAGGCAAATATTGTGGCATTGAGTGAAAGAGTAGCTACAGTCGCAGACATGAGATGGAGAGGTCATGGGTTTGATCCCTGGCATTCCTGGCAAGACCTTGTGTCCTTGGAAAAGGCACTTAGTACAACTTTCCTCAATCCACCCAGGTGTAAAATGAGTACCTGACTTTAGTTGGGAAGGTAAAAGGCAAAGGTATAGGCTCCACCATCTAATGTCATGCCCTAGTCACTGCTTCTACTGGCTCAAAAAGCCTATGGGACTACCTCTACCTTTTTGTAAGAGACATATATTACGACCTTTTTTTGTGTGTTCAGAACCCTGGTAAGATGGGCCATGAGATCCAGAGCAGCACCTTGGAGCTGATCAATGGTCTGGTGTACCTGGTCCCACAGGAACACATGCCTGAACTCTCACAGGAAGCCATGGAGGTACGGACATGCACACACAAAATATACAACATTTAGCAGGCAAATTATCATGTAGCACTGTCAAACATTAAGGTGGCAGGACACAGTTTTCGCCCTATGTGAATTTCTATAGTTAAGCACCTGAGCTGAGGTTGACTCACTTCGACGCGGTAAGAATTATAGTAGGGTGCACTAGAGAAACATGGCCAACTAATGTGTCGAAATATACGGTATTCTACTGTAACAAAATAACATCATGACGACCACTTTGATTTGGCCACCTGCGGCGGTCAACTGAACTGCAGCTGACTCACCCTGGAATGCAGTTTCGTATTCCGGCGCATTTGTACAGGAACAGAAAAATCTTCACAATCCAAGTCATACAGTGTAAGAGCCGATACATTTCTTCTGCACCACAGTTTACTCCTCATAACTACCTCTCACATAAGACGTGTCACCCAGGATTCAAGAGTCTGCACTACTCTCTATACCCGCGTCATAGACCCCTAGGGTTGCCCATTAATACTGTGTTCTGCGACCTTAATAATTTTATGTAGTCAGGATAATTATGTAATTTGTTTGACGCCCATACACACAGCTTAAACAAGTGTTCTTGTATGCATTGATGTCTAACCGTCCTCCCTACCCGTAGGCCCTCCTGTGCCTCCACCAACCAGAAAACATCGAACTGTGGAACCCCGAGGCGCCCATCGCCACTTTCTGGGACATCAGGTATGCCGTAGAGGAGAACAGCCAAGTCTCGTTACATATGAGGTTTGCAGCAGTTGACTACTAACCATGTGATGTGACTCACAGTAGAGCGAAAATAAACATCACTTCCCAGCCCTTATGCATAGATCCTTAAACATAAAATATGTTGGCAAACTGTTAGTACAATGAGTTGATAACAACTAGTAGTAAAAAAAAGTAAGTTATTGGTTTTACTCATAGGTGCACTTCAGGGTTGGCATTCATTGTTGACTTAGACAACTTTATTGTCAACTAAAGGAAACTTTAAACTGATGATTGCAAGTGTTTGTTGACTTTATTCTTTGCATAGTACACATTCAATGTGTTGAATTGTAAAGAAAATGTTACAACATGGTTATAATTTGAACACAAATTGGCCGACAAGCTTATTTACAAATTAGCCCTCATGAGGACTTCTGTCTTAATTTTTTTAACTACCAACCTAGTATGCTTTGTCTATGCTGTAAAATTTTTATGATAACGTGAATATATTCTGCAGTAGAAAAAGTCAAAGTTAAAAAATGGTCAAGTAACTTTTACTATAACCTTAAGACATGTTAAAACTTTGATAACTATTACACAACTTTGTAGTTGATGTTGCAAAGATTTGAAACTAGATTTAAAGTAGCATAAAGTGTCAAATGAATACATGTAGCATTTAGCTGATGGCACCAACGTAGGTAAAATATAATGTAAAGCAAGCACTGTTAAAAAATTACATTGCAGTGATAGTGAGTGGACAGCCAAATCAACCAAGGGTGGATTCCTTGCAGAGAGGTAACAGCTAAATCATGAATTGAAGTAGCAGTCACTTTGTTAAACCGTAGCTTTTTTTCTGTCTTCCTTTCCAAGTGGGAAAACACAATGATGCTTCTTCAGTAATTTTCTATCAGTCCAAAAGCAAGTGATTCGTGTCAAGATTTCTCGAAACTCAATCATTCTTAATTAAAGCTTTGTTCCAGAATTTTTGTTTTGGTCACTTTTGATTAACCTTTCACATGGCATACATATTGGTGCCTCTATACCATCCTGGCATGAGAAAGGTTAAAATGTTCCCCCTTGGGAAAGGAAGATAAAAATTTTAGAACATCAGCCAATCAATGAATCTGTCTCAAAAATCTATCAGTCAATCAACTTTTAGGTCAATCAGTCAATCAATCAATCAATGAGTCAATAAAAAAAACTGTCACTTACTTAACCAACTATGAAACTCTTACTATGTAGAACTTAACTGACTGTTTTAAGAATTACAGCCATTTCCTAGACGTGCTCCTAATAGTCCAAAACATTAAAATATTCTACCTGTCCAAAACATTAAAACTGTCCGCTGTATTCCTAAATGATTTATTGAAATAGTGACAACAGTAGTACATGTAGTTAGTCAATGATTGCTAATCTAAGTAGAGTAGCTGTCTTCTGTTGCAATGAGATTGTTGTCTTTAACCTTACTTTTCCTTCCAATTGATAGTAAGGGTGGGTACTGGTACACTGGACCAGAAAATAACTTTGAAGCTGTCAAAAAACAAAACCTGGACTGAATGATCAAGTTAGACTGGTACCCACCCTAGGTTGTGTGTATTGTTGATCTCAGAGTTACTCTATGTCAAAAAAATGTTTTTTATGTTTACCAAAGGAAAGCATAATGTTTTTGCTCGGTTTCCTCTTCTTCTTCTCCAAACCAAAAAAGGTCAATGACTGTCTGTTACCATGGTAACTAGTATTGGATTACATCTTGTTGCAATTTTATAGCAGGAGGGATTTAGACTCCTGTCTAACCATATATATGAATGTGTTTGAGTAAGAATTAACAGAGCAGTCTATATGCGAGGGTAAACATTATGCATTTGCTTTGCAAATGTTAGCTTGCTATAATGCTGTTATCGTGAATTTAGACAAACTTCTAATACCCAGGAATGATGGTGATGACTTGTACATGTACACGTATGTGCTTCTGCTGCAATTAGTTTTAGAGATGCCACTATAGCTAGCACCATGCATATGGATCAACTTAACACGATATTTACATGATGTGCTTGTATCGTCATTTAAGTCATTTAAAGGTATGGCTACACTAACGCAAGTCCTAGAATATAATACCCATGACTCATTGAGTGCTCCTCCCCTTTGCAGTTGCCAAGTTTTGTTCTCAGTGTCGCAGAAGCTGATAGTGCAGCAGCTTCCCAACAGTACAGACATCCTGAAGTGGCTGCGAGAGATCCTCTCCTGCCGTATCAAGTTCTTGGTCAAGTACAAGGTCAGTGTCTTCTGTATTTTCCTCTGAATTGAAGATCTAGTGCATAGGATCCTTTTCAGATTTTTTGGAAGTCATTAGATTCAAAAGTAAATGTGGTCAGGAAAGTTACAATGTTGTCAAAGTGGCAGCTTTAAATTTTGTACTGTAAGATGGTATTAAAAACTAAACATGAGGGGAAGAATTCAAGAAATATTTATGATACAATCAGTACATTTAGTCCTAGGAAAATATGTTGTTTCCTGTTTCAGTCCTGAAAAAATTAGGGTGAGAAGATAGGGATTATGTTATTTTTTTTTAGACTTTGGTGATCCCTTTTTATTGATTCAACTTATACAATACAGTTTAACAAAGTAAAACTTGCAGGACACGTATAGTTTGTCAATGTTGGAAACCCAATTGTACAATGTTTCAACACTCAGGTGTCTCATGGAGCCAGAAAAGGTCAATCAGCCCAAAAAATTTATGTCCCTTGCAAGAGTCCACACAAAGGAAGGCTAGGGTCGATAGTTTTTTCTAGAGTCGGTCAGGAAACAGGGAACGCAACATTTTTTTGTCCTAGGCCTTAGATGTTTATGTTTGGGGATTTTAGTTACACAGTTTATAGATGCTCTTTTCCCAGGACCATGCGACCGTGGGCAGCCACATCCCCATCTGTCGCCAGGCCCACAAGAAACTGGAGGTGGTGTTCTTCATGTACCTGTGGAGCAGCGACATGGAGGCTGTGTTAGTCGCCATGTCGTGTTTCCGCTATCTCTGCGAGGAGGCAGACATCCGCTCTCGTGTGGACGACCTGTCGGTGGAGCAGGTGTTACCCAACTACACAGTGTACTCCGACTTCGCTTCAGCGTGCAATAACAATATTGTGTCTATGGGTAAGTTCTCTGTCCTTTGTAAGGTCTCTTCACTGTATCATTTTACATTTTTTGACGTATATTCAGCATTAAATTTCATCTGTTGCAACATCTATAGATTAAGGGTTGGAAAATATTTTTACTTTTTCCACAACATGTAACAAAAACAGTAATAATGAAAGACCCACCCCCTTCTGCTCTGAAAGAAACCGCTCCATGTACTTGGAAATTTTTGGAGTGTTTTTATTAAGAAGTTTGCAGTTTTTGCATTGGGAGTATGACTTGTTTTATTATCTTCCATGGTGTTACTTACTAATACTATTATTTCAATGGCAAACTTAGAGATACCGCAAAGTCTGTGTCAAACTTTACATGCCACAAAACATAAATGAATTTACAGTAATCAAATCTCTGTGCTTCCAAAACACGACATAATAATAATAACCATTACTTGATGATATTTGTACCGGAAACTCACCTTACCTCACGTAGACCCGTCGTCATTTACTCCTGGATGTTATGGAAACATGACACGCGAGTACGTCACGAGGAGAGAGAAGGAAAAACAACTGCAGGAAATTGGAGACGGGCGAACTGCTAGACTAATCAGGAGAGTAGTCATGAATAGTGAGCACTCCCCTGCCAGCTAACGCCAGCCACAACAGAAGCTTCTCTTTTTGCCTCCCCCCTCCATGGAGGACCGGCATGCTACATGTGGACACTTTTTTGTTTCTCGGATGATCAAGGCTTGGCATTTTTTCAAATCTGGTGAATAGATGTCCACGGCTGCGATTCTGTCTCTGTGAACGTTGCTTTTCCATGTGTAGTCTTACAAAAGAATGTTGTATAGTATAGTAGTGGAGTAGGGTATAATACGAAGATGGAAAAAGGTACCTTAACACTGCTTTTTTTAAGGAAATGTTTTGTTGTTTAATCTTTCCTCAGGTCGTGCAGCACTTCAAAAGCACATTATGTCCCTTCTCAGAAGAATAGAACATTCCACACGGGGAAACATGGAGGTAGGTAGTAGCTATGTCAAGAATTTCTTAACAGTATATACATGGTACTAAGTCTTCTATATATAGCTTGTATCTTGATATTGTTTTGAATTGGTGGCAGTTTCCTTTGTAAATTGTTTTTGAAAACAATTTTGGTGTAAGGAAAATGTTTTAAGTTACAGTTTCATATCTATTTTTTTCTAATTGGAAGGGAAGAACATATTTTCTTTGAAAGTGTGAACTAAAAATAGTCTCTTTACTCAGTGTCTTACCAACCTGATGAAACTATTCACGTAGGAGAAGTAGAAATTTTGATAACTTTTTGTAAATTGTGACATATTTCCTGTATTCTTACGTACACTCCACAAACATGTTATCTATTTTTTCTACTTTTGTTTCAACTTCACACTTGATTTTCAGTGTGCCACAGGATTAAAAGTGCTGAAATTTAACTGAATTTACAGTGTCTACTTTTAATGTCCCCAGGCTTGGGAAGAGACTAGAAACAAGTGGGAAAACAACACCAAGGTCCTCATCAACTACCCCAAGGCCAAGGGTGACGATGCCCAGACGCCGGACAGCCTCCACAGAACGGTTGTACGCCGGCGAGCTTCCCAGTCCCCCTCTCTGCATGAGCATGATCTGGATGTGAGCATGGCTTTGCTGCTAGTCAGGAGAGCTAACCAGATTATGCCCAGCAAACTCTGTCTAGCTAACCATCTGTTAATAATAACCATCTATTGATAACTATCCAGTCTTTCAAAGAAATTGCAAAATCCTAACACTTGAACCTTGCATTGTCATTAGACAGTACTTCTTTGGTGAGGCCTCAGGTGTGGAGCCTGCCTTACTGTTCTTAATGACTATAAGTATGGGAAGAAGGGGGAAATTTTGAAAGCACATTAACAAATTAACAGATAATCTTTTAACCTGACTACAATCATTTGTTTAATGATTCAACCCAAGTGTTTGCTAGCACTAACTTCATGTAATTATTCTATTTCACAATGAATAATATTTATTTACTATTATATTCATTTGAGGGTAAAGATGAAACATGCTATGATCCTTCCCTTGTTGTATTGTTTTCAATTCAGGATCAGTTAAACGAGTGGATTAACATGACAGGGTTTCTCTGTGCGCTGGGCGGGGTCTGTTTGATGGACAAGACAAATACAAGGAGAAGGTAGGATTAGATTGACATGGCTAACATTTATGTATGGAATGGGGAACTTCAAGCAGATGTTGGGGTAGTAGATCATAACTTCTGACTGCAGCATTTCTCCTTGGGTGTGAGTAGTACTGTCAAGCAAGCCTTCCAGTAAGAAAGTAAAAGTCTTCCACCCATTATGGAGAAACAAAATTAATCCCTCTTTTGTCCTGTCCAGTATTGCCATTCCGTCGGACCCCAGTAGAAAAGGCAGTGTGTACTCCCTGTACAACGGGTCCCCTCAGTCAGAGGAGGAAATCTACCCTCCTGTCAGCAGGTTCCTGGCCAAACTCCTCAACCTCCTGGTGTGCAATAGTGAGAGAGCAGGGCTACAGGTCAGTATGGAGCATGGTTTAGCATGATTTGTAGGAAAATAGGTTCTTTTTGTGTTCAAATCATATGTTGCACTGATTTTGATGAGTTAGTGGTTGACGAAACTGCAGCAGTCATAATACAAATTGTACTTGAAGTTAAATTGCACAAGTTCCTACACATTGGTACGCTGATTTCTAGCCAGTGGTCATTAGAAATAGTCACTAATACCTAACCAGTTTTTCCTAGAAATCATTACTGTAAACACATGCAGTGGTTCCTGTAAACTGTTCTTGCACTATTTTACACCCATTGCTACAAAATTAATATTTACATTGATTTTCAAATATGCTGTTCTGAGAAATTGCTTTTTTTGGCGGCGCCATGTTTGCTAAAAAATGTCAGAGTGAATTGTCTGTCAGATATCACGATGCAAACAGACACAAGTTTTTAATGTTTTTTTTTTCTTGCCATGGTGTAATCAGATCCGAACAGCTGTGAAGGACCTTCTCGGCCTTGAACTCCACCCCGCCCTTTATCCCGTCCTCTTCAACCAGATCAAGTCCAACGTCAACAAGTTCTTCGACTCGACAGGGCAGGTACGCGTAAGTCAAATTCCCCTTCTTTCTTTAAACGCTACAAGACTCAGAAATCTAGATGGCTATACTAGAACTATGACCATACTGAAGATTTTGAAGTTATGATTAAAACTAGATATGCCTGCTCTTCTTTTTAAGTTGAAAATCAGTGTCTGACTCAGCAAATTTAAGATAGAATGTCCAAGTTTCTGTGATTTACAGAATTTGTAACAGTTATATATTGATGTATGAAATGAGTAAAAAAATGATTTTACTGGAAGCTGTGATTTCCTTACTTTTTCTCTGAATATTGGTTTAAATTTATTTTGAGCCCTTCAAGAAAGGCATAGATTCTTATTTGTTGACAGTTGTCACTCTGAACACCACTCCTAGGCCTTGGGAAAAAAATGTTGTGTTTCCTGTTTCCCGACCGACCCTAGAAAAACCTGTCGACCCTAGACTAGGGGGGGGGTAGACTTTTTTTACCTGCAAGGGACATTAATTTCGAGCTGATCAACCTTTTCTAGCTCTATGATCTGACACCTGAGTGATAAAATGTGGTACAGTTGGTTTTCTAACATTAACATTGAAGGTGTCTTCGTGTAAGTTTTACTTTGTTAAACTGTATTGTATAAGTTGGACCCCTATATAGATATCACTGAAGTCTAAAAAAAAAGATAATCCCTACCTACTAACCCTAATTTTTTCAGGACTGCAACAGGAACCATAACATTTTTTTCCTAAGGCCCTATCACCACTCCCATGATAGTAATGATAAAAATATTAGACTGACACCTACACTTTCTTGCTATTCTTTTTCTTTGCCATATATGGTGAAAATTGTGGCTGGTAGATGTGGTTGACAGAGTGAGTGGGCGTCTTGTGAGGATCAGTCTGGAAACTAGATTCCTCTACACCCACACACGATACACCAACGGGCAGAATGTCAAATACTGGTGCAAACATGCCTTTTGGGAAAATCGAAAAGAGTAGTTTATGGCATTTGGGACGAAAATGTCATACAAATTGTTTGTGTGATTTTAGAAAGATGTAATGTTTTCATTCATTGACTGAGACATTCTTTATCACACGCAAAAATACACACACACAAAGTCACTCACTCATAGTCACATACACATATTCTGTGTTACATTAAGTAAGGATGTGATTTCTTTATAGGTTTTTCATAATGTCGTCATGTAAAATAGAGAAACACTCAAACGTAAACTTGACTATTGACAGATATATTGTGTGACATCATGTTCAAAATTGTGTAGCAATTGTAAGCACCTGTTATCATGTTCCAACCAGATAACTTTTAAGCTAACCTGATATTTTGGGCAAAATCTTTAAGTTTGATCAATCTTTACTTGGAATCGTTTTTTAATATTTTGGTGATTTTTCGTTCCTTTTTTCTAATTCCACACGAAATGATTGGGCGATCCACAGCAGTTTTCCAAACATGAAATGTCTTTTTTTACAGGTAACTGTGACAGAGACTAACACACTTTTTGTGGAGCAAGTCATTTCCATCATGAAGAACATCCTAGAGAACAAGAGTGACCAGGCATACGAACACCTCGGCAGTGCCAGTATCGAGAACCTCATGTTAGGACTGGTCAGGTACATGGAAGCTCTTTGAACTTCTAATTGTTTAACCCTGTTCCTTCTGCCTTAACCTGTAGCTAGTACAGATTCTGTGCCAAAATGTAACGTAAGAAGAAAAAAGGTTAAATTCCATTTTTGGGAAGTTAACTTCAAAACTTGGAAAACATTTGGAGTAGCTACAACATTCCCCTATTGTCATTTGAAAAATTTCAGAGTCTTGTTTTTGATGTATTTCTGTCTTTTGATGTATTTTGTCTGTATTTCTCTAGATATGTACGAAACTTGGATCACAGCGTTCAAGGCATCCACATCAAGACCAACATGTGCTGCCTGGTGGAAGTGGTAGGTGGCGCTTCTTTGATTTGCTTTTCACAGTAAAATGAATGTCATTTGTTTGCACATTCAAAAAAACTAGATGGTAGTAAGATTTTCATGTCATGAAGTGATTGTAAGTTTTTGTCAAGTTAACTAAAGTTTGTAATGAAAATTTATGGTATTTTGGAAAAGTTATCACCCATGTGCCAAAAAGCAGTTACTCAAGCAACTGGATATGATTTTGAAAACGGTCAGACGTTTCAGGTAGCATCCACCACCTTTTGTCAGTGACACTAAGAGACCGCAGTTACCTGGAAGTCTAACCTTGTCCGATTTATCATCCATGCATTTGATAGATTTTATTACCTCAAATTTGTTTACCTAATATAGTATGCTGTTTTATGTTTTATATTTGCTCCTGCCTAGCCTTGTCTGCTTAGGTAACATGTGTAATGAAACTGTGTAATGTTCATTTTTCATAAATACAAAATAACTGTTCCATTAGATGATGAGCAGAAGAGACGACCTGTCCTTCCACCACGAGATGAAGTTCCGCAACAAACTTGTGGAGTACCTGACAGACTGGATCATGGGAACTTCCATCCAGCCTGAACAGGAGGACCTCAAGGTCATGACAAGGTCAGGACGACTTTCAAGTCAAGGAAATAAACTTGAAATTATCTGTAACTATGCCAGAGGTTTTTAGATTTAGTCTGACCAAAGAACAAAGCTGCTATACTGTGAGACCTGTCTGGTTATACTCAAGGGGCATAAAGAAGATGGTCACAGGAGACATGGGGCACTATAGACAGAACTGTTAATGCTAGGGTCAATGAGAAAAATTATGTAAAGGATCACCAATATTGGCCACAATGACCATGTGCAGAAATGGTAATTTTTTAGAATCCAAACTGTAATGTTTTGCCTAACATCACAATATAGATGATCGTATTGCATATTGTTTTTTATCAGCTTAACAATTTTGCATAGATTTTAGTGCTGATCTTGTGTTGTTTCCATGTTTCTAACAGGGACTTGGACCAGGCTAGTATTGAGGCAGTCGTCGCCCTGCTGACTGGGTTACCTCTCCAGCCTGAGGAGGGGGACGGGGAGATCTCATTGGAGGCCAAGTCACAACTCTTCCTCAAGTAAGGAACACAGGTTCATAGGATAACAACGGAAGTAGAAATAGTCTATTGTATTTCCAGTTGTGAACAGGAGTTGTAGAGTGAATGTGGTTCAGTACCATGGACAGGGAGAGCAGTGGTAGTGTAAATGTGTTCAGTGTTCAGTACCATGGACAGGGACAGTAGTGGTAGTGTGAATGTGAATATGTGTGTTCAGTACCATGGACAGGGACAGTAGTGGTAGTGAGAATGTGAATATATGTGTCCAGTACCATGGACAGTAGTGGTAGTTGAATTCAGTCTTTTCAGTACCAGGGACAGGGATAGTAGTGGTCGTGGGACAGTAGTGGTCATGTGAATGCGGTTCAGTACCATGGGCAGGGAGAGCAGTGGTAGTGTAAATATGGTTCAGTACCATGAACAGGGACAGAAGTGGTAGTGTGAACATGTGTTAGTACCATGGGCAGGGAGAGCAGTGATAGTGTAAATATGGTTCAGTACCATGGACAGGGACAGAAGTGGTAGTGTGAACATGTGTTAGTACCATGGGCAGGGAGAGCAGTGATAGTGTAAATATGGTTCAGTACCATGAACAGGGACAGTAGTGGTAGTGTGAACATGTGTTAGTACCATGGACAGGGAGAGTAGACTAAGGTAGTATGAATGCCATACAGTACCATAGACAGTTATACCTTCTTGTATTCCCCAGGTATTTTACCCTGTTCATGAACCTCCTGAACGACTGCGGTGAACAGGAACAAGACAACGACAGCAGCACCAATGGAGCGCGGAAGCGTGGCATGTCCCGCCGCATGGCCAACCTGCGCAACTGCACGGTGTCCGCCATGTCTAACCTGCTCAACGCTAACATAGAGAGTGGGCTCATGCATTCCTTAGGTATGGTATCTCTGATATTTTTGTGCTTTGAGATCATTTACGTATTGTTTGGACTGTGACAATTTTCATCTTGGATTTTCTTATTGTATGTCTCTCTTGGTCAGCCTGTAGTATTAGTAAAACTTTATATAAATGTTCAATTATTTTTGTTTAGGTTTGGGTAGTCACCAAGACATACAAACCAGGACCACATTCATGGAGGTGCTGACTAAGATCCTACATCAGGGGGCAGAGTTTGACACACTGGCTGAGACAGTTCTGGCTGATAGGTACTTTTAACTCTGATTTGAAGCACTTGAATGACAGAACTGTATTATCCATTTTAAACAACTGAAGTATTGTTTTCTACTATAACTGTGTGGACCAAGGGCTAAGGAAACAGACATGGGCACTGCCCTTTACACCATAGTGTGTGAGTTTATGAGGAGTTCATGAAGAATTTTTTGTTCCAGATTTGAGCGTTTAGTAGAATTGGTGACTATGATGGGAGACAAGGGAGAGTTACCTATTGCCATGGCACTGGCTAATGTCTGCTCTTCTGTACATATGGTAAGTTATGTGGATTATTGTCCCAATTTTGGATTATCTCTTTGATACTACCTATGTTTCTCAGACTGAAAAGTTTCTGTACATGTATGTTTTAACATTGCCATTCTGTCTCATGTTCACAGGATGAGCTGGCTAGAGTACTGGTGACACTGTTTGATGCCAAACACCTTTTTATACCAACTTCTGTGGAATATGTTTTCTAAAGAGGTACGTTCTTCTTACAGCTTAGAAAAGTTGTACTTGCTTAGATGATAAACAGTTACTTCAGTGAAAATTTTGTATCACAAATATTTACATTACTGGAGATAGCCAAAGGTGCTTGAACTGGTACCAATTGTTTTGTTGCAGGTAGAGTTAGCTGACTGTATGCAGACCATATTCAGGGGGAACAGTCTTGCCAGCAAAATCATGACCTTCTGTTTCAAGATCTACGGAGGCAGCTATCTGCACAACGTGCTGGAACCCCTGCTGAGGGGCATGTTACACCCCGAACTCAGCAATGTGCTGTACGAGATAGACCCTGCAAGGTAGGGGCAGCGCATTTGCAGATTTGGTGCAATTGGAAAAGATGTTTTTGCTGTTAGGAATGAATTCCTATGAAAATCTAGTACACAGTTATTCAGTGGCTCTTATCACTGAGTGTTCTGGCTAGAAGACTTGGGATTGAGAAGTCAGTTGTTTGATTCCTGTTGTTTCTTTACACAAACCAGGTGTAAATGGGTACCTGACTTTAATTTTGGTTGAGGAGGTACCTGTGTAAAAGGCTGTGTAAGGGGTGGGATGGGATGGGCTCTGCCTTCCAGTACCATACCCTAAACACAGCAGATTAACAACCCACAAAACCCTCAAAAAGGCCATGAGACCTTTACATTTACCTACCAGGCCTGTTGCATTTTAGAATATGGTAGTGAAACAAGCTCTTGTATGGTTGTATCAAAACCTAGAGCAAAGTTGCCTTTTTCAGACATACTAATGTGCTGTAGGGAAATTGTAACACTACCAAATTTCTTTGAGATACAGTAAAAAGATTACATGTGTTACCGTGTTATCCTAGGAGTGAGCCAGGGAGTAGCGTGGACGAGAACCGGAAAAACCTGATGGTCCTGACGCAGAAGTTCTTCAACCGGATCGTGAACTCTGCCGACCAGTTCCCCCAGCAGCTGAGGAGCATGTGCCACTGCCTGTATCAGGTGGTCAGCCAACGCTTCCCGCAAAACAGCATCGGCGCAGTGGGCAGTGCCGTCTTCCTGAGGTTTATCAACCCTGCTATTGGTCAGTACACATGGCAGTTAGGATTCAAAAATATGACATGACCTGACATGGCTTCAATGTTTTTAGAATCTGTTTAGAATGTGCAGAAAGTGTAAGATTTTTGAAACACCTTTGCATGATGAATAGGGACTTAGTATGCATTTGTTTTGTGGACTGTACTATTTTTCCTATACAGTATGGTGACAGTGTGATTTTCTTTCCATACATGTAGTGTCCCCGTGTGAAAATGGCCTGATTGACAGAGAACCCAGTCCAAACATCAAGAGAGGTCTCATGCTCATGTGTAAGGTCTGTATATACACAAATCATTACTTCTCCTCAGTTTTCTTTGAAAATGTTTGAAAAGCAGGAAGTAACTTGTGTCCATTATTTGTTTTCCTGTAAAAAATGGTGAAGTGATAAGTATCTGTTACAACCTTTCTCATTGGCCAGGTGATGCAGGGAGTGGCCAATCACGTCCTCTTTACCAAGGAGGAGCATATGAGACCGTTCAACGATTTCCTCAGGGCCAACTTTGATGCTGGGAAAAGGTAAAAATCAAACAAGATATATATTTGTTTGCAATACGTTTAGATTCTTGAGCAGATATTATTTTTGTGAACCCTCCTCCAGTGTGTATTCTTTTACATATCGTGTATGATGAAAAGCCATGAGAAATATTAATCCATGATTCGTGATGTTTTCTAGATTTTTTATGGAGATAGCCTCAGACTCGCAGACGCTGGACAACAGCAGCCACACTGTGTCCTTCATCAGTGATGCCAACGTCCTAGCCCTGCACAGACTACTGTGGAACAACCAGGAGAAGATCGGGGCCTATCTGGCCAGTAGCAGGTACCTGATTGGTTGTTTTATGGCCTTCCCATTCTTACGATGTCCATGATTGGCCGATTTCAAATTTTTGAATGAATATTTTCCTCTGCTTTGATTTTCAATGGTTAAAAGTTTAGGCTGCTATGATAATTCCCTCCACAACAGAGACCAGAAGGCTGTGGGAAGAAGACCATTTGACAAGATGGCCACCCTCCTGGCATATCTAGGGCCTCCTGAACACAACAGGCCAGCAATGGATGCACAGTATGTATCAGACAGACGTGTCCGCCATGCAAATGATATTGTAGCTTGATGAGCCTTGTCAACTTGTGGTTAAGGGTTTTGATATAGGTCTAAAGGTTCTGGGTTCAAATCCTTTCCAGGTATGCTGTATACGAATCAGAAAGGCACTTTTTTTAGTGTGGGACAGTTTTGCCATTATTCAAATAATCATAACAACAAGAATTTCAGTATGTACATTAGGCAAAATGTTGGGCAAAACCCACATGACTAAACTTCCGTTCCAGGTGGACCAGTATGAACCTGACGAGTACTAAGTTTGAGGAGTTCATGACGCGACACAACGTCCACGAGAAAGAGGAGTTCAAACAGATCAAGTCACTAAACATTTTCTACCAGGCAGGGAACTCCAAGGCAGGGAACCCTGTGTTCTATTATATAGCCAGGAGGTACAAGTGAGTTCTTTCTTCTATGTTTGTAGTGAAGTGAAGTGCTGTGTGTGTAAGTGTGCCTTTGTGTGTGTGTACAATGTATGTGCATGTGTTCATGCGTGTGTGTGTGCAATTGTGTGTGTGTGTGTTTGCCTGTGTGTGTGTGTGAAAAAGTATTGAAGTTATCGTAGAATCGGAGCTAAAGTCAAATATCGATTGGTTAATGTAGAGGGCAAGACTAACCAAAGGGGAGCTGATTTTTAGTCTCAGACATTATGCAAGACAATCTATGATTGGTTAATTGTGATTTGTCATTATACAGAAGCATGGGTCTGGTACAGGTTTATCTTTTATTTTTTCTTATTTTACACATTGTTGCTGTAGCCTGCATGAAAATGATACATGTAGATACTGTGTATAGATTTTAGTAATTTACTAATTGTGTTAATGTAAGAAACTGTTTTCTCCCCAGGTCAGGGCAGATGAATGGAGACCTCCTGCTGTACCACATTCTCCTGTCTCTGAAGCCCTTCTGTGGGAAGACTTACGAAGTGGTCCTGGACCTGACACACTGTGGGCCTGACAACAGATTCAAGGTCCTTTCATACTACCGTAGTCTAATTCCTAAAAAATATCAGGGTACCAGCTAACTGTATTTTGTCATAGTCTAGAATTCTCTGTGCATACAGCGTGTACCTCTGATCCAATCTATGTTGTAATCTTTATAACTCTTTGTCCCTGTACACCCAGAGTTCTTCATTTTTTCAAAGCATGTAAAGATATCCATGAAATGGTCAACACGAAAAAATTGTCAAAATTACCAATTGAAAGTAATAGCTAGATTAATAAATGCTTTCTTGTTAACTTATCTTCCCAATACTTCCTTGGCAGACTGACTTCCTGTCCAAGTGCTTCTATGTGTTTCCTGAGGTGGCCTATCACAACATCCTGGCCGTGTACCTGTACAACTGTAACACCTGGGTACGGGAGTACACCAAGTACCATGAGAGGATACTAGCCAACCTCAAGGTACAAACACTTCTTCTTGCCTTACACTTTACTGATTACTCTTTACTGATTTATATGTAGTATATTCTGTCGGACATATGAAGAACTGGTGAAATAGCCTGTTGGTAGAGAGGTTATTTTCATTTACAAGAATGCGTAATAGGTAGAGGGCAGCTTATGGGTTCAAACCCTGGCTGGAACATTTAATAAGAAAAAAAATTACTTTTGAGAAGCTGTACTTATTGCTTTTTCTGCTTAACCCTTATGAGAAAGTGAGTATGATAGTTAAATGCACACTGGCCCCAGGATGTAGATCTTGCACAACTGTACGTGTGTCCCAAGGGCTATAGAAATGGAGATGGGTGCCATCCTATATACTGAAAAGTGTGGAAAGGATCTTGTATTATCTTATTTTGGGACTAATGAATACATAGTGCCAAAACTTTATAATTTACAAGAACATCAGTGGGTTTTTTTTTTTACAACACCTCAGGGCAGAGCCTGCTTGTTACTGTGTTTTTCAAGTGACTCAGCCTCCTCTTGTTCACTTCCACCTCCTTTCTCCCCCAGGGTAACAGGAAGTTGATCTTCATTGACTCAGCGAACAAGTTCAGTGACTACATCCACCCTGACCAGCAGCACCTGCCTGGTGCTACCACCGCACTGGACGAGGACCTCAAGGTCTTCAACAACGCCCTCAAACTCTCCCACAAGGACACCAAGGTCGCAATAAAGGTCAGGGAGAATTTTCTTAAGATAAAAATGTTTTTATAGCCATTCTTCTAGGTCCTGCTTTTGTGACTTAGATTGTAAGAATTGTGGGTTTTGGGGTTTCATGAGAAATGAGGGATTGTACATTCAATGTGTATTGTTGGTGTAGTGATGTGTATTGATGATTTGTATTGGGAGGGGTTTTAATGTGTATTGTGAAAGTATGACTGAGTGTGTATTTTGCATGTTTTCACAGTGTATTGAGAAATGTATTGACTGTGTATTGGCAATATGGTGAATATGTTTTGTAGAATGAATTGTTTGTATTCACTGTGTATTTGCAAGTCTACTGCACATTTCATTTGTCTATCTATTGAAACACCTTTGTTGGAATATATTTTCACTACACTAATTAGGCATTGTGTCTGCTTTTCCACTGTAGGTGGGCCCCAGTGCTCTACAAGTCACTTCAGCAGAGAAGAGTCGAGTCCTGGGACACTCTGTACTGCTGAACGACATCTACTATGCATCTGAGATAGAAGAGGTTTGTATGAGACTCCAAGTATTATACTTCTAAACTACAGTGATATAGGGCTAGGTGTCCTGTGTTTAATCTCAGAAAGACGTGTAAAATTTGCTGTTGCTGAATTTTTGGAAGATTACAATTGTATGTCCCTAATAGGTGTTGCTGCTTAGTCTATTTTAATGTATGTAATGTGTCTGAAAAAAAGTGCTCACCATTTACATGTACATTGATTCTCCTCAGACTACATATTTGATGATGACGTACCATTAGAACAGTGCAATCATCTTTGCTGGCAGTAAGAATTTCCTGGAAAATGTATTCAGTGAGCGAAAGATTCTGACAAGAAATTCTTCCGCCTCTGAGGTGTCTCCAAAAAACAAAGTCCTTGACAATGTTTCCATGAATTCCATGAATGATGGTGCTGATGTTGTATGTGTGAACAGATCTGTTTGGTGGATGACAACCAGTTCACCCTGACCATAGCCAACCTGGGGACACCTCTCACCTTCATCCATAATGACTGTGAAGCCATTGTACAGGCCATCATCCACATCAGGACACGATGGGAGCTCTCCCAACCGGTAATGTGCTTTGGAGTCATGTATATTACAAATACATTAAAGCGATATTATGTAAGATTTTTCACTATATTTGGACATCGTTGTTATACACATTTATTGATAGTTTACTGATATTGGATGATGTTTTGTTCCAATGCAGGACACAGTCCCTGTCCACACAAAGATCAGACCAAAGGATGTTCCAGGGACTCTTCTTAATATGGTATGTTATATGCTCAGTGATTTGAGCATATAATATGTATAACTTGTGCAGTGCTGCCACCTAACTGTCAATGATTGTACTGCACTTGGTAAAAATCACAGTGATTATCTTACAATGGTCAACATGTATGACGACTATAATCATGGTGTTACAAAAAAAGCAAATCAAATTTCATTATTGATAACACTGTTAACTTGTGTCTTGTGATTCAGATGTAATGTGCAGTAATATGTATTCTTCTCGTGCAACCTTGTGTACCACTAAAAGCATTCAGTTTTAGAAGTGTGAATTTTTCCACCTTTTCAGGCACTTCTAAACCTGGGGAGCTCTGACCCTGGCCTGAGGTCTGCAGCTTACAACTTGCTCTGTGCTCTGACTCAGGCATTCAACCTCAAGATCGAGGGACAGCTATTGGAGAGTTCAGGTGCACACACCCTTTAACTATCAGAAATCAGAATGACCTTTTATATGATTTCTGTATTTTAAACTTTGATACATGAGAGATTCAAACCCTTTTCTTTTGATCCAGGCCTGTGCATTCCAGCCAACAACACAATCTTCATTGTGTCCATCAGCAAGAAACTAGCTGCCAACGAACCACATCTCACACTGGAGGTAACTACGTTTACTAAAAATATAATCTGCACTTCATTTATGTTGTGATGCTTATTTATGCATTTGGTTTGCAATTTCATGTCTTTATGTTGTTCTGTTATTTGCCAAAGGAAAATGGTTGTTTTTTTTAAATAGCATCAATCTGTGTTTTCTGGGAAGATCTCAGAATCATGTTCTGTTGTGTTGTTTCAGTTTCTTGAAGAGTGCATCTCAGGGTTCAGCAAGTCCAGCATTGAGTTGAAACATCTGTGTCTAGAGTACATGACACCCTGGCTACCCAATCTTACCAGGTGAGTGATTGGAGGATGTGTTACTTGTACACTGCTGCCACCTAGCTGTCATTACCTATACTGTATGTCGTAAAGATCTTTTCTCTCACTCTCATTCCAGAGTATTAGGTCTTTATCATGGTGACATTAAAAAAAAGTTGCAAATTTGTTATTAAGATGTTCTTGTTATGACGGTCTCCCCTCAGATTCTGCAAACACCAGGATGATACCAAACGGGCTAAGGTGTCAGTCATCCTGGACAAGCTGATCACCATGACGATCAACGAGAAGCAGATGTACCCGTCCATCCAGGCCAAGATCTGGGGCAACCTGGGGCAGGTGGGAGACCTGCTGGACGTGGTGCTGGACAGCTTCATCAAGGTCAGAAACACCTGCATGAGACCATTTTTCAAACACCTGCATGAGACCATTTTCTCAACATTTGCATGAGACCATTTTTCCAAACACCTGCATGAGACCATTTTTTAATTCCAAACACCTGCATGAGACCCAAGGTGTAAGTATTATTGACCTGTTTTATACATTTTAAGGGTGACTCTTCATTTTAACCACTAAAGTTGGCTGATTTCTTTTTACTGTAAAATGTAGTATGTTGATAAAGATTGATGTGATGACAGTTATCTACACTGTTTCTTCTCTCTTCCCCCACAGACCAGTGCTACAGGGGGTCTGGGTTCCCTGAAGGCGGAGGTCATGGCTGACACAGCGGTAGCCCTGGCTTCTGCCAATGTCAAACTGGTCTCAGCCAAGGTCATCAGCAGATTGTGCAAGGTCACTACACAGCAGATTTTTTTTACAAACACCCACACTGTCATTGTAGAAATTCCTAACTCCACAGTTTCAGGAACATTCTTGAAACTATAAATTTTGCTGACATCTTGCTGTAAAATATTGCTGATATAGTTTTTAACTTGGCAGTTTTGGCACTGACTTCTTACCACACGTCATCATAGCCTCAAACATTTTGTTATTTCTTTCTTTGATTTCAATCATGAACTCAATTGTTGCCATGCAGATTAATTGCTGTGATCTTTTCTTAGCTAAAATTTTCTGAATCTTTCTCCGTAGGAGCCACTAATAGGAGATTGGAACAAGATTTATCTTGACTAATCCAGGACAAATTATCTTACAGATTCTGGACAAGACCTGCTTGTCTCCCACCCCCACCCTTGAGCAGCATCTGATGTGGGACGACATCGCCATCCTAGCCAGATACATGCTCATGTTGTCATTCAACAACTCTTTGGATGGTGAGCTTTTTCTCTGTGTGTATGGGATTTGAACCTTGAACCTTCATTTTCATTCTGGGTCAACCAACCAAATACATTATTACAGTTTAAGAGAGTGCAAACTACTCTTTTTCATCTTTGTTGTAGGACTGTACATACATTAGTCTGATGATAATGATGATGATGATGATAGTCTGTAATTCAAAAGAAAGCTGCTAGGGGACTAATCCATCAACCAATGGCTAAAAATCCTTTCAAAATGTTTTTCCAAGAATTCAGTCTGTGTGGTCTTTGGTAAAGACCTAGAATAACTAGAATTACTAAGATTGATATTGATAAATAAATTACAATATGTTTTTAACAATATGTAAATTTTCTTATTTTACAGTTGCGAATCACCTTCCCTACCTGTTCCACATTGTAACACTGCTGGTGTACACGGGACCTCTCTCACTACGGGCATCCACCCACGGGCTTGTGGTCAATATCATTCACTCCCTGTGCACCTGTACACAGCTCAACTTCAGCGGTAGGGCTCTATAAAGAACTTCAGCTGGGTCAAAACTGTTACTGTATTCTATTTAATCTTAATCTGAAATTTTTCAGTGTCAGGAATTAGGACTGTCTGAAAGGCTATGCTTAAAAAAATGCAATTTTTGGCAATACCTCATGAGCATAGGCATTTCTTATCAAAGTTTTTCTCTAAACATTGGTGTCCTGACCTACACACTATTAGCGTTTGTTTTATTTACTATTCAGTAAAAATTTAGTATCATCATGCAATTTTAGCCACACCTAGGGAAGACACTTCTTATTAATGATTAAAAAATCTTATTCCTGTCAATCTATCGGATTGGCATTCTGTAACCCCTAGGTCTAATGGTATCTTGTGTTTCCCTTTTACAACTCCAAGCAGAGGAAACTAAGCAGGTGCTTCGGCTGAGCCTGACAGAGTTCTGCCTGCCCAAGTTCTACGTCCTGTTCGGCCTGAGTAAGGTGAAGTCTGCAGCTACAGCTGCCTTCAGGTGGGTTGGAAAGACACCTGTTGCTGTTTAGTGGATATCACCTGTCATGGAAACATTAAGTTACAGTGGTATGACTATCTTTGTCCAATTTTACCCAGCAAAGCAGTGAAGAGGTACCTACAGGAAGAAATATTGGACATGTACAAAATTTATTGTGTGCCGATTGACAAATAAAATATCTGCTTTTGTCAAGTGGAAATGTTTTGAAGCTGGTGTGTTACGCCGAAGGTCGGTCATACCGGCTATACTGATACAGAATATGGCAACCACTTGCAAGGTGATTTAGATAAAAGTTGGATAAGAGATTAAAATAAAACATCATAAGGTAAGAGTCCTTTTATCAAGGAGGCAAAAAATATTTCCTATAAATCCTCTTTTTTGTCAGGAAGTATTTTGTATTAAAATGAAATCAGATCCTAACTGTAAGATAACTCAATGATATCGGTGGCGACTTCAATTCTGATTGGTGTTCTCCTGTGTTTGTAGATCGAGTTACAAAGACAGGTCGTTCACCTCCCAGCATGAGAAGGGGGAGCAGATCTCCCTGTGCTCGCTAGAGGTCATCACTGACGCTCTGCTAGAGGTCATGGAGGCATGCATGCTGGACATCCCAGAATGCAACTGGCTGGAGAAATGGCAGGAACTGTCCAGGAGGTAACTCTTTACCATCATTGTTCTTGGACGGCTACTAGACCATGTAGTTTCTAGCATTAACCATTGGAATTAGTCATGTCAGCAATGTCATTTGGTCACAGGTTACTGTGTTGCAACTGTTGTAAAATCTCAAAAACAGCCTTGCATATACTTTAGAGTATCATTGCAGTCACATGTCCAAACCAATGCCCCTCTGGATAGTTTATCGCATCAATTTGGTCTTTCACCTCAAAAGTTATCTGCCAACTCATTGAGTACATGGTCCAAAATGTTAGTATGCTAACTGTGCTCATTCCCTTGGCTAGGTTTGCCTTCCAGTACAACCCTGCCCTACAGCCACGTGCGATGGTCGTCCTCGGCTGTATCAGCAAAACCACCACTGACGGCCAGGTCAAGCAGCTCATCCACATTCTAGCAAAGGTGAGGGAGACCTTCCGGAGTCATAACCCAGAGGTACAGCATGGGACTTTCTCTCTCACACAGGGCACGGTGATTTCCAGCAGCTCAGGCGAATGCCTTGCTTCTGTAGTACCAGCCACTAGTCCGTCCTCTCTTTTCAACACTCAAAACTGTCATCTTTTGTGGTCATTTTTCTAAAAATGCACATTTTCAACCTAAAAAGCACTCCTGTACTGTTCATCATTGCATTCTGTTCAATGGAGCACACTAACTAACTGAATCATCCTAAACTAAAACAATTCTCTTCACAAATCATTGAAGTCTCTCAGTTCAGACTGATGTAGCAGCACCCCCTATCTCATTCTACACAAACTACAGTTTCCCCATCTATAGCTGTGAAATTCTCTGTCTCTGATGACTGTCCTCCAAGGCTGTCGTTTTAGCTGTGGAAAACACTGTGCCACTGAACTCAAAGCAATATTTCATCATTCTAAGCATAACTTTCCACTACATTTGATCTTGGAAATGATGTTCTATGCTATATCACTGATGACAAGAAGGTTAAGTTTAGAGTTATCATACGTTGTCATAGTTTTTCACATGAATGTAATGTAGCATATTACTGTCCATATAGTTTGTGAGCTAAGGCAGATATCTATTTGAATATTACAAGACTTTAACATTACTTATGAGTATGATAGCAAAGAAGTCCCAATGCATGCATGATTCCCATGCATTATGAATTAGTATGTATTTCTGGGGTGTTTTTGAGTTGGCAGTTTTCTTCTTGTCCATTGTTGATATAATTCATGTTTACGCTGTCTTTGTTCTCAGACCAGCAAAGACATCTATGTGAGTCTATATATGTCTGGATCTTTGATACAAGTGAGGACTTGCCTAGCAAAAAGTTGCAAAGTGAAAATTCTGTCCACTTAGTAAAGAGGTTTGACTGGCTGGATTTTTGAGTTACTTTTATTTCACATTTAAATGCATGGCTGGATTTGAATATCTTGCTGCAAAAGAAATACAAAGCTTCCTTGTGAGAACTTTTATCGGGATATCTCATATAATATATCTTTTTGTTTTTCTTGTAGAACTGTTATTGAGTAATGCTAGCATGCTTTGCAAAACAGTGGCTCTGATTGGTTAAGCCTTACATTTCATTGTTTCCACAGAATATCTTTTCTGATTGGTTCATATAGATGAGCTATGACCAATGAAAGCCTGTATAACTCTGCTGCAATCTTTTCAATGTTTCCCTTTGTTTTATTCTTGCTCCTGCCACAAAAGCTTTCTGAGCACTGCATGTGCAGTACCTTCCAAACAGGACAGATGGCGCTGTATCTACTAGAGGCTTTTGCTTGGAGATGGGCACCAAGAAAAGTGAAATGCTATGTTATGTCACAAGAATTTGTACCAAGAATCAGGCATGTCCCCTTATTGAGATGAGTGATATGCATGATGCAGTACAGAATAGATTAAGTTGTTCCATCTGATCTGTTGTAGTATAATATTGCGTGCTTGATTTGTACCTCTAGGCATTGGAGTCCTACACAGACCTGGTGTTAGTTGAAGCCATTGTCATGTGCCTCACCAGACTACAGCCCTTACTTCCAAAGGTAAGCAAACAATGTTGCCTGCTTCACAGTTTCAGGCTTGGTTTGAAAATACATGTGTACTCACAAAATTGCTCGCAAATACATTCCCTAGGGAACTATGTTTAGTGCTGTAGACATGTTTCTATAGCTCTTGGACCACGCGAATACACAGGCACTATAGCAGAGTGCTAGTCCACTAGTATTACTAGTAGTATGATTTTGACTGTATTACTGTTTGAGTTCGGAGCAGAGAAAGCAGTATGTATATTTTTGGTA
>NW_017802379.1:3304469-3305784 GCF_001625305.1 Branchiostoma belcheri | reverse complement strand
CCACACCCCACCCATGCCCTCCCACACTAAAGCTCACAAGTCACTAAGCACGGACGCCGGCCTGGCTACAAAGAGACAGAAAAGCTTCGAACTTGTCGGGCAGAAGTCGCCGCGATTGCCCGAGGCTAGCGGCGGCGGGTCCCCGAAACACGAGGCAAGCGGGGGTGACGTGGAGCAGAGCTCGCCGCCGAAGGTGAGGCGCGTAGCGGAACAGGCAGAAGTAGCGGCCAGGGGGGGCAGCAGGAAACCGTCGCTGTCAGAAAACAACCTGTTGTTGGATGAGGAGGTGCTAACAGACCAGCAGACACAGGCACTGCTGCTCACTGTGCTAGTAAGTACTTTCCATCTTTGTACACCTTTTTGTCAACATTACTTAAAGCTAAAATCCTGTTAAATTTTTTCTGTGAATTCCATATAATTCCATCACTACGATACTCTACTGTGTTTTGCGACAAACTGACAAAACTGTCTGTTTCCATTTCCAGGCAACGTTGGTGAAATACACCAATGATGAGTCTGAAGAGAGAATCCTGTATGAATACCTAGCGGAAGCCAGTGTGGTATTCCCCAAGGTGTTTCCTATTGTGTAAGTGTGCTTTCCTTGGCTGACTTTGCTTTTTTGGAAGAAGCCAATAGTATGCTTTTCGATATTTTATCAGGGTAAGCAAGTTTTGTTTCCTTCTTTAATTTCTGTGAAGAAATAACATTTTCCAAACTTTTTCTGTCCCCCTGACCACAGACATAGTCTACTTGATGCCAAAATCAACACAATGCTGTCCCTGTGCCAAGACCAAGTCATCCTCAATGCTGTACAGAGTATTGTACAGAACGTCATCTCCCACGAAGATGCCAGCCAACATGGGCCCTCCTACCTACAAAGTACGTCTTGTCTTAGTCTTGGGCAGGTCTTAATGGTAGTGTGGTTTTTGTGGTGACTTCACACCTGCAAACAGTTGATATGACGTTCATTGTTTCAACTGTAGACTTAATGTCATTATAATCTATTGATTGTCAATATGCCTTTAACTTAAAGCATCAGGAACCTAAAAAAATTTAGAGTATTGTAGTTTTTATTTCAGAATCTGTGAATTACACTCTTAGGTTTTGTGGCAGTGCTGACTGTGTGTAAGTTATAAACTTATTATAACTATAAATCACACTACGTGTATTTCACAGCTTTTGGCTTTGGTGGCTTGTGGAGATTTGCAGGGCCATTCTCCAAAACAAAGGTATGTATGACAAATGATACACCTTTAAATAGCAATTGTTAAGCACCTATAATGCAGTTAATGTTAGCTAAATAGTGATGACTAGT
>NW_017802379.1:3291768-3304449 GCF_001625305.1 Branchiostoma belcheri | reverse complement strand
ATTGAGATGAGTGATATGCATGATGCAGTACAGAATAGATTAAGTTGTTCCATCTGATCTGTTGTAGTATAATATTGCGTGCTTGATTTGTACCTCTAGGCATTGGAGTCCTACACAGACCTGGTGTTAGTTGAAGCCATTGTCATGTGCCTCACCAGACTACAGCCCTTACTTCCAAAGGTAAGCAAACAATGTTGCCTGCTTCACAGTTTCAGGCTTGGTTTGAAAATACATGTGTACTCACAAAATTGCTCGCAAATACATTCCCTAGGGAACTATGTTTAGTGCTGTAGACATGTTTCTATAGCTCTTGGACCACGCGAATACACAGGCACTATAGCAGAGTGCTAGTCCACTAGTATTACTAGTAGTATGATTTTGACTGTATTACTGTTTGAGTTCGGAGCAGAGAAAGCAGTATGTATATTTTTTGGTATTACATTTGTATTTGATAAGTCTTTGAAATGTCATTTGATCTGGTGTGTTATGCCGAAGGGTCATTATATCGGCGGATATACCGCCAGAGGGTGGATATACAGATACAGATATAGTCGGGTTTTGAACCCCTGACCTCTGGTACACAAGTTCCATGTGTTGTGCTGAACATGTCATTTCTCACCCACCAGGAATCGGTGTTCCATAAGCTCCTGTTCTGGGTGGCCATCGCCGTGCTCCAGCTGGATGAGATCCCCCTGTACTCAGCAGGGCTGGGGCTGCTGGAACAGAACCTCCACACCTTAGACAGCCAGGGACACTTCGACAAAAGGGTAAGGAAAACAACTTCCCCATACAGAGTGCTGTCAACCATTATCAAAGACTATTTGTTGAGACCACATTTTCAGAGTAATGAGACCAACAGAGTACTTTTCCTGTATTGGTGTGAATGAATGATTCTGTCATTAGATACTGGACGTCAGAAAACAAGAATTCTTGAGATTTTTTTCTACTTGGTACATGACATACATGCATCGTGTAGAAAATGCACTCCAGGACTAATCTTTAACAGTGTTGTTTGCAGCATGTGTCAGTTTTTAGCTTACTGAATGAGTTTTTTTGTTGTTTCTGTGTTGCTGTGATTTCCAACATACACAATGCAGGGTTGCTATACATCCTTAGTGCAGCTATTTTTTGTCAGTTTGAGACTGGAATGTAGCATGGGTAAGGGTGTGAAGTCTGCCATCTCTGATTGTCTTGTCGCTCGTGTCTCCACTCCCCTACAGAGCCCAGAACAGGTCCTGATGGAGACCAGAGAGCCCATGGAGTGGCACTTCAAGCAGATGGACCACTCGGTCGGACTCAGCTTCAAGTCCAACTTCAACTTCGCGGTGGTCGGCCACCTCCTGAAGGGCTTCCGCCATCCCAACCCTGCCACGTTCTCCCGCACCATCCGACTTCTCATGCTGATGTTACAGCTCATCAGCAAGTACAAAAACTGGTGAGCTACTGGGAAGATAACATATGAACAAAGGGCAAGATTATAGAAGGCTTTTTGCAGAAAATGCATTTTTTTTCAGATGTTTCCAAGAGAGAGAGTACTATTGATGAGTAAAGTAGTATTGATAACTGGAAGAGCTGCTAGAAGCTTGATTTATTTAACCTAAAGTGACCCTGTCACTGAATAAGATGTAAATCTGTACATGTATATCACATTTTCGTATTGCATCAGTTGTCATGATTCATTCCTTTGAGCTTTGCTATAATCTTACTGTTAAACACATTCCAGCGACAAGTTTGAAGTCAGCAAGGAGAGCGTTCCGTACCTTGCCGCCCTGATCTCAGTGTCTGACGAAGTGCGAAGCCGCTGCGTCCTAAAACACCGGAGTAGCCAGCTCCTTGCCGAGGCAACCTCCCAAGAGCCCATCGTCATGGAAACAAGCCCCACCCATTCCGCGTCTGGACAGAAGGACTCCTCCAAGAGAAGTAGCCGAGATCGGGGGACACCAAAGAGTCAGAAGAGCCTGGACATTCACATAGGCCACCACACCCCACCCATGCCCTCCCACACTAAAGCTCACAAGTCACTAAGCACGGACGCCGGTCTGGCTACAAAGAGACAGAAAAGCTTCGAACTTGTCGGACAGAAGTCGCCACGGTTGCCCGAGGCTAGCGGCGGCGGGTCCCCAAAACACGAGGCAAGCGGAGGCGACGTGGAGCAGAGCTCGCCGCCAAAGGTGAGGCGCGTAGCGGAACAGGCGGAAGTGGCGGCCAGGGGAGGCAGCAGGAAACCCTCGCTGTCAGAAAACAACCTGTTGTTGGATGAGGAGGTGCTAACAGACCAACAGACACAGGCACTGCTGCTCACTGTGCTAGTAAGTACTTTCCATCTTGTACACCACATTTTGTCAACATTACGTAAGCTAAGATTCTATCAAACCTTTTCTTTGCATTCCATTGGCATCAAAATTTTGAGTTTATATATGTACATGTATGAGAACTTGCAATTCAGCTTATAAGCAACAAAGAGTTTGGAACGAATACTAAACAAACAGTCAAAACAGTCTACCATGTTTCACAACAAACTGACAAAACAATGTCCGTTTCCATTTCCAGGCAACGTTGGTGAAATACACCAATGATGAGTCTGAAGAGAGAATCCTGTATGAATACCTAGCGGAAGCCAGTGTGGTATTCCCCAAGGTGTTTCCTATTGTGTAAGTACTAGTATGCTTTCCTTAGCTGACCATTTTTGTAAGGAGCCAATAGTATGCTTTTCGATATTTTATCAGGGTATGCAAGTTTTGTTTCCTTCTTTCTGTGAAGAAATAACATTTCCCAAACTTTTTCTGTCCCCCTGACCACAGACATAGTCTACTTGATGCCAAAATCAACACAATGCTGTCCCTGTGCCAAGACCAAGTCATCCTCAATGCTGTACAGAGTATTGTACAGAACGTCATCTCCCACGAAGATGCCAGCCAACATGGGCCCTCCTACCTACAAAGTACGTCTTGTCTTAGTCTTGGGCAGGTCTTAATGGTGGTGTGGTTTTTGTGGTGACTTCACACCTGCAAACAGTTGATATGACGTTCATTGTTTCAACTGTAGACTTAATGTCATTATAATCTATTGATTGTCAATATGCCTTTAACTTAAAGCATCAGGAACCTAAAAAAATTTAGAGTATTGTAGTTTTTATTTCAGAATCTGTGAATTACACTCTTAGGTTTTGTGGCAGTGCTGACTGTGTGTTTTTATAACTTATTATAACTATAAATCACACTACGTGTATTTCACAGCTTTTGGCTTTGGTGGCTTGTGGAGATTTGCAGGGCCATTCTCCAAAACAAAGGTATGTATGACAAATGATACACCTTTAAATAGCAATTGTTAAGCACCTATAATACAGTTAATGTTAGCTAAATAGTGATGACTAGTGTTTGTCTGTGTTAATTCGCTTTAATGGGTGGGAAATCCCAAAACTAGGTACAAGTTTGGATCAAAAATTGATTTCAGGTAGCACTTTTTTTCTCTCCTTCTATTTTTTGTGGACTTGGACTTTTTCCCTTAAATTTTAGCCTTCTGTTATTCCTAATTTTTCTGTCACTGTGTTCTCCATAGTTTATGACATACCATCTGTCCATGCGACAAATTTGGAAACTTTGCTTTATGAACGTTATAATGCATATTGAATCAATATACTAAATTGCAGCAATACCCCTATGATAATTTGCATTTATCGTCACTTCTAATAGCATTTGCCTCCAATCTAGGCTGATATCAAACCACTGTAAACCAGTAAATAAGCAAGGAATAAGGAGATGATTAGTGCACTGTTCAAGTAACACATAACATGCTACAGAATGAATTCTACCAGCAATTCTGATAATAAAAATTTCATGCTTCATTCATTATATCACTAGTGATACTGCTGTCTGTTTGTGGTACTTTTGATTGTATGCTACATAATGCACCATTTATACAATACCATATTCTGACTCATGTCCTAATGCAGCATACATAATTAATCGTTCTCTCACAGACCCTTGTGCAATATGACACTAGACTCTCTCTATTCATCTAACCATATGATAGTGATTTATCTTAAAGTTGCAGTTCAGATGCTGTTGTAAATGATGTTATAGAGAAATTGTTATTGCCAAAGTGTATTACTACTAGTATAAAGCATCCATGTTGGTGTGTATATAACTTCCAATGCTGACAGTTGTAGAAGTGACTAGGACATAACAGGGTGACGTAAGCAGGTGTACCACGGTTTCCCCATTGACTACGTCAGACATGTGCCCCATGCAGGTAGGCACCCCCGGCCCCGAGCAGCGATCGGCCGTTGCGCGTTGTTTCTCCATGTCAGTTCAGTCCCTTTGGAAATGGACCGTGGATGAGAAGAAAAAGGTAGACAGTGATGGTAGACCCCTGCAGCCAAAATAAACTGTTAAAAAAAAAGAGAGAGAATGCTTCTTAAAACTGTAAGGAAAAGGGAGTAAAGGTGCTTCAGTCTTCAACCCTTCCCTTTTACTTCTCCAAAATGGGCATTTGATTCTAAAGGTGAAATAAATTAAACTACACCTCTGAAAATAAAGCAAGCAGGAAAAGCTTTCTAATATGTTGATTTGATAAATGATTCGGACTTGTGTCTAGCAGAGATGCACCTCATTTTAAGCTCCAAACGTGAATGAATCATGTGCCCATTTTAGACATCTTCCCTCCTCATTCCACTATTTTTTCATAAAGACTTTGTGTTATATTTCTCTTGCATTAGAAAAAAGGCTTCAGAAAGGCTACAAGAAGTACTGTTGGCAACCCCTGGACGATCCAGCTGGAAAACTCAGCCATGGTTGGAAAAAAAAGCCATGTTACGTACAGCGTTTATCTTCTAATGTAACTTTCCTGTGTTGTGTTTTGCTCAGAATCCACAGAGTAAGGAGAACGCAGAGCTGTTAGTGACGTGGCTAGAAGCGCTCCTGGAGTCGTTAGACATCCCCATTGAAGAGGACGACCACCTGGTGTCCTACCCGAGCCAGCTCTCCATCACCGCCAGCAATAACCTGTCCAGTTCCATGTCATCTCTCTCCGTCTCTTCTCTACAATCCCCAACGGAAAAGGAGCCGTTGGAACTCTCGCAGTCTGTCGGGCACGGCGGGCGCACCAGGCACGGCTCGGCCAGCCTGGTCACCAAGCAAAGAAGCGTAGGCAGTATAAAGCACAGTAGCAAACACAAGACGGGAAGATGACAGCGCGATGGCGCGCCCTACAGTCTCCAGTAAACCAAGGACAACCAGAGGACCCCATGCAAGGGACTTACCCATCCACGTTTGACCTCACTTCTTTGCTTTGGATACCATAGGGGAGGAAAGAAAAAAAGGCTGGCAAAGCTTGTATTTTCAGGAGAATATTTGTTAGGAGAAAACTGAAATACGTACCTTTTCAAGTTTTTTTCAGTCTTTGTAGGATCGCCAAAACATGTTTCTACAAAAGCAGCCTTACTCTTTACAATGAGTGGAATTATACCATAATGGTGTTATTCCCAGTCTTTTAAGAGAGTCTTTACTTAGACATATGGGTAAACAAAAGTATGACCGTGTAAAATTCAAATGAACAACAACTGTATCTAAAAAGAAAGCTAATTCCAAGGCCAGGAATTGAGGTCTTCCCTGCTCTTTTAAAGACTTCAGTAGTTACAGTCAAAAAGGACTCTTACAGTCGATGAAAGAGGATGACACATGTATAACTATGTCCTCTACATTGAACTTTGTTTCCATTATATAGGGCATGTGCCATCCCTCAACAGCTAGTAAATTCCTTGTTCTTGCATTTGCTTTACAGGATTCTTTATGAAGATATTTAAGGATTATAGGGTGGACCAGAAATGTATAATATGTCTTCTATGTCTGGCTCGTTTATGAAGAAAATGTCACGATAAATCTAAACAATCAATTTCGACCAAATTCAATATGCTCTAATTTGAGTGTTTTAATTTTATTTTAAAGTTTGGAAGTGACGTTCTGATGAGAAATCATGAAGGCTATCATTTATTTTGCTGAGAATTGTTATTCAAAAGAGCAACTGGTTAATAAGATGTCTCTAATAGGACCACAGATATTTCCTGAAAAGCACAAAATAATAATAATGACCACAGGCATTTCCAGTTTTCTAGGTTTAAAAGAAGTACTGAATTTTAAACATGTTGCGCTTATTTCTCGTGGAAATCGCTAGTGTTTTTAAAAAGTGCACAATGTGTGTTGATGAGGTTTGATGAAGTGAATAATGATGAAGAAAAAAAACTGTACAGACCCAACAAATGTGACGTGGAAACATGCACGTACATGTATAGTGGTGAACAGTACATATATATGGAGGGGAAAAGAAGTTATTGTACAAAGCTGACCTTGAACATGTAAAGTTTACCATGATGATGATGACGCTACAGAAAGAAAGTGCATCCCCTCAGTTGTACAGACTGTGTTGTATGTATGTTGTAAAAAGTGCTTAAATGTAGTTAAGTCTATGTGATTGTAAGTAGTACACTGTGTTCCACTTGACTCCCTTTTTCTCGGCTGCTCCCTGCTGTCATTTTATTTCTTGGTGTTACAGTATCCCAAGAATGGTCTCAGTAGCCCCAAAGTTGGATAATCACCCATACCTGAAAGTTTAAAACTTAAATACCAAGTCCCTAAAACATTTTATTGATTGCAATTTGACATTGTACCTCAATCAAAACGAATCAATGTATTGCAGGAATGACCTAATCATATTTTTATATCATACATCAGAAATGGTACTGAAAAAAAGATCACATTTAGAGAAAGAAAAAAAGCTGTTATGTGTATAATGTAAGAGATAATCTCTTTCATAGCACATTTTAAAGAATAAACTTTAGAATTACAATGTTTACCATCATTATAAGCAATGTTTTAAATCGAATTGTGGTAATTTCGAACTATTGGGGGCATCCAGCATAGAAAAAAAAGTAAAATATTGTATGATAAAATTTGTGTATATTCTCTTGGATACTCTAAAAGTAAAAGACAAAGCTCTTGTCCATATTCATGAATATTTATGATTTAATCAAATACTGTACCCTGGACAAGAAGCCCTATACAGTATCAAAGAGATGTAATTAGTAAAGTATTTAAAGAAATTAACAGTTCCATATTGAATTTGGACCAGTCCTTTTATTGTTGCAATAATTAACATGTCATCGACAGATTGAAGGGTTTCTAAAAACAAAGTTCAGCCCTTTAACTTTCACCACTGTTTACATTTTACGCCTTGGTGCGTTCTCTAAAACTGTTACTGACTTTTGGTAGTAGAAGACAAGTTGAAGCAGGGACAAAGCCGCTAGAAAGGGTGTCATTTGCCCCATAGATGTTGCAGTCGTGAACATGACAGTAAATAGCAGAATCCTTGCTTTTCGCTATTTTCTTCATGCGTTTGACAACAGCATGATGTAAGACAGGAGACGACCGATCGCTGTACAATTTATGAGGAAATATTTGAGTCAACGAAAAAACGACGTCGCTGATGAATAAAACATTACTATGGAATTCACAAAAAGTTTGTTTCTTTTTCATTACGTATTGCTTTTATGGATTTGGACGGTTTTGTAATAGAGTTACAGAAAGGGCAAGTTTGAATGTTCACAGTTTGTATAATTTTCATTACACTCACAAAGTAACATTAAGCATTTTGCACGTGTCGTAGTTGTTTTGATGCAGGTCTTAGTCACGAGTAGAATTTTAATTCTAGGGTGAACAGGTTGTAACTTTGATGTTCGCCGCCAGGAGGTTTTGTGGTCCAGGAGATGACGCATAACTTGGCGGAAATGAGTCATCATAGTCTGTAATCTTTCCTTTAGTTACAGTTATTCCAAGGACATTATGATAAAGATAATATAGTTAATTCCCTTTTTTTAAACCATTTTAAAACCTCCTTGCTCATTACTTGTCCTTAAACGTGTGTTGTCAAAATGCTATTTAAAGTTGCCAAAGTTGTTCTTACCATCCTTGGTGATATGTGGGGAATTCTACACACATCTCCAGGCCTAGGCGTGTCCAAGTCAAATACTAGTAGCCTATAGCTATACTACTGTTTTTTAGGTCTTTGGATTTATCATTAGATTTTATCCCGGTATGAAGTCTGGAATTTGAGACATGTTAGCCTCAATAGCAGGTCCCTTGGGACACTTTGTAGTACACTATATTTGCTCATCACGATATGCTGTTGGCAGAACTCCTAGTATTCTGTTCTGTTGAAAAAAAGTTCCATAATCATGAACAAACAGTAGTGTTGACATACCCCGTGGGGCCTGTGTACAGGCTACAGGCGTGCAACAAACAGAAATTGGGTCAGCCAGCGGAAACAACAAAAGCGGGCGATTTCATTGTGTCGCGGGGGCCGGTGGGGATTCATACCCCGTCTATTCACCCCCGCAAACAACGCGGGCCACGTGGCGCAATGGACTAGCGCACCGGACTTCTAGTGGGTACAGCTATTCGGAGGTTGTGGGTTCGAGTCCCACCGTGGTCGTCGGGGTTATTTTTGGAAGCGGCAAGTTTGTTTTTAGTAGTCAACGCGTACGTAGCGCAACAGGCAAAATTTCGCAACCCGGAAGTATTTTTTTTAAAACAGCAATTGGTATGCATTCAGAAAACAGCAATAATCTAAAAGGCTTGAGTAGGATCGTACAATTCAGGCTAAGAAGTATTTACGTGCTGTGTTAAACTACAATGTTTCTACGTACTTTGACCCTGTATAAAGCCAGGGCAATATTATAAACCGGCCGAACGAGCCGAATGGGTAAAATGGTAATCTCCAAGCAGATACGGCGGGGGTGGGGCGCTATCGAAAGATCTCAAATACGTGACCTACGGGAATACGGACTAACAGCTATAGCCGCCGGATCTACTTTTGAGAGATGATTTGACGGACATCGACTTTACAACAAACTTCTTACGATTTTCGAACATAGAATTCATAGTATAAAAAACATGAATACTAAACGTCTTTGGATAAATATGTATGGATGGTACATGGATCTATCTATGATATATAATGATAAATACAATGGTACATGTACTAGTTTCTAGACTACTGTATACTATATATGATACATTCTGGAATGTACATCGGGCTAGTTTTGTTAGGCTTGACTTCTTGTGTTGAAAAATGATAGTAACTGTTGAAAACAGATTGATTTATTTTATTAGTATAATAAGGATATTTCAAATTTTTGCATAAAAAGTTACATAATGCAGTGGAAGACGAATATATCCTCTCACTATATCTAATATATCTCATGAAAAATAATAAGAAAATAGTAAAGATAACAAAAAGATATCAAAAATAATAAGACAAAAATATTAAAGACAAAATAAAATTTAGTAATAAAAAAAGTCCCAGATCTTAGATCAAGTAGATCTTGCTTTCTCATAACAACACGCAGCCACGTGACGTTATCCTGCGCAAGGCCTCGGTCATACCTTATGACGCAGCAGTTTTCTTGTGGGGCTTCATTGTCTGTAGTGCTACATGTATATATGACCCGCGATAGTCCTCATCAATGTACAGCACATCAATGCAATCTCAAGTTGGCAATTCGTCGCCAGACCTCTCATGAAACGGGCCGTCTCCAAGGACCCTCCTTCGACTACATGTAAGTAGACGATCACGTTGGTTTTCTTGGCAGGTAAGGGGGATTATGTCCCGTCCTCCTCTTCTTCTTAAGGTGTTAATATTGGGTGTAAAAGCAATGGAGGCCATATTCGGTGTGTGCATAGAACGTTTGCGCCATGGCTAATGCTGTGTTCTATTACTGTTGTGTATTTCTAACATGTATTTTCGTAGCGGTGTTGTCGGCTACGGCTGCATTAAGGCCACTTCTTTGTGCTAGAGCTCCCTTTGATTATTTTCCCCCCTCAACCTAGGCATTAAGAATCATGCCCGTAGTGACCACCTGTCAACTATGACCATTTTCTTCAAGTCGCTTCAAGGATCAGTGTTGACGGGTTTAACTATTTTCGTATGTCAGACCGACAGACGTGTCTTATAGTTCACACTGTAAATTTCAATGACTGCATGTCATCCTAGAAAGCACGTCTCAAAAACACCGCAATCAAGATACTTTTCCCAAGGGCAGCGTCTTCTTATTTGTACGTACGCACACTTCAGTAGAAGAAATTCGTCCGAGCTCACCGAAAGTGCTGCGTCACAATACACGCCTGAATACCTCAGAAAATTTGACTTTCTTTTACGATATCCGATTGCCATGTAATCTCTCATTAATCATGCAAAGACGACAATCCTTCGCTGAATCTGTAGCACACAGGTAAGTTTCAAGATGGTTTCTCTTCTTCAGAAAACTGTTTTGAAAGAGGATGATATAGCTCACCCACGGTGGGATCTATGTCTGGGTACAAATCTCCAACAAAAATGTAGTTTTATTTGTATTGATGCTTACAGTTTAATATGAACTGTTCAATATGGATACATGTATACTGGTAGTAAATGTGCGTGCACATATATTAGACTCTGTTTTCATGTTCAAACGCGAAAACGTCATCGCACAGGTTATCGCATCTGTGTTATGCACTGATTCTTAATCTGTTAATGGCATGACGTTACGTTTCTTCCACAGGTATCTGTGACCACTATACTTGATTGTAAACCAACAGTGACTGTGTCTCATACGTCGCCAATTATAATTGCAAACGTGGGAGAGGAAGAAAAACTGTATTAGTCCATCGAAAACATTTCTTGATTTCAGGAAGTTTCCGTAATGGAAAACTCAGTAACGTCCACCCCATGTCCTTTGGAGAGAAATCAGTTGACCTCTCCAGCCAAGGTCACTCTGGTCGCCATCTTAGCCGTGTTAGCTCTCGTGGGGGCTGTCGGAAACACCCTCACCATCCACATCACCCTGGCCAACCGGAAACGGAAACGGAGCGTCGACGCGTTCATGATCAACCTTGCCGCTGCCGACGTGCTGATAGCTTCTGTGATGAACACCTGTCAGATTGTGGGAGTCATGGCACCACAGGTAAACCCTTGTCCAGTACTATATCATATATCATATAACTGTAATATACATTCGCATACACATTACACAACGGCATGCTGTAGTACTTATACTAAATGGTCTCCTTAAATTAACGTGCTAAGTACGATACGAATATTTTTATAAAATTTCTAGGTAACGTTAACGTTACATGAAATTGCTGAGTACACGTACGTCTATTGGGTAGATAAATCATCTTTCGCCACAGCTTTTCTCACGCGAACGTCTCGGTAATTCTCAGATTTGTATCAAAAAGATAGATAGCACATTTATCTGCGATGAAAAAAAGCTTGGTTTCTTCCTACTGTATATTTCTTCTTGTCTGATTCAGTGTGTATTTGTTAAGTAAAGTAATACTCAACTTTTCATCTTAAAAGAAATTGAGGACTTATTCCTGGTTTTACAGGTGCTTGTTACACACCCACTGATCTGTGAGGTGATTGGTAGCATCTGTGTTACCGGTTGTGTGGTTTCCCTCGCCACCGCCGCTGCCATCAGCCTGAACCGGTACCTGTACATCGCCAAACGGGCCTGGCACGACGCCATCTTTGACAACAAGTGGTCGGCCGCCATTTTAGCCTCGTTCTGGATCCTGGGCGTCCTGTACAACCTGCCGATGTGGCTAGGCTGGGGTAACCATGGTTACGACTACAAGACGATGAACTGTATGTACGACCGCGCCGCCCACTACCATTTCACCCTGCTGTTCGTCCTTGGCGGCCATGTTTTTCCCGCCATCACAGTTGTCGTTTGCAACGGTCTCCTCGTGCGCCACATCCGGGCAACCAAGCGAGCGCTTGCCGAGCACCTGCCGAAGGCGATGATACGAGCCGACGACGTCCGAGTCATGAAGACCCTGGGGATCGTGTGTACTTCGTTCGTGCTCGGGTGGCTGCAGTACAGCGTCGTGGTGCTGGCGGACTACCGGGACCAGTGGTCGCAGGCCGTCCACTGTACGTCGTTCGTCCTGGCCCACTCTAGCAGCACGCTGAACTGTCTGCTGTATCTCGTGACCAATAAGGAGATGCGACAAAAATATCTGGCCGTCTTTTGGAAGAAAATAAAAGACAGCACTAATGATCTACGTCACAGCTCTGTCATGGATGTCAACGGCAAGCGTCGAGCTTCTGCCGAGCATCCGGAGAAGGCAATAGCTCTGAGAGGCTTTAACAATTTGGACTGGGACGCCTAATAAAATTGGAAGGGGACACATTCAATCAATCAATCAATCAAATGGTTTATTATTCAATCGACATTGCAGCACTACTTGCATGTAGGCTGAATTGTGCCCATTGTTACACATGTAAGTCTCATCAGATGCATCAGATTGAAAAAAGTTGCTAAAATATTTACACATATCATAAAATCCACTACAATAAAACCATCGGTATTAGCTTTAATAGAGTAATCGCGACGTGAAATATAAAAAGTACAGGTGCAAATACGTAGGGAAGAGAAAATGTCTAGTACGTCGTGTACCGAGTATAGGTGTGTGAAATGTTGTTCATTACATAGCTCTGGTGTGTGTGTTAGTATGAAATCTCAATGTATAACGTTAGCCATACCAGGAGTCCTACATAGATGAGACTACTTCGTATTAGAAATGAAGGAGGCCATCTTGCTTTGGCACACCAGCCATCACTCAGCAATGACGGCGGGCGGTATAGACT
>NW_017802379.1:3267415-3291748 GCF_001625305.1 Branchiostoma belcheri | reverse complement strand
CCAAACTTTAATGTTCATACAAATCTATTTCTTGAGTCCCAAGCAAAACACTAGCACCTGTTAAAAATCAAACATTACAAAAATCGGAATGAATTTTCTTGTACCTTACAGAAAACTGAAATATCAACATTTTTATATATCACAACGTTGTTTCTTTGCAATCTTTGAGAAGAGTAAGGTCCACGTCAGAAGCCAGCCCAAAGTCTGTCTCGTAGTCTGTGTCTCTTGCCGAGTCTTCCAGGTGAGAAAGATCGACGTCAGAAGATAGGGCGAAGTCAGCATCATAGTCAGTGTCTCGCGCAGACTCGTCTATGGCGTCTATTATACTGTTCACGTCCAGAAGACGCTGGTTTTGCTGTTTCTCGTCGTTTGATGAAGGAAGTTTGCCGTTTTTACATTCTTCTTGATTTTTGGCCTTCTTCCTGTAGTCAGGAACAACGAGATCATGTTAGATAAGTACAGACAATTAGTACATGTAGTACAAAGAAGATCGTCAATAAGTCCCATTTATCCTATGTAGATATTGAAAATATGAAGATTATAATATATGAGGTTGATACATAAAATGTGTATAATTCGGCGTATATAATGTGCATAATATGTATTCTTTGGCAGATAAGTACAGACAAGTAGAAGTACAAAGAAGATTGTAAATAAGCCCCCTTTATCTTATATAGATATTGACAATATGAAGATTATGATATATGAGGTTAATACATAAAAGGTGCATAATGTGTATACTTTGGGAAAAAAAACGAGAAAAAAATCACATTACAGGTATAGAAAAACTAGACTCACATCTCCTCCAGGGCTGCCTTGTTTCTCTGCTGTCTCTCGGTTGTGATTGGATAACGCCAGAGGAAGACCAGGCCAATGAGCGTGAGGCCGATTGGGACGACGGACATGAGTAGTCTCAGAGTAGACCCCACTTCGGCCGGCTGAACGCAGTAACCCGTTATGTAGCCGCCGATTCTGTACAGAAATGTTCAGTAAAAGATGGAGAATTCAAGCACATTCTCCCACGCCCCTTTAAGCATCAAACCTCACCTAGTCATGTGGAGTGGAGTAGAGTAGAGTAGAGTAGAGTAGAGTAGAGTAGAGTAGAGTAGAGTAGAGTAGAGTAGAGTAGAGTAGAGTAGAGTAGAGTAGAGTAGAGTAGAGTAGAGCAGAGCAGAGCAGAGCAGAGCAGAGTAGAGTAGAGAAGAGAAGAGAAGAGTAGTATAGTATAGGGTAGAGAAGAGTAGAGTAGAGTAGAGTAGAGTAGAGTAGAGTAGAGTAGAGTGTACAGTAAATTGAAATATCGTTTAGGTTTAACCTTACTTTAATGCGATTGCCGTGAGTCCCAGCGCGACTGCGGCGGCTAATCTGAAGGCGAACAGGCTCAGGCTGAAGAAGATGGTGTCCAGCTGTTTCCCCGTCTTCACTCGGTAGTCATCAACCACGTCAGTCACCATCGTCCTGGGACGGAACATCGGTGGGAAACAAGACATGAGAGATGGCGGACTTCACCCCTTTACCCATACTACTGTAATTCTTTCGGTCCGTTAGACAACAAATGCTGCAGCAATGACCTTGTACGTGATTTTGCGAATATTACAGAAACACAAACGCACACAGATATAAACCATAATTTGCCTATATTTGCATATAGAAGACCTAATTTGCATAAATGTGAAGTTAAAATGCTCCGATAACATCCAATAAGCTATACGTACCAGGGAATGAAGACAGGAGAAGCGCCGATGAACCCCAGCAGGATGACCACGGGGTAGGTCGCCGCTACACTCCGGGCAGGGAGAAACTGACACGCGATGTACAGCGGGATGGATGCCTGAAATGGCACAAACCACATGTATAAGGCCTACTGCCATAGCAGGCCAAACAGCAAAGTGTTCAAAAGTGGTGCAACGCAAAATGGAAGGAAGTATTGATACAACCGTTGAAAATTAGACTTACCAAAGAAGAGACCATAAAAGTTTTTCTCTTTCCGAATTTCTCGACCAAGACGTCTACAACAGGCATGAAGAACACGACGGAGATCTAAAACAAACAGCAGAATAAAATGTTAACGTTAGGATAAACAGATTGATAGATTGTTATAGTTATAAAACTGTTATAGTACAGTCCGCGTGTAACTACTATGTACGTACATGTTTTCGCACATTTATTCGATTTCATTGACATAGAGCAAATAATTCAGAATCTTCAATTTCAAGATAAAGCTTTCTTACCACAAAAACTAGTAGAACGTTCTGCACATGGTCCACCAAGTCCAGCGAGTATTGCACGAATAAGGCCGACGTTCCTTCTAGAGTCTGGAAAATGTGTACAAAAACTTTCGTCAATGTTGGTTTGGTTGGAATATATATAATAATAATAATAACGAACTTTGGACGAATTCGAAGTTAAGTTCCCAATGTACTTAAATGAATGTCCAGTAAGTTTGCACTCACCAGCATGGCCATCTCGAAGCAGAAGCAGACGACCAGACAGTCCACATTAGGCCGAAATATGATCGCTTCCTTCATGCTCTTCAGGAAGGGTTCATCAGGAGCATCCGCGTGCTCCTGGACTATGTCTGAAAATGTACAAGTAGATGCATTGTATTATAGCATTCGTCTAAAAGTATCCAAGAAATGTATTTAACGGTTATAGATATAACGTTAGAGACTTAAGAACTTTCTTGATACTACACCGACAAACATTATCATAAAATTCAGAATTTATTGCGAATCAAATAGTTTTATCTTTAATACAACATCTTCAGTTTTTTTGCCCTTACAAGTCTTTGAACAAGTTTTCAGAAAGAAAGTCTTCGATACCTTTTCTCTCTCTGACGCCAAAAACCACAGCGGCCGTGGCCAGTATTGCAACTCCGCAGAGAGAACCCGCTGCCACCATGTAGCCAGTCTCCTACGGTAGAAATAGTTGTGTCAGTAGGAGAGGGCTCTATTCAGAGATACTTCGTGCAGACCCCCTCAAAAGCTCCCAGCCAGGCAGCTTTTGAAAAATGTCATGGATCTCGATCATTGCATGCTGTGAGACGCGCGGAGCACTATGGTTTTGCCTTTGCGTTCCCCACAGTCCCAACATGCATTGGGATCTGTAAGAAAAGCTATGTTGATCTACCATTGGCTCTACGAAATAAAAACACACTGTACTAAGTGTCGATCGCGAGTGCAATACTTTCATGCTAGAATGTTACCTTTCAAGCATTTTCCTAATGTAATTGCCGTTGACTAAATATCAATTTTCATTAACATGTAGCTACCTAGCTGACGGTAACATATTTAACTCACCGCCTTCTCGAGTGAGTGCAGAGTGACGGTACTGTTGCCGTTCGTCACGTTCTTACACTGCTCCAGTCTGGGGTCGAACGCCGCCACTATCTGTCCATGGATGGCCACACCCGCCACGATAGCAACCATCTCAAACAGCGATCCTGTACAAGCACAAAAATTCCATCTCATATATCACAGTAATGAGAGCGATTCATAAATAAATAAACAAACAAAAAAAAAACAAGCAAGCAAACACATACAAGCTATGTTTTCCCACTTGGTGCACTTTCCTTATGGTCCAAGTGGATAATTGTAAACCTTCAATAACAAAGAGAGAAATTAGAAAGACTTACTGAAAAGCGTAGCTGCATCTCTTTCTTTCGGGTCCTCGCTCATGTACATGGCCAGGGTCCGGTATGGAACATTATGCGACTACAGGAAGAATATATACCAATACTTCAATCCATGGATGGAAAAATATGCATAAATGGAAAAATAATTACAGGACCGAGTTTTGACAATTTGTCCCTATTCTTCGATTGAACGTCATGATTTTGTCTTAAAGGTTACGCTAAAGGCTTAAAGGTTACACTAAAGACTTAAGGTTTATACTAAAGGCTTAAGGGGTACGCTAAAGCCTTAAAGGTTACACTTAAGGCTTAAGGTTTACACTAAAGGCTTATAGGTTACACTAAAGTCTTAAGGATAACGCTAAAGGCTTATTAATTAAAGGTTACACTAAAGGCTTAAGGGCTATGCTTAAGGCTTAGAGGTTACAATAAATGCTTAAGGGTTACGATAAAGGCTTAAATGTTACACTAAAGGTGAGTCTTGTGACTTACCGTTTGTAGCAGCACCATGGCCAGGTACAGGACGAAGTAATACGTCACTTTCCCGTTCGTCCCAAAATCTGGCACGTACCACAACAGGAAGTACACGGGAACGAGAAGGATTCCCGCTCCCAGGACCCTGTGTGCACAGACAGTCCAAATATGGCAATGTTATTTCCAGAACGACCAATAGAAACAATTCACACGTCAAAATGAATTTTAAAATGTTCAAACTATGGGCTCATATATTAGTCTTAAGGTAGGTAGTAAAGAAACAAATTAATCTTATTTCATAAAAATGAATTTGACGAATTGAAGGGAGAAAACTTTCGTTTACAATAAATTCTTCTTCTTACAAAGTTATACTAATGCAACATCAAATCCTAGAAAAATGTATTAAATAGAAGCAACGAAAGACAGGAGTAACATCTTACCAGGGCATCATTCTCCCCCATCTCGTGTTGGTCTTGTCGATAAGTTTTGCTACGATCAGGTTAGCAATGACGTCCCAAAACCTGCTGGTGAACACAATAGCCGATACAAAGAGGGGTGGAATCTAGAGGAAAAGAAAAATGTATTTATTGTCTCATTCAGTTCAAATTGTTTCCTAAGGACTCCAATAAGTTCGAAACGTTAGCTATCATACTATTGCTACCTTACCTTGAAAGATCATTTGTGTTAGAAGACGTCATGCCGTAGGTTTAATCTGTAATGGTTAATTTCCAACACAAGAAATTGGTCTTTTTTTTTAACACTGTTTATTCAAATCGTGAAAGCAAGTACAGGTAGAAGTACATATACATACACAGCTACTTTTAACAACTTTTACAGCCATATCCCCAAAATACACGGACCAATCACAAAGAACAGTCACTAAAAAAAGATGTCTAAATCACTTAGACACAACAGGTCTTTAGACCAAGAAATTGGTCTTACCCAAATTTTCGACTGTACAACTCCAGTCTTTGTGAAGGAATGAGCAATCCATCGCTTCCGTCAATGTTATGCAGATAACACGCATGACTCGGTGAGCAGTGGATCGTAAGTTGCAGAAAGTCTGTACCGCCCCCCGTCTTCGTCACGGAAGCAGTGGATTGCTCATTGCTTGACTACTGAGCCTGGAATTGTACTGTCGAAAATTTGGGTAAGTCCTATTCCGAATTCTTGTGTTGGGAAATTACAGTTTAAACTTACGGCATAAAACTTCTTACCTGAGCAACTTCCACCAAGAAGACGTTACAGTATATCCCCAGTACGTCAATCATCATCGGCCCTGTGAGCATGCCCACTCCGTAACACAGCTTCTCCCGCAAGGTCAACTTCTGTTTGACCTCGACGTCATCAGCAGGTGTCATGGCGGACTTCTCATCGTCCGCCATCTTTGTTCTCCTTCAGTAACTGTTTATGAACGAAAATATTCATAATCATTATCTCGTAAAGATGTTATTAGATAGAATGTTGCTACTTATCGGAGTAAAAACCCATGCAAAATCTCCAGAAAAGTTATCCAAAGTAGGTTCTCCAATTGAGAATTGACTCAAAAAGAGTCAAACAGAAGTAAAAAGGCTGTTTCTGTTTGACCTTTTCAAGAAGTTAAACAGGTGTTCCAATTTGTCAAGGATCCATCCTTTCTTTCTTTCTGCTAGACCTTTGATTGATGTTCTCAACATTGTTTAATTGTGCGTGTAATAGTAATAGTTGTGCAATAAGCAGTTTCTGCATTCGATCGATCCGTATGCCTTGAACGACTTGTCTTTCTGGTTATGCTTGTTACAATGGATACAGACTGCTTGTGGTACGATGATGATTTTGTTGTCAGGTTAACTTTTATATAGTGCACATGTGGATGTTTGTAGGGGGGGAGGGGTACAGTGTATAATTTGAATAGCTCGGTAAATAATGACGCCCCCAAACATATTTTTCGGTCGCTTCTCCATTGCCGCTGCCACTGAAATGTAGTTTCTGACTTAAGTGCACTAGATTTCAAGGTTATGCTTATTAAAACTGTGGTTTCAATCAAATAGTCGGTAGGAAATACATTCCTTTTCCATCCATACACCGACTTGGTGGCGCGTCCAAACAAATTGCTACGTGTACGTAGCGGGAAAATCTGTAGAACATGTGGAAAACTGTTCAACTTGTGATCAGAAGAGCCGGGAAGGAAGCGCACGTGTTTGTCAAGGTCACCAAATATTTGCAGATGTTAAATCCTGGTGACCGTACGGTGAACATCAGACATGTCGACAGTAGTCCGCGGTTTTTCAAAAGTGTTCGTAAAGCTGACAAATGGCCATGAATTTAATCAGACATGCCTGTGTTTTTTTTACCTCCATGAAAAATGGAGGTATTGTTTTTGGTGTGTCTGTCTCTCTCTCTCTCTCTCTGTGCGTGTGTGTCTGTGTTTCTGCACATTTGTAGTCAACATAACTTCATAACGCCTTTATGGATCGTTAGGATATTTGGTATGTTGGTAGGTTCGTAGGAAGACAACGTTCAATGTCAAATATGGGCCTCCTGGTGGCTGACCTTGGTACTGCAGCAGAACATCTGTTTTTTGTGTCTTTTGTTCTGCACATGCTATGGCCTTGGATTTTTGGTGACAGGTAGATTTTTCCTGTCAGGGGTAAGTGGTGTAGGTTTTGTCCCCCTAGCAGCTTTTTTGTTGTCTTCGTTCATTTCAGTGACTCTGTTTGAAATGGGCACTTACGCAATATCGGCCATGTCTGAAGTGGAAAGGTAAAACTCACATCTGCGCAACCTCTCCTTCGGCGTGGGATCAAAAATCGCCCCACCTTAAAAATGCTTGCAAACACGCACAGCGGGGGTCCTGTACTGAACACAAAGGACCAAGAAAGACCGGTGACAAGATCGGTGACAACAACGTCACAGTAGTAGAATTTCTTAAAGACACAAACTCTTTGTCGGTGATCGAACGTTATTCCGTGTTGTGGTTTTTACAATGATGAGAGTTGATAGCTGGACGTATAAACCGACAGATATCATATTTTTATCGTTTATGAACAGATAAAAGCCAACCCATTGACGGAGTTAAATGCTGAGGTATGGTAAATCCCTTATTTCACGGAGATGCGCCGTAAACAAATATCGTTGGTAAATACAAAAGCCCATGTCAACATTTACTGCGCAATCTAACCAACGCCTGATAATTAGTTCAATGAGTAGTTAGCGCTATCAGTCTGATAAGTTTATGGATCTATTTTAAACGATATCTATATAACACGTTCACATGGGAGGAAAACAAAATATGAGGCTACAGAAATGTTGAAATGGTCTTCTGCGGGGATATTGGGAAAGGCTTAATTTGGTTCTAATACTGATACTACTGTTTGTTTTTCCTCGACAATCAGCAACAAGTATAAGTACGTTACAACACCTTACTGATCTCGAGCCACGAAGTTTTTAAGAGTCTTTGTTTATATCATAATACTAGCTATTGCTTATAGTGTAGTTCGTACACCAGACAGTGCTTGAATTTGTTTATGTCTGCACAAATTCAAAAGACTTGAAGGCGACGTCCCAAGCTAGGCTGGGCGGCCCTATGCTTCACTGATCATACCGTCGGACCGGCTGCAGCTATTTGTAATCTGTTAAACACACATGACTGCTCCACTACCGGGTAAGTACGCAAACACACGCCGCCATATGAAGCAACTCCGACCAGTTTCTCAGAACAATAAATACTTCCAACAAGTGTAATTCCATTAAACCACATGCCCATGCCCCCATAAGTGATCAACGTGTTTATTCTTACCCTGCATTTGAAGCAGACACCAGACAACTTGCCCTGGTAGGGATATAGGTTCTGTACACATACATGCGGAAACATATGCTGGTATCACAAATATTATGCAGTTCCAAACATAGCCTCAGTAACCTAACGATGTGAACTATAACTACAAACGCGAGAACACAGAAATATCACGACTTACCTGGTAGATGATGGTATTTCCGGACGGCTCCTGTACGGAGGTGTATTCGTCCTTAGCCAGTGTAACCTCCAGGGTTGGACAGGGGTAATTTGCATAGACTAACCTGTCTTCAGCAGACCGGCTGGAGCGGCTACATGACCTTTGACATACGACTGGTTCAGCATGGTCTCTTCACGTGGATTTAAAGGGCTCATTTGACTACAATTTTAGGAATAAAAATTCTGAACAGAAAAGGTCTGTATTTTATGACCAAATACTGTCATACTGTTGGATAAAATGTGCAATAAGGGCCGTTATTAAAATAGAAGGCTTGCATAATGCCAGTAGTAAATTGATCCATAGCAAAAATATTTGCTGCTTGGTGGCACACTGTCAGATACATGTGAAGTTGTAATGTCGTAATTTCTTCCTACAGCTATCAATTTTGACAACGCAGTTCAACTTTCTCTCAAATTTATTTCTTCCACATTCAAATTCACGTGAAAAACAAAAAGGTCTAACGGAGTTTTGACAAGAACCATACCCGTATAACACATTGATTCTAAAATTCTTAATAGCTTTATAATAATAGCCTTGTCAGCTACTAATATACTATAGCTATAGAGGAGGTCCTTTTCTATACGGTAGTTCGATATTTTGGACACACAATTTACTAGTAAATGGTCCTCCCTTTCGTTGACAGGCCAACTTGGAAATGCAAAACTGTTTGCGATCAAATTTCGGAGCCGTGGAGCGGGCATGAGAATCAGCTGTTCGGTACCATGCGGGCGTCCTACTTTTAGACGGATGTCGTCAGCTGAGCGCGAACGTCCTAGCCTCTACCAGGCTTCGGGAGGCGGCTGGATTAAGAGTACAAATCTGCCAAATAGAGAGATACCATGCCGGGGGGGGTTGGTCCGCTAGAGAGTACATTTTGCCGCACTGGAACTGTACTCTCTAGCGGACCAACTCCCCTGGCATGTTATCTCTGTATTTGGCAGATTTCTACTCTTGGCGACCGCCTCCCGAAGCCTGGTAGAGGCTAGGAACGTTCGGTCATCACGCCATGTAACTTGACACGCTGCAGTTTTGAGGTATTCCGCAAGTCAAGGACGGTCGCTGCTGCTGTCAATCAGACGATGGTGGGTGATGAAATTTAAAGGACAGATCTTTTAATAAATCCGCCATGCATCACAGAGGGCCATAGTTGTGCAGCAATGCCACTCAGAGACCTTTTTCTGTATCTGTATCTGTATCTGTATAGCCGGTATAACCGCCTTTCGGCGTAACACACCAGCTTCGCAGGCACGCGGCGCGGCGGCAGCTGGCTATATTACACCGATCGACTTGTTACACCTAACCCTTGAACTTCTAGCTCTAGACATTGTTTAAAGCTATCTATTGACAGTGCCCCTACTGTACTTGGTGACAGTGAGTTCCACTCTGCGATAGTTTTAGGAAAGAATGAATTCTTGAACACCTCAATCCTTGGTTGATAACTCTGGTACTTGAATGCGTGGCTATTTCTTGTTCTCTTCTGGGCTGGTATTAGGTACTTAGTAGTTGGGACATCCACCAGTTTATTAGTCATTTTGTACATCATGCATAGTCTAGACATCTTTCTTCTGTCTTCAAGTGAGGTCCACTGTAGGTTTCTTTTCATTTCCGTGACACTAGCACCTCTTACATAGTTGTTCATACAGAATCTTGCAGCTTGATTCTGTACCCTTTCCAATTTGTCTTTGTCTTTCTTTGTATATGGATCCCATACTGTCGCAGCGTATTCTAGGTTCGGTTTTCTGCTCAGCGATGGAGTATTATTTCGATGTGGGGCTGTGTTACCACTATAAGGGCTATAAATTTGAATTTTATGTGAATTCTGCACAGTAAGTAAAATATGTGAAATGATGTGACCACACGAAAAATATGGTATGAAAGATAGAGAATTTGGTGGAAATGTAAATTATGAAATGGGAAGAAACAGACACTCTAAACGCTGTCATGTTTGCATATTTATGTATTTACCCCATTTGTGCACTACCCATAAAAATTGCACAAGGACACTTCACAATGTCCTATTGTCTCTGCACTCTGTCTGAACCTCCTTTTCTGTCAATCAAAAATAATTCCGCTCCAGCTTTCAGATAGTGTAATTGCGCAATTCACCGGGTTCTACATGATTTTACATGAGGGAAAATTTGACAATAACGTTACATTATAATACATTTTTCCACTACCAGTACCTGTTACGAGTGGCCTACATGTATCTAGACATAGATCGAAAGAAAATGGCAACGACAATTAGAGAAAAAAGCCTCCGATAATTTTGACCCCGAAAAAATTCAGCCAATCAAGCAGCCTCCTCTAGCGTCCAAGATTATACTGCACTGTTCACTAGTTCACATTCATTGAATCATCAGGTATATGTATGGATAAACAGGCGAAAATATCTAAGTTTCAGCGATGGAAATTTATAGTTCTTACTCTGGTTAAGGAGCACTGACCCATGCCAACCTAGGTAAGTGACCTAGATTGACAAGACAAGGGTTGTTGTCTTCCTCCTTAGTTGTCTTACCTGTTCCCTTAAGATGAGTCGTGTATAGACAACGTGAGGTGAGTACCTTTTTCCAAAGGACGACTCTTCTTTTCTTTCTGTGAATTCCAAATGTCATCGGGTCAGATTACACAGTAGTGTCATGTTATATTGAGTGGTAAGTAATGCATTTTTAATGGTACAGGTAATCTCACATGAGTTGTTGCTATGATGTTCTCGCTCGTATCTTGAATGTGAGGATTAGTTGGTTTGTTATTCCGATCCCAAACCGTGTTACCAAGGTACGGACATACAGCATACGAGTAGCAAAGTCTAGGAAAACTATTTGTTCACAGCCATGTAGTATACCTTAAGTTACTTTTGAGTATTAACAAGAAGGAAATGGTTTTGGTTGTTCCCTGACCTCATTGTTATGTACAGTATATTTGTGACACTCCAGGATGATTTGCGTTGTAAATAAATTAATGAATTAATGATGGCCATTCTGTTCCGGAATGTATTGATTTGTGTTATGAAATGGAAAGAAAGAAAACTGGGGTTGCGATTAAAAAAAGACAGTGCCTGCGCCCCCTTTCACAATGGCATGTTCCAAATCATTAAATGGCTAGCCTTAAGGCTTACTTCACACATTTCAAGCTGGCCTGAGTACATGTACAGTAGTCTGTCTCCGACGTTAGGAAGGTGGGTACGTGGTTAGACAGTATACGTTCTAAATACACCTCTCCATACACCAGGGCTCTCTTCCCCACTGTATCTGCATCTTGTTCCTCTTTATTTCTTAGAAATCAGAAGTTTTATTTTTCGTTGTATCTCAGTCTATTGACAAAATGCATGTGGAACATGCAATGCAACTATTAGTTTACGTACTATTAGTTTCTATGAACACGTTCAAAACATCAATATGTACACATTTCCCTCATGCTCAGATCAAAGACTGACGATTTAATACCCCAAAAGCAAGTTTCTTCTTGCTCATTGCAGAAATGGAGAATAACATCGAAGTTCCGGAAGACAAGATCGAGGAGAGCAGGGTAGAGAGAGGCCTGACTGTGGCGGAGAAGCAACTTCTCTGGGCCGCCTCTTCAGGAGACGTGGAGGCGGTCAGCGGCCTGCTGACGAACGGCGAGGGGAACATTGACGTCAACTGCAGGGATTTGCTGGGGAGATCTGCCGTGGAACTGGCCGTCGATGGAGGTATGTACTTGTACGTCTGTGTGTACATGTTCGTGTGTGTGTGCGCTCGTCTTTGTGCGTGTATGTGTGTGTAGTATGTATGTCTCCCTTGCGCGCTCTCTCTCTCTCTCTCTCTGTGTGTGTGTGTGTGTGTGTGTGTGTGTGTGTGTGCGTGTGTGTGTGCATGCTGTCATGTATGAATTTACGTTGATCATGTAACCGTACGCAGGACGCATTGAAGTAGCTGCAACGTTGCTGCAGTATGGTGCCAATCCGGGAGAGGCGCTGCTGTACGCCGTAGACAACGAAGACACGGCTACGGTTCGGCAGCTCCTGAAATTTTCCACCACAGGGGTGAGCATGATGCGTCTGGATGTTGTCTCAAGAGCATTTTTTTAATTTTCTGCTTGGTTACAGATGACAAGTCTTTTAGGCACAACTGTTCTTGTTGGGTACTTGATGATAACATATAAGAGGCCATAAAGAGAGATGTAGCTCGACAGCTACTCAGATTTGACCAGTTCCAAAATCTGAAGGTACATGTACTATATTTTTCTTTTCATTCTAGGACATGCCTTCGCCTATCGCCTTCCCGTCTGAAATGACGCCGATTGTTCTCGCCTGTCACAAGAACAGCCTTCCTCTCATCAAGGTCCTGGTTGACCAGGGACAGTTTATCCCCGATCCTGCCGTCCTCGGCAGTGACCACATCTCCAGCGACGCCAGTCTGAACCTGTACCGCGGCCTGGCCAGTCCCTACTACATCCTCCTCACCAACGACGACCCTCTCCGTCGGGCCTTCGTACTCAGCACAACGCTAGACGATCTAGCGGCGAAGGCACCCGAAGTGGAAGAAGACTACGCGGAGATGGCCGAAGAATGCCGAAGCTTAAGCGTCGGTCTACTCGACCAAGTTCGGAACCGAGACGAGGCGGCGGCCATCTTGAACTGTGGAGACGAAGTTTCACCACTGATACACGGTGACAACTGTCAGATGCAGCTGTCAAGACTGGACATGGCTGTGGATCACGAGCAAAAAAAGGTAGTCTAAATAATCACACTTATAATTCAGGTAAAAGAACCAGGATTTAGCTACTATACATGGCTTTCTGTCTGTAAGCGAGGTAATGCCGCAAGAGCAAATTATGATAATTAGATACTTGTTTAAAGGTAAACGTTCTCACCCAGAGCTTTTGATCAGTCACTCTGGTCTTCCTCAGTAGACTGATCCAGTGTTGACGTCACACTTTAGAGAAGCCACGTGACATGTCTCACTGGGTCAGCCTACTGAGGAAGACCAGAGTGACTGGTCGAAAGTTCTAGGTGAGAAGTTGAAAACACTTAATTCTTTTTCGTGTTGGAACAAACGTTTCAGCACGATCAGGTAACTATCAACGCAGATGAACTTCATGATAGTTTAATTATATGCTATGTTTGTCCCATTGTTGTACAGTTCGTGACACACAGATGGAGCCACCGGCTGATGAAGGAGTGCTGGTACGGGCCGCATCTCAACCCGACCGCCAGCCTGACTAAGTACCTCCGCGCCGGCACGCTGCTGCTGCTGACCCCGATCCTGGCCCTGATCTACCTCCTCGCACCCGAGAGCCGCGCCGGCCGCTTCATCCGCACACCGGCCGTCCGGTTCGCCATGTACCTGTCCTCCGTCCTGGTCTTCATCCTCCTGGTCATCATGCGGTAAATACGTACAGATGATCATGTTCAAAATTCCAGTAAGCAGGAACAGAAGCAACAGAAAAGTTATACAAATATGTAAGTCACTCCAAACGAACATAAGCCTATGTAAAATCGTTGCTAAAACGCGTCACTCTCTACCGTGAACATAACTAACATATGGAAACGTCGATGAAGGTTAGACATCCAGGTAATACGATATGCCAAAAAAACAGTTACTCAAGCAACTGGATATGATTTTGAAAACGTCAGACGTTTCAGCTAGTATCCACTAGCTTTCGTCAGTGACTGAGAGACCAGAGGGGAAAGCAGGTTTATATACACAACCTGTTGATTTGTCTTCACTTTATTTGCATATCAATCAACAGGTTGTGTATATAAACCTGCTTTCCCCTCTGGTCTCTCAGTCACTGACGAAAGCTAGTGGATACTAGCTGAAACGTCTGACGTTTTCAAAATCATATCCAGTTGCTTGAGTAACTGTTTTTCTAACATATGGAAAGTATGAAACTATTGATCTGTACAAACTGAATTTGTGCAACAGGGCAGAAAAAGTCGGCTACGACGGGCCAGACGGAGGTCATCTGGCACCAGACGGGACAGTACCGGAGTGGATCATCTTTGTGTGGATTCTCGGTAGGAATTCTCTTATTTACACGTTGTATTTGACTCAAGATAATAATAAACAAATTTCAGAGTTTTTCTGCCATTTTGCAGTTTTAGTTCTCGATTGCAGAACTGTATAGCTATTTACTCCATATGCAAAGCCTTTTAGTCCCTAAAAGCATGTGTAAAATGTACATATAGAGAAAGTAATAATCTTATGCAATACTGTTTTCCTTGACTTGACTTGACTTGACTTTAGCTCTGCTGTTGGAAGAGGGAAGGTTCATGGTAAAGTTAGGTCCGCGAGCTTCCCTAAATTCCAATGGTGTGACGGCCTGGCTTATCATCATCATCTACCTGGCAGCTTTTATTCTGAGGGTTGCAGCTTCTGTTGAGGTTAGGCCAAGTGTTTTTCTTTGTTTGTTTGTTTGTTTGTTTGTGTGTGTGTGTGTGTGTGTGTGTGTGTGTGTGTGTGTGTGTGTGTGTGTGTGTGTGTGTGTGTGTGTGTGTGTGTGAAGGCATAATTGAGAAGGATTTAACTTCAAAAAGGCTCGTCAAATTTTGGACCAGTCTTCTTCGTGATAACTAAAGACCCCATTGCTCAGAATGTATGATCTTCCGAGGATGTGACCAACGGGTCAGAGGTTGTAGGAAGTCTGTATCGGCCCCCGCCCCGACTCAATGAAGGTTGATGGGCATACGACAGATACATTACATTACACAAGTACCCTGAGATCTTAGATAAAGTACAGGCAGTAACTTGACGCCGTTAATGTGTGTGAAAACTAGTTTTATCAGGCTCCAAGTTGGTTTCGAATATCTTTAAGTCGTTGCAAAGGTAAATCAAGTTAAAATCTACATCGATTTGAGTTTTAAGCCCACCTGATGATGCTACGCTTGCCTCTTCCCGCAGCATGGTGGACCGAAGAGCATCCTCCGTTTCCGATGGGACGCTTACGACACGACTCTCATCGCCGAAGCCCTGACGTCCATCGGCTGCGTGCTGGTCATCCTGCGGCTCCTGCCCCTCTTCATCCTGGACCGCATCCTCGGCCCGCTGGCCCTCTCCATGAGCCGAATGGTCAAGGACATCATCAAGTTTCTCGTCATCTTCTTCGTCATCGTCATCGCGTTCTCCGCGGCGCTGAACGAACTGTACTACTTCTACGGTCAGCAGATCGACTCGCTTTGTTCCACAGCGTCCGCAAACTTCACCTCGCCGCTAGTGAATACCGACTGTGATACCAGCAATGCGTTTTACAGGTACGTAGGTACATTGGACTGCAATGACAAAGGTCCACATTTTTATGATTTATATACAAGTTTCGGCGATGACTCAATTGATTATCATTCAAAAATCTTAGAATTTCTTTTGATAAAGATGACTCAATTAATTATCATTCAAAAATCTTAAATTTCTTTTGATAAAGATTGTTGACACCGAAACAAGTAGTACGACAGTTGCACTTTTTATCCAAGGTTAAATGTTGATTGAAAATCCTTCTCTTCTCCAGGTTCCAAGGCGCGTTTGAAGAGCTGTTTTGGTCACTCTTTGGTCTGGGGAGTAAAGACACCCTCGACCTGAGCATTAACCCGAAGGCCAACAGTGGCAGCGACCTACAGGAGCACACCCTGACCATGTACATAGGTGAGGCTCTGTACGGGCTGTACATGGTGGTAGCCGTGGTCGTTCTACTCAACATGCTCATCGCCATGATGAGTAACTCCTACCAACAAATCGCGGTAAGGCCTACTTCCACATTGATTTCTTTGGCCAATTAGGTTACCGACTACACACGCAAACAGACACAACTGTCATTAGTTATGCCAGGTTCGCATAGACCACCCCGTTAGTAATAAAAAACGGTGAAACCATTATCCAGGTGCTTTAGACTTTCTTGGGAAGGCCGCGATAATACTGTTGTTTAGTTAAACGTAGCTATCTAAGGGTACCCATCGAAATGATAAAACATGGTATTATACAAAAGGACCGCCACCCCCACCCTAACTTACACACGCAAGTCCACAAACGACAAAAAAACACAAGGTTCTTCATGCAACAACTTTTGTGTTTTCAGGACAACGAGACAAATGGCAGGACAGGATGATTTCCTGGCGATATGAAAAAGCTTACCTTTATAAAGCATTTACGATATTACTACATTTAGCACAAACGAACACAAGTACATGTGAGTACATATATATTGTTTGTTTTTTAATTTGGATATCTATTTTTTTTTTCTTTCCAGGACAACGAGACGACCGAGTGGCGCTTCGAAGTGACGAAGTTGATGCTGCGATACATCCGTGACGACACGACTCTCCCCGTCCCCTTCAACCTCATCCCGACTCCCAAGTTCATCTACAACAACGTCATCAAGAGGTTCTGCCAGAAGAACCGATATAAATCCGACCAGCATTGCAAGGTTTGAGTTCTCAATTTTATTGACGTTTTGTATTCCGTATTTGCATGAAAGTACTGATGCTTATGATTTCATCCTTTGTTACCTAATATATATCTTTTCTTCATCATTGCAGCTGCAAGCAAAGGCAGAAAACAACCGTCGGTACAAGGTATAGTTTATTGTTTTTCTGCAATATTAATCTGCACAACATATGCCAGAAACTTTAATAATGTGTCTGACCATATATATGAATGTGTTTGAGTAAGTATTAACAGAGCAGACCATATACGAAGGTAAACATTAGGCATTTGCCTTGCAAATGTTACCTTTTTCATGTTCCCACCCCCTCTGTTCGCAACAGGACGTCCTATCCCGGCTGGTCAGACGTTACCTGCTGCTCCACGCACGTGAGAAGGGCGTCGAGCCGATCTTTGCAGACGTCACCACTGACGAGCCCGTCGTCACCATGACAACCGAAACGTCAATTAAAGCGGAACCAGACGGCATGCCTGTGGGTTCGCCGGAACCGTCCAAGCGTAAACAAGTGGGCGGGGCCGGGGAGGGCGTTTGGGCCAAGATTTTGGTCGGGCCTCAACAGGAAGAAGCGGAAGGAGAGGAACACTCGTGTTAGAGGTCTTTGATCGTCTTTTGTATCTTCAGAGAAGTAATGATAAGAAAGTAGTTTTGTCAGAAAAATAACTGAAAACTTTTAAGAAAATCGTATAAAAAGAGCTGTAACACCCGACAAAAGTAATTATGGCAGAGTTATACTGCGGTGTGTATAGTGCTTAATAGAAATCACGTATTGCTATCAGTACTAATTAAGATTGACATGATATGATTTGAAATCTGGGAGACTTATCAAGATAAGATAAAATGTTATGTTTATTTGTATAACTGTGAAGCACTGTGCAGACGTCGTATCATCACCCCAAGCAGTATGTTTGTATATCGTATACTGTCCATGTACATGTACCACATGTATGTATGTATGTATGTATTGTTTACTGTACGTGTAAGGTACTTCTGTCGTTGTGCGTACTGTAATTTCACCATTATATAGTCATTGTGGCACATGGATTCAAATATATACTGTCTCAATCTTTCAAAAGTCCGTCTTTTGAAACTAACTAATCACCGTGACAATTCTGCTGGGCATTGATAAAAGATTGTACACCTTACATTCTGTGCCCCTAAATTTTAGCCACGCCTTGCGGGTGAGGTAGCGAACGATTTGAACGACCTTCGTACATGTAGTACGAGTGACAGAGCACAGTTTAGAGACTACAGTGCCATGACCTCGGTCGTTCACCTTACTGTCCTTGTGGGACTTCAAGAGACAGGGCGTTGACTTCGTGTGACGTACAACGCAACCTTTCTTACAATTGGCCCGCACACGGCAGAGGGTGCTATTATAAGGTAACCCTCACTGACAGGGACTGGTCACTTTGGAATCTGCCATTTCTGCCTGACGACGTCCAGTGAATAGCTAAGGTAAGAAGCCTTTGAAATATCCTTTCGCTCTACTTTTAAGTTTCATTTTAAACTGTATCTAACGTTAGTAGCGGTTACCAGTGGCGAGGTTTGTCTAGTAACACCAAAGACCTTGAATTCGAAGAAATGGCTGTAGTCGTTTGTACACAGGTTTACCTCGTACGCTTTTACAATGTATTCGAGTTACCTATGTGTTTGTTACTCTCCAAGCAGAGGTTTACGCTTCCGCTTATTTTTCTGAGAGTTTAGGCGCCTTTCAACGACATTCACTGTGTTTTTAGAACATAACGTTACGTAAGTAAATGCATTCTCACGCCACCATTCTCGTTCGCAACGTTTTGTCCCTTTTAGCGTAATTGTGCATGACTAACAAAAACCGGTTCGTCCTTTTGGTTTGTAGTCACTCATCTGATAATGACCAGAAACACACACTACACACGTAGATAGTTATTATAGAACCTATTAAGATTTAAATACTCGTTTTTAAAACTTTTTTCTGCACACCGATGGTGACATTATGTGCTGCAATGTGCGGCAAATGTTTGACCTCATTCCCTTGAGTCAGCCCTCCGTGCAAAACGCCCTCATCAGGGCGTTAACTTACCTTGTCAAGCAGCCTGAGGTGGGGTCAGGTGTTTCAAGTCGTTCGGTGTAGCTGCCGCTGCGCCGCGTGCCTGCGAAGCCGATGTGTTACGCCCAAGGGCAGTTATATCGGCTACGCAGATACAGAAAACGATAATCCTTTTATGTTGTGTGATGACCTTGATAAACTTTCAGAAAAACACTCTCCTGTGGTCCATTAGGGATGTATCTGTCTTGTTGATCTTTATTTGCACCGAGAATACTGTTTGGAAAGATATAAGTAACATTGAAGTGAAGTATCAGCTAGACTATATAAGCAGAGTTTGTATTAGTTCGTTTGCGTTAGGCGTACCCTGTTTCTAACAGTCCACAGTCGTGTATATATATACATTGTATATACAATTAGAAAACAACACAAAATACGGGAAAAGAAATAAAAGCCCGCTACACATTTGTATATGGAAGCTAACGTTTAGTAAATTGGAAGATTCACTATTTCTCCATCCAATCCTTATCATTGGATCTCAAGCAACTTGTGAGTTTCCAGCTAGGGATTTAGTGAGAACGTGAGCCATGGATAATCCACCCGCCTGTCCCGAGACTTTACTCCCATCTCTTTCTTCAGGTTTGACCTCTTTGTCCCTGGTAGTCAAAGGTCTCGTGGGAAAAAAGAATGGCTCTTTGCCGTGCAGATCCTATCATTCTCTAATGACCTGAATAGCTGAACACAAAACCACGTTACCAACTAAAACTAGATTAGCTGTCCACAATCCATGTAAACCGATGGTCAGAAGGCACGGAAAACAATAGATGTTAAAAGATATTGCAAGTTTTGCGTCCAACGTAGATCTTGTGCCTAATAGTCTCTCTTAAGAGCATTGTTTTCTAGGTGGTTTGCGGACAGATATGTAATACCTGCCTCCATATTAAATACACATGACCTAAATTCAATTGACTAAGTTACATAAAATATTCATTAGGAGCTATGAATAGGTAAAACCATGTCTTCTTCTTCACTACTGCCAAGCCCCACAACGTGGGGTTATCGGTAGGTTTAGAAAAGGAATTTGTTGCTAAGAGACCATAGAAGCCAGTATGATGAGAGTGATTCATATTGTTTGTTCTCTTTATCCCAACCAGGTGTTACTACGTTCCAAAGCAAAAACATACTCGTAAACACAAGTTACGATATTGGTTTCTTGACATTCTTCCACTCCTTTTCACATTTCTTGTGAATAATCAATTTTATCTAGACAGTAGTGTACAAGCTTGTACTGTGATCTTTGCAAAATGTGATGCACATTTGCCGCAGATCAGTGATTGAACAATTTAAGAGTCCTAAAGCTTCCTATTCTTCGTTCCAGAAATGGAGAATCACATCCACATTCGTGAAGACATGAGTAAGGTGAGCGGGGCTGAGAGAGGCCTGACTGTGGCGGAGAAGCAGCTTCTCTCGGCCGCCGCTTCAGGAGACGTGGAGGCGGTCAGCGACCTGCTGACGAACGGCGAGGGGAACATTGACGTCAACTGCAGGGATGTGCTGGGGAGATCTGCCGTGGAACTGGCCGTCGATGGAGGTATTGGTTTTTTTTCTCATAACTATTACATCACCATGTACAAAATGACAAATAAACTGGTGGACGCACCAATTACTAAGTACCTAATACCAGCTCAGAAAAGAACAAGAAATAGTCGTCATGCCTTCAAGTACCAGAGTTATCAACCAAGGATTGAGGTGTTCAAGAATTAATTATTTTCTAGAACTATCGCAGAGTGGAACCAAGTACAGTAGGGGCATATCAGTAGATAGCTTTAAACAATGTTTAGGGTTAAATGTTCAAGGGTTAGGTGTAACACGTCGTTCGGTGTAATGTAGCCAGCTGCCGCTGTTGCGCCGAAGGGCGGTTATAACGGCGATACAGATTCTTTCGTCTCGCTGCAAAGTGTCTTAAAAGACCATACAAAGAAAAGATAGCGGCAATCAAAGGCTAGTAGTGTAATATCATTTCCATTGACAGGTCACCTAGAAACGGCTGAAGTGCTGCTGCAGTACGGCGCCAAGCCGGGAGAGGCGCTGATGTACGCGGTAGACAAGGAAGACATGGCTGCGGTCCAGAAGCTCCTGAAATATTCCAACAAAAATGTAAATACAACTTAAAAATCTTGTTTCATAACAAACTTATTCTAATGGATGACAAAGGATTGTTGTTGATGTACCACCCCGAGGTGTATAGGCTAAGCGGCAAGTAAGCCTTATGCCACCATATACGCCTCGTGTGGAGCATTCATCTATTATTGAGTGGGAGGCCAACAAAAATTGGTTGGCATCCTTCTAAATGTTTGTTCTAAAAATCTTTGGTTCAGGACGCATCCCCGCCCGTCGCCTTCCCGTCTGAAATGACGCCGATTGTTCTCGCCAGTCACAACAACAGTCTTCCTCTCATCAAGGTCCTGGTCGACCAGGGACAGTTTATCCCCGACCCTGCCGCCTTCAGTCAAGGCGAACACGCCAGTCAGAACCTGTACCGCGGCCTGGCCAGTCCCTACTACATCCTCCTCACCAACGACGACCCTCTCCGTCGGGCCTTCGTACTCAGCACGGGATTGGAGGACGTCGGGGCGACGACACCCGAGGCCGAAGAAGTCTACGCGGAAATAGCCGAAGAATGCCGAAGTTTGGGCGTCGATCTGCTCGACCAAGTTCGGGACCGAGACGAGGCGGCCGCCATCTTGAACTGTGGAGACGAAGTTTCACCATTGACACACGGGGACAACTGCAAAGTGAAGCTCTCACGACTGAACATGGCTGTCGATCACGAGCAAAAGAAGGCAGGTTTAACAACAACGCACTTACAAACACACACAGACACACACACAACATTTTGTCCTAAAAAGTTGCTTTTGAAAACCTGAGACTTGGAGCATCCATAAAAGCGCCCTCAGGCGATATGTATCCCCTGGTAAATAAAACAAGCAAACAAACAAACAATTTTTTCTGCTCCACAGTTTGTAGCGCACCAGTGGAGCCAGCGCCTGGTGAAGGAGTGCTGGTACGACAAGTACTTCAAACCCGCGACCAACATGGCGGAGTACCTCCGCGGCTTTGTCCTGATGCTGCTCACACAATTCCTGGTCTTGGCTTACCTGTTTGCGCCGACGTGTGGCCCAGGGCGCTTCGTCCGCACGCCCTCAGTCAGGTTCGCCATGTACCTGGCCTCCGTACTCACCTTCATCATCATCATCTTCCTGAGGTAAGCGAATGTCTGCGGTCTGATTTGACATTTTAGAAAATAAATTATAATGCTATTAAAAGCGAGAGTATTTGACATGTAGTATAGTTCAATAATTTTCTATATACTTCACCACATCGAAGAATATTTTGACTGATGGGGACTTAAAAAGTATTACACACAGCATACTAGTATAGATATCATAACATATAGTACATACAGTTTATTTCGTTTAGGGCAGAAAAAGTCGGATATGATGGACCTGAGGGTGGTCAGCTGGCTCCTGCAGGAACAGTACTGGAGTGGATCATCTTTGTCTGGATTATAGGTAAACATTCCAACAATCTCATTTGTACAAAGAGTGTTACTAATAATGGGTGAGTTTGAATGATACAAGTTTGTCATCTGCTAGTCTCTGTACAATCTCCGATTCACAACGCTCCTCCAAAACAAACTTCATTCAAATCTGTATTTGAGAAGTTTTATTTTGCTATTCTCTTCAGGGATGTTGGTGGAAGAAGGACGGCTGATGGTGAAGTTGGGACCTCTGGCCAGCCTGTCCGCCATGGGGATAACGACTTGGCTCATCATCATCATCTACCTAGCCGCCTTCTTCCTGCGTGTAGCTTCACATGTGGAGGTTAGGCTCTTCATTTGCTACACTTGTAATGATACTAGACCTGAAGTTCAATTCTATTACAACACAAAGAGTACACAGGGATAAACTTTTCAACGACCACTGTCGCCTTCATCAGTATAATTAATGACCAATCACTTTAGGATCCGAACGTAAGGGACTGTACGATATTTACCGGGGGGGAGGGCTGGTGCACTGGGGGGGAGGGCCATTGAAAAATATTTTGGCCTGGGGGGAGGGCCATGGAAAAAAAATTTGAGCCGGGGGGAGGGCCACCGAAAAACTTTTGTAAAATATGGCGTCGCGTAGTACCGAATTACAAGAAATACGCCGTAAATTCCCGAATATAGTACGCACTTTTTACATTTTTCAAAATCCCAGAAGTGTCTCGGGCCGCCGCCAAAGTCGCGGTGCGTACTTTATTTGAGTTTTCCGCCGACAAATCCGTGGACGACCCAGGAATATAGCGGAACACCGGCACGGGGAGCTTGGAACATCGATCGCCCATAGCATGTTTAGATAAAAATATTGACGAGTGGAAATAAAGTTAAACTTCAATAAATGAACATATTTCCTGTGACTATCGTCGATATTGACACCAAGTTGCGGTAAAAGAAGAAGTCAAGTCACCCACGGTAAGAAAATGTAGGTCTCTGGCAATGACGCCCGGCGCTTTGTCATGCCGACAGGATCGTTCCCCAGCTAGCCGGCGCCGATCTCAGTGGAACCCCGGCAAAAATATAAGTACACATACAATTGTAGGGTTTATGAGTGGTAATATTTGAAATGGTCCGCAAGCCGTGAACGTTCTTGATCGTCGTAACGTAACATGTGATAACATAACAGTTGTGCCTCGACTGATGGTCATCATTTCCAATACACTTCCGGCTTGAGTTCAACTCAGGAATCTTCAACAAAGATTATGCCCATGTCGTTTCAAAGGTTCAGAAATTGTTAACCATGTTTCACTTCGTATCACAAATACTTTTAAATCTTGATAAATGCCACAGGAAATTACTTTGTAGCGGGCTACACCAGCCAGTACGACGTGAAAATTCCAGCTAGATGTACTCCTACTCGACTGTTCGGCAAGCTACAATGATAGGGGCGGAGTTAACTTAAAATGTAGCCTTTGATGAAATCTTACCGCCCGGCCGGTGGGTGGGGTGTTTGGCGCGCCGACAGGCAAAGTACACCTACAGCTGAAGAACACAGAGAGGGCCGTGGCATGCGCAGCGCTGAGGACAGCTTTCCAGAACATGGACCCCGAGAAGGAAGTCTTTCTTTCCTCTGAACAGACTGTACTTATAAGTTTTACGGAGTACAAATTAATAGTGTTTATTCCTTTGATTTTGTGACAAAAACATCTATCACATAATGAGAGATTACTTGAAACGCAGTCAAACTTGTCACTTTCTCCTGTTCGGAATCGAAAGTCCCATTGATCCCAGTAGTCTTGTTGTTGTGTTAATTGGTTTCGGTGTCAAATTTTAAATTCGGTAGCACCTCTACACCCAAATACTCCGCCCAGTTCTCCGCCTGTATGATTGTTGCTCTCCATGACCATGGGTCAATCGCGCGGGCGCTATTAAAGAAGTGTTCGGCGCATTTCGTATTAAAAACATTAAAGCTACGTACTTGTGCATCAACATTCAAGTATCCCCCCCCCTCGTTACCGATAAAATCGATATTGAAATATTGTCTTTTTTTCACGAATCTTTACTGACCATTGCTTGCTTGATCACCAAGACACCAACACTCCAAAGCTGGATCCAAATCTGTGCGTTTCGCCGCACTTGCCTTACCTTTCGATGCGGTGGTGACGTCTTGCAAGTCGGCTGCGGCCGGCGGTGAAAACAAACGAACTTGAAGCGTTTCCCGCTACGTTACCATACCATCACGTAGTACACCTCATAA
>NW_017802379.1:3263576-3267395 GCF_001625305.1 Branchiostoma belcheri | reverse complement strand
GGGGGGAGGGCCATGGAAAAAATTTTACCGGACCATTTTGCACCAGCCCTCCCCCCCCGGTAAATATCGTACAGTCCCTAAATTGACGTCACGTATCCATAAAGTCTCGTGTGAATAATGTCACGTGTTCGTACCCGTAATCTCGCGATAGTACCAGGAAGGATTAAAACTAATACCAAGGACACTAAAACTAATTAACATACAATCTCGCGAGTTTACGTTCGGAAGTGATGAAGGCTGAAAATTTTGGATCTCTGTGTACTTTTGGAATCAAATTTAACATTGCAAGGAATTTTTGATGTACACAGATGACCTTCTATGATGCTAAACTTGTTTGTTTGTTTATTTCCTTGTTCATGGTTCTAGCACGGTGGCCCACAAGCCATCTATCGTTTCTACTGGAACGCGTACGACACGACTCTGATCGCCGAAGCCCTGACAGCGATCGGCGGCGTCCTCGCCATCCTGAGGCTCCTCCCACTCCTGACCTTTGACCGCTTCCTGGGCCCCCTGGCCCTGTCCATGAGCCACATGGTCAAAGACATCGTCAAGTTCCTCATCATCTTCTTCATCGTCTCCATCGCCTTCTCCACGGGGCTGAACGAGATCTACCAGTTCTACGGCTCCGTGGTGGACAACATCTGCCTCACACAGAAGGAAAACGCCACCTCGCCGCTCCAGAAAACTACCTGTGAAACTAAAAACGCGTTTGGCGAGTAAGTGTTTGTTTACAGCACTACTCAATGCATTTTCGTTTGGTCATTACAGTTATTAATATGAAAGCATGTCATTCTTAGTTCTAAGATTAGAATTATAAATGTTGTTGCACTGTATCAGAAAGAGTTCGATATCAGTTAAAGTTAAGACATTCACTGATAATATAGCTAGTGATTATATTTGGTAACGCCACAGGGCAGGGGGTGGTATGCGATATGTATAAAACATTCCCAATATTCACAGCTTCCAGAGCTCGTTTGAGGAGCTGTTTTGGTCGCTATTTGGACTCGGGAGTAAAGACACCCTGAACCTGGATCCCAACCCGCAGGCCATGACGTCTGGAGGCAAGCAGCTACAGGAGCACACCCTGACCATGTACATAGGACAGGCTCTGTACGGGCTCTACCTGGTGGTAGCTGTGGTCGTTCTACTCAACATGCTCATCGCCATGATGAGTAACTCCTACCAACACATCGCGGTAAGGCCTACTTCCACATTGATTTCTTTGGCCAGTTAGGTTACCGACTACACACGCAAACAGACACAACTGTCATTAATTATGCCAGGTTCGCATAGACCACCCCGTTAGTAATAAAAAAAAACTTAAAAATAACTTCCATGTGTCGCGTTGCTTAATAACTGTTAACCTTACCTCTTGACTGTTAAAGCAACTTTAACTTTTCTATGTGAGTATTTTCTTTTTTGGAATTTGAATATCAGAATGTTTTCTTTCCAGGACAACGAGACGACCGAGTGGCGTTTCGAAGTGACGAAGTTGATGCTGCGGTACATCCGTGACGACACGACTCTCCCCGTCCCCTTCAACCTCATTCCGACTCCCAAGTTCATCTACAACGTCATCCAGAAGTGCTGCTTGCGTCAGCGATACAAGCGCGACAAGGTACGGGTACACATACGTATGTATGTTGTCTTTGCTAAGGTCATGTTTTCTGTATCATATTGCAGATTTCCCAAAATGGTTTCGCAGTCTTTGGCCGTGTTTGTACACCCAATTCTGTTAGAGAAGGAGGAGACAAGGTTTCTGTTAATTGATGAATATTGATCTGTTGTTTTTTTATCGTTACAGCTGCAAGCCAAAGCAGAGAACACTCGGCGATACAAGGTCAGTTTATCCTAACACTGTAAAAATTTTAAAATGTTCACGGGTGTAAGGATGCTGTTTTGGGGGTATCTCAACCTAGGCCTTGGGGGCTTCTCTCCAGATGCTTTGCGCAAAGAATGACGTTCTCCTTCCTGTGGTAGAACCTTCTTGGTCTCGAAACCAGGCAACAGTAGCCTAGATCTTGCGGCCTTATGATGTATGATCACATAAGTACTTAGTGGATTTAACAACGGTTTGATGTGTTGTCCGCAGCCTTCTTTCAATACTCATAAATAGTAGTGAGATAAAATGTCCCTGCAATGTGTCAATGGCTCAGCACTTATACCAGGATGTTCCCCTTCCCAGGAGGTCCTGTCCCGCCTGACCACACGTTACCTGCTGGCCCGGGAGCGGGAGAAGGGCGTGGAGCCGATCTTTGCAGACTTCACACCTCACGATCCCGTCGCCATGGCAACCACAACCCGCCTTTAGACAGGATTGGTCGGTGTAGGGTGTTTGTACTCACGTGACTGTGGCGTAAGTATTGTCCGCCATGTTGGATGGTTAAAGCTGGGATTCGAATAATCATCGTTAAAAAGCTTTGTATATGTACATGCAATTACAGTGACGTGCAAGGACATCATATACATGCATATTTTAATATAATATATTGGTATAGCAGCTAATGCTAACAAGCAAATATGACGTCTGTGCTTTTGAAGCTAGGAAACCATCTTTGAACAGGGAAAAAATTTATAGTATGGATGTTTAGACTCTCCATCAAATCATCATTAGGAAAGACAGATAAATAGATAGATAAGATTAAATATAGATAAGATTCACAATACCTCTAGTTATTATAATACCTCATCTATACGTATACTAATGTATTCAAATTACCCTCTATATATTCATAGTATTTATATCAACCCACGTCTAAAATTCTAATTGTGTATTGTGTCACCTTATTCATATTCACTGCATTTATATTACCTCGTATCATACGTCTAATTATCTACCTGTTTGTAGGTGTTATTCTGTTGGTCAAATGAAGAAAATTCCTGAATATATTCTGAATATTATTAATATAAAAAAGCGACGTCTTGTTTTTATACGTTTGTCAAAATACTGGTGTAAGAATGTGTGACTTAACGTTGCAATATAAACCCGGGTGCAAGGGGAGCTGCTTGATGGGCTGAATTCTGAACCTTATATTTATTCTGCACGAGTCTACAGAGCGATGGTAGTTTGTTACACTGTCTTTTGAATCAATGAAAACAATAAAGTATTTGCTTTCTATCATACCATACTATGTGTGTTCGGTTTCTTTTAGAGTTATGTGGTGTGGAGAGGCAGGTAACCTTTGCAAAAAACTCCCGAATTCGAAATTATCGGATACACGTATAATGCGAGAGCATAAAGGATAACGTGTTTGATTTGATTTGATTTATAAAGGGCTAGCCCTCAGAACAAGAACATAAACAATTCGGAACAGTTAACAGTGTCAGTTACAATTCAGATAAACAAACTACTACATTAACAGATGTTGCGGCCTTTGCATACTGCGCTTTTATTACATTAATATTGTATGCGGCGCACACGCTTTAAAGAGTTAGTCATATGCTAGTATAATAATACATGGCTGTTTGGACAATACCATTACTACATGTTAGTCACACGCGTATCGAACAAAACAAAATTTCTGTCTGAATGACCTGAAGTTCAGCCCTCCCCGGAACTTCGATGTGTGCTTTTGTGTGAAATACATTACTTAGCAAACAGTTCAAATTTCAAGGCATTTGCTAATGTACATGTCTAATGAAAAGCCGGTCGGTCCCGTGAGCATGACTCATTAACATAAACTTGTCTTAACTTTTATTTTCCACGGATCGTCTAAAATTGTCTTCACATCGTTTACATATCAATTCACAGAAATACCTGTTCAACTACAGCTGTCGTCAGTCACGAAAGAAGTGTATGATACATGTACATTGTACTTT
>NW_017802379.1:3263309-3263556 GCF_001625305.1 Branchiostoma belcheri | reverse complement strand
TGTGTGAATTTTGTGCGTGTAACACATCTGTGTTTGTTCAATACTTGTCTAAATAAATGTTGTGTTTTAGTCAGACTTCCTTCGTAAACCAAAATCAAGAACAAAATAAACAAGATAATGGTAGTTAAGGGCAAAGCCTAATGCTGTTTGATTTTCTGAGGAGGCAGTACAGAGGGCATATATTCTAAGGCTCATTTTTAGTGACAAAACAGGCCCAAAACACAATCATCGCCAGTTAGAAAGCTTT
>NW_017802379.1:3238062-3263289 GCF_001625305.1 Branchiostoma belcheri | reverse complement strand
GGAGTCTCCCTCTCCTTTCTATCTGTGAATGTGTGTGTGTATACTAGTATATATCTGTGTGTGTGTGTGGTGGGGGGGGGGGGGGGGGTCGTGTGTGAATTTTTGTGCGTGTAACACATCTGTGTTTGTTCAATACTTGTCTAAATAAATGTTGTGTTTTAGTCAGACTTCCTTCGTAAACCAAAATCAAGAACAAAATAAACAAGATAATGGTAGTTAAGGGCAAAGCCTAATGCTGTTTGATTTTCTGAGGAGGCAGTACAGAGGGCATATATTCTAAGGCTCATTTTTAGTGACAAAACAGGCCCAAAACACAATCATCGCCAGTTAGAAAGCTTTAAAATACTTGTCGACTAAATAAAATGGCAGACGTTCAGTGTGTGCGTGCTGTGGGAAAAGAAGCTATTGAAAACCATTCACACAGTACTTGACAGACATAGCATGCATGGGAGAGCCGTCGTGTCTTTGTGGCGACGCAAAAAAGACTTTAGCCCTTCTTCACTGAGCCGTAGTCAAGCGTTGGTTGGTTACACAGGACCGAACACCAACGACGAAAACATGGCACCCGCGTCTAGACTCTCTTGCTCGTGTTTTACATGACCATTCGTCGTGGTCTTGGTGCTGCAGAATTATGTGTACCATTGGTCCAATGTATGCTGCTAAAAGCTATACTGTCACAGACACCACAGGTCACAACAACATGGATAACGACGGTTTTATACAGAGGGAGAGTGGCGGCCGTGATTCGGGGGTGGCGGATCTCACAGAGGCGGAGAAAAAGCTCCTCTCTGCCGCCGCGTCAGGCGACCTCGCCACGGTCACTGAGCTGCTGTCGCTCGGGGAGGGCAAAATAGATGTGGACTGTAAGGACGCTCTTGGGCGGTGTGCGGTGGAACTGGCCGTCGGTTCAGGTACTCTCCGACTTTTTAATTAGTACTACACAGTAGTATACTATTCCTGCCTTATTCTGGTATGATTTACATTGTGGAAGGGCATGAAGAAAGACTACAGGACGCCTGTACAGCTGCAATGAAGAAACCACTGAATGATGATGATTGGCATTTTTTGAACTGTTCATTTTTTAGTCTGCATAAGTTTCAATTAAAGGCATGGTCACTTATAGTTTGTTGATGTACCTTCGTCAAAGAATCTGTTTCACTCGACTTTTTTTGGGGAGGGGGGCTGAAATGGATCTAAATCTGATATGTACAGAGCAATAGTGACCATGTCAATGCACTTTCTCAGACCATCTTGAAGTAGCGGACGCCTTGCTGCAGTATGGAGCAACTCCCGGGGAGGCGCTCTTGCACGCCGTGGAAAAGGAAGACAGCGCCGCGGTTGAAATGCTGTTGAAATATCCAATGAAAGAAGTGAGTAAAAGTTTCAATAAACACCTAGTTGCACTTGATTTATCTCATAAAAAAGCATGTTTGAAGACGATTTTATCACAGATGTACACAGAAAAGTCCGTCAGCAAGCATTTTGAAATATCCGAATGCCATAACCTAGTGAGAGGGGGGGGGGTATGTGTTATGGGTGTTACTGACTCTATCCAGACAAAATTGGATGTCATCTTTACCTAGATGTCGTTACATACACATTGTGCCCTCTTCTTCTACAGCAAAACTCTTCAGCCTATAGAAGCTACCCTCCAGAAATGACACCGCTTGTTCTCGCAAGTCACAAAAACAGCCTCCCCGTCATAAAAGCGCTGGTCGACCGCGAGATATCGATTCCCAATCCCGAAGAAGCGCCCTTCGACGGCCGCGCCTCAACCGAAGCCAGTCTGAACCTGTACCGCGGCCTGGCCAGTCCCTACTACATCCTCCTCACTAACGACGACCCTCTCCGCCAGGCCTTCGTACTCAGCACGACGCTAGACGATCTCGCGACGAAGACACCCGAAGTGGAGGGAGAACTATCGGAAATAGCCGAGGGATGCCGAAGTTTGGGCGTCGATCTGCTGAACCAAGTTCAGAATCGAGACGAGGCGGCGGCTATCTTGAACTGTGGAGACGAAGTTTCACCATTGACACACGGGGACAACTGTAAAGTGAAGCTCACACGACTGAACATGGCTGTACGCCATCACCAGAAAAAGGTCAGGACACTTCTTTTTCTCTGAAACTAAAAGTGGAGACATTTAAACAGGACAGCTGCAACATTTTGCAACCGTATGGAGACTCAGATGATCACTATTTTGTGCTATTACTACGTTGAAATAGTAAACTATTCCACAAGCAAGAACATAGGAGCATGCACTAACAAGCCTCCTGATACCCGCGATGGCTGAATTTATTGCGAGGCTTGTTTTGACAAAACATTTTCGACAAAGTATATACATTTATAAATTCTAAAAGGTATAATTACATGTAAAACAGCGATTATTAGATGAAAATCTATAGGAGCACTTATTGTAGCGTTATTACACATTTAGTACATTGTAGTTTTGAAAAGAACGAATAAAAAGTAGATTTACAGCAACTTGAAGAAGTAATCTTGAAGATTGCGTTCAGATGCGATCAACAGTAGTTATTTGTCTGATGTTCTGCAGTTTGTGGCAAACCGTTGGAGCCAGCGCATGGTGAAAGAATGCTGGTACGGACCTGACTACAGCCCTCCCAGCACCATGCTGATTGAGTACCTCCGTGGCCTGGCGCTAATGCTACTGACTCCGATCCTGGTCCTCATCTATTTCGTGGCTCCCATGTCCCGCGCAAGTCGCTTCATCAGAACTCCTGCTGTCAGATTCGCCATGAACATGGCCACCTTCCTGACTTTCCTCCTGATAGTGGTGCTGAGGTAAGTTTTCTATCGAAAGTTCCAAACTCTATTCGTTATTAAATGAGGTTTAACTAAATCAAAAAAAGAAGGAAAATTAGAGAAGAGTAACAAGAGTTTTAACTATTTTCTTTGTTTTAACCTTTAACCAACGGTACTGAGACTTAGTTCCAAACCTTATCCAATTAAAGGAAAGTATGACTCAATATTGGATATAAGTGTAACTCACCCTTATTTTTGTACACGCTGATCTTACTGAAGTGTGACGTCATGATTGGTCAATAATGCCTAAAAGTCGATATCGGCCGCCGGCTCAGTGAGTTACCTTTTCCTATGTTGGATAAGGGGGGGGGGATCAATAATATGCATCGTACCAACATAGGTAAGTCGGTTTATTTGCTGACAATTGCTGTATACGTACAGTCAGTGTATTAAGTACTTAGCCACAGTTAAATGTTAAGGAAATGATGAAATGAGGCTGTGAAGTTAGACTACATTCTGTCATTTTCGCAGGTCGGAGAGGATTGACTACGACGGTCCTGGAGAAGGTACACTGGCTCCAAACGGGTCAGTGCTGGAGTGGATGATGCTAACCTATGTAATAGGTACAAATACATTCAATACATTTTATAATAACTTTTCAATGTTACTTTTAATTACTACTGATATGACTACAGGATTGGGTTAGGTTTTGGTCGTTCTATAGGAGGTCAGCGTGAATATATAAGCCTTCACCATACCACTACTCCAATCAAAGGTGTAGCACATGAGCCATGGGGCAAATGGGACGAGACGGTTGTCGCTACAAACTACAAATTCGACCCTTACATCACATGTTCTGGGGATTCGAGTTCTCCTCTGTCCAAAGGAAGACCAGCGGACTGATAATTCTGTTAGTCTAATCTTTGTGTAATTCGCTTTACCATACTGTACTAAGGCTCGTTTCGTTAATGCAGGGATGTTTGTGGAAGAGATGAGGTTGGTATGGAAGATGGGTGTCCGGAGGTATCTGTCTGACGTGACGGGGAAAGATGCTTGGATCATCATTCTCATCTACCTGTCAGCCTTCGCCATGCGCGTTGCTGCGTCTCTTATCGTGAGTATAATGTACTGACAAGAGGGTCTTTTCTTTTCTTTTCTTTGTAACAGTTGATACGTGTGAATGGCACTTGCATTTTAATGTGATGACATGTCATAGAAGAGACCTCGGCAGTCAACAGCAAAACGTTGAAACATTTTTGCACTGTTTATTGACAAATTGTCTCTTGCCATTATTTGCCTATTATAATACGAAGTTGACTCTTCAGTTTTCAAAACAGATGAACAGATAGATGAAAACATGACTGTTGCCATTGCATTACCTGCAGCACGGGGGACCTCAAGACATCCCCAGGTTCAGATGGGAAACATACGACATGACTCTCATCGCCGAGGCTCTGACATCAGTCGGCGGCGTGGTCGCCTTCCTCCGCCTGATCAAACTGTTCACCATGGAGCGGTTCCTCGGCCCCATGTCCCTGTCCATGCGCAACATGGTCAAGGACATCCTCAAGTTCTTGATCATCTTCTTCGTCATGGTCATCGCTTTTTCTTCGGGACTGAACGAGTTGTACGGCTTCTACGGCGATGCTGTCGAGCACATGTGTTCACAGAGTGACAACGCTACTTCTCCGCTGGTGTATACAACCTGCACTCAGAAAAACGCATTTGGCCAGTAAGTGATGTACTATAGCATAGTAATAATGGTGGAGAAACCCGTGATGTGATGTGATCTTGAGAATTATTTTGGTGAATAATCTTGTACATACACTATGAGAACCTCTAAATCCAAACGCCGAGACAATGACAATCGTTACAAACTATTCAGTTTTTCTGAAACCTTCTACGTGGCAATAATGACTAGTTCTACATCCACCGCTAGGTGGCGCAGCAGTAAGAAGGATACGGTCCCAAACGTGACTAACTTTGTATCCCCCCCCCCCCATACACTGTGATTTTCGGATACCCCTGATGGGACTACTCGTTATTGCCACGAGGATACAGAGGTCGCAGGAGGATTGTTGAAACGTTGGAGATTAAATATCACAAACTTAACTCTCCTTTGTCATATTTCCAGCTTCAGTGACTCGTTTTCTGAGCTGTTTTGGTCGCTGTTTGGCCTGGCATCAAAAGATACACTTGACCTGAGCATCAGCGATAGCAGCAACACAGACGGCAAATTTATTGAGCACACCCTGACCATGTACATAGGAAAGTCTCTGTACGGGCTGTACATGGTCGTGGCAGTGGTCGTTCTACTCAACATGCTCATCGCCATGATGAGTAACTCCTACCAGGCCATTGTGGTAAGTAAAATTCATTATTTGAAAGAAAGTTTACTGATCGATGACCATTTCTGATATTATTGGAGGATACTACTGGTATTTTGAAATATTCTCTTGTTATTTGCCTCTATAGACCGACATTATCTCTTCAAACCATTGTATTAATAGACTTTATTGATTATGCAAGTTATGGCTTATTATTAATTGCATAATCAGCATCTAATTGCATCCCGACCTAAGTCTTTCTTTTGTTATCTTCTTCCAAAGTCTCAAACAACAAGGCATATTAAGAGCTGCTAGAGGGCCCAAACCTATATCACTTCTTTCCAGAACTACAGTTTTTTATATACATTGACAGACACACGCAAGCCCCAAAACGACGAAGAAAATCAACTTTTGTGTTTTCAGGACAACGAGACGACCGAGTGGCGTTTCGAAGTGACGAAGTTGATGCTGCGGTACATCCGTGACGACACGACTCTCCCCGTCCCCTTCAACCTCATCCCGACTCCCAAGTTCATCTACAACGTCATCAAGAGGTGCTGCTTGCGTCAGCGATTTAAGTCCGAAGTGGATAAGAAGGTATTCAGCTTAACAAGATTTATCCAATGTCTTATATCATTATGCCCAGACCCAACAGAGCTTATGGCCTAGGTTTTAAAAGAAAACGCGCTTTGGGGGGATGACGTGTCTTGACATAGTACATGTACTAATTTTTTACTCCTATTTTTTTTCAGGAACGAGCGAAGGCAGAGAACGATCGGCGTTACAAGGTACGTCTTACATACATCTACAGCTAATAATGTAGTCTTCTGTGATAAGAGAATGTTGCAATACTATGCTTAGCTGTTTAATTTCAGAGAAACAGGTTGGCTATGAGAGGAGATATATTATAAAGCTGTTTGGGGTGGTATTTTCTAACTGTAGAAAAAGTAGAGCCAGTTATCAGTGGCATTGCCCTGGAAAGGATAGCAATGACTTGCGTCGAATGATTTACGTTAACAAAATGTCAGGGTAATTGCTATCGGCTGTGTACAAAGTTTTAAGATACCCAATGTCACAAAAACGTATACAATGCGCTCATTCTTCTTTCCAGAAGGCCCTGTCCCATGTGGTTCGCCGGTACCTCCTGGTCCATGAGCGGGAGAAGTCAGCATCAGAGCCGATCTTCTCCGACGTCACTTCGCTTGGAGCTATCACCGACATCGCCCGGCATCGTGCATCAGCTAACGGTACAGGACAAACCGGACCGAGAGACGAGGACGGCCTCTCGGCTAAGATCGTCGTCAAGACCGTTAAGCCAACGGAAGAGAATCATCTCGGGGGAACCGACTTGTAATAGTGGGGCATATTCTCATGGATTTGCTCAAGTTTTGATATTCAAACACTGACTGGTTGCATATACATTTTATATTTTTCCCCAAATACTCCAGATTATAAAGTGGGAGGTTGGTAGATAAGTTTTAGTTGTATACGTACTTGTCTGTAGTGGTAGTGAAATCTTACCCTCTGTAAGGGGTGAAAATGATTCTGTGAAACCCATACCCAAATCCATGAAGTCAGTGTACATTCTCATACTCCAGACCAGCTAATAGTAAGATGTATGAATGAAGTACTCGGAAGTTTCCTTCGTATGCAAATATTGATATCGATGTCTATTCAGATTGTGTCACTTGTTCAAACATAATCAGTCTGTTAGACGTGATATCTAGATCGCACGATTCTTGGATGAAAAATCCGGAGGTCCTCAGATGTTTTCCCCACGCTCAAACACTACGTAAGAGCCTCACTACGTAAGAGCCTCGGTACCTAATACCTTTATTGACCCTTTATAGCGTCAATAAATCACACTTGGGCAAATAGTCAAATCACAAGGGACAACAAAACATAGTTAGACACAGCATACAGAAGTCTTATTTGTAGGAGAGCTCAAGTTTGCATAGCGTGTGTGGTTCAATGATACTGATAGTCCAGAGTTCGAATCTCAGACTATGTGATGAGTTGTCCCTCCTCATGGCTGGATCATGACAGTAGTGACAGTAGTGACTAGCGTTGTAGGATATGGTGACAAAATGGGTGAAAGGGTTTTAAGCCTTGTTGAGTAGTGAGTAGTGTCGTCGTATACGGTGGGATTGTTAGACATTTTAGTTTCTAAGAAAGAGTACTTCTGTAAAACGTTTTAACGTTTTTTTATGGAATAAAAACTGACTCAAAGTATAACTTCGTTGTCTCTTTGATGGAACTATATTTATACTTATATACAAATTGGGTTTTCACTTCAATGTAACCTCCAGTAAGTTTACTTATGCTTAGGTCACATTTGAAACGGCGCCCGTTCGGCATGTCCTCGGCGTAGACGCCGGCCGGCGTCATACGCCGAGCGTGCGCCGTACTGTCAGGGTCACAATTAAATGTTCCTTTACGGCTCCCTGTCGGGGCCTGCTTGTGCTCCGGCCGGCGGCTCTCATTAATATTCATAAACTTTTGCGGCCGGTTTCTGTCAGGGACCCGTTCGGTGCCCGGTCAGTCGCCCGTCTTGACCCGTGCGGCGTGTGGTAGGGTGCCGACCGGCTCTTACAGCTCGGCCGGGCAGCTGTCAGGTCCCTGGCGGGTTCCTGGCGGGATCCTGACGGGCTCCTCTCGTGTTTTTGAGCAGGTACATATATAAGCGCTGCACTGCCTGCTACCGTTCACTTCAAGTAAAGAGTACACGTCAAGTAAAGAATAGACTGAAGTTGGCGATGCAGCGTCCAGTGCAACCTGCAAACAACTTACAAGCCCGTCTGAGATTGAGATTGGTGACAACCTACATGTAGGTCTTCTGGCATTGGTAGCTGAAGAAGAGAGGCAGGCAGAACTGGTGCGTCGCAAAAGTAACCGAGGGCCTACTTTCGAAAGTACTTCAACAGTGACGCAGGAAGTGTGCCGTGGCAGCTCCTTGCTATTGAGCAATAAAACCACTGAATATCGTTACTTCTGTTGAAATTTGGACTGAAAATAAATGCCAATAACTTCTGATTCCATTTTATTACGAAGGCATATGATGTAACAAGAGATAATGTCAGACACATTCTATTCCTGTTATGATCTGTTTTATGAAGTTGGCAAGAGAGCCGTGCCGGCTGTTTCCCCTTGCTCTTCGACATTCTGACACACAAATACAAGGTGTAACACACACAAGTACACGATGTAACATACACGTGGTGAACTGTGCGACGTAGTCTGAGGCAGGAGTTTATATATGCTCCCTATAACCCCCTTTTCCTGAACATCTGATGCACTGATCAGCACATGTGACGTCATAGTCTTAGGCAGGTGCCTGTTCGGCCGCCCGACGGGTCCCGGGCAGTGAGGTTACGGCGTCGCTTCGGCGTATTTCGCCGAACGGGGCCCGAAGTGTTTTTAACTCTGAGTTAAAATCGATTCGGCGACCGCGCGGGGCCAAAAATAGGCCGGCAGCCGTCGGGAAGCCCGCCGGTCTCCGTCCAGGTCCCGTTCGGTAGTGCCAAAAAACACGCCGAACACGCGCCGAGCGGGCCCTTTCTTGAATTGTGACCTAAGCATTAGCAGACGATATCTGGATAAACCAGTTGTGTTAGGTCATTTATGGCATCTCTGGCTGGTTGAGTTTCTGTCATTCAGAAGTGATGGATGTGGCATTTTGCAACATCGTGCGCTGCAGCCACCCCATGTTTTGTTAGACCTTGTCCATTCGAAGAAGGGGTACCACCAGGTATTAAAAGCAAGAGAGGTTATCGGCCAGCTTAAAAATCAAGACAGAGATGTATTCCATAAAACTGGGGATTCTGATGATATTTCTGATTCTGAAATGTTTTTGTTTGGAAATACAACGTTTCCTCCATGACCGTGCATAATCAATGGCGTAAAAAAAGACAAAGCAGGAAGGAAAGACCAAGTTCAGAATGACCGTGACAATCGCCCCCCTCCCCTCAGCATCTGTAATTCGTCAGGAAATGACGCGTGACGGCGGGCCTCCCGACATGCCCCTCGGCTGTGCCTGGTCCCAGCCTGTCCCGGCCCCCGACACGCCTACCAACCGCCACCAACCTCCCTAATTTGACGTTATCTAAACAAGGGGAAAACCATTACTGTACGTTAGTCGTAGCAAAAAGTAAAAATATGCCAATCATATCTAAAAACGCAATCCTTTAAACTTTCTTTCTCGCCACTACGATCTGTATATGAGATGAAAACGCAGAAAAATAAAGTTTGGCGCTACAACAAATTCCTTCTGGGCCACAGTGAGACTATTAATGGTTTGCCCCTGACTAATGATATTGTGGTCCTGGCGCTACCGCCCTTGTCAAGCCACTTGGGTAGACAACCAGAACGTATCCTCTCCCCATATCTGTGTCAGTACCCGGTAGCTAAACTTTCCCTCCTGTTTGTACTCAGTAGTCTCTAGTGTTGATTTAGATTTTCAGCGGGTCTTGTCGGGTCAGTGAGCGGGGATGGCGAGTACCTCAGGCCCGATGACCACGCCGTGGGCGACCACGCCAGCACCGAGCAGCGACGACGCGGAGATTCACTGGGCAGACATCGTCGTCATCGTGGTGTATTTCGCCATCATTTTGGCTGTAGGCATTTGGGTAAGTTTGCTATGATTGAGATACTGGGTTCAATACAAACGCATGACCCATCCCCGAAAAGCTACAGAAAAGGGCCCGGTTGAATTTAGTATAAGAACCCCTGCCAAGTGCTTGAATGAAGTTGTTTGTAAGATGGGAGTTGAGGATTGTCTTTCACAACTGCCGAGGTTGTACATGCTCGTGTGACCGCTCAGTGAACCATCACCGACGACTGCCCCCTAGCCCTAGGCCATCTAAATAGAGAAACGACTGGCGTGTTCTCGTTCTCAGGACCATGTACCCAGTCCCTCGACGGTTTGCAAACGTACAGTCCCCCTTACATAAAACTAAATGAGAAACCGGTTTTCTACTGACTGTGGCGCATAAAGTCACTGATAGTGTGTGTGCGTGTGTGTGTGCGTATGTGTATGTGCGTGTGTGTGTGTATGTGTATGTGCCTGTCTCTGTGTGTGTGTGTGCGTGTGTGTGTGCTTGTGTGTGCGTGTGCGTGTGTGTGGTGAAATTAGAGACCGTGGCACTCCAGTTGTGTACATGTCAGACGACTGCTGTGAATCAACTGACAGACGACATAGAAAATGGCGGGAATCCAAGCAGACTGCATATAGACTGCACACTAACTACCCCCAACTCACGGTGAACTGGAGAAAACAAGAATACTCTAAAAACGGAGTAAACTGGAATACACTGAACTTTTTTGCAGGAATGAATCTTCCAAACAGGCTGGGACCGTTCCAAGTTTTGTGCACGTCTACCGCCACACTTCCTGTCTTAATCTCGGTAGAGACCATGTTGCCAATCAAGGTCAATAAAGACCTGAGTTTGGGCGTGCACACTTGTAGATTTAAAGGACTCATACAAGTGTTTGAATACTATTGTGTGATCTTACGAAGGGCCAATATAGTCCTTAGAGATCCTTGGACCATACAGTAAAACAATTACACCTTGCTCTTGTACGTTGTGTCTGGGTACTATACCCCACGCGTACGTGCCTACATGTACATGACAACAACTGCGGGACGACATGTCTAATTCTAACCGCATGTTCTGGATGTCTACCAAAAGGTCATGACCTCAACAATGCTGAGTAGTTTGTACGTGACTGGACTTCTTCCTGATGTTGATGAACCAAGAGCGTAACAGGCAAAATTAGATAACCAAGGCCACGACTTTGTGATTACACGTACAGTGAATTTTTGTGAAGGAAAATCATGATGATGACTGGTTGAATATCGTGTTTTATATTGTCATCATTAATCTAATGGCACTTGAAGTTCTGTAATGTTCTTGTACTTGTGGTTCACGTATTTCTGCTAAGAACGCATAAAGCCTAATTCTTGGTGTGTGGGACCTCTCAGTCTACTGTAAATGTAGCCCACTGTGCTGAGTCTATTTACTGATATCTGATACCTGTTGATTTAGGCACAAGGTCATCGCGCTCGATGTCGTGGACCCTTCACCCTTGTGCCCCCACCCCACTTGAGAGAGCCCGAGTGCACGAAAAGTTGTCCCATGACAATTTTATGTTGTAATCTTCGAGGAAAAGGTCCATCAGAACATGTTCCATTACATTTACAAAGTATCTCAGTGAGCACGGTGCTCACTGAGATACTTTGTGTCCAGTGTGCTATGGGCCTGGCACCCAGGCTACACGTCCACGTACTCTCGTAAAACACGAATTAAAAAAAAACCCATAGAAATAGAAGGTAGCAAACTATTCACGGAGAAAACAGCAAACTGTTGGACTGACTCTCCAAGATATAACGTATTACCACTTTAAAACATTAGTCATTTTAGGCCATTTTAAACCATTAAGCCGCTAAGAGACGACTCTTAACTACACAAAAGATGCATGTATGGAATTCACTAACTCTCCTGGGATATGTTTTTATTGTCCTCAGGGTGATTCTCACACGTGAGAAGCCTTCTAAGTATGGGGAATACGTCTATAAGTGTTTAACATAACATCCCTTGAGGGCAAGGTATGTCCCCTCACTCACCCCTCACGGCTAACCCTTTCAAGTTTCAACCCCAGAGGTCGTCCTGTCAGTTCTAACTGCAAAATACTCCGTTAAGGAAAATAATTTCTCGTTATGAGTCATTAATCTACGAAGACATGATATGAAAATAGAAGGCATTGGGTTCAAAGGGGTACCAGTGTGTCACTGGAAAGGTGAGGGCATATATCATGATAGGAAACCTGTCGTCGCGTTTGGTTTGCACCGCCTCTTTCCCCCTCCCCTCCCCCTGAAAATTCTCTCCTCACTACTGAGTCAATTTGTATATGTCACACTGATGCTACTGTATAGCGTTATGCAAGCTGTACCCTATAATTTATCTCTCGAGACTATTTACGGTAACTCTCCCCTCCCTTCCAGCCGTTTGACAATGCTATTAACACTGTTTTGTTACTTGTTTGTGTTTCCGGTCAAGCGAAACAAACGGGGTACGCCCGTTTGGTACACGTTCGGTGTAAGGGTCTTTATGTGGTACGTCAAATAGAACCGGAACTAGCAGACATTCGGTAGCCGGTAGGTACAGGGAGTCAAAAGTGAAGAAAATATATCGAGCTGAAATTTCGATATCGATCACGTTAGTATATTTTACGTTTTAGGACACCACCTGAAACGTTTCCCATAGATGGATAACGTATACTTCAAAAGTCCAACGCCCCATGTATATGGGCAACTTACGTCATATGTCCATATACTATATACAGCTCGAATGAAGCCACGGATATGGCATCAAAAACAAACGTATATGAAACGTTACCACTGATCTGGACCTTACATCTTGTTGTAGATCACAACTTCCAGCTCCTTCCTAATTTAGAGATGGACATGTGTATAACGTTTCTTGTTGGGAGAACCTTTTGACCTTTCCTTACAACTGTGTGAAAATGAGCCCCATCCTAGAGACCCTAATTTGTCTATCATGTATAACCCAACAGTAGCCGTAGTTAATCTTAGATGGCGGGGACTTGATAGATTTTGTACAGACGTGATGTCTTACTACACTTGCTAGACAGGGCGTCATTAAGCTCTGTACCAAGCAGGGTTCTGAGTGTGAACAAGTGTGTTTGTCCATTGTTTTGCAGCTCACGCTGCGTCAATCCAGTGTTTGCGAACCCGATGAACAAAAGTACATACGGGCATGAACGGCCGGAGATTTATTGTATCATAAGACTCCCAGGAATATTGTAAAAAGGATTTATTGTCTATAGATGTGTGGTGCCACACGTAGTACAGAAGAAGGGTGACTAACGTATGACTGCACTTCCTTGTCTCTTCTTTAAATGTTTTCGCGTTCATCTGATTAACCTTACCAAAGCCGTACAAAACTATTAGTTTAGACAATACTCTGGTACGGTAGTGGTACAAGTCTACCGCGTAATTAAGGCACATGACATACCCGCTGTACACGGAATGTGTTACCCACTGCGGCCCAGGAATTTTTATGGGAGGGGTTCAGTTACCGGTGTAGGTGTATTTACAATTTTACATGTATGTTGTAGGTATAATGTACAGCCCACAGAGTGAACAAGGCAAGTAATTTATGGGGTAGCTTCAAAACAGCATTCAAGAAATGGAGCGTCTCTGTTTAGTGGACTACGTGTTATCATATATTAAGCAATAATATTGCACGACTGCAATCTTCAAATGAACACAGTTATATTACACACTGCAAGAACGACGTTTCAAACCGCGTCACAAGTACAAGATACTAGTACTCACAAGGACAGGTCTGTTAAAATCAGGACCTTCCAGCGCCCCGGTATGTAGAGGTCAAGGTGAATTCTAAGACATGTTGCAGATGTACCTACTAGGTAGCCTGTTAGAGTAAGCTGTTTCTGAGGGGCTGTCGAAACAGATCAGTCCTCCTCTTGATGAAGTACACAGCCTGTTGGCTCAATCACAGCTTTTCAAGACAAACGAGTAACGGATCTGTTCTTCTTCCCTTCAGTCCGCATGGAGGGCCAACCGTGGCAGTGCCAAGGGCTACTTTCTGGCTGGAAGAGACATGGCATGGTGGCCGGTAAGATAAATGAAACTGATTGTTTATCGATCCAGAAGACACGGATATGGCCTCAAAATCAAGCCAGACGTTCTCAAATATACCCTCGACATTTTTAAGAAATGCCAAAAAAATAAGGACTTTCTAAAAGGAAAGATATATACGCCGTTTTTGCCAACACGACACTACAGCAATAGTCGTCAAGAAAAAATCCGCTTACGCCTATTTACGCCAATTGCGAACACGTAATTCAGTGCGCAGTGAATCAAATGTAGCAAATAGTCTGTGACGTCCTCCGTCTCTAATCATAAATTTAGTTTACATCTCCTTCTTGCAACAACGCCTTTAATTTAGAATTCTGTTCGCAAGTGACGTCTCTGAATCTACGGACTTATATCGTTTCTTGAAATCTTATCCCCTTACAGGTCGGTGCTTCTCTGTTCGCCAGTAACATCGGCAGCGGTCACTTCGTGGGGCTGGCTGGGACGGCGGCGGCGTCAGGGATAGCCGTGGTCGCTTATGAGTGGAACGTAAGTACACTGTAAAGTGGATAGACGTCAGATCTACAAAGTTTCTCTATTGACGTTTTCTAGAGGAGAGTTCATGTTTTTCTTACCGTTTTGCAGGCTATCTTCATCATGGTGATGTTAGGGTGGATCTTCGTTCCAGTCTACATCTCTGCTGGGGTGAGAAATAACTTAAGTTCCATTGCTTTGTATAAAAAGATGACAATGATAATATGCGTCCATAATACGTGTCTTTGAACATCAGAGTCTTACAAGTTCATTTGTCTACAATAAACACTGTTTAAAACGCTTGGATAACTCAGCTACCCCCACCCCTTGTTGCATAGTGTCTATCCACTGCGAAGTTGGATACATTGCTCAAAGACTGCCCCTCCTCCCACACAGGTGTTCACGATGCCAGAGTACCTGAGGAAGCGGTTTGGCGGACAGAGGATCACCGTGTACCTGTCCGTGGTCTCTCTCCTGCTCTACGTCTTCACCAAGATATCGGTTAAGTCGTCCGATCGTCCATAGCGACTACCATGATATATATTTTGGCGTTGTACATGGCTATTTGCCAAAAGAGCAGCCGCCATGTTTGATTTGTAAGGTACATGTACATCGGAAGGGGGCGCAATTCGGTTTATATCTATATCTGTTAGCTATAGGACTAACTTTTGTAGGACTTACGTGTGTGGACAGGCTATGTAATAACTATGTTTGTACATTGTGTTTGTTCTGTAGGCGGACATCTTTGCCGGTGCTGTGTTCATCCAACAGTCCCTGAAGTGGGACCTGTACCTGGCAGTGGTGCTGCTACTGGCCATCACAGCTGTCTACACCGTCACAGGTAGGCTTCTTATGGCGCACTGAGGACAACATGCGAAATTTGAACTACATTGTTGTGAACATATTATGATTTTTTTTCTGAAGGTTACTAGTATATACTACGTGACAAGTATTACTGTTGTAGTTGTCCGTTCCTTGTATGTGTCATATACATGTATTATAATGTTAGAACTAATGTGATCAAATTTCAATGCAAGGCGATGTACAACTGATATTGATAACGATTTCAGGCGGTTTGTCCGCTGTGATCTGGACCGACACTGCGCAGACTGTCATCATGGTGGCCGGCGCCTTTGTCCTGACGGGGCTCAGTAAGTACTCTTGAAAATCACGTTACGAAGCAGGAGTTTAAATGTAAAAAGAAAAAAAAAACCTTTGCAAACTTTTGACTGAACAGCACCTGTCTTTGTCAGTGAAGGAGCAATTCACTGCTTCCAAGACGTCACGCGTCACGTTATGAAGATGTTAGTATCGTTCGTGACTCGGTGAGCAGTGACGAAAGTGTTTATGGCGTCCCCCGTCACTATTGAGGGATGGTCGTAAAGCTATAATTTGTCCTTTTTCTAAAAATCACTTTGTTATACTAAAATAAAACAAATTATTCATACTACATCAACCGAATCAATTAAAAATACGAAAACCCTACAAGAAAATCACTAATATTTCTTTTCATTAAAAAAAACAGGTTTAGCGAGGGTGGGAGGATACAACGAGATGATCAGGCGGTATTTCCTAGCCGTCCCCACCGTCAGAGATAACACCACCACCTGCGGTCTGCCCACTGCCGACGCCCTCCACATGTTCAGGGACCCGATCAACGCCGACCTGCCCTGGCCTGGCATCATCTTCGGGCTCACCATTCTGGCTACCTGGTACTGGTGTACAGATCAGGTGGGCTTTCGGTTTTCTTTGTTTAATCATCATCTTTATTAGCACGGGGCACGATTGGTCAACATGGAAAGGGCAAGCTAAAACCCGAGGTGCTGATTGGCCACTCCACGACACGTGCAACCAATGGGAAGCTAGGAAAGGGCATAATGAAAATGTTCGGCACTACTTACTGCACTTGCTACGTCTTAAAAAGGGATTTGAATGACTCACCAGTTACCTACGTCGCAGCCCACTATGTTGGACTGCCAAACTATTCTGTTGATGTGTTCAGGTGATCGTCCAGCGGTGCCTTGCCGCCAAGACAATCGAACATTCCAAGGGAGGGTGTATCCTGGCTGGTTACCTGAAGATTCTTCCGTTCTTCCTCATGATAATGCCGGGCATGATCAGCAGAGCCCTCTATCCAAGTACGTCATCTTTCCACTATAATATGGTTGTTCTTGGAGTACCCTATAATGTTTTTCTATCATTGTCAATCACTCTTTCATACTGCCTTTTGCATGTTTTTTGCCACTATTGTAGGCCTTGTAGGCGTTTTTGTGTGTAATCGTAATGGATAGTTTGTTTTCCACCATCCAGATGAAGTTGGTTGTGTGGACCCGGATGAGTGCCTGAGATACTGTCAGAACGCTGCCGGCTGCTCCAACGTGGCCTACCCGAAACTGGTGGTGCGGATTATGCCTACAGGTAGAACATTCAGCTTTTACTGGATAGGTCTGTTTTCTGAAGATGTAATTGAATCGTTGAAATCTCATTTCAACAAAGTCTTAGCAGAAAATTAAGTTCTTTGTAGCAGGAGCAAAATAGTTGCCAACGTTTCGGTAGACTTTTGCCACCTGCACCGTGGGTACTAGCAATAGTGACTGCATCTACTACTCACTCTCATAGCTAGGCGGCGCTGCAGCAAGAAGAATAAGGTCCCAAACGTGACTAAGCTTGTACCCCCCCCCCCCCATTGTTCATGACGAGCGATTGGAGGAGCTTTACGTTTCCATATTGCCAATATGTGCGTCTGTTAACGTCTTCACATCTTAATTTACCAGTAGGACTACTTACCATTTACTGTACCTACGATTGTTGATTTCCACTTTCAGGTCTGCGCGGCCTGATGTTAGCGGTGATGTTGGCGGCCCTGATGAGTTCTCTCACCTCCATCTTCAACTCCTCCTCAACCATCTTCACCATGGACATCTGGAGGAAGTTCCGCACACAATCGACGGAGAGAGAACTCATGATCGTCGGCAGGTCTGATCTCTTTATACTTTTCTATAGTTTTTTTTTAACCAGTCATTTTGCAGCTTCGAAAATCCATTTAGCCGGATACCTTCTTCAGTTATCCTGTTTCAAAGTTTCTGATAAAAACACACATGAAATTCCAAGCTTAAGAATACGCAAGCTGTCTAAACGTTAAACCGACACTTCCTCGACACAAATACTACCTGCCACTTTAAAATCATGAAGATGACACCGGCACCTAAAGTCCCGCTGCAGTGCCAATGAAAGCCACAAGGAAGCCCATAGTCAAAGTTGTGTAGCGACATGGGTTTTCCTAAAACCACCGTTGAGGGCCTTTTGAAAATATTTCTCTTTCTTCTTCTCAGGGTGTTTGTGCTCGTGCTGATTGGGATAAGCATCCTGTGGATCCCGATCGTCCAGGCCGCACAGGGAGGGCAACTCTTCAACTACATTCAGGCGGTCACCGGCTACCTGTCCCCGCCCATCTGCGCAAGCTTCATCCTGGGCATCTTCTGGAAGAGGATGACGGAGCCGGTAGGTCGTTACCACCGATTTGTTAGGAACCGTTTTGTAAGATGTACAGTTAAGATGTTCGTATGCCTGAAACACAAAAATACAAAATAGACAACGCCATGGATTTAGTTCTTTTGGACATTATAATCACCTTCCATGGATTCAGAGGGACGAGGTTCGAACACCGCTCGGACACGGTGCGAGGGGTTACATTTCGTCAGTTCGGATAGTGACGTCCACAACAGCACCACACAGCGTCTGTAGATAGCATAAAGCTTCTTCAAGCTCGACATGTTTTACAAAATTTTTATTTTCTATTCTTTACGCCCAGGGTGCGTTCTGGGGCCTGATGTCAGGCCTGGTGGTCGGTTTGATCCGGTTGGTGATGGACTTCGCCTACGGGTCGCCAGGGTGCGGCGAGCCTGAATTCCGGCCGGCCGTGCTGTGGAGGGTCCACTTCCTGTATTTCGCCATGATCCTGTTCGCCGTCAGCGCCATCGTCATGGTCGTGGTCAGTCTCTGTACACCACCCATCGACGACAAACATGTGAGTTCTTTTTGTACTTCAGCTGTGAAAAAGTTACGTCGGCTACCGTTTTACTTGTCCAAAGACATTTTCAGCAAAAAATGTAGCCCGAGGTATTAATAACTAGAGTTCCACGATCTCATACCTTCGCCAAATGAGGTTAGCCTTTATGGCTAAGAAATTATAGATTAATTCCCCTGATTGTGCAAATAGGATCCTATATTGCATCAATTATATCTGTAGATCATATTCTACACCAGAAGACAGTCTTATCTTATCAAAGAATGCCATTATAGTATTTCCTCATAAATTATGCAAATGATGTCCTTATTTGAATAAGTTATGTTTAATTATGTTCACCTTTACATAACTTTCAAATATCCCAAGTATGAAATTCCAGGCAGTTACCACCATGTAATTATAACATTTTCTCATTAATTATGCAAATTAAGTCCTCATTTGCATAATTGATATCTGCCTGTATTTCTGCCGTTCTCAATTACGTATGACACATGCTTGAATAGTCCTATCATGGAATGCAGCTGATTAATAGACTTTCCTCATTAATTATGCAAATTACATTAATATTTGCATAATTGTAATATCATTATGTCAAGCATCACTTCAGCTACCTACATGCCAAAAATCACGACGATCCATCCACCGGTTCTTGAGTTATCAGCCTTTAAACATTTTTCAACTAACGCCCCTGCAGTTCCAGAGCAAGCAGCTAGGGGGCCCAAACGCACGTCACTTCTTCCCCAGCACGAGAGCTACCTACCATGCAAATTTCGTCACCCCAGCATGTCTGGATCATGAGATATCAAAACCGGAAGTTCAGCTGCAGTACCATAACAAGCCGCCAGGGGGCACAAAATTTAATCAGTTCGAGCTCTCATCAAGACCTACCCACCTATCAAATATCAAGATAATCCATCTAAGCTTTCTCGAGTTATGCTGTTGACAGACAGACAGACACACACACACACACGGCCACGAAAACATAACCTTCTCCAATTCTTGGCGAAGGTAATTATTCTGATGAATAGATTAAGTACGTATGAAAGAACATTGGTGAAGATATTGACTGGTTGTGCAGAAACTACAAGAGAGACCGTCAGTTGTATCCAAGTTCTATTAAACCTTCTGTGTGTGTTTTTCCCGTTTATCCTAGCCTGGTTACCAAATCTATTTTAGCTCCCGAGTCCTACATCGTCTCCGCAAAATATTAGGTTTGGTAACCAGGTAGTTTATCCTGCTTACCAAACCTATCTTTCTGCCAAGTGTCTTTTGTCCTCTCCTAAAATTGGGTCTGTGGAGAGGCAAAAAAGAGACTCAGTAGCTAAAGTAGATTTGATAGTAACTAGGCTATTTTCCATGATTAGCTCCACCGTCTGACCTGGGCGACCCGCCACAGTGAGGAGGAGAGGGACGATCTGGACAAGCCGCCGGAGACTGTCGAGATGTCGGCTCTGAACGGCGGCGGAAAGGAGACGGCCGACAAGGAGGAAAACGACGTCACCGTCAGCATCGGTTAGTGGACACAGCTTTTATGATTATATTTTGTGTATGTTTGCAACAGCCCTGTAAACATAAATATACAACGTTATGGATGAGAAAATGTCGTGTTCAAGATGAAACTGGTTTTCCAACACAAGGATTTTTCACTTATCGGATCTTCGACCAAATTTTAGGCCTTCTTCAGGGCTACTGCCCCAGTATTTTCTGTCACGTGATCTAGATATACGTGACGTTATTAAGATGCCACATGGCAATTATGAAGAATAAAAGGAAATCATTGTATCCCAAGGGAATAGAAAAGCACAAACTCATATGTAAATGACGCGGTTCAATTTATCCCCTTTTGAACAGTGGAGTCGCCGCCCCTGTGGAAGCGTGGTTTTGATTGGATGTGCGGCATCAGCCAGAAGGACCAGGAGGCCCCACCGGAACCGGATATACACATCTCCATCAAGGAGAACCCTCGTTCTCGTCTCATCCTCAACATCAATGCCGTCATCATGATGTGTGTGGGAGTTTTCCTCTGGGCATTCTATGCGTAAAGACGACAATTTCTTAGAACTTACTTAGCCCGGGTTTTATGATTTATAAAGAATGATACTCAAGTAAAAATTGAGAAGAAAAATCACATTGTCGAAAAAACTATATTGTACATAATAATTTCTGAAATCAGTGGAAAATAAGTGTGAAATTGGACACATTGATCTGTACTCAGTAGTTTTCTTTTTTGTTTGAAGATTAGAATAGTTGAAATTCATTTCTTAGCATACCACAGAAAACAAAGTACTTAAGCTAATGAAATCGCAATCTTCTTTTACAAAAATGAATTGATGATTCTATTAATATAGAATTACAGAGCCACCAGAATATAAGGGACCACTATAATATGGAAAAGAACACAAGTGTAAGATACCCGTCATACTATAGTCATAGTATTGCTCTACAGAATTACTAAATGGTACTAGTATGCTGTTCAAGTATACACATATGCATTATAACTTTGTAAGGAAATTCTAACAAAAAAACTACATTCAAATTAACTTGAAATGTGTGAAATTGATCAGCTGTATGTAAATATGTTGCGCGCGTAAAGGATATCCATAAGCTTTATTTAGGGGTGTGTAAAACTGTAGACCTCGCTGAAATAAAATGGCGTCTGTACAGTCGTACAATTATTTACGTATTAGTCACTCACTTGAGACATTTTCTTTTGAGTGCTTGGTACAGTAAAAGCAAAAGCAGACAGAATTGGTATGACATACATATTAAGAAACAATAGACGTACTGACCTCAAATATAATACATGTAACAACAACAGAAATTAAAAATTACGAAGGAAACGTATGTTAGCTGTATTAGGATAGAATCGACGTTGTCCAAAATGGTTGGATAATCATTTTGTTAATCCGTGACCGTTAATTTGAATGGTGACCGTTACCCTTGGTTACCTGGTGTTCATGACCTTTACCCCACCTGTTCAGTACAATGTATGTGTACCCGTCGTGCAACGCGACCAGCTGATTATGTACCGTATATAATTAGTGGAAGGTGAAAACCTTCATCTTTGGTATTGGTAACTTCCCTGGTCCAATCCAAGGTGTTGACCTAGCGGTAGCGATGGACAGTACTGTTGGTGTAATGACCACGTCATGGCCAGGGTACAACACTACACGGACACCGCCAACTCTACTGGACGAAACCGCCGAAATCCACTGGGCTGATATCGTGGTCATAGGTGTTTACTTCGCCATCGTTTTAGGAGTAGGACTATGGGTAAGTTTTCTGTCGACAGAAACACTTGTTACGTTGTCATTGGGTCGTATATATACTTATTTAACTAAAAATGGACGGGCATGACTTTTTTAAGATGAAGCTGTGCCCCTGACAACAAGAGTATCGTGCGATCACATCACGAATAGGTGACTGCACTACCTGGGTAAATTAATAACAGACTAGTAGACGCTGTAGCAGCAGATTGTTTTAGAATGATAGCTCTCTTTGTGAAACTATTTCTCACAAACATGTTACTGGTTCTATCGTTTAGTGCAAGTTAAACAGCAGATATAGGTCTTTTGCAACATGAAGAAACAGAAGAGATAAAGTAAAGTCAAAGAGCTAGAGAGAAAAGGCATACTGAAGTGAGACTACAGTGTTGCTTTACTCGAGCTCGGTGGACCAAAGGTCACATTGACCTTGACGCGCCTTGTGCTAACACAGATGAGCGTGATAAATACCACGCTAATGTAGTGGCCATGGCTAGCAAATTATGTCAATTGATATTTACAAGGAAACCTTTTGAAAAAAACACAAGAATATATGGCTTAATGTATGTCAGTCTCAAGAAAATGAAGATAAGATTTTGAACGCTTTACGAACATTGCACGCAAGTAATGCTAAACATAGATAGGTCAACAGATGACTGTGCTAAGCATGGCATAACAAACTGGTCTGTTTCTTTCTTTCCTATAGTCCACACAACGAGCCAACCGTGGAAGCGCGAAAGGATACTTTCTAGCAGGAAGGGACATGTCGTGGTGGCCGGTAGGTATTCTTATATCTGATTGAAAAAAAAAACTTTAAAAAATGACAAGATATTCCATAATACAGTGTACATGTATATGGAAATGCAGCTGGTGTGTCAAGCTGGTGTGTTATGCCGAAGGGCGGTTATATACCGGTTATATAGATACAAATACAGACAGACTACCACCACAGAACCATTTACAATGCTGTCTCTCTTTTCAGGTGGGAGCCTCTCTGTTCGCCAGTAACATCGGTAGTGTACACTTCGTGGGTCTGGCTGGGACGGCGTCAGCTTCCGGCATAGCTGTGGTGGCGTATGAGTGGAACGTAAGCAAACGCCCATCCCACGTATACATACCATAGCTAACAACAACTCCCAAACCTTAGGATTCAAGCCGTCGCCAGTGCTTATAAACTTGAACAAAAATATATTTTTCTTCACTGAAGAAAAGGGTATTTTAGACATTAATTTTGTGCCTTTGGTTTTCAAAGACATACAGCCAGGGTTGCCCAACAAGACGGTGGCTATTACAAAGGGCCAGCATATTCTAAATATGTATGGATCCAATGATTTACACATGACGTTGTTATGTTACTATCACCTGCTGGTCTGATATGATACTTGTTTCTGTTATTGTACAGGCCATATTCATCCTGGTGATGTTAGGATGGATATTTGTACCTGTCTACATTTCTGCTGGGGTGAGTGCATCCAAATGAATTTTGTATATTTCTAAGATTTCCTTTTAGTTTAACACAATGCTACAAGTTAAACTGTTTCCCTCACACATACGATATATATGACACAGGTGTTCACGATGCCAGAGTACCTGAGGAAGCGGTTCGGCGGACAGAGGATCACCGTGTACCTGTCCGTGGTCTCTCTCCTGCTCTACGTCTTCACCAAGATATCGGTAAAGTTGTTCGATCGATCCAACACTTTATCAAAGCTTCAAACTCTTAGATGCCTCAAGGGACAGTCGCCATATTGGATTTACAAAGCACGCCGGGAATGAACGGACCAGATCTCCGTAATGTTAACCATTATACATAATTTTATTCAAAAGGCACAAACCATTTTGAGTTCTAATTGATGTACATTGTGCCCTTTGTACTAAAATTTAATATTTCTTTGTGTGTTAAGATTTTAGTATTGGGAAAAATCAATCTTGTGTGTTTACAGGCGGACATCTTTGCTGGTGCTGTGTTTATCCAACAGTCCCTGAAGTGGGACCTGTACCTGGCAGTGGTGCTGTTACTGGCCATCACAGCTGTCTATACTATCTTAGGTCAGACGGTTATAACGTCTTATCGCCCGCAGATAACTTTTACTAAATTAGACGTTGGAAAAGCGACAGGCACGCAATGAAATAAAAAACATTCTCTGCTTCGCTGCTAATAGCACTCATCACGTACTGGGCAGAGTATGCGGACTCCTGTTGTCATGCTTGTAAATCCGTGTGACCCAGGGGCTATAGAAACTAAGATAGACGCCGCCTTGCACACCATACGTTTCATAAATGTATTGTGTTACAAGTGACTGAAACTTTCTAAAAATCTTGTCCATGGCGACTTATTTTTCGCAGGCGGCCTTTCAGCTGTGATCTGGACCGACACAGCTCAAACTGTCATCATGATAGCTGGAGCTTTTATCCTGACAGGCCTCAGTAAGTATATAATATACAAGTTCTTGAATTTTTCTTTATAAATAGCTAACAGTTTTTTTTTACTGGATAGTCAAGAGCCACCATGTGGGTTTTTGTTACTGCAGGTTTGTCACACATAGGGGGTTACGAAGAGATGAAGAGACGCTATGCCCTGTCCGTTCCCGCTTTGCGAAACAACAACACGACGTGCGGTATACCCCCTGATGACTCTCTCCACATGCTCAGGGATCCAATCAAGTCCGACCTGCCCTGGCCTGGCATCACATTCGGTCTGACCATTCTGGCTACCTGGTACTGGTGTACAGATCAGGTGAGAAATTTGTGATAACTCTCAATGTCGCATAAACGTGTTGTACATTTTGGGTCTCTTTTGTAAATGGCGAAAGGGTTACAGAGAAGATTGAACATCGATCTAATTTGGCACCTATGTCGACAATTCGACCAATTTTATAAAAACTGAAATTATTACATATAACACTTTCTTTTGCATTTTTCCAGTTGAAAAAAGGAATGGTTCATTTCTCCTATATGTATATAGTACAATACCGTCAGCAGAATATCAGTATATGTTTTGTTCAGGTGATCGTCCAGCGGTGCCTTGCCGCCAAGACGATCGAACATTCCAAGGGAGGATGTATCCTGGCTGGTTACCTGAAGATTCTTCCGTTCTTCCTCATGATAATGCCGGGCATGATCAGTAGAGCCCTCTATCCAGGTACGACGCACTGTGCACGTAGTACAGTTGCCAATATACCATGAGATCCCGGTTTCGAAAAGGAACAATATTAATTGTTAAGATGATGGAAAGGCTAAAAGCCTCTCCGTCGTCCCCTCTTTCTATTATCTACGTACAACATGTATGCTTAATCCAGTATGCCTGTTCGTATTTTCTCTCCAGACGAAGTTGGTTGTGTGGATCCGGATGAGTGCCTGAGATATTGTCAGAACGCTGCCGGCTGCTCCAACGTGGCCTACCCGAAACTGGTGGTACGGATTATGCCTACAGGTACAACATTAATATCATCAATTCCTGGTCAACATTTCGATTTCTACTCTAAACTATACGTAATCAAATTAACTACAAATGCCACTAACACTAGAATACTATCTGAGGAACCGGCAGTATGCTAGCCTGGAGTCCAGCCTTGTTAGCTTTGGTCCGCTAACCAGCCAACAAGCGGATCTTGGGGAGCGGACCAAAGCTAACAAGGCTGGACTGCAGGCTAGCAGTATGCAGACGTCGATTTTGACATCATTGACCCCCCCCCC
>NW_017802379.1:3153800-3238042 GCF_001625305.1 Branchiostoma belcheri | reverse complement strand
TGATGTTAGCGGTGATGTTGGCGGCCCTGATGAGTTCTCTCACCTCCATCTTCAACTCCTCCTCAACCATCTTCACCATGGACATCTGGAGGAAGTTCCGCACGCAATCTACGGAGAGAGAACTCATGATCGTCGGCAGGTAGGATTTCCACCTCACCCCAAGGGTGTGCGGGCAACTGTGGGGTCGCTTTTGTGGCTTCTCTGTATCTGTCAAATTAATGTCCATGTTTTGCAGGTTATTTGTGGTACTGCTGATCGTGGTGAGTATCGTCTGGATCCCGATTGTCCAGGCCGCACAGGGAGGGCAACTCTTCAACTACATCCAGGCGGTCACCGGCTACCTGTCCCCGCCCATCTGCGCAAGCTTCATCCTGGGCATCTTCTGGAAGAGGATGACGGAGCCGGTAGGTCAGATTTTTGGTGACACCTCAGGGGTGGATCTATTTGTAGAATCACTTGATTACATTGGTTACATATTCATACATTACTGCAGCTGCCGTTATAAAAACAGAACGATGATGTTTTGACATGTTTGACCTTTAATTTTTATGAGGAAAATTGGCAACTGAGGGAGATGGTGTCGTTTCCTTTCTTTTTCAGGGTGCGTTCTGGGGCTTGATGTCAGGCCTGGTGGTCGGTTTGATCCGGTTGGTGATGGACTTCGCCTACGGGTCGCCAGGGTGCGGCGAGCCTGAGTTCCGGCCGGCCGTGCTGTGGAGGGTCCACTTCCTGTACTTCGCCATGATCCTGTTCGCCGTCAGTGCCATCGTCATGGTCGTGGTCAGTCTCTGTACACCGCCCATCGACGATAAACACGTAAGTACAGTGTGAGCACGTGAACTACATGCCATCTATGTCAGTAATGCACAATTTACAGACTGGGCCAGACGCTGGTGTTTGATAAGCGATAGAGCTACAAGAGCTACAAGTGTATCCGCCCTCTCACGGTAGCGGGGAGATCATTACAGCCATGCAGGGTGCCAACTCGGGGTTAGCGGGGCACATTGCTTCTCGCGGTAGGGACTGGCACCCAGGCTATCGACTTCCTGCTGCAGTCTTCCTCAAATTTAAAAGATCACCAATGGTCACATGAATTAACGGACACTTGACGTCAGCGATTTGTGTCAGGAAGTCTATACCGCCCGCCGTCTCAGTTGAGTTAAGGTTGGCGTGCCCAGATGTACATATGTCCTCCTTGATCTATCATCATACTGAAGAGGTATGAGGGTAATTAATCAGGCAATTTACATATATAAAAGAAGAATGAAAAAGGAACATGGAACATGGAAGTACTTAAGGACTTTAATATGTTTAAAGAAGTTATTGTTTTATGGTTCAATGGCGGTTTACTATCGACAGCTTGTCCGTTTGACCTGGTCGACTCGCCACGACTTTGAAGAGAGACACGATCTGGACCAACCGCCGGAGACTGTCGAAATGATAGATCTGGACGGAGAGGGAGAAACAGCTCACACAGAGGTGAACGACCTCAAAGTCAAAGTCGGTAAGTCGACAGACAGGAAAAACTTGGAACACATGTTGGGACATACCATACCCTTTAATGGAGCAGAAGCAAAACATAGTAAACTTCATGCTATAACAGTCAAAGCTGTCTGTGAGAGCCTTATGAGAATTATGCTCTGCAAAAGCATTCTTCAACATAAATTGCATAATTGAATCATATATGTATATAGATTGCATATGATAATTCTTCAGAAGAAAAAAGAAACCTTCCTTTTGTAGATGGCTAAGCACTAAAACGATATAAAAGTTACAAGTTACAGTAGATATAACGTACATGTAACTTATATCCTTCCGTCCACATTAATACATTTTCAGTTGAAGAGCCTTCCCCGTGGAGGCGTGGTTTTGATTGGCTGTGCGGCATCAGCCAGAAGAACCAATCAGCTTCACCGGAACCGGATATCAGCATCTCAATTGACGAGAAGCCTCGTTCTCGTCTCATCCTCAACATCAATGCCGTCATCATGATGTGTGTGGGAGTTTTCCTCTGGGCCTTTTTTGCGTGAAGACAAGGGTCTCAGCGTGTTCTATGTATGGTTGAATTGCTTGCTTTTCAGATGATCATGAAACTGAAATGCACCTGTTGTGACATGGTCTACATGGTCTATGTTTAATAAATGGTTGTGCTCTTGTATACAGTGCAAAATCTGTAATGCAGTTCTTAACCAAAACGCTAAGATAGATTGCCGATCCCCTAAGGTTCACAGTTGGATGAGTCCTGTACATGTAGGTGCGATTTGCGGACTGGCTACGTAACTGTGCATGGGGAGTACATTATTTGTGTAAGTACAAAAGGAATAAAAAGCAAAACCTTAATGATATTGGCGAAGGCAATATCATTATCAAATCATAGTCATTGCGTCTACTGATGATGATATGCCACTAAAGCATTCTCAAATCTTTGAACCATTGAAATAGCCTGGAAAGATAGTTATAGTATTGTCGACAGCCTTGGTCACTACTAATTGCCCAGTTGGTCCCACGGCAAGATTCCACGGCTTTGTGATTTCAGCGGCAGTGAGGAGAAATTCTCCGCGGCTTGTGAACACGTCCACCCGTCCACTTCCCTCGTTGGCTACGAAGACGTGACCGGCAGTGTCTACGCGAATACCTCGCGGAAAATCTAGTTTACCTTCACCGCTACCATAGCCTCCGAAAAGCCGATGTCCCGAGGGATGGTATACCTGGACAACGGAATCGAGTAATTCAGTCACAAAAATGTTTCCATCTTTGTCTGAAGCAGCGTACTGCAATCTCATTTTTTGCCCCCCTTCGTTTCCGAAGGTCCGGCACATCGTACCGTTAGGATGAAACATCACAATTTGACTATCATTGACCAAGATGATGTTATTAGTGCGAACGTCAAAGTCAATGTGAGGGTATCCGCTGCTGAATGATTGAAACGCGAACTTGCTCAATGGCTGGCCATCTTGACTGTACTGAACTACATAACCATCACTATCTCGGTACCTTTTTAATACAGGTACCCACAGGTGACCCTGTCCGTCCATGGCAACGTCATAAGGCAGCATCTTTTGCCCATTGCCACCGGGTAACTCGGTGAGGAAGTGGCGGAGATGGGTGCCGTTCATGCTGTACACGTCGATTCGTTTTTTGTCAAGATCTGACACAAATATCTCATTGTCTTCCGATACCACCACCCCGCGATCGTTCCGATGTTTGTGTCCATGCTTTGATCCTTCCTCACCAATTATGATGATATTCTCCGACATCACATCTCCGTCGTGGCTTTCTGCAGTGACAGAGTAAAGCCTTACAGTTTCGCTGCATGCAGTATCAACGAAAGCCGCAAGAGGATAGCTATCACCCCTTTGTACCTACTAGGTCATTAGATAAACTTATAACTACATACCTTGTGTGCTGTTGTACGTTACTGGCAGTGTAGGGTCTCTTGCCCAGAAGATGTCATTGGAAAACTGGACCTGAAGAATATGAATCTTCCATCGTGAATGATACAAATAAGCAATTGCGTTTTAATAATATTTGGCTTAATTTGACAAACCATTACCGTCCCCCGGGCGGGATGCCCTAGATAGGGCTTTGCTCAGTATTATAGAACTAGAATAAGAATCGTGATTAACTCACTGTGGAGAACATGTACAAGACTTCATGAGTTGTCTCTTCAGGACTGCAGCAGGCAGGGTGACCAGAGGTGAGGGTAGTGTTCAGAGTTGATGTCATCTGTGGACGAAATAAATATCTCATCATGGAAAATTTTCTTGACATTGAATCGGGATGTGGCCAACATCGGCCTCCAACAGCACACAGAACAGAAGATCATAAACATTGAATCCATGAAATATTAAAGCATATTTTGAGAATGCCCCATACAGTTCCGGACCTTTTGGGTACCCTGCATGATGAAGAACACCCCAGCTAAGGAACTGCCGATGCCCAATAGAAGGAGGACGGCTCCTGCTACAGCAACCTGCACCAGACGATGTCTACTTCCTGAAAAACACTCTAGCTCAGAAAGAAAATGTAAATTGCTGGGAAAAAATTCTTTTACTAAGATAAGCAGAAGATATGAAGAAACAAAACAGCCGACAACACACCAGCGTCCAAAGTACATTTGTGGAGACGGAGGACGCCACAAACTTTCTGCCAGTTTTGAGGTACTGCTCATCGAGTTACGTGTTCTATCTACATCAAGTGACGTTATGGAAGCGGTGGATTGCTTAGTACTAGTTCTGTCAAGTAGAAAGTGTTTCCGTTGAAATTACAGTTTAATTCTGCTTCACATTTTAGATGATAGAATTATAACAGCCATATTATATAATAACCACCGGTTACATAGTAAACCACTCACCTCGATGACTCTAAGGCAAGCATTGCATTTATACAACTGTAACGTTAAACATGTAAACATATTACAAATCTTACCGCAACTTGCGTCTAAGGGAATCTCGTCTGGATTCGGATTATGATAGATTGGATTCGGGGCATGTCGGACCGTATGCCGGGCACAGTCATCCCCAACAGAGGTTGCAGTGCCTGCGTCATTTCCAGATATGTCACATCCTGCCAGGCTGTCCTTGTTGTAGTCACTGTCATAACCCGGATATATTGCAGCATATGGTTGAATGACGGGATCTTTATCTCTGTTATCCGACCTGAAGGAGGCTCTAACGGCAGGGCGGCCGGTTGCTTCGTGTACCGGATGATCAGAATCCGGATCGCCGGCCATGTACATCGGGTTGGGGTTCAAAGTGTCTTGCTCGTACATCTGATTCGGATGAAACGCGTGTGTGGAGCGAAGGATGTCATTCGTTTCAGCTGAGTTAGCGTTAGTGTTCTGGTCATTTTGCCCGTATACTGCACCGGTGTTGTGGTCATTTTTCTTGTTTACTATACTGCAGCTGGTGTTCTGGCCCTTTTGCATGAACACTGCACTAGCGTTCTTGTCATTTTGCGCGTACACTGCACTAGTGTTCTGGTCATGATCATTTTGCGCCTTCATCTTAATTTGTTTTACCAGAGTGTTCTGTCCGTATATCAGATTGTCAACAGCACACGATTCCATGTCGCCATCTTTTCTGGATCTGACAGAAAAGCCGGAAGTGATGTCATCGTCACGTGACTCGATCTCCTCTCCAGTGCCTGTCTCCGGATTTGCCTGTGCCATACTTTCTCGAAATCGCTTCTGATGACAATTGACGTGGACAGATTTCGCCCGCTTACCTGTATTTGGCACAGGTAAATTGAATTCTTAGGTATAGATTCTTGCAACATCTTGCAAATATTATACAATAATTCTGGCAAAATGTATAGCATGCAATCTTGTTAAAGCTTTCATAAAGATCTAGTCTTACATCTTTTGAAACCAACAGGGCCCTTTCCCATGGTTTGTCATCAAAAAGTATGTATGTATGTATGTATATCAGTAGACTTAGACTGCAGACAAATTAATTGTTTTTTCCATTGGACATGCGTAGTAACTGACAAGCCAACATGTACTGTGTCTGAGTGTCTGAGGTTGTCCTTATTCGTGTCAACATGTCACGTGACAATGATACATGGCTCACCTCACCTCACCTCACCTATCCCTTTACCTCGTTGAGGGTCGTTGGGCATCAGGCTACTGGATCTAAACTTGGGCCATGGCCGGCCACATACATACACATAAGTAGCCACCCAAAACAACGCCTAGTTCACATGGGTAATGGCCTAGTTTAAGAAACGCACTTGGGTGTTGAATTGTCATGACGAATGAAAATATTTTCCTCACGTACAGAACTACTTTCCAAACAGTTGTTCCCGAAGATTAGTCTCAGTCTTACAGGGTACTTTGCAGTAGTGTGACGTGACAAGCCTTTTTGTAAATCCTGGTAAGTTTCAACCACAAGGAAAAGCAAATGCAGAAATGTAGAAAGGAGCATACAGACTAAAAAAATCAACGAACCCGGGACCTATTGGTTCCCAGTCCAACGCTGTAACCGTTGCGCTACACAGACTAAAAAAGCGGTAGAAAATAAAACATATCGCGCTTACCGCAGGGCTTCTACAGCAAGGGTTTGTATTCGAGCGTCTATATCGTCTTCGGTCTCAAGCTCTTCTGCACAAACAAGTCTGTTCTTCGAAAAACTACGACAGGCAACGTTCAATAAACATAGGTAGAAATCATTGCAATCTTTTGGGTAAAAGAACAATGGTGTTTTTTTCGCCTAGTCGGAAACAAGAGATATGTTTACAGATGAATATGAATGGAAAACAAAGATTTAACAGAACAATTACCGGCGTTGAAAACATGACATGAATGTGACTGAAAGTTAGGAATTTGTCTAGTTGTTCTAAACTGTTACCCCCCCCCCTAAAGAATATCTCGACTGCCCTGGGAGGTGCCAGCTGTCTCTGCAAATATCAGTCACGACTTTTGCGACGTTACGTAAAAAATCAAGTGTCTGTAGAAGATCACGTTTTAAAGAACACTTCCACGTACATCTTTGCATGTTCGTGGAACTGTTACTGCGTAACACGTCTATGAGGATTTTGCTCTGTAAAATCATTCTTCATCATCGAAAAGAATGACGTAATCAACTATAATCTAATCAAAGCTGTAATATCGTTACATGGTACTGCTTCAAAAGAAAGTGAGCCCTTCCTTTTGTAGATCATAATGGTACCACTATTCATCACCATTTAATTTCCTTCCACATATTTTGATTTTCAGTTAAAGAGCCTTCAAGATGTGTGGTTTTGATTGGATGTGCGGCATCATAGGGAAGCGAGTGTGGGAGCCCCGGCATACAAGTAGGATGGTACCCAGGCTAGGTAAAGACGACTGTCTCAGGATGTTCTATGTATGATTTCGTTTCAGATTATCAAGAAGCTGAAATGCACCTTTTGTGCCATGGCCTATGTTTAATAGGTGGTTGTGCTCTTTATACAGTGCAGAATCTGCATTGCAGTTCTCAACCATCACGCTAGAATAGGTTACCGATCCCCTGAGGTTCACAGTTTGATAAGGGGCCTGTATATGTAGGTGAGGTATGCAGATTGCTACGTAACTGTGGGCCTACATAATTTGTATGCGCGAGTTGCCGTAAAATGTTTTAAAAGAATTGTCAGGTATGTGCGTATGTGGTGTGTAAAGTTGGCGTATACGTAATTAACACATGACTAACATACAATGTCTGAGTGCTTTTATTTTTCAACTGAAGGGTAGTCGTCGCTCTTTATGTGTCAAATTACAATATACAACATTTTTGCTTACTAACAGTTAAAACTCTTATGGTATTCCGAATACAACTTTTCTAATCACATATTGTTTTATACAAATCCACATAGGTAAACAATGAGCACAACAACTAAGAAACATTCAACATCCAGCAAATCGTATTCAGTTTATAATGCAGGTAAGATAAGTTTCCCTTGCTAAAGTTGTCTGTGTTTCCGTTTCCTTGGCAATATCCTTATATTCTTATTTGAAAACAAACTTCTTTCTACGGCCAATAACCGAACATAGTCAAGGGCGGACACCTACTCACATCACACTATCATAAGCAACCATTCACAATATTTGATTTTTAACAAAACAAAATCTTAGCGAAGGTAACATCTACTTGATGATATGCCACAAGAGCAATATCAAATCTTTGAAACATTATGGAAACGCCAGCCTGGAAAGATAGTTATAGTATTGTCGACAGTCTTGGTCACTACTAACTGACCATCCGATCCCACGGCAAGATTCCACGGCTTTGTGATTTTAGCGGCAGTGAGGAGAAATTCCCCGCGGCTTGTGAACACATCCACCCGTCCGTTTTCCTCGTTAGCTACGATGACGTGACCGGCAGTGTCCACGCGAATACCTCGCGGAAAATTGAGTTTACCTTCACCGCTACCATAGCCCCCGAATTTGAATAGCCGATGTCCCAAGGGATTGTATCCCTGGACAATAGAATAGCCTTGTTCAGTCACAAAAATGTTTCCATCTTTGTCTGAAGCAGCGTACTGCAGATTCATGTTTAGGCCTGTTTTATTTCCGAACGTCTGGTACAGTGTACCATTAGGATGGAACATCACGATTTGAGAACCGTTGACCAAGATGATTTTATTAGTGCGAACGTCAAAGTCAATGTGAGGGAATCCTCTGGATGATTGAAACGCGAACTTGCTCAATGGCTGGCCATCTTGACTGTACTGAACTACATAAGCATCACTATCTCGGTACCTTTTTAATACAGGTACCCACAGGTGACCCTGTCCGTCCATGGCAACGTCATAAGGCAGCATCTTTTGCCCATTGCCATCGGGCAACTCGGTAGGGAAGTGGCGGAGATAGGTGCCGTTCATGCTGTAGACGTCGATTCGTCTTGTGTCAAGATCTGACACAAATATCCCATTGTCTTCCGATACCACCACACCGCGATCGTTCCGATATTTGTATGGATACTTTGATCCTTCCTCGCCAATGATGATGATATTCTCCGATATCACGCCTCCGTCGTGGCTTTCTGTGGTGACAATGAGATACATGTACAAAACTCTATTTTGCTGCAGTATCAACGATAGCCATCACTCAGCCAAGCTAAGGTGGCCCAGGCTTGACTTGCCCAATAATTCATTTAAATATGATGATTAGCTACTGTAATATTATAATTAACCAAGTGCTAGCTCTCACCTACGTAAGATAAACCTGTAATTACATACATTGTGTGCTGCTGTACGTTGACGGCAGTGTAGGGTATGTTGTCCAGAAGGTGTCATTTGCAAACTGGACCTGAAGAATATCAATTTCCCGTTAATTTTGATAAAAATAGACTTTTATGTATCTGAAAACAATTATGATTGTTCTCGTAATTAACTTACTGTGGACAAGAGATCTTCATCAGTTGTTGTGGTGTAGGTAGTGTCCACAGCTGATGTCATCTGTGGGCGAAATGAAAATCATATCATGGAACATTTTCATTGAACCAGGAAGAGGGCCGATACCGGCTTCTAACGATCTTTGGTCCGTTGCTCATGTATGTCATTTGCGGAAAATCATGTACTCTCAAGGAGGCTGTGCTTCGGCTTATTTTTTACGTGTGTGGGGGACTTGTACAGACACTGACCTGTTGGGTGTCCTGAATGGTGTAGACTATCCCGGCTAAGGCACCGACGATGCCTAATAGCAGGATGACGGCTCCTGTAACAGCAACCTGCACTAGATGTCTTCTTCCTGAAAAACACCCTGGCATGGCTGGGAAAAACGTCTTTTACGAACACACGTAGAAGATATGAAGAAACAAAGAAACGGACAGTAGACAGCGTCCGAAGTACTAGAGAATTAGTAAATTTTGAGGCACTGCTCACCGAGTCATGAGGTCTATCTACAAGTGACGTCATAGTAGCTGTGCATTCCTCATTAATTAACATGGACAGGTTTTGTTCAGGATTTTTTTTGTTGTTGTTGTAAATCAGTTTAATTCTGCTGAACATTGCAAATGTCTTATTGTATAGTGACAATCTTTATATAGTGATTCAATGAATGCAAAGCCTTACCTCTACGGCAAGCTTTGTATTAGAACTAGTTCAAATGTAAACATATTATAGATCTTACCCCAAACTGCATATAGGGGAATATTGGCTGGATTCGGATTATGATAAATTGGATTCGGAGTATTGCAGATTGCATGTGGGACGCTGTCATCCCCAACAGAGGTTGCGTTTCCGGATACGTCACATCCTGTCAAGTCGTTGTTGCTATAGCCATCGTCATCATCATCGTCATATCTTATAGCATATGGTTGAATGACGGGATCTTTATCTCTGTTATCCGACCTGAAGGAGGCTGTAACGACTGGGCGGCCGGTTCCTTCGTGTATCGGATGATCAGAATCCGGATCGCCGGCCATGTACATCGGGTTGGGGTTCAAAGTGTCTTGCTCGTACATCTGATTCGGATGAAACGCGTGTGTGGAGCGAAGGATGTCATTCATTTCAGCTGAGTTAGCGTTAGTGTTCTGGTCATTTTGCCCGTATACTGCACCGGTGTTGTGGTCATTATGCTCGTTTATAGTTACTGTACTGGTGTTCCGGCCCTTTTGCACGTACACTGCTCTGGCGTTCTTGTCATTTTGCGCGTACACTGACACTGTACTGGTGTTCTTCTGGGCGTTTTGCACGTCCAATGCTTGTTCTTGTCATTTTGCGTGTAAACTGTACCTGTCTTCTGGTCCTTTTGCATGTACACTGCACTGGTGTTCTGGTCATTTTGCGCATACACTGTAGTGACTGTACTAGTGGTCTGTTCATTTTGCGCGTACGCTACACTGGTGTTCTGGTCATTTTGCACGTTCACCGTACTAGTTGTCTGGTCATTTTGTGCGTACACTGCACTAGTGTTTTGGTCATTTTGCGCATACAATGTACTAGTTTTGTGGTCACTTTGCACCTTCATCTGAATTTGTTTCTCCAAAGTGTTTTGTCCGTACATCGGGTTATCAACACCACACGATTCAATGTCGCCATCTTTCTGGAATCTGACAGACCAGCCGGAAGTGACGTCGTCGTCACGTGACCTGAAATCCTCAGTGCCGGTTTCCGGATTTGCCTGTGCCATACTTCTTTGAAATCGTTTCTGACAACAGTTGACCTGGATAGATTTTAGATTGCCAGAGTTTTACCTGTATATGGCACACGTAAATTGAATCTGGTTTGGTATAGATTCATGCAACACAACACGGATGTTATTCATTTACTTAACCAGTATAAAGTAGGTGACCAAGTCTCGTTATGAAATGGCATTATTGATTTCTAGAATAATGTCAAAAATTTGCAGCAGTAACGCTAACAAGCGTCACTTTATTTTGATGGGTTCTACAATATCGCAAGGCATAAATTATAATCATCTCCCAGAAGCTAATAACAGGATCATAGCGTTTTATAACTGACCAAATATAGAGTTTATATTTTTTTTAACAATTGCAAACAGAACGGTTTGTCGTAAAAAGCACGTCAGTAGACTTTTACTGCAGACAAATTAATTGTCTTTTTGCAAGTGGACATGCGTAGTAACTGACGAATCTGCGTGTATTGTTGATCTTTATATTCTATATAGCAATTTCACATGGCTACTAGGTCTAACCTTTACCTTACTAGGTCTAAACTACGTCAATTCATCCATACAATGTACATCCACCAAATTCACATAGCTACCCGAAACAATGCCTTCTTCACGGAGGCAATAGTCTAGTGTAAGCTATGCACTTGTAATGTTGAATAGTCGTAACGAAGGAAGATATTTACATGTACGTCACGTACAAAACTACTTTTCACACAGTTGATCCCGAAGATAAGTCTCAGTCTTACAGAAAATAATGCAGTAGTGTGACGTGACACGACTTGTAGCGAAATCCTGGTAACTTTTCTAGAACCAGGGAATGAGAATACAGGAATGTAAAATGACAACACGTAGCATGCGAAGTTCTTACCGAACGCCTATGTCATCTTCTGTATCAGTCTCATCTGAAGATTAGTCTCACCTTGCATGCAGAAGCAAGCCTGTTCTTCGAAAACTGACAACAACCAACGTTCAATAAACATCTTTGGTACGAATCATTGCCATATTTTGGGTGGAAGAACAATGGTGTTTTTCTTCGCCTAGTCGTAAACAAGACATATGTTTACAGATGAGTATGAAGAATAAACAAAGATTCGACAGGACAATTATCGGTGATGAAAACATGACATGAATGTGACTGAAGGTTAAGATCTTTTTTACTTGTTTTAAACTGTCACCCGCCAACAGAATGGCTCGTGGCCCTGCTAGGTGCCAACTGTTTATGCAAATATCAGTCATGACTTTTGCAACATCACGTGGCAAGTAAACAGTCTGTTGTAGATTACATACATGTTTGCATACGTCGGTGAAGGTTAGACATCCAACGCCAAAAAAAGTTACAAGCAACTGGATAAGTTTCAGGTATCATCCACTAGTAGTGGATGCTACCTGAAACGTCCTGACCGTTTCTAAAATCATGTCCAGTTGCTCGAGTAACTGCATGTGATTTTGGCATACGTGTTTACATATCTATCTATATTTCAGCAGTAGCTACGTACTGAAATAATACAAATTTATGCAAACCTACTGCTCTGAATAATTCACAATTTGTATCATAGTGTATTTTATAGCAATGTATTCGTTTTACAAGTCTAATAAAAATCGTTAGCCCATAAAGGAAGTTCTAAAAGCAACAAGTCACTTTGGAAGACACACACTGTACTGTGATATATAATTAGCAGCAATAGACTTTGATATAAGTAAAACATCTCCATTGTATATTCATTCAGGTAAAATAACTTCTTTTCTTGGCTAGAGTTTGACTCTTCCCTTTCCTTTACCGAAATCACTGAGCAAAGCACAAGAGTCTCTCGTCCACGTATCATTTTTACAAAGCATTCACGACCCTTACCCCATCAATACTTATTATATACTTTTGCTAATCAGTGTTGATGTTGCCATCATTAAGATGTTTTGAACATGACTTTCATTTGCTTAAGGTCAGTCATTGAAATAGCTAGAAAGCTACAATTAAAAATGCTTGGAATAAAATAGTAAAACCGCTTGGTTCGTTGAGGACAGACTTCTGCCGTAAGTACTTTAAAAGCTTTAGTATTTGCATGTTATTTGAAAGGCATCTTGGGTAATATAATTTAAACCATCGCCTAGCGGTTGAACATGGAAGTTCACCAAAATGGCGACGTTTTTCACCACCACGTGAATGTGAAGTCGTACTTGAACCCGCATATGTAGCCAATCCCCTTGCAGGTATCTATAAGCGTGGTGGTCAGATTGAAGCCCCTTTCTTTGACCAAGTCAAATTCTATACTGCTAAGTAGAGTAGCGACGTCCAGGGTTTGAGGGAGATCCAAAAACCCGACGTCGTGTCGAGCCAGCTCGCAAATCATGTGCACCTGTGTGGCAGAAAAAAAATGACATACCATTTCTCATTTCAAATGTCTAGGGCACAATCTACCAATGACTGTTCCTGCTACATGTGTACACACTAATAAGGACCAAGATTTCTTTGCATTGACACAAAAGGTCCAGAACCAGACATGGTAACTGGTGTTGGGTCACATCATGTTGCAATTTTATAGCAGGAGGCCTAGGGATTTAGACTCCTGTAACCATATATATGAATGTGTTTGAGTAAAAATTAACAGAGCAGACCGTGTGCGAAGGTAAACATTATACATTTGCTTTGTAAATGTTACCTTTCTAGTTTAGTTTCTCACCTTTACTTGTGGACCATCGTTTAGATAGTGGAAGGTGACGAGGACGCGCGACTGTCTCCTCATGTCCAGTTTGGCCCGCTCCCTGCCCACTATGATGATCTGTTCTAGCAGCTCCTTATAGTTCGGCACCTTAGATACAAACTGGGTCTTCACGACATCACTGGCCACAGGCTGGACGTTCTGAAGGAAATATTACATAAGTAATACAGTTGCACAACCCAGTAGTAACGTAGTTCTGCAGTGGCGCTGCAGTAGGGAGAATGCGGTCCCAAACGCCATTTAGGTCCCAAACACGACGTATCCTCTCTCTTCGGGGCTCATGGTGGGAGTAGATTTTCTAATCCAATGCAGTACATTATCAAGGTATTACGGAAGATAATTTTTATTCCTGCCTTTCTCTAATACATTATTTAATGACAGTAGTGTGGAAAGTCGTCATTGACGTGAATGAAGACGTCATACGTGGTCTGAGAGGAGGTTTCAAATTCTACGATTGAAATATGACATCATCAGAGTCTACCTGTAGAGTTGCCATCAGAGTGAGAAGCCCGTAGTGCTGCGCTTCGCTGTAGAGCCGCCTGGCGGCAGCACGAGGTGGCATCTGTTCCGTCCGCAACCAGGCCAAAATGTATGTAAACAACGCCCCGTCCCGATCTAAGGCAAACGAACAAACAAATAAACAGAAATTTCAAACCGATCTTACAGTCGTTCAGGTGAATCACATTACATGTCTGATCACATCACGATCCATCACGCAAACATCTGCTTGGAGATTAACCATAACACTGGTGGCAGCGGTGGGATTGGAACCTACCAATAAAATAGCGCCCATCCTCGTCCCTCTGGATCTTGTGCCGACCAGAGAACATGCCGGCAAGCATGGAGTCCTTCTGGGACCGCAGTGTGGACAGCAGAGTGGTGAAGTGTACGCCTCCTACATTCAGGTTGATCACTTCAGGAAACTACGTACAGTATGTGAAATTACCAATGTGAAATTAATAGATGGATGTTATATATACTTAATGATATTTTATCTTTGGTGTGGTAATACGTTGTGTTTACAAGTGTTGAGATAAAATTGTTACTTATCCTTATTTGCTAATCTATGCTCAGTCCATTGATTTTGTAATGATATCTAAAATAAGGCTTAGGTTTCCGCTTTGCATTGATTTATGTTTTTTACTATGTACAAGGTTTGACCGTTTGTCTCAGCTTGATTAGCTTTATTATTTGTATATTTACTTCTGCTTCTCTATTCATTAAATATGCTAATGTACTAGAATTTTTTACTACCTAATGTGACTTAGAAATGGGATTCTAACGTTATTGGTCAAGTACCAAAGCAGCTTCTTTATTGTATACAAGTGTTCTTGATTTCAAACTTCATGTAAATGTGATTGTGTGCTTACCATGAATTGTGTGTACCTGTTTTGAAATGAAGTCCAGGGAAGCTATTGGTGTGTCCGAGGATTTTAAAATAAAACATGAGTGTATATGTGTGTATTGTTGCTAAGGTCCAACGGTAGCATAAAGCAAATAATTTCATTAAAAAATCATGAACAACGGATGTTGCTGTTAGTATTTGAAAGGAACGTTATAAATAGAATACGCTGGTGGACATTCATGAATGTTATATTTACTCAAAATACATCTGTTGCAACTTACATTTCTATCAGTATGGTACATGTAATTATATCAAAGCCCCGGGGTATACGATTAGCTCTATGTGTACGTTTTATCAGTTACAAAACAATAAGCTTCCTTGGATACAACAGATTGTGTTCTGTGGGGAATGAGAAATAATCCATTTACAGTGGTAGCTACTTTAAAATTTGCCCTCTTTGATGTCAAAATCAATGCTTATCGGATAGTCTTGGCAGACAGACACACCAGACTATACGCGAGCAGAATTTCAATACATTTAAAAAAGGATTTGATGATCATATGTGGTAGATCATCAGAAGCATCACATTTACTTTCTAAAATATGGCTAAATCCATAAAAGTTAATAAAGATCGCACATTATGTTCACTGTCTTTCTCAAGAAAGTCACAAAGGTAGAAAAGATATGGAATTACCTTATCATGGCACTCTTCATCAAGGTATTCATATCGAGGAGGTCGGATAGCGCCGTTATCTAGAGGAACGTCAGTCATATTGTTTACACCTGATTGGGAATTCTCAGCCGCGCCTCTAGCGTCTGGGTCCGGTACTGCAGGAACATCGTGATTGTCGACGTCGGGCACGTTTTCTGACATCACTGCTGTAATCAGATTTGCTCAGCAAATTTTGTGTAGATCATACGGCAGACGACAACACGGCTCTGAAATATAGATGAGTATAACCGCTGAAGTATGCGACAAGGTTCTCACTCAAAAACACCACAACGTGTCTTCCGTTAATTTCATGGTACAGATTTTGTAGGAACGCCACATCATTCACGATAACAACAACAGGTTGTTTCCATTTGGGTGTTTCCATTCAATTGAGCGTACAGGCAGAAAATGGACCACTTGGCAATGATGCCATTGAAGCAGTGGACCATTACAAAAGATTGGGTCACACATTTTGTAACGTTGTTTTGTTTGTCTCATCAAGATCAAATAAATCATGTAACAATACACCTTTACGCTGTAACAAAATCTAAGATGTAATCGAGATACATTCAGTGATACCTAAGGGACAGAACTGGCAAACCTTCAAGGCAGATTTGATTCACATTCAGTACGTGGCGTTAGGTCGTTTTCCCCGAAGTATTAACACATCGTATCGATCTGTGATTTTACTGCGACACCCAAACAACCGGAAGATGGCCCATATGGGTAAAACATCAAGGTACAGTACTGGTGAATCACATCACGCCCACTGTTGGTGGTTTAGGAAGCCCTAACGTATACAAATCGATCAACGTTAACGCCTGACTACTAGCCTGGAATCCAGACTGTTACCGGGGTCTAGACAGGCCAGTCATCGTCGGCACCTAGACCAACCTGCCCCCGAAGAGTTACCTTTCCCTTAGCCCCCTGATGAAGGCCCTTATCTCTTACTCAGGCACAGGGCGGTCAATTCGGACAGGTAAAAATCGCTTGCCAGCCGGGGACAGAAGCTTACAGTGCCGAGGAAAATCCAGCGCAGCAGCCACTGGGAGAGACTCACTGAGTGGTTACACAGTTCACAAATGAAACACTAACGTCTATAATGCTGTCAGGTCAGGCTAAACAAAATATAAAACTGTTTATGTGTGCATTCAAGCAACCTAGGAAATCTTCTACTGGAAGCTATCGAAGGTTGAAATCTGCACCTTACACAAACAGCAGTGTTTAAAATATCTAAACCTGCTATCTAAACACCTATATGAGCCCACCTACCTGTAGAAGAACGAAGTAGAGTATAAACTAGTACGATCCAGTTCTTGTTGATAAGACGGTAACACCATACATGGCTCATTTCACATCAAAAACCTGCCCCGCCTCCGGCCTGCATTCACAGGTGATTAATGAACTCTGGTAGAAACCACTCACCCTGGGGGGTATATTAAATACTGTCATTTTAAAACAATTGTACTAAATTTTATTTCTTCTGTATATTATAGAAGATAATAAGCATATAATAGAGGAATACAGTTATTTGATTGCAGTTTAAAACTCTTATAGCGGACTCCGACAAGTTTATTTATTATCCTTAAACCCCCTTTCTTATAGTGAAAGATTCTGATCACCTTTGACCTTTCGAAGACTTAGTTTACCACAGCGAGATCGTGCAAAATGTTGTTTAAACACGTCCTCCGGCCCTCGGTGGTTTTGACACGGTTACCAACACTGTACGCTAGGATAGAGCAAACAGTATCGCCGGTGTACTGGCGGTGTTACTCAAGGTAGGTTCGGATTTCTCTTGTTTATTGTGGGTTGTGGGGAGGGGGGCATTTCATCTGCCAGTAGTAGCGCACTAACCCGTAACCGTTACACTTAATTTTTGATTGACGTCTCTAGGTTATGCACAAAGTTCAAGTCTAGCTGTATGGGACAAAGGTCTTTCTGCGGTGAGCCATACTGTGGAAAACTACAAAATTTGGGACAGAAACGCAGGAATACTCTTAGTAACAGCTCAAGAGCGGAACCGTTTGTTATACTACTATGGAAAAGAGGTAAAATTATATTTGGGATCGACAAAAATTCTAAAATATAAGTCTGTAATATGTTAGTACAGTAGAAAACTGTTACTAAAGCATCTGGATAGCTTTTGCAAACTGTCAGACGTTTCAAGTAGCATCCAGTACTTTTCGTCAGTCACCGAATTTAGTGTTTATCTAGTCTTTTTGCATGAGTTTATCAGTACTTGGGTCTTTTCTACTTTTCAGCAAGGAACGTGAGAAGACAAAGCAACTAAAAATCTATACAAGAACTGGTGACAAAGGTAACTTATCTGGTGCTGAAAACAAACAAAATTTAACGTTATGATATCTTGATTATTGAGATTGATCATATAATGTTACTGATGTTGTATCATAAAGATCTATGGCTTTGATTAACATTCTGGACTTTTGATGTGGTTAATGAGTAAAATCGTGCTTTGCATTGGTTGATGATGTGTGTTTTTTTTCACTTAGGAAGGTCCAGTTTATTTACTGGAGAAAGACGGAATAAAGACGACGCCATTTTTGAAGCACTTGGGACAACAGATGAACTGTCCTGTGCAATAGGGTAAGTATGTTGTGAACTTTGCATGAGGGGGTGAAGTCCGCCAACTGCCTTGATTTGTCTGTAAAGCAATTATTTTTTTTAAACACTTGGATGGGTAAAACAGATATATGCATCCATTGGTCCACTGGGAAACCACAGGTATCTAGCTATGCCAATATGACTGAGGCAAATTTTCATAACACTGAGCATGAGGCAAATTTTCATAACACTATTTTTTATGGAAATAATTCATCCCCCTTCTTCCCCCCTCCTTCCTTTCCAACAGGTTAGCTGGAGAATTTGGCAATGATGCTGGTCACCAGTTCATGGACAGACTAGAAAAGGTAATCAACAGTTGTTCCAAATCAATCTCCAAAAATCTTTCTGTAATTTATTTTGCATATTTCTGTCCTAGTAAAAAAAAACTGAACTGTACTGTCATCTGATGTTGACAGATCCAATGTTTACTACAAGATGTGGGGTCCAACATTGCTACACCACGGACGAAGGCACAGGACAGAAAACTAGGTGAGAGAAACAACATCTGCTCATACATTCACAAAATACAAAAGTGCCCTCTAGCAGTTTTTATTGAAATTGCAGCAGATCAGCTGTGTGTAGTCTGTTCCTTGCAACCTAACCCAGCATGGCGGTACCTCCATGAACCCAGTAACCCTAAATTAGGGTCATGGTAAGAGTAACCATAAATTAGGGTTGTGGCAAGTTAGGGTACACTTCATAATGCTCTCTTGTTTTTTTTCCAGCTCGTACAGAGTTCCCATCTGGGTCAGTAGAGGAGCTGGAAGGATGGATTGATGAGTACACAGAACAACTGCCTCCACTCACCAACTTTATACTGCCTGTAAGATGGTCACTTTATATTTCATACCATGCAAAATGTGCATACCTATTGTCAGGCATTGGACAATTTGGTAATCAAACTAACCAACATCTTCTGTCTCCATTTCTGTCTCTATTTCCCTGTCTCTAATGCTGTCCCTCAGTGTCTCTCTGTTTCTACTATTTACTGCATGTAACATGGTATTTTCCCTCCCGCAGTCTGGAGGGAAAACCAGTGCTTCACTCCACATGGCTCGAGCTATCTGTAGAAGAACTGAGAGAAGGTCAGTTTGGAACTTTTTTTAGTTTAAAGAAACTTGGGATAAAAGTGAATTACTAGAGCAGTTGAAAAAAATTGAAGTAAAAACGGGGACAACTCTATGCAAACTTCCACCCTGAAGCATCATGATTTATGATTCCTGTCAATTTAAGCATATGTTGTTTTCCTTTTAATTTTATGGCCTAACAGTATGTTTGAGAATAAGGCTAACTAGCTGCCTGTAAATCTTTTCCTGCTTTATACTGTAATAGGAGATTACAGCAGGACTGATTTTGTTTATTTTGTGTACTGTCCTGTTCCAGATTAGTTCCACTGGTCAGCTCAGGTGATGTAGATGCTGAAGTAGGGAAATATGTCAACAGGTGAGGCATGAGTAGTAAAGGACGGTCCATGAAGGATTGTAGGAGGGTATGGAGATGGGGGAAAATTTGCAAGAGGGGAATTATTTTGTACCAAAGAGATTTCTATCATATTTGGCATGGCTCCACTTTGTACATGTATAGTGTTCCTCTAGGAATATACAATGTGACTTTTACTTGTGTTATTCCATGTCTTAGATGAATACTGGAACAATAATTGGTTCTACATGTATCTTGAATTATTCAACAAGGACATTACCAGACACTTTTTGGGTTAAGAACAGTGAGCATGAGAAAAGTTGTCAAAATCAGACAAAGTTTCCTTTTTTTTTTTTTGCAGACTGAGTGATTTTCTTTTCACCCTGGCACGTTTTGCTGCAATGACTGAAAACAAGGAAGAAAAGATCTACAGGAGAGTCAAAGGTCAAGACAGCTAGGGCATCAGCAGTACAGCAGTACTATGACTAGTGATCTCCAAGCTGATGTACATGTAGTGTCTGACTTGGTATTTCAGACATGCATGTTCTTGCAGCATTTTGTATGTCTTTGTGGCAGTTCATGATTTTTTCCTGAGTGGAAGACTAGAAACATGTAACGTTATATGTAGAAAATGCCACAAAGATATTAAAAAAATGATTTTGGATCCCAGTGATATGATATCGGAAATAGTAGCCAAGGATTAAGAGGAGTAAGCAGTCTTCAGAATCAGTGATGCTTGTCCAATGTTGGCAATAACACGTTCTGATGCTATGATGAGCGCTCTCTGGTGATGAAAGGTAGTACTGCAACTTAGTTGAATACTGGTACGTCTATTCGTAAATGGATGATTCTTTGACTTATCCCCAAGTATAAAGTTGTTTCGTCTATATGGGCCTAACCATATCCTTCAAGCAGATGTATGGTCCGGGTTAGTGTTTTACACGCGTATATTTATAGGCTTTATATAGCTATAGGCTTTTAAGAGGGACCTCCCATGGCCAGTATAAAAGCTTTAAAAACGCTGATCTAAACCCTACTTCAACTTGGAGACTGCCTTACCATAGACGGTCGGAATTAATCATATTTTTTGGGGCAAACACTGGGCCTCAGCACGACCACTTGGCGACAATGTAACCCAGCAACACTCCAAACCTGACCTGGTATGCTGAGGTCAGCGCCAGGGTTGCCCCGTGGTGGCCGGCCGGGGAAGACCGGCTCCTACTCGGCATACCCCGCACGTGCCCATAGCCCAAATAGCTTGTCAACTACGGCCGTCCTAACTGTCTACACTTCCTGTGGTTGACCTCCTTCACTCGTATCACATTGCTTCATCAACAAGGTAGTAAAAATATGTAGACGTATGCATCACTACAGATTCCACCCCCGCATCATGTGAAAGGCTGTTCATATGTGCAGATGTCTCAGGACTATTTTATTTTAAGAATTGTAAGAATATTAAAGATCCTGTTTACATGGCGGAAGGATACAAGATTGAACTAGTTTTGTGGTGACAGTGACCACTGACAGCTGTCTGAGAAATACTGACAGAAACCATCCCCAAATTCTCGTATTTGGGGGTTGGGGGGGTACTTCCAAGTAAAAGCACAATGAGCTATGGTTCCATGTATGCATATAGGTATACGTGCATTTCCAGTTCTTCAATGAAGCCATAATGTATGATTAAATGATCTACGTATGTTTTACTCTACTTTTTGTCCAAAATATGGATGATTTTTGGGCACACTAAATGAAAACTATAGCTAGCGAAATGAAACGATATATACAACAATTTCTTTGAGAAATAATCCAGACAAGGAAGCGAACAATCTCACTTTATCGTTTGTTACGGCCACATGATACAAGATAGAAAGGCGCTTTAAATCCAAATATTTAGAGTGGAGATGTTCGCATGTGACACGGCGTGGTCCTCAGGACAGGTTTACCAAACAGAACCGCAGTTTTAGGCGTCGGACCAGCTCCGAAATGGTGCTCTTGTTTACTTCAAAACTGAAATACATGTAAACAAGTGTAAGCACATGCAGCTAAATCATGGGCCCTCGACGTATTTGTGTCATTATTGAGATTGTCCATCTAGTAAACCGCGAGACGCTTGGTGGTCAAATATCGTAATTATTTGTATCATCAGCGCAGCGAAATGTACATACACACCCGGGCACTTACGTTGCGTTTTGATGCCGACATTACTACATACATGTATATATGAGACTACATCGCTGAAGATATTTTGACCAAAAATAGACGAAAACCTTGGTCCGAGATTGGCTCAAGTGTCCCACAAGGTTCCCTGTTAGGACCATTACTGGTTATGATATTGTCAATAATATTTTCCTTATTCAGACAAAGATCCACTTGATTATTTGAATTATCCCTCTACCAGGTTATCTCGCAGGGGGTGCTTACACACGTTGTATTTGCTGCTATTCTACTCACTGCCTGTCCCCCTCCTCACGCCTTGTACCGTTTTGACACGGATGACTCGCTCGGAAGCGTTAACTTCTCAACCAGAAAATGTCGGATTAATTGGTGCCGTGCCTCTATGGATTTAAATATAGCTACCCACCCTCTACCAATTTGCTCGTCGTCTGGATTTGCTGGATAATCCATATCAAATACTAGGAGTGTCATATATGGGCAGTCCGATTCGTATAGACATGCTAGAAAACATATACATGTATATGCATCGATAAAACAATGTAGCTCGTGTTATTCGCGCACAATACAAATGTGAAATGCACTAGGTACATGTCAGAAAACGATATCGTGGTTATCGTAGTTAACCCACAATCTCGAGGGTCTCGGTTCGAATCCTTTGCCATGGGTAAATTAAGGCACTTCACTCCTGAAGTGTATGTAAGACACGAAAAAAACAAATCAAAACAATGATCAAATCAATGATTATCAATATACTTTCTTGTTCGAGCCCTCCAACAATATTGTTCAGCTAGAGGTGCTAGATTTGATTATCCTCTGTAGATCGCTCAACACACAGCCGCTGTAAGATTAGAACAGCTTTGTCTTGAGCAGCTAATCCCGGGGGATGAAGAGATTAGGGCAGGGATTGGCGTGGACGATTGATGAAGAAACCGTCCATACAAGACAGGCTTACGGGGGGAGACCACACAAAACCTTATCGGGAGGTATGGTACAGGATACTGACCACAGACCGCCGTGGTTTTAAAAATGGGGAGGGCGTGGCGAGATGTGGTTGTTGGTAATGCTGTACAGACTTGCAATTAATTAGGGACGAGGTTTGGGGCGTAGTTTTACAACGGGGGAATGTCAGCTAGTGTTACTTCCCAACTGTAGACCCATCACTGCATAAGGACCGCCTGGTCACTTGTCACTTTACAGTGAAAACGTACAGTCTCCTCATTTTTAACGTTCGAGACACACAGTCCCTAAGTCGTTGTTATAGCTTACTCGGACCATTTTTCGCAAACTTTCACGACAAAGGATATATAAACTGATAATTAGCCCTACTTGTATTATCTCGAGCTCGTTTAGTTTTTTTGACGGTAAAATTCTATACCCTTTTCGTTTTGTAATTTGTTCAGTATTCGTTGCCATACGATGAAATGCCTACTACTGCCATACCTTGCACAATTGTCGTGCAATAAACTTCTTCATATATGTTCAACCCCCCGTTCCCATAGCCTGTCTTCTTATTGATAGCTGCATGGTCGCTTTATGCATCCCACCAATTAAATCTCAGCCTCAACACCGTAACCACAGTTTCCTAAACCCTTTCCGTCCGCCCGTAGTCCAGAAGAAGTCCTGTCAACACACTGAGACCGACTTAAGCCAGGTGTGTGCACGGAGATCAGTCTTAAGTGGTCCGAAATAAGAAATGACAAACTTGGCGATCGATTCGGTAAACCTAGAGTTACAGTCCGTATCACAAAATTAAAGGCTGACTGGGTAATGGCAAATATGGTAATTTCTGAACACATGTATCTTCACCTTTTTTAACTTTTAGATCTACAATTGGCACTGTTAATTGTATATCAATAAGTGAATACATTGTTGTTTGGAAAAACCTCAACTTCTGTGGTTTTTCTTCAACTGTCCCTTCTAGAATACTATCTTGATATCTTAAGCAGATAAGAGGATAGGATATCTGCTAGAACACTTAATATGATAATTCAATTTTCCAGTTTGCACGATGGAGGGCAGTCATGTGTGACGTCATGTCGAGCCGCTAGCCCTGATCATGACCTTCCGTAACACCTCCTCTGGTTGGGCGCATTTTACTAGGTCAGAGGTCATGGAAATTCCAAGGATTTTGCAGTCTACACGAATAGAAAATACGTTCTATCCATACTTACAACTTCATTTTAATGAACAAATTTCGATGTTAACAGTATATTTGTTCATAAAGGTTTGTAATAGAGGAGGAAAAAATGATATTCGGCAGAAATATGGGGTCAGATTGAACTGAAAGCGCCTCGCTGTGAACTGCGGCGAAGAGAATTAAATTAAATCCTTTGCTGAAATCGAAGCTCGGCCCGAGCAGTGAGAGACAGCTATACCACCGCGGGACGGGTTCTAGGTTTACGACCAAGAAAATTAAGATGTTTTCTTTGATGTAAGACACGCGTGTGTGTACCTAAAGATTGTAAATTACTAAGGATATTTAAATGCTTATAGCTAGCTTTAGCGAATGACATTGCTATGTTATGTTACAATGTTTCCTTGCCAATGCTGTTTCTGCGTCCGCCAAATCGAACAAGGACAAAATAAATGTTAGGGAAACAGAACACGTACTGTCCTGTGTGTCCTGCAAATTGTCTGAGTCTGTGGTATTGTTTACGCCAATTGGATACACGTTTTATCACATGGTAATTTGATTAAGTGTCGGGAGATATTTGATTGAGGGAGAGAAGATCTATTACATGTTATAACGACTTGATTACGGCGAATTCATGATTGAGTAGACGATTGGGAAACTCTAGTTGTGTCCTATTTTTACAAAAAATAATCAAACGATATATTGATTTTCTGTTAAAGAAGATGAAAGGGCGGCGTAAGGTTATAAGTATCGACCCACAGCACGTATTTTAATCAAAGTAAAGCTACATACTTTCGGAGTCAAACGCCCCCATCCACACATAAAAGTGTTATCTTCCCATTTCGTTCTTTTCCCTTTTTATAGGACATTCCTAAATTGATAAGTGGTGATCAAAAACAGGCTATTTCACGAAATGAAAAATTAGATCTGCCTGAGCGACACTGGAGGAGGGCTCATGATAAATTTGAAAAGGTAGAGTTGGTCAGTCTATTGGTGGAGAGGAGGGAGGGGGGGTCAATTGGGCAGAGGGGACTGTCACGGTAAATTGAAAGGAGAGTGCGCGGGAGGGGGGTGGGCGCACCTAGGGGGTCTTGGCCTCCTTGTGAATGTGGTTATACAAAACAGACGACACGGGATGGATGGCCTTGCTGATCAAATGGACTGAACCGTTTAACGATCGAACAAGACACCGGGAATAAATCACACCATGGGTCCCGGTATGGTCCCCGCCACTGCCCTACATTATACAGTTTACCTCTCGCCCTTTTATATCACGTAAAGAGGTTTCCCTGTCGCCATGTTGGGTACACACAAACAGACCTGATTGAGAGTGTGTGTGTACACTATACTCTCTCAGGGGTTTAACGTAATAAAATCAGCAGCGGAGATGGAGGTAAAGTAGCGGCAACACAAGCGGTCCCTTTTGGTGACGGGATAGGCTGAGTACGTTTATAGGACGCTCAGGTTTGTGGAGTGTTTGTGGCCACAACCACATAATCGTTTTATCCCCCGGTACCACTTTGACTGTTTTTATGACAAGCAGTCCATTATAAATGTGTCTGTGACCAACGCCTATTGAACTGGTGTCTGATACTTTCCTCTTCCCAAGCTTCTATCTCAACTCTATAGTAGGGATGGAATAACTGAGCACTCGGTTAGACTGGTATCCAGCCCTCTACGGTTTCGTTCCGAATAGAGATGGCAAGAGCGTGATCGCAGCTATAGAAGACTGGTTACCAGGCTTAAAACTAAAGTTAGCACTATATTATCCCGTTTGTATTATCAAAACATAGACTTACATGTTTAGGCTTTCTTGATACACATGTACTAGTTTTGTCAACCCCGAATGATCGGATTCTAACCTACCACCCTAGTCGACGGAAATAACGCTCGCATCACGGATTTGCAAACAGCTTAGAGGGCATTTTGATGTACAATACATATTCATAGCTTCTTGTCTGACACAAGTTTGTTTGAAGTAACAAAGCAATTCACAAACAATTCACATGGTAGTGCACTCGCCAATGCCAATAAGGGCGCAATATCAGTATCTGTATCGTAAAGCCGGTATAACCGCCCTTCGGCGTAACACATATACACCAGTTTCAAAGATAGACATATCGGTTGTATCACATGTATGTCTTCCACAATTTTTTTTAGCTTTTATTATATTTTATGTAGGACACGGACAGACTAATTGGCATAGCCGCTCCCAGAGCCTCTCCCAAGGGAAATCCACGCGACACAGTTATTATGGAATCAGACGAGAGACACACACGCCGAAACTGTGCCGAGACACAGGTGCAAGGTGTCTCCTGGGACCCGGGGCATGTGGTCGCCCTGTCGCGCCGCCTTCTGTCAAATATTGGCACGTCACATATATTATGAGAAAAACCTTTCGGCACACATTGCTCAAAGGCTTACTCCAGAACCCGTTGTCTGATACCACCAGATGGTGCGGGTCTCAATACGGGTACATCTTTCCAAAGCACACAAGTTTGTATCAGGTTTGGTTTCTGTTTTGTATGATGCCAAAGAAGTATAACAGTTAATGGTGTAAACGACCATACCTAGGCAGCAAGAATAAAAAAAAATTAAAATATGGCCATATTTCTCGTTGTGTGTATATGACAAGGTGCGTATAAGGAGATTTTTCTTCCAACAGGTGTGCTATCTCTCTCTCTCTGAGTTTACACTGCTTTGTTTACGCAGTGGAATATAACTTGAAGTATGATATAACAGTCCAAATATTTAAAAATGGTACGTAAACGTGTCTTTCAACAGAAATTGCTTTATCAAAAACATCTTCTGATCTTTGACATATCAAAATACGCCGAAGTCATAACAACTCTGGGAAAAATATTCATTTTATTTTGCCCTTGGTACTGAGCATGAAAAATGGAGGTGGCAAAATCAAATGTCTGTAAATTATTCTATTTCATGAAATAATGACGAAAAATGCGTGTTTTCAAGGCTTTTATTTATCTTTCTCAATATCTCTCTCTCTCTCTACATATTCGTTGTAATACAAATATCCACTAAAAAGACGTACTGAAAGCCAGAAAACTAGTAAAACACTGCAACTGAGCCGTATCTTACATCTGCTTGGAGATTAAAGCTTATTACATTGCAGAGAAGTGGGAGTTTTTGGCGGTATGCGCGGGCCGACCTGGTTTAAAACTACTCCCACGTTGGAACTCTTAGAAATGTAAACACGCAAGGTTAATATACTCAATCTTCTACACTACTGCCATGTACCTGTGTTTGAATTGTAACCTAAATCCCGGAATCACCACTCATCATTCTTGAGCAGTTATCAGAGAGTACGGTTGGGCCGGTAGGTTGGTTTGTGAATCTCTTTCTTCGTCACGTATTTTTTGCCCTCCATGATTTTATTTCTCATCCCCTTGACAGTACGGTCATCTCACATCACTGCTGAAGAGTCCTTTATATAGCCTCGGGCAAAAATGCTATGGTTACCTTAGTTCATAAAGGGTATGCCGCGTATGTCATTTAATGAATGTTGTGAAGTAGAATACGCTGATTTATATATAGCAGGTGGTTATACACTGTGTGAGCTTGTGCATTATGGTATCAAAATCATCACAGTTTGGTAATACGCGATTGTTTCTGTGTATTTTGTTGTAGATTTTTCAGCCTAAACCTTTTGCCCCATTGAATGCTCCCATCACCATAGAGACCAGTGATTTACGGATAAGGTGTTTTATTTTACGGTCGTTACCTGATGACGTTTCCCCGCCCCCTATTGGTCAGGGGTTGCTCCCGCCCCCATTGGTTGCGGGCGCCGTACTTTGTGTGTGTAAACAGGCGGGATCGCGCGCGCTGCGAGAGGCGAGGAGCATAGCAGAAAGGCGGGCGCGCTCTCTGTAGGGTTGTCCCCGGGTCAGAATTGTTTGAGGGGTGGCGGTGAAATTCGCCGAGACAGATGTGCCAGCGGTACACACAGTAGTACAGCACGTCTTAGCGGATTTGTAGGTCGAGCGGAATTTGGACACCGCCTGGACTGTTGGAGCTCGCCGGTGAAACATCCCTGGTTCACAGGTTGCTGAGAGAGAGAGAGGACTGTCCCCGGTCTGGTATCGTATTGTCTTCGTTGTCAGCTCGCACCGATGGATTGCAAATAGTTGTTCGATTGGGCGGGCAAACAACAGACGGAGCCGGCGGGCCGGGATGAAAGCCTCGTGAAGCAACGAGAGGGAGAGAGAGACTGCGAGAGAGGGACAGGAAGAGATACCGTGAGCGAGCCGTGTGAGCGCGCCGTGTATGTGAGCTCGTGAAGAGTGTAGGGTGTGTGTGAGGAGCCGACCCGGAAGAGAGATGGAAATGTTTCGCGGCGTCGTTGTTGCTGTTGTTGTTGTACTGTGGGTGTGTTTGTGCGGTGTACGGTACGTGCACGGAGACTGTCGCGACCGCCCCGAGCCCCAGTGTTGCACGGGACGGGACGCTTTCTGTCACAACTACGGCCTCAGGACAGACAATCGCTACGGCCCCTGCTACTGCGACGAAGCCTGTACCTCTCAGCAAGACTGCTGCCGAGACTATAACTGGATATGTATCCGTAAGTACCCCCTCCCTCATTTACCTACCATAAAAAAGATTACTAAAAGTGTTGGGGTTTATGGTGTGGAAAATTACCTGGGCGTTCGCGCAAACAAAGAGGAGTTGGCTAGATGAAAAAGCCTGGCTACAGCCTCGGTTATTAGCTTGCTAATCAGGTCACATCATCAAGTTGTTCATTACCCCTATTAATTGTGTTATGTGGTCTAATCCGATCTAATGACTGGGCCGGGTTGTGGACAAAAGAGTTTAGCCGCTTGGGTAGCCCCACAGGTGGGCGAGTCCATGCCATATGAGTGGTACCAGATCCATATCTCAGTCTAAGGACCTTTTCTCTCCCTTTTCTATTTCATCTCAATGCTGGGACAAAATATCACGTAACAGAGTGCTCTGAAGAGGGTCGTTTTCTATTTCGAGGTTTTGTTCGCCCCACTTTAAAAGACGGCTCGTATTCCAGTGATGTCAGGTCTAAAGAGCATGCACATGTACATGTACCACACCGAGAAACCACATACATATCCTCTCAACTGTATAGCACAAACTCGTATATCCCTCTAACCCCTAAAATAGTCGTACGTCAACTCTAAAATCAGACGGCGCTTTCCAACTCTGACCAAAATCAGACGACACTTTCTACAATTCGTCCCAACGTACACGTGGACTTTCTCAAAGACTCTGTAGGGGCCACAGGGTCATTTACATATCTCACTACTGGGAGAAGAGCCAATTTACAGAGTTTTCTCAACCTCTGGCGAACACTAGCCTATAGCTACGCAAACAACCCACTCCTTACCAACGAAAGACATGTTGTTTCTGTTGGCTACATAAGCTTTATGCATTGTAAACACGGACTGCATGTATGGATTTTTCAACGCCACAAAATGCTGGTTTTGTCTTCTACAATTCCACCTAGGGAATTCGAATGGCATCAGAAAAAAAAAGCGCAATAAAGTTTGGTTAGAAAACACAAGCTTGCTCGTTACTGTACCACAGACCTTTCAGTCTATTTTCCCGCCTTTCATTGACAAAGGTTCCAAGGGTCAACCGAACAATAAACCACGGTATTAAAAAAGCACAATGGTGCAAAACACGAGTTCTGTTTCAAAGGCAGGGTGGGGGAAAGGAGAGAAAACAACTACCAGTTATGTAAGAAAATATCTGAAGCTTTTTAACGAGGGGTTGAAGCAAGAAGTCAAGTAGAAAAGCACACAGAAACAAAGAGGTAAATATTGACGTCGTATTAGAAGAAAACAGCTGCGAAGGATTCCGTGTAATGTATGGCTATAGTACCGCCCCCACCGCCCCTTCTGATAAAAGTGCTCTCCGACAAACACTGCAGATGTCGCTCTACAATGAAGCTAGGGAAAAAATCACCATGTTTCTTGCAGCCTTTGTTATTCTGGTATATGTTTGTATAGCAGGCTCCATAGTTTATGGGTTACAGCGTTTCCCGGGCAGTTGAGAATATATGAAAGCCTTGGAGTTTCTGTCGGTAAACACTACCAAACCCCCGAGGATTGGGCGGGAAGGGGGAGGGGGGTGTTATAATGGAAGAGTGCTTGCAGAACTAAAAACACTTCAAGATCACGTGTCAAATTAGTACAGATGGGGCTTTTATGCAGAGAGATGGTGGAATGTGTTAAACAATAGTTGCTATGGTAACGCGGTTAAGAGTTAAGCACCCCTTGCGTAAGGTCAAGCCTTGTCAGTAAAGGGAGCCAAGTCAATAGCTTCAGACGGAAAGGCACCTAATATATGTAGATCCAATGTATAGATAAACTATACACCAGAGAGCGTGGCATCAAATTTTTGTTTCAAATACTTTTTACCTTCACATATTGTACATAGATCAATAGTCGCAATAGCTCACACACCAGAAGCTTTAAGGATACTGTAGTGTACTTGTAAGAATTTTAAGTGACATAACTACACCTTATGGCTTTAGCTGTACTGCACAAAAAGTTGACTGCAAGAAAACAATTCAGAAGACGTTAGGTTTTTGCACTCGGACGATAGTTTTAACAAAACGAGCAAAATGGAATATTACAGACCTAAGCTCAAATCCAAAAGAAAGAAGTGTCTACATAGTCCTCATACATTAAGACGAGTTGTTATTCACATTCACGTAAAGACTGGCCAAAGTCTGTGCATTGACCTACTCCTGTTGTCCAAAGCTCACATGTCGCGACATCGTTTGATGTAAGCGTCTGGGGGGAAAGTAGGACACGCTATTCAATCTGTGGAGTCCCTATATGCTTCGCCGACTTTTACCTGGTGAAATTATTCGAGATATGTGCTCCCCTAAGGCCCCATAGCAACCCTAGCCTTTCCGCGTTTAAAGTCTTGTTGTGGTATCAAAAAAACTCACATTGCTGTTAAGGCTAGCATGTGTTGTTTTATGTTAAAGAGGGAGGATTACTATATTTTGGATACATCAGCGATATTCCAAGGAATAATAGTGATCAACAGTTATGCATACCTTAGGGTACCAAAATGTATCATACGTATAATCGCCAAGAAGATGTAGCACTATCTATCTGGCTCCGTCTCAAAGTTTAACACGAATTATTGTATTTCACGGAGAGTAGAGAAGACTAGGAAAGAAGTGTGCAAAAATAGGCACAAAACGCCGAGACTGATTCAGATCCTACATCTGCTTGTAGGTTATGTATGCCCATTTCAATACCCAGCCCTACACAATAGCCTTTGGTCGCCTCTCTGCCCTTTATCTGTTTCTTTGTGCACGCCACTCATTCGTTTCTCCTTTAAGGTTCCTTTAATCCATTTAAGACAGAGTTTCCATGAGAAACGTCCAGAACCCTTTCTGTGGTCTCAGTTGCTATGGCTACGGAACTATCTCAGAGGCAACACGACTTAAGGGGTGCGTAGAGTAAGCGTTATTCTTCAAAGTGGATTGTTTAAGTGTTTTTCTGGTTTCTGAACAATTTGTCCAAACTAAGACGTGCTCAGTGCTACGTGCCTCTGATATAGGAAGTGATAAACAGAGCTGCTGAAAAACAAGGGATTTTGAATAAGGCTCGGGGGCATAATACGTAGCTAGTTCACATTTTTTGGACAATCGGATATACATTTGGGTCTTTCTTTCTGTATTCAAAGGTATGTAAAATGTTCTGAAGGACATGCCTTGAAGTCCTGAGAACAACTCGTCTGAAAATGATCTGTACACTGGGAGAAATTCCCCCAACAAACTCAACTTGACCTCTGCCCTCTCAGGATCCACGTAACGTCTTCAACAAGCCCCATCTTTGTTTGTCAGGCTCTGGGGGCCTCACATGGAGTTCAGGGTCAAGATGAAAACCATCCGTACATCCTTGCCCCTCTTGACCTAATTGTCCTCTCTTCGGACACGCTCGGTGATTATCGGTAATTTCCGTTTCCTTCTCGTGTGTCAGCGTCAATCATTCGGGAAAAAAAGTCCTACCTATCTGTGAGATCTCGCTGAAACAGGTTAGCAGCTGTGTGTGAGTTGAACAATGAGTGACTTTACGGTGATTAACATATCCGTGCCAACGAGGCTGTCAACGATAACGGCCCGTGCCTGCGTCGGTATGTGCAAATCTGTCGTCCACTTCAGCTGGTTCACTTGGGACGACATGCAATATGGGGAGGGGGGCGTGAGGCAACGTGTGGGACCTTTTGACCTTCATTCCCAGTCATATTTATTTTCACTACCATAAAACAAAAAAGAAACAAATTCCTGCAACAAAAAAGAGAGAAAAATCACCCCAAAGACAAAACAGCTTTACTGTCTGGGTGTGGGAAGACATCTAGTCGCCTGGCCATAGAAACCATTTTTCATCTCACTATTTACCGAGTTCCCGGGTCTGTGTACTAAACAGTGCGCCATTTCGGCCATTGCATTGTGTCCACCCTTATCTACTCAGGGTGCATGACGGGAGCCATGTACCATACGGGAGAGAGGTCCCTCTTGTGTCACGTTTTTGTCAAAGGTGTGTTTACACTAAACACGCACCTGTTTTAAAGGACAGGTGAAAAAGCACGCAGGGCAGAAGTTGTACAATGTAAGCCTGGTGTAAACCAGTGCCGTTATTAAGAGGCGACGTGATATGAGTACGCAACAGAAGTCGGGGTTGCCTGCATGTGACCTCTCTAGCTAGCTATCAGTCCAATTCAACGTACGTTACCACGTCCCGTACAAGTAGAGATGTCACGCGGGTTTTCATTGGATGGTTACTGTCCGTTGGACCTAATGGCGAAACATCCCAGTTGTCGAGTTATCGCCAAGGTTACTCGTGTTACAAAAACTAAGAGTTTTGAAAAAAATTAACAAAAACGTCTACACTGACCATCCCATATCATCCTTAAGGTTTATGGACAACGCCCTGAATTGTTCCAGTCGCCGCTAGTGTTTACCGTTTCTTCCCATTTTAAGATGTTTATCCCTTTTGTTTATCAACCTTACCTAGAAACAAACTGCGCTTCCCAAACAGTCCCCCGTTGATGCGTTACCTCATTCCTCCATGGCAATGTGTAATACCCGTCCATTGAGTACATTGAAGTGTTTTTAATTTTACACCACTATACTTATAACGGTTGAATGCTTTTGAAGTAGCTCTGTTGGCATTAGAATCATCAAAATTCTGCATAACATTATACGAACTTCAAGGCATGCAGTAGAATCACAATTGTGGTGTCTTAACTATAGTGTAAGAAGCGTTACCTCTTAGCATACTTTCGTAGTCAACAGAAATTGGTTTCTGCCGACATGTCACGTAACCCTTAAATTCTATAGAACGACATTCCTGTCATTTGGGTAGTTTGATACGATGTGGACCTAACTTCAAAGTGTCCTGGCTCCCTGTACGCCTGTTGTCTTCAAGCACCCGTTACACAAGGCTCCCAGTATGTAAACTACGCCATACCTGTCTACCTGAGGCGACAGACCTACTCGTGTGGTATGTGAGCCGTTCCGTTCTTGTTCCCTTATAAGCCGTCTTAGGTGGCTCTTGGTGTTCACCCGAGTGAAAATAAGGAAACAACGCCGACACGATTGTTTAACCGCAACCGGCGTGTTCCTAAAGGTTCAGTTCTGGGACCTCCGTAAGACCAGTGTAGAACCTTTCTTGTGATACCTGACCGGTTGCTCGCTCGTTACCCCATTCTAGATCCGCACCAAAGCCATTTATATTAGCTATCCTTCGTGGTAAAGCTAAGACAAAGTACTGATACGGCTCTTTACTCTCAACCTGGCGTATCTAAAAAGGTTCCCTTTTGGACCCATGCAGTTAACATCAGAATGATGAATCCATCAGTTTTGGCACAAAAGAACGAAAACTTTCTAAAGAATCTGACAACTTGTCTTTCAGCAGGCGCTAGGTTCCCTGAAAAAATACACAAGGGAATTCATGCTGTATGTCCGAAATAAAAGGTGTCGCCTGATCTGAGGACACGGTCCGGCGTGGTGGGTGGTTTGAGATGCACGTGTCATGACGATATCATTCCGTCAACATTTCCGACCTGCGCCGCCACCCCAGTAAGGTCGCGCTAATCAGCTGCTCTGCTATTCTCATGTACAAAGAAACGTCAGGGTGTCTCTTGTTGTTGAAGAAATCTAATGAGCCGCCTATTCTCCATACATCAACGCTAAAAGCATGAGATTGCCACGTAGATTAAGCTTTTCTGTGCATTGGAGTCCTCTTAATCATTGGGAGAACTAAGTGGATATTGAATGGTTGACTATTGAGTTACGGTGCAGCTATGGAGACCGGCCAATATTGAATTCCAGCTTATCAATGGCTGTGTTGAAGCATTTGATTCGATTATGTCCCCAGAATCAGACCATGTCGTATTTTTTCATGCCTTAAACACTAAGTGAAAAACTTAGCCCTCGCTAAAGAAAGCCAGACCAGTGTACTTTTATGTCAGATGGCTGTTTGTGTGCTTTAACTCTTTACATCGTCCACAGGCCATGTGTATCTGCCCTCTTTCACTTGTAAGGCTATTTGTACTCATATATCAGACTGTTGAAAACGTACAGAGCACTTAACGCTACAGGAATGGCTAAATATAGATTGTTCACTCCAGATGCCTTTTGTATCATTGTTGTGCCCCCCCCCCTCCCACACACACACTCATCCTAGCTACATATGAAATATAACGTTACGTTACGTTACGGTCATAAACTAGAAAAAAAGCAGAAACATCGTTTTAGCTCTAAATATATAGGCTAGGTTTGCCCACCAATGGGATGTTACGTAACAGATGGACTAGGAAATAAAGTGCCATCTACCCGAACCTTGGGGAGACAAGCGATTCAATTAGTTTGATTTGTCACCGGCATTTGCAGTGACCTTGAGCACCCAAGATGGCGGCCTCGTGTGTGGAATTCTCACTAGATTTTCACGAAACAACAAATCACGCCGTCGTTAATGTAATTGTAGTCAAGCGGAGGAAATAAAACGAGTTCTTTGTGGGAGGAGAGGTTGGAGGCCAGCCTTATGGCGACAGTGATCGCTCGTAACGGTTTTGAAGTTGCTTGTCGAGGTGAAATGTCTAACGGTTGTATTTCTAACTGGAGGAACAAACTGCCAGACGGGCACGGAGAAAGGAGCAACTTGACTCCCGTCTTCTCTCTTCAAAGAAATATCTTAGTGTTCTATTATGTTCTGACACGTACATTGCATGAGGCCTAATTAATTTATCAAGATTAAAGTCAGATAATGTCATTTACGATTTCCTGAAACGTTTTGGCACTCGGAGATGTTGTCAGTCTTACTTAATTCATTGTAGCTCAGTGAAGTGCCGTAGGCAATAGTCTAGATCAGTTTTCACGATGAAGGGAATTGGCATCCAAATGGAACATGGATCATCATTTGCCTGTGTAGTGTAGCTTTATGCACGTGAACGTGTCTAGAGAGTGTCTGAAAGATGTCAAAGTAAAGATTCACCTTCGTAATATTGGCCTCCCGGAATAAGGTACACCGTTTTGGTGGCTCACGCTGTGTGGACAATGATCCTACGGCCTACTCCAATACAGCAATATGAATGAATTATATATGACTGAAGGTCATTGTCGATAGCCTAATTGCATTTATTGCCTGACCTTAACTTCCTTTTGTCTCAGATCAGCTATAGACAGGTCATGGCTTACGTAATGGGAACGTCTGGTATGAAAGTTAAGTCATGTGACCAAGTTCTCTCTTATCTCTCTCTTATTTCTATAAGCTGATCGGAAACATTATGAGGTCAAGGTCAAATGATAAACGCACTTAGGCTATCGGTAATGACCTAGAGTCATATATAATTCATTCGTATTTCGTATGAAACTACACTGACTTGGGTAATTAACTTAGATTATAGATAGTATAGTTTCCAACGAAGGAGCACGTTGTTAATGCATAACTGTCCGCAAACTGTACACCTGAAAAAGATTTTAAGTTTAATAGCTTGATTAATTGCAGAAGAGACGAAAACTGAATTCGTATATGAAAGACAGCAGTTAAATCGACGGCAATCCCCACTCCTACTCTTGTGTAAGGGTCACACAGGTCAGCCTATTTTAATCTCCAAGGAACCCTCCTTACCCAACATACGGTTCTTGACCTCTTGTCTAGCATGTCTGAGACCTTTACCAGAGGAAATATACATTGTCAAGCCCTGGTTAAAGTCCACTTCAGAAGCTTTTGAAGCTGCTGACAGCATGTTTGCTTGTAAATGTCACTTTTCCAAGGGCAAACCTATCACGGACATGTGTTTTTGTCGAGAACTTGCAGGAAGAGAAGTTTAACGGCAGCGCTTTAGAGTTGTTGAGGCAGGAATAGTAGTAAAATGCTCTACGTCAAATACTGATTGCAGTGTTATTAGTTTGAAATTGGTAAAGTTTCATGGGAAAATGGAACATGATGAAAGTACAACGTTGTTTTAGACCTGTTTTCTCATATTCATGGATCACCTGTTTTAGGTTGCTGTGCCACATTTAATAATTGTGGCATAGCAGCCTACTGACGTTTTGAAGAATCTGTGGGTCATTTTTAGGCCAGATTGAGGCATGTGTTTAACATCAACGAAAAAACGTATTACCTTTAGTTTAAGCCCAATATTTCACAGTCCTCTAGTGTTGTCGTACAAGCAGTTTAACTGTCTTTTATTAAGTAACTGTCCATGGGGCAGGGGCACTACAGTTCAGGAACAAGCACAGCACTCAATTTGTAGTCAAAACATGTCAACGCCATGAAATCTTAAATCCATACCATGCATCTACAAAAATATTGCTTGAGCTCAACCCCCACTTGTTTTGATTGGATATTTTGACGTCTATGTCTTGTTCAAATTTGCACATACGGCAACTCCGGTCAACATATAAATTATCGCCGTCTAGCTGACATTAATGATTTACTAAGAACGTTATAAAAAGCGCGTTGAAAATCAAAGCTTGTAAAGTAAGGCTTTAATTATGATGCTCCTTTGGATGCCAAGATGTAACATTCAAAATTTTAGCCCTATTTATCATGATAGCCTGTGGAACAGTGTAAACAATCTTTATCAGACAAGAAAGGTCATTAAGGTATAATTACAGCAACAGTTAAGTGTACAGTACGGCTGTTTGAAATTAAGATGCCTTGCAGACGATATCTCTCCCCCCTGATGTGATATCTATGTCGCTTGTTTACATGCTGGAAAATTAACTGTGATTGAGACATGTCAGCTGATTACATGTCAGCAGATACGACAGCTCTGTTCTGCAGTACGTCAGATTTTTCTTGTCACTCAAAATATGTTCCCACAGGATACATGTTCATGTTGGCAGAGTTTGCGAGTCAACATAGGCATTAATTTGCATAATCAGACGACATTGTTATGTCGGAAGCCAATGGTCTTGTGTATACGGCCGTGTTCAAATATTGTCATTGCGCCCATTTGTCACCATTTGTCGTCTGAATTTGAATGGGGATTGGGGATGGGGTTTCAGGCAGGGGGCATGATCCACAGACAGACATATGTTTCTACCTTGATACGTCGGTGAAGGTTAGACATCCAGGTAAGAAGATGCGCCAAAAACAGCTACTCAAGCAACTGGATATGATTTTGGAAACGGTCAGACGTTTCTGGTAGCATCCATTACCTTTCGTCAGTGACACTGAAGACTGCAGGAGAATGGCAGGTTACTACCTTACTCTTGAAACAAGCCAGATGTCCTGTTCTGGTTTAAGATATCTGAGGGATCACTCCCACCTGCACTGCGAAAATGACACCAGCAATGTTCTTGACCTGTGGCCATCTTATTCAAGACATGTTGCGTAACAGGCTTCATCTGTAATACATCTTGCTTTACTTGGAGTTTCTGTGCGCCCTTTTTGTTCGTTTCACACGTCTTTCAGTCGTTATCCTTTGTCCTCTTCAGCCGAACAAAATGAGTCAAAACATAAATACATCTAGACATCTACTTTAAGATTACGTAAAAGCACTATATAGGATTATACGTTACAATAATGTACATTTGAGAAAAAACAATACATTGTCGTTTCTTATTTCAAATGAAGGGAGGAAAATTTTCTATTGTCTTGTACTCTTTTCTCAATGTCTTCTACCATTTGTTTCTGGACAGCCCCAGTCACTTATCAAAACTATAAGTGAATGGAGAATGGTTGGAATTTTGGTGTAAGCAGAAGGGTTGCTTTAGAGGCTTTAGAAGCTGATTCCAGGTTGGCAGTCACCGTGCTGCAGGCGGTTTAAACCCGCTGTGGTATTTCAGGTACTTGGACACGATTCAAGGTAGCGCGGTTTTAACTTAAGGTACGGTAAGGACAAGACGCCAAGGGGGGTAATAAGATGTTTTTATCTTGATAAGTCTCGTATTCCCTACAGCGCACTGGGCCATATATTCTAGTTGACGTTGAACTTGGAAACTGCATTTGTGCACATTTATCTACTGAGCTGGATGGGAACGTAGGGGGGGTGTAAACTAACATGTAAGCATGATATGGCATTGTAGTTAGTCTTGTCAGATGGAAGGTGATGACAGGGAACTAGAATTTACAGCTCATTTGCACTGTTTGTCTACGGATTACATTTCATGTTGTCAGCTTTTTTTCTGTCCATCTATGCTTCCGACACTGGGATTCGTGGGATAAGCTGTTCTCTTGTACTGCGAGAATTTTGGCAACACCTCAGGGCCGGTGTCATTGCCTGTCTTAGGAAGTGTCCACTTCACACGTGCAACTTGATATGGTTTCTGTTAAATTTGCTTTTAGGCCCTTATTGCTTTTTACGTACGGCACTACATCAGAAATTTATTTGAAATCTTCTAATGATTCTTTCGCGTTTGTTTCCCTCAGCCGTGGACTGTGAGGTCGGGGAGTGGTCGGGTTGGTCCGCCTGCACCAGTTCGTGCGACATCGGGTTCGCCGAGCGGCGGCGACGGGTGAGGAAGGAGCCGAAGAACGGCGGCAAGGCGTGCCCTCCCGAGGTGGAGAGACGAGGCTGTTACGCCTGGGACGCACGGAGATGTGATCCAGCCACAGGTACCGCAATTACTTCTTGATCTGTTTTGTGTTTGCTTGTTTGTTTGTTTGTTTGTTTGTTTTTTTGTTGGTTATGTTTAACTTCGCAGAAGGAAACCATTGCTTTTGCTCAGTTTCTTCTTCTTCCTCTTCTTCTTCTCCAAACAAATAAGGTCAATGACCTGAACCAGAGGTCTGTCACTATGGTAACTAGCACTGTAGCAGTGTTTGATTACATTTTGTAGCAGGGCAGAGTTGGAGAGTTTTGATAAGACTGAACAGAGCAGTAGTTTGAGGTAGACCATGTGAAGGTAAACGGCATGCATTTGCTTTGCAAATGTTACATTTCTAGTTTGTTCCTGTATTTCTAATTCGTATCTGTACCAGAAGCCAAGATGGCGGCGCCCATGAAACCAGGGGAAAAACTGTTTTTGCTGCAGTAATCAGTAAATAAGTTACGTTGTACACTCAGCTTCAACCTCTCTCAGACTGTATTAGCGGTAACCAGCCGTGATCCTTTAACAAGAGCAGGCAGCTTTCACAGGGTTATCTACATACCGGTGAACACGGACCTGGCATGTTACAACTCCACGTTATGGCTTTCGAGTGCGGGTGCGTGGGTGGTGAGGATTACCGTCGCTTAGTAACGGGCGATCATTGCCAGACGTCTTCAAACGCAGCCTTGCTGGGAGCCAAAACCCATTAAGGGAGCCTGGCGAACCTGGTACTTAACTGACTGTCAAGTTTGTGGCTTTGTTATTCTCATCACGTAGGAATCTAATCTCCAAGCAGATCCTAGGGCAAAAATACAGTATCAAATTGGTCAGGCAGTATCCATTGGCCAGAGAGGGTCCATGCGCGACCAAAGTGGTGGGCGTAGCGACAAAAAATGGGCGATATATAAAAGCTAACGATCTTTCCCCACAACCTCTGCTTGGAGGGTTGTAGGAATCTATTTATAGCGAGGTATCCGTGAATAAATTTTTGATGTAACCTGGGGACTGATGTATGTTTTGATGCTCTGACATCAGAAGTCAAAAGACAACAAAAAGTTGTTTTTCTAAAACCCCTCGCGTGAGTCACGAGTTGAAGTCTGAAGGCTTGTGGTAGGTGGAAAGGAATGTGATTTGTCCCCGCCGCCGGTTAAATATACATGTATGTCAGACAACCATTTAAGAGTCGCTGGTTTTACCGGGTATGACATGACACGAGTGTGGCGTCGGTGGCTCAACGGTTAGAGCGTTGGACTCGGAACCAATAGGTCCGGCTGGGTTCGATACTAGCCATGCGCCGATGTTGTGAAGGGCACTTTACATTACCTTCCTTGCTCTTAGGCTAATCTGTCTAAATGTGTGCCAAAAACACTCTACGGAGTTGGTGCCCCAATGTGACAACATGTGCACTTTTGCCACCAAGAGCCGCAAAAAAACTTGTAAGGTCCACAACACACTTTGAACTCAGAGCAGGGTTAATACATTGCAATATTTGTCGTTGGACATCGTAGCAACATGGGTCATCACATTTTAATTATTTGAAACGGCACTAAGGTCCACACACATTCGTTTTGCGACAGCAAATTGAAGGCATTGTTCAGCACGGAAAAGGCGGCGCGTTTATGTCAAATTTCTATGCACTCCCTAATCCATCCGTACATCAACATGTACTTCAAGGGTCTAGAATTCTAGTCGTGTTTTATGTCTTCTTTAGTTCTGTTCAAGCCGTATGAACTTGACCTTGAGTGTCAAATACGCACCACTGCATCCACTGACGAGACAGTGAAACTTGCCACATGTTCAGCGTTGTCACTGGGAAGCATCCCCTTACTCTCTCTACTCTCGCTCTGTGAATCTTCTCTCGGGTTTTCAAGATTGAGGAAATGCCTCGGTAATATTCACTTCGTTCAGACTGATATGTTGGCTTCTCCTTCGAGTCCGAAGATGTTTAGGAAGTCAGTCCCCTGCAGGCCTGATAGAGAATGATAAAAAATACAGAAATACAGACATGTATATACAAATGTAGTTAAGACCAATGTGATTCAAACTCCTCTAGTACCCACAATGGACAGGGCCACTTCAAATATCTAGTGTCGTCTGACTGACTTAGAATAACCTTCATGGATCTCTCCACCAGGGTTGCTACGAAACGGGCAAGGGCCCGCCCCTCTCCCTGTTCCGAGACAGGCGCAAAGTCTATGTAATACTATGTAGCTCCTCCTGTCGCCTTTGGTGAAGAGTGCAGGAAGGTAGCCCGCCTGCATCGGGAAGACATCAGCTCAAAAGCACTGGATCAAGATCAGAATGTAGAGATTCCTTGTGTATTAATTATAATCTAATAGACGATGGTGGTTGATTTTCCATATATATCTATTGTTTTTCAGATGTTGCCTTGCTCACCCCAGCCGAGTTTAGCCGCGATCAGTACCCAGACTTCAGACCCAAAAGAGTCATCAACACTAGGAAGAGGTAACTAAGGAACCTTTTGTAAACTGTCTATGGTCTGGATTGTCCTGTTTTAGTCCCGACTCAATTGGCGACTAACTTCAAGATAATATTCTGCACGCACATGTGCCTAAATCCATCAAGTTAAATTCGTCGTTTATAATGTAGCGACGTTTATATAGGGTATCCGACCTAATTGTGTGAGGCGACGTTACTGTTAGATTGGGTAGCAAAACTGTAGCTAAGATTTGAAGTACTTTTTTGCTCTATTCCAGCTACTGTGTGTTCTTCTACATGAACGAGGTCCCGACCACCTGTATCCTCCACCGGCAGGCGGGGCAGTGGACCCACGCGCTGCAGCCGCGCTCCACGGTGTGTGTGGAGTGTCAGCCCGCCGCCATGGACAGGAACGGCCGCTGCTCGGGGGACGGCGTGGACGACGGCTCGACCCTGTGGAAGGCCATGGGCGTGACGGGGTGCCAGGGCTCGTGGCTGCGCGCCGAGAAGAGAGACGACTGCAACTGTGGAGACAGACCCGGCACGGATTTCCTGTTCGTGTGATGCTCGAGCTCTCACAAACGTGAACAAAACAAAAGTGTGATTTTTCTCTGTACGTTTTTATCAGCACTTTGTTTTCGTTGAAACCCATTTGCGTTGATACATGAAATGGTTAAACCTTCGATCCAACTCAAGGACAAATGAGCCTAGAACTGGACGAATGTACTCAGTCCTGACGTCACGTCATTCCAGAAAGTCACGTGACATTTCCAGAAAGTCACGTGTCAGATGTGAGTGGGTCAGTATTCCAGAAGAAGACCGATTCGTGCATTTGTACTGGTGAAATATGTTTGATTGTGTTGAAACAAAATTTTAAAATTGAATTCCTTTTTGTATTCTTTTTCTCTCCACGTACATGGTGAAGACGTTCAATATGTCATATTTCCTGGGTGCTTTTAAAGATCGAAATGACATTTTTATTGTTCTATTGAAGTATCACAATGATATGAATAAGACCGGTTGCTCAATGTTATTTCTGTTAGTGTGTAAACTACCACCTGGTCTGCGTTTACAGCTTCAAGTGGTATTTCCGTGAATTCTGTGATTTCTCAAATTAATATGTGGATTGTTCAGCTAGATGTGAAGTATCCTTGCACTATAATTAGTGATTCACGTGTTGACAATGTGGCATAATTGGTCAATTTGTTGTTTTTTTTTAATTGTATCGCTTTTTGACCGCCTATGTTTCGAGGGTCGGCTGTCAGCAAATGTTGTAAATCCTTTCTCTACATCGTCTTGAAGATTATAAAATCGTCCCAAAGCCATAAATAATATGCACTCACAATCCCTTCATCTGTATAATGGAGTCGTCTGTTCGACTGAAGTTGCACCAATGGGACGTGCAGGTAATTTTTGATTGAATACGACTGTTATTACCTATATATGTTGCCTATGTAATCATATACACACCGAGGTTCTTTTCATACCCTTATAAATGTTACATACGTTTGATAATGGAATTCGAAGTTTGAATCAGTTAGATTAGAAAATGGGAGTTTTACATGTATTTATTCTTTTTAAGTATTTCTTCTTTATTCAAACTGAAAAAAAAAGAAAACAGTACACCCTTTCAAGTTGAGAGTAATATTGCACTGTGTATACGTTCTTTATATGATTGCACACTTATAGAATATGAATTATGACAAATGCTGACATTTAATGTATAGATTGTAGACGTAGAGTAAGTGTAGGACTGGGTCAGTTACAGATCGGATTACATAGTCCGATTACGGTCGAGATAGAAAATAATGTGGAAGTTGTTGCTGTTTGTTTATCTTTGTTCGATACCATACCAAACATGACAGTACGAATACCACTGTATACATGTATACTCAGGGCTTTAGGACTGTTTTTCTTTCTAGAACATTGATGCTTATTTGAGTCAACGGGATTTGGATTTTACTCTTTCCATAGTTCAGCATTGAGAACTAGGAAATCAAACATACTTCGTTCTACGAACTCATGACATCTAAATTTGAAGATGTGTTCAACATGCCAGGACTTGTCAGTGAGTGTGTTACCCCCTCTTGATCGTTTGATAATCTAGTATAAATTAAGCGCATAATGTTTTATTCCAATGATGTTGTACATGGATGCCACATATTTATGTCTTGTATATTATCACTTAATAAATATTTGTAACCGAACAATTACTTTACTATTATCTTCTATGTTTTGTTGATTAACGAGGGACAAATCGTAGTTTCATTACCGATGAGTGTTGACAACTGACACACGAGCACGCAATATGCCATCGTAGTTACAAGTACGCATGTGCAGCCGTGATGCCTTGTGGGCTAGGTCAAAGTTCAAGATCCCAATCCTACTCAGCCTACATTTTGTTGCCTTAGAGGGCGACTTTCACCATTGATTAACCTTCTAAATGCTGCAAAAACGGCAAGTGGAGATTGTTTCCATCAAATGATCTGATCTATCTAAAATTCCACTCCCGAAAACCTATTGTGGGTCATAAATGGGGATCTTTGACCTATTACACGTGCATCACTACTGCGCATATGCAGTTGGAACTACATGTACGAAATGGCTTATTTATACCCTCGTTGCAAACAAAGGACATGATTCTGAGATATGGTTTCAATGTGTTTATTCTACAACGTTGAGCTCAACAACAGCGGATGTCACCCCCCTCAGCTGAATGCACGAAGGCCGAGGAAGGCTCCATACCCCTCTGAAAGAACCCCCCACAATGTGGTTTGTGATTCCTTCGTCATCTAGTTGTCGGGTCCAAGGACTAGCAGTGAATACATAACACACACTACACACACCGTTACATTATAAAACGGCAAATAGTCAGTCAACTAGATGCAAACGGAGAGAGACAGTCAAAAAATATCAAGGTGAAGATTTCGTGATTGTTCTGTTAGTGTCAGTGGAATAGAAATATTAAGGTCACAAAACACTGTTCTCTACTTCGGTCGTAATTGTGATTCTGAGAATAGAGTTTAACATATCGCGAAGAAGGAATGGTCTAGTTGAGCCAGGAGAGGAAGCCACTGTTACGTGAGCTCCTCGCCCCGGAGGTGTCGCGGCTTGAGGTGTTCCAGTTTTTGATGAAATCGTCGATGACGGACTCCAGATCGTTTGGTGTCACGTACGACGAAAACCTACACACGAAAAAAGTCATGAATTCAAGAAACACGCGTCATCTGTTTTTCTTCAGGTAAGAGGTTTTCCTGAAGACACATTTCTTCTAGAGCAGTTCCACCGGCACTTGTTACAGCCGTGGCGGCCATGTTGGAGTACAGCAACATACCTGCATGTGTAACAGACGTGCAATGTACTCCAACATGGCGCAATTTACGTTAATATAATGAAAGACCATGCGATCCAATCCACGAACTTGGTCCTATCGCTAGGATAGCAAAACACCAATCTGTAACATTTCAAGTACATGTCTAAAACAACATAATTCTTACCTCTTGGCAGCTTTTCGAGCTATAAAAGAACATAATTCTTACCTCTTGGCAGCTTTTCAGCTATAAAACAACATAATTCTTATCTCTTGGCAGCTTTTTCAGCTATAAAACAACATAATTCTTATCTCTTGGCAGCTTTTTCAGCTATAAAAGAACATAATTCTTACCTCTTGACAGCTTTTCCATCTGGGTCGACTAGAAACTTCTCGAAGTTCCAGCGGATGTCGCTGTTCTTGATAGGGTTCCAGTACAGCCTGTTCTTGTCGGTAAAGTAGTCAAAGACAGGGGGGCAGCAGCTCTGGTGACGTAATAGAATTTGATGTTAAAGATTGATGATGTAATAAGATTCGATGTCGACGATAACAAACAAAGCTGTTGCTGTTTTGATGTTTAGGGTTTTATGGAGATGAAACACTCCTGTGAAACACCCAATTGGTAGTCGACTGGACAGAGCACTGCATCCGTTGTGGGTTGAAAGTCGAAATCACTTTTGCAAGCCAGTACAGCACAAGTTGTCGTTTATTAAGGAACATGCCGTGCATTTTGTACGTGCATATAGAGGAAGACATGCTGGTCATGCAAGTAATTGAAACAATATAGAACAAGAGTTCCACGATCTCATACCTTCGCCAAATGATGTTAACCCTTGCGGATGACGAATTCATTATACAATTTTAATAATTGATTTTGTAAATAAGCGCCTCATTTGCATGGATTATATCAGTTGATCATATTCTCCACCCAATGACAGCCTTACCTTAACAAAAAGGATATTATAGCACTGCCTCATAAATTATGCAAATGAGGTCATGATTTAAATAAATCATGTTTATTGATGTTCACCTTCACTTAACTTCCAAATGTGGCAAGTATGAATTCCCAGCAGTTACAACTATGAAATTATAAACATTTGCCATTGATTATGCAAATTAGGTCCTCATTTACATAATATATATCCTCAGATGTTTTTTCTCGTTCTCAAGTAGATGTCAGAAGTGTTTCATAGTTCTATCATCGAACAAAGCAGATTTATAGAATTTCCTCATCAATTATGCAAATTAGCTCCTGATTTGCATGATTGTATCTGATTATGTCAAGTATCACTTCAACTACCTACATACCAAAAATCACGACAATCCGTCAACCGGTTCTTGAGTTATCCTCCTTCGAAAAATTTTCAACAAATGCTCCTGCAGTTCCAGAAAAAGCCGCTAGGGGACCCAAACTCATGTCACTTCTTCTCTATCCCAAGAGCTATTTGCCATCCAAAATTCGTGACCCTAGCATGTCCAGATCACGAGATATCAAAACCGGAAGTTCTGCTGCAGTACCTAGGAAAGCCGCCAGGGGCCCAAAAGTCTAATCGTTTCTATGTCTCATGAGACCTACCACCTACCAAGTTTCATTCCAATCCATCCACTGCTTCTCGAGTTATCTTGCTAAACCACAAACACACACACACACACACAAACGCTACTGAAAACATAACCTTCTTGGCGAAGGTAATTATGGAGTGAATTCGAGGAGGGACACAACAACAGCGGGCTTCATCCAGACCTTACAGGACGGGCCGTTGTCATGCCCCCGCCCCAACCGGCAATCCCTATCGGTCCCGCTTATAGGAACTTACCTTCAAGTAGGTGTAGAGGGCCTGTTCGTTCGCCCCGTTACAGTCTGCCTTTTGGAACATCGGGAAGTTAGGGACGTAGTTGTTCCCTGGATTGACGTACCTGTCGTCAAGACAACAATATTGGTAATCTAAAACAAACCCCATATCACACTTACATTCCATAACAAACGATATGCATGCAAAAAAAAATGAAATTAAAAAGTTTACGCTGCAGTACCAAGGAAATACCGTTATGAGGTCCAAATTCATTTTAGATCTTCATCTTCTCGTGACGGTAACACTTGCCATTCTGACATGCGGAAATTATTCAACGTTCAATCTGTATGACCTCAACTTGACATTGAAACACTGACAAAGAACAGTACACAGGCTGAACATTGTCCCAGGGCCAGTCTAGCAGTATGGTTACTGGTCTAAATGAAGATAGAATGTGACTTTACGCGTACAGAAGATGCACTCTTGTAAACATCATTGCAAAAAGAAAAAAAGAAGATAACAAATTAAAGTTATTTTTGTGTTTCGGGCAGTGCAGTTTTTTCATTGAAATATGGCATGGATTTTAAATTGACACCACAGAGAGACCTGTTGGCATCTAGACCTGGCATCTAGATCAAATTTGTCTTGGGCACCGAATTGTTCCCGTTAGTTAATAATTAGTCACTATTCTAAGGTCGCGTTTGACTTCCAAGGCCGTCTACTATTGCAAAATCGGGAACAAGAAATGGTGTGAAAGCAGTCCAGAGTTTGAGCTATCTAAACGGGTAGATCTCTTAGTATCTGAGGTTTAAAGCACCGTCTACCGAACTGGAAAATTGCTCAAAGGGTTCTCGCAAAATCCTACTTGGGGCACAAAACCGCATGTAATCTTGTCTACATCTATCATGAACACAACACAACACAGCACATTCACACATTGTAGAGTAATACGTAGTAACCATGACTCTTGGTGCGTCACAGCATTGTGTTCTTATCTGGAACTTGGAACAGAGCAAACAATGGGTCAAAAGTCTGAAGAAAATCAAACAAAGGCCGACGCCTATTATGTAATTCTCTACTCACTTGACACAGTCCAAGATCTTGCTGTTGGGTGCAGGCTCTTGTAGACCAAAGTTGTTGGTGGGAAAACCCAGGATTTCAAAACGGTGACCGTTCTGGTCGACCATTTTGGTCCTTAGTGCATTCAGGTCGGGGTACTGCTCGTTGAACCCTCAGAAGGTGGCCACGTTGACCACCAGCAGGGTCGTACCGCGGTACTCGGCCAGGCTGACGTTGCGGGACCCGTCCAGAAGCACCGCGTAGTGGTTGTGGAAGGATCCGTGCTGCGGGGTACAGTTACATTCTTCTGTACGCTTGAAGTTCTGGGCTAAGCCAGGGCCCAAGAAGCCCAGACAGAGCAGGGAGGCCAGAAGGCCCGAGGACAGCGCCATCCTGTCCGCTCACTCCACTGCCGAGTGGTCACTCTGTGGGTGTGTCAAGACTGGACTTTACACATGCGCAATGAGCATACATACATGATGCAGCAAAAAAACATGATGACCCAGTTGTTTTGGAGTTTGGGCAAATGACCGTACGGTCAAGTGTCATCGGGCGGAACAGAGTTACGACCACCTTTGACCAGTTCATCGTGTCACGAGTAGGGTAGACACCACCGCCGATAGAAATTTTAGATAAGTTGGTATCAACAGCGCAGTGGTAGTCAATTGGAACTTCCAATACGCCTAAAAAGTTGTTCATAACATGCTTATCTACATGGAAAAGTCAAAGATCTATTCTAATCTATAGGAGATCTAATTCGGTGTAGCCAGTATTATCGCCACGACGAAAATATGATGTCTACCAACTTGTTCTCAATTGACCAAGGCCATCGCCCCTTTTCTTCCGTGACGCGACGTCACTGAGATCCTTGTGCCCAGATTAAATCGAACGTTTTACTCAGTTGTCTCCTTCCGCACTTTAAAATCATTAAGACCCCTTCTTGGTCAAATCACACACGTTTACATCTTAACTACCGAACGTATGCCAAAAACAACAATAATTCGCCATTTCTTCCATGAAAATAAATCTAAAAGGAAAAAAAGCGAGGGATTCTAGACATTTCCACAGGATGCTCTCACTACGACTGCTCAAAGTGACGTCAGCCGCCCTGACGGCCATAAATGAGATCACGCCGATCAGCCATTAGACTGTGGCGTTAGACCAGACTGGAAGTCTTAGTGTGTGGAACACTTCTTGTTTAACATTTCAGGTATGTAATTGTCTTATTATTCAGGCGTACTGTCTTCACTTTCCAGCCCCAACTAACGCCATGTATGTTAAATCTTGAAAGTATTGACTGACAAACCGAATTGATTACGTTTGTTCCGAAGTTTGGTCATAACAGTGACCAAAGTTCAAAGTCCTTTATGCTACCACGTTTAATTTGTAACTTAATAATGTCTCATTACTTTCAGAAACCGACGTTTGTTAAGTTTTATATCAGTAACGGCAGACATCGGTAAACATGAACATCGTGACACTGAATGTCGGCGGCCACATCTACACAACCGCTCGGTCTACCCTCACCCGCTACCCAGACTCCATGTTGGGCGCCATGTTTGGTGGAGATCTTGAAACCTTGCGGGACGACCAGGGTCGGTACTTTATAGACCGGAACGGAAGGATGTTCGAACATGTCCTCAACTTCCTCCGTACGGGCCAGCTGGTCCTTCCTGAAGACTTCAAGGAGCTCCCTCTGCTCGAGATGGAAGCTGATTTTTATCAGATCCAGCCGCTCATCGAAGCACTGAAAACTTACAAGGCCAGCTGCGCTCATGACTTCGTTGTTGTGAGACCATCACTGACATATCCACAATTCACAGTAGTGAGCGCTAACACTAAAGAAGTTGAGAATAAGGTAAAAGATCTGGTACAGGCGCTTGCAGACCAATTGTCGGCTGAATATGGAGGCGGCAATGTGCGTGTGCAACATGAAACGTACATGGCCGCACTGCTTGGAAAGTTCGATGAGATAGGTTTTGCAGTTCAGACTTGTGTAGTCATGAGAGAAACCTGCAAAGAGTCTTAAGAAACAAACCCGTTAAATCTTAAACACGTTAAATCGTCTTCAAAATGTCGTTATTGTTTAAATTTATTGCTTTGTATGGATTTCAAAATGAGATAATGTACTGTATGTAGCATATACAGGCACGCTGCGCAATTGCAAGTACTGTAGTAATAGAATTAGAACCACTTTAAAGTCTTGTAACTTTCTCCGTAATTTGAATTCACTCAATCACTCATGTGCCGCATGTTCCCGATGGGATTCAAATATTGCTTACTACTATTAATATTTTTATACTCAAACCCTCCGCTTCGTCAAGTCAAAATACCTACTGGCATAATGCAATATAATTTTATTGTCTAACTTCTAAGGAAAGAAATTAGTCGAGGCTTCTTCATGGTGAAAAATAAATGACCGAAGGTTGGGAAAATAATTGAACACACAGAGTGTGCAAGCGGTACAACATGTAAATAAACCCACAGAATGAAGGTTGTCTTCTTTCTTGTGTGGCTTGCGCTAATCTCCAAGCAGATCCTAGGGGTGCAAGGCAGTATCCAAATGGTCACTGTTGCTTGGCCGATTGGATACTGCCTTGCCACCGTAGAATCTGCTTGGAGATTAGCTTGCGCATTCCAGTTCGTTAGGGGGCACGAGAACGTAGAGCTTTCTTTATTTTCGTTAAAAAAAATTAGAGTGTGATATGCCACCTAAATATGATATGGTTTCTATCGACACTTAAAAACAATATAGGAAACGTGGCCAAATAGGTTCACACAATCTTACACCCCTCCAGTCCTTATAAGGCCCCAAATATCCTCAACAGACTCCATTACTGAAAAAAAATTACGAAGAAAAATAAAGGGATTTGCCTCCCGTGACTGACTTACTGCGCCTGCTCCAAGTGACGTCAGGCGAGAAGACGAAGATCGCGAGGATTCAGTCGTACGCCTGTGGTGTGGGACCGAGCGTGAGGTGACCTGTCTGTAGTCATATCTAACTTGAGCAGGTATTGCCTTATATTGGCCTTTTCACCATGTATAGTTGGAGAATTCACTGACGTCGCTTTCGAACCGTTGCCACAAGCTTAAGTATTTTAATGCTACAGTAACATTACGATACATTCTTTCCGCCGTAACAATTCAATCAAGTTGCCATATATTCATATGCAGAGTGTACGTTCACACCAGGGTATAAAGGTTACCGAAACTGACTGAGTTTCAGTTGCAAAGTCCATCGCGCTGTGGTGTTTAGTGACTTACACAAGGCATTAAGTACGTATTGTTTTATTGCTTCCAGGTTCAAAAGCTGTTAACACAAAACGCCCTTAGGAAAGATGAGTAACCCCAACGATATTGTGAGCTTAAACGTCGGTGGTCACATCTATACTACAACCAGGGCTACTCTCATGGCCGGGTCCCAATCCATGCTAAGCAGGATGGTCAGCCAAGGGCCCAGGGGACGTGCACAAACCAGAGGCGCTGAACCGTTGCGGGATCCCCAGGGTCGATACTTCATAGATCGGGACGGGGTGGTCTTCCGGCACGTGCTCAATTTCCTCCGAATCGGCAAGCTGGTCCTTCCTGAGGGCTTCAAAGAGCTCGATCTGCTCGAGAAGGAAGCTGAGTTTTACGAGATCGAAGAGCTTATCGAAGCTCTCCGGATCATGATGGGCAAGGATCGTCCCGAGGATTATTATTATGACGACGACTGATGACTTGATCGATCCAAACGTCGATATCTGAATCTTTATTGGCCCTAACTGCTATCCTGCATGGTAGTATTGGCTGTAGTTTAATCGACGCATTCATTCCGTTTCCGTAGACTTGAATTGCCACGTGTTAAAAAGAAAGTTGAGTTTCCCGACGTGTTTAGAATATTGCAGAATACGCCGAGAAGATATGGATTCAATCAAACTCAACCACACTGTCACATAACCATTAGATTTATTTCTTGAACGATCACTAATAACAGCACATGGTTTCTGTAATCTTTAGCTGGATGCGAAATGACTATAAAAACATATACTTCAATGCAAGTTCTATAGAAGTTGAGGACATGATCAGCCTGACATGATGCAAGGGTTGGTGAATAACCTAGTGTATATCCATATAAAAGAGTGACAGTCCTGCTCAAACTCATGCTGATTTTTACACTACAAACGCAGAATACAAAGAAAGTTCCATGGAACTTGAGGACATATTGGTTCCCTAATGTTCATAAATGAATGGAGGAGGTAATTAAACTGTGTGAATTCTGTTTCCGGGTGTGTTAATTATTTCGGCAATGAAAGCTACCTCCCAATACGGAAATGGCATTACTAGGTAAATACATAGCGCCTGAGAAATGTATTGAAGAGTATTTAGAAATAAATGACTAACCCAATTTCTGATTTGTTCTTAATGTATAGAAAGTATACCATTAAGGTAGATTTGACCTCATGTGACATACATAATTGCACACATTGACCTTTGATCTGTCACCTCACCTTGTCGTATGTACGTACCCAGCATACGTCTAGTGTGTCCTCAGGGCACACGTGCACGAGGTCATCACCTTTAGTAGACGAACCACGGCGAATTTAGCCGTCAGATTGTCAGGCTTGAACTTGAGGCAGAACCTGAGCTTCCTGTTTCAAACCAGGTAACGTTACATGTATTGTCAAATTTAACATGTATTCTGTTGTTATTTTTCTAACTTCGCTTTCCGGATCCAACCTCAGCTAACAAAGCGCTAACCTTGACCACAGCGGCACACAGGGTTCGCACAGTGGTGGCTGCACATACAATAATAATAGAGCCAAGTCTAGAGTGCTCTAGGTCGCACTTGTTATGGCAAGTTGGTTAATCCATGGACTGTATTGTGTTGTTAGTGTAGTGTGCTTCTCCCCTGCATCGCTGTTTCACAATTTTCTATTGTACAGCAAGGCAACTTTGCATTTTCACGATGAACACGGACACGTACGGTGGGCCTGTACGTCATAAGACATTCAAATGACGTATACCCGGAGGTAAGGTCTACAGTTCACAAGACGAGACTTACTTATTACATTTCGTGACTTCTTAACTTCTATTTACTTCCAGATTATAGACTTGTTGAAACTAAATGCCAGTAGAGATGAGTACGTCCAGCGACGTCGTGACCTTAGACGTTGGAGGTCACGTTTATCGCACGACCATGACCACCCTCACCCGCTACCCAGACTCCATGTTGGGCGCCATGTTTGGTGGAGACTTTGACGCCTTGCGGGACGACCAGGGTCGGTATTTCATAGACCGGGACGGGACGCTCTTCCGACACGTGCTCAACTTCCTCCGTACAGGCCAGCTGGTTCTTCCTGAAGACTTCAAGGAGCTCCCTCTGCTCGAGATGGAAGCTGATTTTTACCAGATCCAGCCGCTCATAGAAGCACTGAAAACATACAAGGCCAGCATGTATCAACGCTGCGCTCATGACTTCGTTGTTGTGAAACCACATAAATATCCACAATACACAGTAGTGAGCGCTAACACTAAAGAAGTTGAGAATAAGGTTAAAGAGCTGGTACAGACGCTTGCAGAACAATTGAGTACTGAATATGCCTGGGACCAGGTACCAAGTGAAGTGTACATGGCCGCACTGCTTGGAAAATTCGATGAGATAGGTTTTGCTGTTCAGACTTGTGTAGTCATTGGCGACACACCGACATGGTTCATGGTAAGAAAAAACTGCAAAAATTCTTAAAAAACGAACCTGTTCAATTTTAAATTCGTCTTCAAAATGTCATTAGCTTTATGGATATTTCAAAATGAAAAAAAACGATGTACTGTACAATTACTTAAGCATTGGTATATACATATGCGCACGTAGCTACTTGTCTAGAAAGACCCCTATTATATCGTATTAATGTCGTTTCTGTAGTTTACTAGTTAGCTTGAACTGGATGTGAAATTACTTAATCTTCGTCCTGATTTACATGTAGTAATATACTAAAGAGAGTTGAATAAAGCTGTCACAAGAAACAAAAACTTAAAAAAAAAATTTTAAATGGTTATATTAAGAAAACAAGTCACACAAGACCGCGAGGAAACAAAATGCAAAAGGTAAGTTAAATATTTCATACACGCACTGAAATATTTTACATGGTACCCCTACGACCCTCAGCGAGGTCAAGGGATAGGTGAGGTGAGGTGAGGTTTTTACAACTCTTCCCCTGCGCTTGTCGAAAGTGGTTTAGCCTTGCTCTTTGCATCTGCTTAAATCGTCAATTGAAAGGTGCTTATTTATTGTTCCGGTATAGCGTACTGCCTTAAGGCACACGTGTTCATCATGTGACAATCTCGAACCAGTCTTGAAACTAGACATGCTGTCTAAATGTGTCAGTCACACAAGCACGACTCACGGAGAGTGCATGCGCACTAACCGAGACACTAGACGAGCCAGGGGTTACAAAGGCTGCTTAGGAACATTTGCTGCTATCAACATCATGGCTTGAACGTGGTTTTCACCTTTAGTTACTTGTGGCACCCTTCGTGTAATAAGGTACAATGGTAGTACGGTGACCACTCACGTGACCCGAAGAAAATGGTCACAGAAGACAGGTGGCCTCTATAGACTGAAATGAGAGAGATTCCCTCTATATATATACTTATATAAATACGTTCCCCAGCTTTAAACTTTTAGATGAAACCTGTAAAGTTGAACCTGTAAGTAGTAGATCACATTAGCATGTATAGTTTAAGTAAGATATTGCTGTATTCTTTCTCCTGTTTATTCATGACCTGTACTTAACTTGTAAGAGCAAAAACGTACAATAAAGGTCTTTTATTCATTCAGTCAAATTGTGTGGCTTCTCTTTTCGGGTGTGTAAATTATTTCGGCAATGACAGCTACCTCCTAATACGAAAATTGCATTACTAGGTAAATATATAGGGCAGTGACATTTAAATATATTGAAGAGTATTTATCATCGTTAAGTACTTATGACACTATATAAACTAATGATTAACGGAATTCCTGATATGGCGTTAACGTATAGAACGTATACCATTAATAAAGGTAGGTTTGAACTTGAAACACATGCGGCATACATAATTGCACACTTTGACCCCCTAAATCTATTATCTCACCTTGTCGTACCCAATATACGTCTAGCGTATCCTGGGAACGAGATCATCACTTTATCCAGTAGCGCTGCAATACGGATTTAGCCGCCATATTGCCAAGCTTTAAGGTTTATAAAGGCAGAACTTGTGGAGCTTTCTGTTTCACAAACCAGGTATTGCCTTATATGATTTCTCATGTATGTTAGGTAATTTTTGTCACCTCTATTTCCAACCTCAGCCACAAAAACACCAACCTTGGCAACAAGCACGCAGTGTATGCTGTGTTTGCACTGTGGTCACGGTGGTTGCAAATGCCATAGAGCCGAGCCATCTAAAGGGCTCTAGGTCGCACCTGTTGTGACAAGTTGGTCAATCCATGGAGTGTATCGTGTTGTTAGTGTAGTGTGCTTCTCCCCTGCATCGCTGTTTCACAGTTTTCCATTGTACAGCAAGGCAACTTTGCATTTTCACTTTGAAAACAGGCCTACCAGGGACTTGTACGTTGAAAAAACATTCAAATGTATACCCGGAAGTCTAGGGTCTACGGTTCACATGCGCCTTAATATACAATGCAAGTCAAGCGCACTAGCTTACTAATTACGTTTCATGACTTCTTAAGTTCTATTTACTTCCAGATTAAAGAGTTGTTCAAACGAAGTACCAGCAAAGATGAGTAGGTCCAGCGACATCGTGACCTTAGACGTTGGAGGTCACGTTTATCGCACGACCATGACCACCCTCACCCGATACCCAGACTCCATGTTGGGCGCCATGTTTGGTGGAGACTTGGGCGCCTTGCGGTCGGACGACCAGGGTCCTTTTGCTACCAAAGTCCTTTATGCTACCACGTTTAATTTGTAACTTGATAATGCCTCGTTACTTTCAGAAACCAGAGTTTATTAAATAACGGCTGACATCAGTAAAGATGAGCGGCTCCATCTTGACATTGAATGTCGGTGGTCACATCTACACAACCACTCGGTCTACACTTACCCGATACCCAGACTCCATGTTGGGCGCCATGTTTGGTGGAAACCTTGAAAACTTGTGGCGGGCCGCGCGGGACGACCAGGGTCGGTCCTTCATAGACCGGGACGGGACGCTCTTCCGACACGTGCTCAACTTCCTCCGTACCAGCCAGCTGGTTCTTCCTGAAGACTTCAAGGAGCTCGCTCTGCTCGAGATAGAAGCTGATTTTTACCAGATCCAGCCGCTCATAGAAGCACTGAAAACTTACAAGGCCAACATGTAACAGTTATCATGACTTCGTTGTTGTGAAACCATCATTGACATATCCCGGACAACACACAGTAGTGAGTGCTAACACCAAACAAGTTAAGGATAAGGCAAAGGAGCTGGTACAGGCAGTTAGAGACCAACTGTATTCTGAATATGGACACGACCAGGTACCACATGAAGCGTACATGGCCGCACTGCTTGGAAAGTTCGATGAGATAGGTTTTGCAGTTCAGACTTGTGAAGTCGTGAGCGAGACACCGTTTTGGTTCATGGTAAGAAAAACCTGCAAAAATTCTTAAAAAAACGAACCTGTTCAATTTCAAATTCCTCATCAAAATGTTGTTATCATTTACTTAATCATTGCTTTATGGATATTTCATAATTTAAGATGTACTGTACATTACTTAAGTATTGGTATATAAATATGTAAACGTATCTCTTTGTCTAGAACGATCACTATTATATCGTATTTATGTCGTTTCTGTAGCTTAGTAGTAAGCTTGAGCTGGATGTGAAATTACTCAATTTATGCATGTTTTGACTTGTAATAGACCAAAGAGAGTTGAATAAATCTGAGGCAAGAAATAAAACTTCTACGGGGAGCCATGATCATATTAAGACAAAAGTCGCCATGGGGAAACGAAATACATAAGGAAAGCTAAATAATTGTAGTAGTAATAGTAGTCCAACATGTCGCCGATAGTAGTCCAACCTGTCCTTTCGTATCTGCTTAATCGTAAATTGAAAGGTGTTCCTGTATACTATACTGTCCTATACGCCTAAGGCATTGCGCACATCATGTGACAATCTCGAGCCAGTCCCTGAAACCAGATCTGTTGTCTATCAATTAAATGTGTCAGTGACACAAGCTCGACTCATGCAGATTGTATGAGCACTAACCGCGCGCCACTAGACGAGCCAGGGGTTACATATAGTCTCCTGTGCAGGCCTCAGGGGCGGGTGGCAGTTTTTATACTGCGTTTTGTAGAGTTTTTAACGCGTTCTATGTATTGCCGGCCATCCTACAACCAGCCACCAAGAGAAGGTTTGTATCCGGAATTTTAATAGTGAGAGAAGGGTAGAAAAGTATTCTGCATTTGCTCGTATTGCAGACATTTCTAAATAAACTAACGATAAGTGCTACATTCACTGTGGAGTTTGGGTGTTTTCATATGTAGCCCCCAATCTTATTTAGGAAAATAGCACTTGGGATGAAGTTACAAATGATCTCCACCCCTACACACACACACACACACACACACACACACACACACACACACACACACACACACACACACACACGGTCAATGACCTTAGCCTGTGGATCTAACATGGTTCTAAAATTCGAACACCCCCCGCTGGCCCAGGCCGTGTTCCAGGCTGCACGGTCATTGACCTCAGCAAGAAAATGACTTCCAAAAGTTCGTTATTAAGTTATTTGAAATGGTCACCAAAATATTCCCTAGCTTTAGTCACCTTCCCAATCTACAAAAAACTACATTTCTATTAACACCTCCCAATTCATACATCTCGCAATATGTCGGCCATTTCATACTCCAGTGCACACAGAAAAGAAATCCCCCCCAAATAGAAACTATATCAAAAGTAGCATTAGCATTACTTATTATCATTTTTACTGTGTAGTATTTTATCATGTTCTTGCAGTTAGCCCTCGGACATGGATTTGCAATAAACTTTCTATGTTATTAGCATGCATTCTATCAATTGCAAAAAATCTTAAATGACAGAAAGCTTTCTATGATGTCTAGCTGAATACCTTAATGCAATAAGACATATAACCGTTAGGTTCTGAAACACCGACATAACTCTTCATCAGTGACCCATAAAGAAGGATGCAGAGTCTTGAGGCAGTCTTGTGATCGTCTTGTGACCTGCGGAGACAATTACAGTGTCATTTGCATCATAATTAAGGTATCTTACCTATAAATAGGCAGTTTGCCTTTATTCTTCAATCAGATGAAAGAAGTCCATCTCTTCACCTGTCTAAAGTTGACGGGACTGTCATTTTTCTTGAGAATACAATCATGAGGTCCTTACCGCCAGGTCTGTCCGTCCTAGCAGTTGTTTGGCTGGCGGGGCTTCTGCAGTTTCCGTGCGCAAGGTGTGGTGTTTTACAAAGGCACCGAAGTCTGGTCAAAGAGGACAATACCTTCTATTACAACGGTGAGTGTGAAAAATCTGTTACTTGTCACAGTTTTCCGTAATAAGAGAAGGCTTGGATCTAAATTATGTTACTCATTAATTTATTACAGTGCACTGGTGGTTTGAAAATCGTTTCCATCTTTGCTACATGGATATCTTTCTTTGTCACGTTTGAGTAAAACGTACTGAACCACGTTAGCCGTAGCTATATCAAGAAAAAAGATTTGCCTTTAACTAGCTTGAATAACGATTCCTCTCACTGTCTTTCTTGTTAGATGGAAAGGGAATACTTGACTTCGAAATCCGGGAAGAAGCGAACCCCGTATACCTGCCGGAAGCCGAGGAATCGACACTAGAACCAGCGCCTACAGAAGCAGAGCCAACCACGGCTGCGGTCCCCACGACCACGGCGGCGGCGCCCACAACCACTACCACCACCCAACAAGCGAACAGTACCACGACAAGCGCGGCTACAGGCAACACCACCACCGTACAACCACCTGTCAACTTTACCACGACACCATCGAACGCCACGACCGCCGCCCAGCCGCCTGCAAATGCGACCACCGCCGCCCAGCAAACGACGACGCCAACCTTGGGACCACCGCCTCCGCCCGTGCCCCCGAAGCCGGTCGGCCGGGTAGCCTTCTCCGTCGCGCGGCTAACGCCGTTTGGGCCCCTGAGGAGGGACACGGTCCTGCCGTTCGAACACATGTTCAGTAACGCCGGGGGAGGGTTCTGTATGCACACCAGTGTCTTCACTGCACCTGTATCAGGTAAGATAGGTTACTGACGGTCGTCAAATAGAAGCTACATTAAGCTGAGTCGCATTTCCGACCGGACAGCTTTCGGGAACGAAAAGCACGATATAAAAGACAACAAAACTCCAAAAAAGTTTAAAAGATAATCATGAGTACTACATGTATTTGTATATATTCCTGATAAGAATTATTGTTGATTTTTTTTTTCCGTTCATGCAAACGGCCCGACTGGGCCCCGGTTTGGTGACCTCAGCATTAGGCTTGCCATCCTCCTCCTACCAAGTGCACATATTACTCTCTTTATGTAGTTTGCCATACATTGTACCATGTGCAATTGTCGTGCAATAAAGTTCCATGTATTACCTCCTCAACCGAAGTCAAACTCATTTACACCTGGGCGGAATGAGGAAAGTTTTTTGCGTCCCCAATGACTACGTTTGTACACCTATAGGGACGTATCAGTTCTGGTGGAGCGGGCAGAAGCGGTCGGAGTGGAAGATGTACCTGGGGTTGTACAAGAACGGAGAGGAGATGGCGGGAGTGTACGAAGCAGACATCGACCCCGCCAGGTTCCCAAACCTCAACCCGCACACCGCCTCCAACACTGTCGTCATGCACCTGTACGAGAAAGACGAGGTTTGTCCAAACTTTATAAGAGTTTTGACCTGTTCTTATGTGACATTTTTTTGAACGTTCCAAACTGGTCAGCTGCGACTGTAGCCTCAAGCTAGGCCTTCCTACGGGAATACGGATCGTAGCATTAGGGAGAGTAAAATTGGCCAGCTCCTGGGGAGTCAGTCCGTGGAAGGTTGGTTCTTTCCCTCCTAGTCAAACCCCAAGGCAGCAAACTCTGCTGGCAAATATTCTCCAGCGTAGTTAGTCTGGTAGAGACTATGCCAATTGGACGAAAGTTGCACTTGGAAAGTTTTGCGAGTTATTGTGTCAATGCCATTTTCTCAGTGTGATAGATTTGTCAGTTTTCTACACCTGGATGCCTAATTTGTTGATTTTGCCATCTTCTCTCAGATGACAGTGGTGATAGCTGAGGGAGCGCAAACCTACAGCACGGAGTTCGGCAAATACACCAGCTTCTCCGGCGTCCTTCTTTTCCCAGACGACCCCGAAGCCTAGAAGTCCTCTGGTCACAGAACTTCTTGTCAGACAAAGCAATGCATATCCACCTGTGGTCGTATGGCTTAACTGCAAGGTTGATATTTTTGCCAGAAAGCAAACGAAAACGTGGTATTTTCCCTGCTTTAACGTAATGCGAGACATCGTTGAGATTAATGTCTGAAATAATGCTGGATAATGTATGAAGGGGTGCTTAGAGCTATATATAGTCACGTAATGAGATACTTAACCTCCATTTATGTATCATTTTTCAAATAAATTCGGCTGTCAATTTAGATCACATACGATGGCATATGGGACCAACGGTTTACTTTCTATAAATAAAGCTGTTGATTGCAAAGCTAGAAGATTGGTGTTTTTGTGTGTCTTTATATAGTTTATTGCCAGAGGGCATAATTACTATCTGTCACATGCCTGTCTACAAATGTCGCACACACGGGTGCAGAAGGTTTACCTATTTTCAGGACTCGGAATACAATCTTGAGATTGTCCATTTTTAACACCCTGTCCTTGGAAATAATAAGACTGACAAAAAGATTGATAACTGACAATGGTTGGTGTGTTTATTATGAAAAACATTACTATCTATACAACTTGTTCTGGATATGAAAAGACCATTGAGAAAACTATTCAATTCCACATAAATATCAACCACATGTTTAGATCTTCACTTATTTTATGACATTTAAAACTTTTGTAATAACAGTTCTGACTCTGCCACAAATTTTGTTGCAAAATATTTTAAAAGTTGTAAGCATTGTTTTCTTCCAAGTCATCTCGAAGGCTGCCATCTTGAAACTCGTCTCCCAGTTTCTGGTACCACTGCAGGTTCATGGCGCGCATGTGTTCAGCATGGGAGTGTCGAGCTTTGGCTGCAACAGGCACTGATTTGCTATAAACAGAAGAAAAAAACAACAACTTTTTGTTAATTAACTAGAGGTAGAACTTAATACTGGTACATTAATATCAACATTTCCAGCATCTGATAGTGCACTAATCTAATACTACCATTTTGATATATGAGATCCAACATAGATGTTCAGTGCATTTTGTAATGGTGACAAACCTTGAGAACAGTTGGATGTCCTCCTCAGTTGCCTCCGCAAGTTTAGGAGCAGCTATCATCATCTCAGCATCTGTATCCAGTGCAGCTAACAGTACTCTTCTCCTGTAGATATGGAGAAAAAATAAAGGTTTTGTTATTATACCTTTGTGAAAGAGGAACGTGCTAGTTATTGGTGGATGTGTGTGTGCATGTACATGTATGTATGTCAGGGTTTGACCTACTTGTCATGGTTGGAATTGTGATGATAATTGGTATGTTGGTTCGTCCTGTAACTGGCACTGTAGCAGAATTTTCATTTTGATATTTCCATGTCATTACACATAGAATATAAAGAAGAGAAACAGGGGTAAATGTTCAAGGCAACAATATCAAACTACATGTACATGTACTTGTACATGTACTTGTACATGTAAGATTGATTACTATTTTCTACCAACCGCTGGTCTGCCTTCAGCGACGCAGCTCTTCTCATCATGTGTGACTGAAGCACGGAGTGTGCATTCTCGTGTTGCTCTGTTAACTTTTCCCGCGAGATGCCGCGTACTGCGTGCATCTCTCGGTACTCGCGGATCTTTCCCTGGAGCTCCACTCTCCGCTCGTCGCTCAGCTGCTGCGAGAACATGAAGGACTCGTCCAGCTTTGCCCGCCGTCGTCTCTCCAGCCAGAGCCGTACCTGCCGCTGGATCAGGGACGCTGCACGGTACTGGACCCTGCTGTCTTTCTCCTTCTGTTGAGTTTAAAGTACAACATTTTCTGATTATAGCCAATTCAATCAACATACAATACACCTCAGCACAGCCTTCTATTGTTATATGCAAAACTGAAACATTAATTTATACTATAATCAAAGAGTCATACTTCCAGCTTAGGATTGGATAACTAGAAGTTTAAGCACAGAGGCCCTGATACTGATAAAATAAGATGTCCCTTTGAAGTTTGAAAAGCAGTAAAACGTAAAAGGAAATATTGTGATATCTTACTACAGTTGTGTGTATAACAGATGATTTGCTTTTCAAAATGTTTTTACCTGGAACTTCTTCCGAGAGTTGTGCCCTCTCCAGATCTTCTGTATCTTGACAGCAGCATTTTTCTGCTGCTGGCTGATGTGTTTGTTGACTTGCGGTGCAGGCAGTGACTCCATCAGGTACAGCTCCTTCCTACGGGCCTCTCGAAGGGCGCGCTGGCGACGAACGCGGAGTAGGTGCTTCAGCTCCGCCTGCTGCTTCTGCGCTGCCTGTTCTTTCTCCTTGTTTGCTCGCTTCTTCCTAAAACTCCTTTGTAGTGTCGACAGTGCCTTGTTAGCCTTCTTGAGTTGTGTCCTCATCCGGTACCCCCTGTACATCGCTTGAATCTTCCTTGCTGCGTCGTGCAGTTTCTGCGACTCGACTTGCTCTACAGTTCCTGCGTCGAGTACTCTAGTCAGTTCCCTCAGCTCTTTCTCAAATCCCTTCCCAGACCACTTACCCAGCAGCGGTCTCAAACCCTTAAATCTTGCGCAGAGGATTTCAACTATAGCTGGATGTGCTTCAGTCATGTCTAGGATAGTCCTTGTGGCTGATCGCCCTAACGTGCTGTCTGTGCTAGCTGAAAGTTTGTACACGAACTCATCCAAAAGGCTGAACAGGAATTTCTCCTCCATGGTCCGTAAGGCAGTGGGGTTGGCATGGACGGCGTTCTGAATGAGCGACATCACGCTACGCGACGTCTCAATGTCATCCGTCAGCAGCATCTGGAGGAGGTACTGGGAGTGAAGCAAGTGGCCAATCAGGGCTGGGATGGGGCTGATCAGCCAGCTGATGGAATCTAGAACACTGCGGAAGTCCTTCAGCAGCTGGAGTTTGATTAGTGAGGACACGTCCTCGATCTTGTCGTAGCGTACCTGGATCCTACGCGACAGGATCAGGAGGTTGTCCGTGGCCGACGGTAGCGTGAGGTCGTAGAACTCGTTGGTTTCCGGAGGGTCAAGTCCGGCGCAGCAGGTACTGAGGATCTGGGAGAGTTTGACAGCTGTGGCCCAGCCTCCATGGATGGTGGAGAAGTCCTGCTTCAGTACCAGGACCAGAACCTAACAAGAAATAAACATCAGAGTCAGGGGGATTAGTAAGTACATTTATTGTCAATTAGCTTAAATTATTTACAAACAATTATGTGAATGTCAGAGCAATTCAGGACTCAATTTCCAGGGCCCTGCTATTCTAAATCAACCATTATTATCAGTTTATGAGCATGAACTTGATTTAAGTAGAATATTGTACAAAGACAAATACTGAGTACTGTACTCTACCTGTAGTAAGTCGTAGGTCCAGATGTCCAGACGAATCTTGCGTGCGTTCGGACTCCCAGCCGGGGCCATATCCAGGATGTCCCGCAACTCCAGCAGTAATACTGGCACCTGCAACGGGGCAGCTCATATCATTACTGGATTATAGACTTGTCTTTGTAAATCTGTTTTAAATTGTGTATGTCAGTGTCTTTGCAACGTAAAAAGCCTTGCATTGCATTTGTCTCTATGGATCCAATGGTACATGTTGGAAAGCAGCATGGTTTACGGAAAAGCCTGACGTGCTAGCCAGCCCAGGTACACAGGCAGGCTGCTGAGGCACCCAGCCTTTTCCGTAAACCCGCAGTATGTCCAGTAAGCGTCTACCATCTCATCTAGATCTGGAGACAACAGACACTGTGACAAAAACTATGTGAGTTAGAAACTTTACCTTCTTGTCAGGTGAATCGGCAACTTCTGCCGCGAGTTTGAGGATCCTGCCGGGGTCATAGTCTCCCAGTATCTCAGCCGCCATCGTTGGGAACTGGAATATTTTCAATACAGCCGCCTAGCTTCAACAAGATGGGGGAGGGGGGGAAGTTATACGGAGACTGTTCTTACATTAAGTTCGACAAGGTTTACTACGATTTAGGATGAGTTGTTAAACGTTAGGCACAATGATACCAAAGACAGTCACACTTGGAGTGAGAAAACAGTCATAACTTATTTCTACCGAACGTTTGACAACATTTGGGCGCCATGATCGAGCTTTGGTGTTACCCAGCGACAGTTGGACTAACTCATTAAGAAAAAGGGGTGTAGGTGATGCAAACATATGAAAAATTAAAACGCTTCTCACATACTCATGACACAAGACTATTTTAACATTTTGATAATCTATATCTCTAGTCTGTAATAAATTCTTATCCTTACTGTGTGTCTTCTTTTCAATCCTAAGTCAAATAATGAGTACAATTCTCCCTTTTCTTGAATGCACTAATCCAAATAGGTCAGAGTTGAAAAGTTCGTTTTGGCGCCCGAGTGTGAAACTGTTTCCGGAATGGACTGCAGATAAAAGTGAAAACAGGTAGTCCAGATGACATTTTCAACAGCCTTTGCTTATTGTTTAGTCAACTTTTAAGATATTGAAACGCCAAAGCTTGTAACGGACTAATTGTTGATGTTGTGTGTGTGTTGTTTTGGAAAAGTGGGGTGGGCCCTGGATGGGCGTGGTCATTCATTCATGGACTTGGCCCCTTGGGCAAAGTTTACGCGATATGAGTATGTTCACATTAGAATATGGTGCGCAGTGCTACATTGTAGTATTTGCCTTTTATCAGCAACTTCACTGAAAAGTATGACAATGTGTGTGTGTGTTTGTGTGTGTGTCTGTCTGTTTGTTTGTTTGTTTGTTTGTTTGTTTGTTTGTTTATTCGTGTGCGTGTGTTTGTATGTGCACGCATACCTGAGCATGTACATTGCATTAGAGTTGCAACTGTAAGTTCACTTCAATGACTGTGTATTACAATATTTCAGATATTTCCATCACTCCATCCAACTTGTGGTAGCATGTGGTAAAACAACTTTGCTAGCAAACACCAAATATCATGGAAGGGGCTGTGCAACCACCACCAGTTAGTGTGCAACCCATGGAAGAAGCTGTGCAACCACCGCCAGATACTGTGCAACCTCAGTTGCCACCCAAAGATAAAGAAACATCATCAAGAGATGACGATACAGCCTCATATGTGCTTCCCGTCAACAGAACTGACCCAGCCATGGCAATTCTTACTCACCCTCCAGCAGACACTCCAGAACTGGACAGCACTTCTCGGGAAGACAATGCAGCAATTTCCACAAGTGAAACTGCTGACGTGCAACTCGTGTCAAAGGTAGAAGACCCCCAAGTAACTCCAACAGTAAGTGTGGAGAACGCTGACCAAATCACTGTCCCCACATCAGACAATCAGTCGACCACAGAAAGTTCTGAGAAGACATCAGAGGCAAGTGATATTCCTCCATCTGTGCCAGAAAACGTTCCCCACAATCCCACCCTTCCTCCTGCAAGCGATGGTTCCAGTATTGGTGATGTCACATCAAATCAGAATGAAGGCGACGATTTCCAAAATGACGACAACAGAAAGCAGCAGAAGAAAACTGGAAAAAAGGGCAGAAAAAAGAAGAACGTTACTCCCACAGGGGCTGGGAGGGGCGGGGGAAATCATCAGTCACTTCAAGAAGCAATGAAGAAAGGAAGGAAGGCAAGAAAGGCTGAAGCAGAATTTGACCTCCCAGACTTGAGTGGACTCAGCCTGGAGGAGAGGGTCGTACCAACAGGGACGGGGGTGGTGTTCGATGAGAGAATGGCTGATTATCACTGTCTGTGGGAGGACCTGAGTGACTGTAAGGCTGAACGGCCAACAAGGTTCACTGAGACGCTGAAATTACTGCGACAGAGAGGCTTGGTGGACAGGTAAGAAACAACTTATAATGCTTTGCCTACAGTACTTGTGTCAAGGATAATTTTGAAAATTGAACAGTGCAACACATTGGCACATTTCTTGATGATTTTGATTCAACAATAATGTTGACTCCTAGTTGTTTTAGGTACATGTATTTACATACTCTCCATGAAATGAGGTGATTCTGAAAACTTACATATAGATACTTTAACATTCTTCCACTGTTCTTTAGATGTGTGGCCATCCCCTCCCGCCCTGCCACTAGAGACGAGATCCTGAGTATCCACTCCGAAGATCTCCTGGGGAAGCTGGAGAGCAGTGTTACTATGGAAATGGACCAGCTAAGGCAGCTCTCAGGTATCCATTACTACCTATCACTGTAAACCCTGAAGGAGCCTCCTGATAATATCAGTGATACATCAATTCATTGTAATGTTTTTGATCATCAAAGGAAAGGTGGGCACTTATTTTTTTGTACCCACTCATATAGCCCTGGGCTCCTCTCACAAATGATCACAACTGTTATAAAGATAAGCTTTCCAATGAAATACAATATGATATGATTATTGAAGTAACAATGGAGATTGGCCAAACTTCCAAACAAGTTTCCCAGGTTTTTGACGAGTAAATTTAACAGTCATATTTGCCCTCTTGCAGAGACTTTTGAAGATGTAGCCATACACCCCAAGTCTTTTGACTCTGCCCTTCTGTCCTCTGGCTGTGCCCTTCAACTTATGGACCAAGTTCTCACCGGGAAAGTACGCAACGGAATGGCCGTTGTACGTCCGCCCGGTCATCACGCTGACCGCGACGCATCCTGCGGCTACTGCCTCTTCAACACCGTCGCTATCGCTGCCAAACAAGCGTTGACCAAGTACGGCTTGGACAGGGTCCTGATTGTTGACTGGGATGTCCACTTCGGGAACGGAACCCAGGACCTTTTCTACGACGATCCGCGGGTTCTCTTCTTCTCTATACACAGATACGAGCACACAGAGTACTGGCCACACATGGAGAGGGCCAACTACAACTTTGTTGGGAGGGGGGCAGGTAAAGGCTACAACGTGAACGTGCCATGGAACAAGACGGGGCTGGGAGATCCAGACTACATCGCTGCATTTCAGCAGGTATGTGTTGAACTTTGGTACATATTTTGAGCTGCTTGAATCTAAACTCTTAACTCTTGACTCTAAACAGGGTTTGAAATACTGGGTAACCTAAGCCAAAAGTAAGGTTGATCATCAATATTTCAGGTTGCCACAAGCCATAAGCCAGGCCACCTGTAAACTTTAAGGTACTATTTAGTTGTTCACATATGCTGGCCAAGGCAAGACACTGTGGTTTATTTCAGATTAGCAGTAACTTTTGCACCAAAAACCTGGCTTCCCACACAGAAATAATGACTTGGGTGGCGAGAGTTGGTATTTCAAACCCTGCTAAAGGTACTCATCAAATTCATGAAATACTCATGAATCAGACTAAATTTGATCAATAGCAAAATAGATCTGATGAAAATGATTGATTCAATGTGAAAATGATTATGTTTAAGCTATGATGCTTTGATGCAGTACTTGCGTATGTTATCCCTGTAGGTTCTAATGCCCATGGCGTATGAATTTGCGCCCCAGCTCGTGCTGGTTTCCGCTGGGTTTGACTCAGCGGCAGGAGACCGTATGGGAGACATGGTCACATCTCCTGTCTGCTATGCTCATTTACTGCACATGCTCACAGGTAGAGTTAACTTCAACTCATAACAATGAAAGCACTGAAACAGCCACAAAAACCACAATAGCATTTCTGAGGAAAGATATGTTCTACAATTGGAATCTGATCATATATAATTAGTTTCGTTCAAATCTCACCTTCATTTTCTGAAATAAGTAAAGAAACAACAGTAAAAGACATGTAGATTACATGTCTGACAGTCAGAATTTTTGGTCTGACGTCAAATGTTAGTTTTGAATTCTTGTGGCTTGTTTCGGGCTTTCAGACTAGTTTCACTTCTTCACAAATGTTGCTTGTGTATGTGTCTAGGTCCTTATGCCCATGACGTATGAGTTCGACCCTCAGTTGGTTCTGGTATCGGCTGGTTTTGACTCAGCTGCCGGTGATCCAAAAGGAGAAATGAACACCACCCCGGCTGCTTATGCACACCTCCTACACATGCTGAAAGGTACTGCAGCATGGTTAGGCCCACTCTGATGTAGGGCTGTGTACTAATACACTGTACCTCCTGTAGAATTGTTAGAGTATACAGGTCTGGACCTGAACCCAAAGTACTTACTTGTATGGTACGTGTAGTTTGTATATTACAGTGTTTTCTACAAATGTATGTCTGCTCAATTTTATATGAAAACTATAGTATTCCAATATACTGGTTGCTAAAGCATAAATGTCATTCCACTTTTTGACAATAACATATAGATTTTTATAATACATTATATCTAAATTATGTGTACACCAAAAGCAAATCCTTATTATATTGTTGTTTATTACAGGTCTTGCTGAGGGCAAAGTTTGTGCCATCATGGAGGGAGGGTACAACATACAGACGTTGTCGGAGTGTGTAGCCATGTGTGTGGAAACTCTGTTGGGAGACCCCTGTCCGCCCCTCCCCCCACTTCACCCTGACCCCAGCTCCATGGAGACATTACTGAATGTCCTCGGGGTTCACCGTAAAAGTTGGAAATGCTTCCAGTACCAGGTAAGCTTTGATCTTGAAAAACTTATAACTTTTGCATTAGGATAAGATGTAGAAAGTTTTTGATACCTATGTTTTGCAGTGTTCTTTGTAGGAAGGATTGTTGAATCCTTATGACCAAGTTGAATTTGAGATATTGCTGACTGATTTCACTGTTATAGGTTTCAAAAGATACTTTGACCAGTGAGGAAGGCCAGCTTCCACAAACATCTGAAGACGTGGCCCACTGGAGATCTGTTGAAAGGGGTATGTTTTCACCAAGATATTCTAATACTTCTACCAATATAAACTTTGGAAACTTTGATCAATTACGTCTCCATTAATATCAATCATATAGTATTATCTCTCTTTTGAAAGATTATTTGTTACCCTTCACAATGATACCATACATGTATCTGTCCTGATCCTTCAGTACATGAATGCCACCTTGTGTCTGTTTGCTTTAGGCACCTGTGCATCAGGACGTGAGGTGGGTCTGGTGTATGATGAGGCTATGACAAACCATGTAAACATCTGGTTCCCTGGCCACCCTGAACAGCCATACAGGATACGCAGGATCATGCAGGCACTGGACAGGCACAGGCTACAGGACAGGTCAGGATAAACTTTTCCATTGTGGAAATAGGAACCAAGTTCACCTCATTTACATATACCTCATTTTCCCAATCCCTACCCCTCTTCCTTGTACTTTTGGGCTCAGGGCTCAGGAATGAAATACTAGTAGATGTTGTGAAAGCATTTCAGTACTATGGACAGATATTCAATTTCAGTACCATGGACATGTGTTCCATTTCAGTACCATGGACAGGGGTTCACTTTCAGTACCCTGAAAAGATACTATATTTTAGTACCATGGACAGGTGTTCCAATTCTGTACCATGGACACGTGTTCCATTTCAGTACCATGGACAGGTGTTCTATTTCAGTATCATGGACAGGTGTTCCATTTGAGTACCATGGACAGGTGTTCCATTTGAGTACCATGGAAAGATATTCCATTTCAGTACCATGGACAAGTGTTCTATTTCAGTATCATGGACATCTGTTTCATTCCAGTACCATGGACAGGTGTTCTCAAAGTCTCACTTTTTCCACCAGGTGTGTTAAGTTGGAGTCCAGACTGGCTACAGAAGAAGAGCTGTTGTACCTGCACACGTCTGAACACCTGCAGCTGATGCAGGAGACAGCTGAGATGACACCACGACAGTTGAACCGAACACAGGCAGACTTCAACTCCATCTTTCTGTGTAACGAGACATACAAGGTGAGAATAGGCATGTGTGAGGAAAGTCAATACCTATGCACTTAGAACAATACTCAGAAAAACAGAGTGTAGCTAGCTACAGAGCTACAGTGAGTTAACTCTTACATTAAAATTCAGAGTACTGACATGCACTCTGAACTTAATTCATACTCCTTTATTAATTCTTAAAGCACAAATTATGTAGTTAAGTTATGTCCTTGGCATCTTTACAACATGGATGTTGTTGTTTTCCCAGTGCTCATTATAGAACTGACATTTCTGAACCTACTTTAGAGGGTTCTTAAGAAGAATAGAGCAAGATTTTATGACATAACTCAGGTAACGTGTGACCCAACTTTCCCTTTTCCTCCCAGTGTGCCTGTCTAGCGGCAGGGTGTTCCATGAACGCCGTGGAGTCCGTGGTCACCGGGAGTGTACGCAGTGCCGTCGCTGTGGTCCGACCCCCGGGTCATCACGCCGAGGTGGACAAACCGTGCGGCTTCTGCATCTTCAACAGCGCGGCGCTGGCAGCACGCTACGCACAGAGGAGGCTGGGGGTGGGCAGGGTCCTGATACTGGACTGGGATATCCACCATGGTAACGGCACACAACACATGTTTGAGGAGGACCCAACAGTGCTCTACATTTCTATACACAGGCAAGTATAACAACGGCGCTCTGTCTATTCTCAACCATCTTTTTGGTGACATAATTAGATCCTTTTCCATGGAAAGATATACATGATACAGTAAACAAAGTGTATCATGTACCAGGTAGTAATAGTAAGCCTCATCTTTTGTTTTGTGTACGATGTAAATGAGAAACTATGTAAATTTGTTCATGCTTGTTTCAGAATCATATACGTAGCACAATAATGTAGCACTTGTACTTCAACATACTACTCTGGAACATGTCTTCAGTTGTGTCACTGAATGAATCTTTTGTATTCCAGGTTTGACAATGGAACATTTTTCCCTGGGAGTCCTGATGCAGACTGTACAGTGGTGGGGAGCGGCCCGGGGGAGGGGTTCACTGTCAACGTGCCCTGGAGCAGGGGGGGCATGGGGGACCCTGAGTACATGGCTGCTTTTCAACAGGTCAGGAACACAACTGGGTTATTACATTTACTGAAGGAAAACATTGTTTTTGCTCAGTTTCTCTTCTTCTCCTGTTCCAAACAGTCAAATATTCCTTTTTGTATTTAACCTACAGTGCATTGAATTGTATGTTTTCTGTACTCCAGGTTGTGATGCCAATAGCGTACGAATATTCTCCCGAGCTGGTGATCGTATCAGCGGGATTTGACGCGGCGAGGGGGGACCCCCTGGGACACTGTGACGTCACCCCCTCCGGCTACGCACACATGACCCACATGCTGAGCAGCCTGGCAGGGGGGCGGGTCGTACTACTGCTGGAGGGGGGGTACAACCTGTCCTCCATCTCCGAGTCTATGTCGGAATGTACCAAAATCTTCCTGGGGGACCCTTGTCCTCCATTTGAGTACTCCCCTCCATGTGAAGAGTAAGTATATCCATAACTAGTTCTCTACAGTCTCACATTCTACTTACATGTAGAATATACCAAATTTTTCTATCTACTGTTTACAACTTATGCCAAATTATTTTTTTTCTTACTGTCCAGCAGCTTTACAATGTATGTAGGCGTTTATTTATCTTTCTCTACATGAGCATTCCTCTAGATTTCTCTCCCCAATTTCTGTGAATATCATTTGGAGTTTTTAAGTGATGAAAATTCTTCTTATTAATACTTGTCCTCCAGGGCAGTGAAGTCAATTTTGAGCACCCTCCATGTTCACCAGAAGTACTGGAGAAGTCTGGCATTCCAAGGTAAAATCAGCTCTGCTTGGTGCTTGGTTGGTGGGTCCTGATGTAGATGGCCTGCTGTCTATTCGTACAGTATACTTTTTGATGTTTAGTATTTTCGGTCCCGAAATGTGCAAATGCTACATATTATGATTCAATGTTTATATGGTGTTAGAGTTTTGAAATTTTATGACATTTTTGGTAACATTGATGGAATTTCTATCTTTTCAGTTGATGTAGGGACCAACGACAGTGGCAGTGATGATAGTAGTAACAACTCTGGTACTGCTGGCACAGAGATAGAACCTAACAGGTATATATCATCAGTATTTACTTTGTACCCAACACTAGAATACCCTCTGTCAAAGGATATCACTACAAGCTATTAGGCTTTTATCATCTGTGTAGTAGTATGATTTTGATTTCCTACAAAATCTATTTGGATCATTACCACACTTTTCTTCCTCCATTGTTGAAAGAATAATCAAACAACAGTATACTTATTTTCACTGACCTGTCTACATGCATGTATATGAGCACTTCTTGTTTTCATTTCATATTCTCTTTTGATGTTGTATCTTCTTGTATTTTGTTACCTAGCAGTATCATAATTATAATTGAACTATTTTACTTTTGCCTGTTTTTCAGACCAGAATCAACAGACCTTGATCTTAAGATGGAACAGCTCAGTATTTCTGGGGAAGGAAAGGACAATCAGAATACGGCTGAGGTGATCGAAGAGAAGAGACCAGAAGAGACGGAGGGTGATACAGCAGCGCCTCCTATCCATGATCATCTACAACTGCAGCCCTCAGGTATGTAGAATGTTTTATGAATGAAATAAACATGTAGCAGGGCCCATACAAATGCACATTTTTTTTCTTTCTCAGTTATCATACATGTACAATGTATTTAAACATTTAAGGTAGTAGAAAAATAGATGATACATGTAATGCAGTAATAAGTCTGTTACAGCTTCTAAGTCAGTAAAAAAACAATCTTTGACCAAATCTTGTTTTACTTACAGACAACATTGCTGGTCAAGATCAACTAGCATCACATTCACCTCCAGAGTAAGAGAATCATCTACAATGTACCTTAGAAGTAGCTGCTATCAACAGATTCGAGAATGCATCTCAAGATAAGGTCATCATCTACCTCTGGAGGCAGTGCAAATTAGCGCTAGGCTTAGAAATCATTGATGTACCTCATTAGGCTAGTTGGAATTATGGCTTTTTTATAAATGAATATGGTAAAAACATTTGAATGTGTCCAAAGGATTGTAGTGGCATATATGTTAAAGGTGTCTATGTAATTGTTGAAATGACATTTGTGGTTATGTTATATCATTATACATTCAGTTTTGTTTGTTTTGTTTTTTTTTTTTTCATGGAATTCTCAAATCGTCCTGCTGGCCACTAGCAGTTTTGGAACTTGACATGTAGTAGATCCACCATTAATTTAAGCATATAACCTGTGCAAATGATTTTATTGTATAATATTTATACATTGTACGTATATTTTGATAGGAGAAAACAAAACTTTAATCAACACTAAAGCATTGTATCCTTATCTAATGTCTTATCTAACGTTTATCTAAAGTCAAACGTTTTGCGACTACAATCACCCTCATCCCATATAACCAGTGAACAAATAGAAATTCATACTTCTTGTGCCACCATTGAAACATTTGTAAACATATCTTAACAACTGGAGACTTCTACATGTATTTTTGTTTGCACCTACAATGTAATAAAATAATGATTTCTTTAAAGAATGGTAACGTTACATATATGTTTGATTTTCTCAATTTTCCACATGGCTCTCTTGGTCCTGAACCCTATAATACATAGCATAAACTTAACCTTGATACCTTACTCCTACAATACTGTACTTGGCACTATGCACTACATGTAAGCATTACAAATCTTTAGGTTCATAATGCAGCAAATGTTTGATAGTTGACAAACATGATGGCAAAGTTGATCAGGTACGTGGAGATGCAGACCACACAGGTGTCCTGTAGAATGAAGTACAGAACGTACGCCAGCCATACACATCCTAGACATGATAGTACTGACGTGTAGAATAGCAGATGAACACACAGGGAGCCACCGACATATCCTGGGGAGGGAAGCACAGTTAGAGACATTGTACCGAAGTTTAAATCATGTTGCAGGTACAAAATGTATGTACTGTAATAATAATAAGAAATAGTGTGAATTTAATACCGCACTTAACCTCCAAGCAGATCATTCGCCTTACTGGCTGGATACCAGGCTAAGCATGATCATCAACATTTTATAGGGTCATCTTAGCACACTTTTAACCTACCAAGCACAAGTTGCAGCACATAGAAGATGATTCCCAGTACACTGTTAGGCTGAATCAGGATGCTGTCCTCCCCCACAATGTGTTGGAGTAGTCCAAACCCTTTGCCATAGCTGTAGTGTACAAACAAAATAAGTACAAAATTAAACATAATTAACAAAGTTTACGTTTTTCTCTTCAGAAATAAAAGAATTGTGACAGAAATATCTAACGTACATCATATCAATTACGTTCATAGTTATGTAGTTTATGAGACCAAGGACATTTAATATACAGAATAATGTCCTTGATAAGACTATTATTCTTGTAATGATCACATTGTCATTGTTGCCATACATTGTACCCAGTACAACTGTCGACCAATAAAGATCATTCTTTCAAATAAAGCCTTCTACATCACTGCCCAACTGTGGTGTGGTGTTCTGAATACGTACGTCTGTTTCTCCGCCCCTCCCCCTTATCCCAACTGTATGCAAACTTACTATGAACTGAAGGCCTTGGTACAGCTCACACGGTCGCTGAAGTCACACAGCGCCACGTAGCTCTTGTTTTTCTCCTTCTCCAACTCCACGTGTAAAGCGTAGATAGACAAAATGATTCCTACAACACAGAGGCTAGCGTGGAGGGATAGAAACTCGACGATCATGGTGTCACCAAGTGTAGAACTGACAGTACCGAGCTGAGCTGACTGACTGAAGCATCACGAAACCTGGAAGTAACCCGGAAGTACTGGACGATACTACTCACTTCACAGGGGTGTGTACTGAAGTATCAGGGAACCTGGAAGCAACCAGGAAGTACTGGGACAATACTTCTCGCTTCACAGGGGTGTTTTTGTCAGTTTCGAAGTAGTATTAAAGTGAATTTGATCAGAAAGTATGTCTATTAAACACGAGTTTATACTAATATATTGTAACGTTACATAACGGCTGTACATGTTAAACGTACAGAAGAGAAAACTTGCGAACGATGTACTGTGTTGGTGTACACATTATTCAGACAGTGGTATAATCTATACCCACATGGTGTTCTGATGCTAGATATTTGAACTGGAGTTACTGGACATTGAATTTAATTAAATTTATATGCAACATTAATTACCTTTCCAATCTGGAAGAATACAATACATATGGAAGCTGTTTGCACAAACCATTGGCAATCTTTATTCAAACACAAACTCTGAAAGTAAATCCACAGAACTCATCAAGCCATCCATTCCAGTGGGGCTTTTTTATTATAAACACCGTTTCCATACCATATTTGACATACATAATTCATCTCAAAAGACGTTTATAAAAGACTCCATCACAAGCAATGTTTTACTTCATCACCTAAAAGCATGAGCACTGATGATTACATAAAAAATCAAATGGGCTGAAATGAAGTATTTATGGCTACATCATCAAACTTATGATGTGGTTTGCTGCTCTCAAAAGTAGCAATCAAGAAGCAAGTGTCATACTATGACAAGTTAATGATTTATTACAACCGAAAGGAAATGTGCGACAGCGACGTTAGTTCAATTTAGTCTCTACAGTATCCATCTTTCTATCTATCTGAGTCTACCATTAATGCCATCAATGCTATCCTCATTGTCTCATAAAATGATTTTCCTATAATTTCACGGACAACACAAGTATTTGACTCCGTGAAAACTCAGAGCAAGAGCTCAGAGGAGATCTAGCAGGAGAGCACGGTGTTGGAGCCGTCCCACTTGCAGGGTTTTTCCGGGCGGTCCCGCTGCAGAACGTCCTCGCCGTCAAACTTCTTCTGGGAGCGAGAGCAGATGACAACTTCTCCGTCGTCGGCAACTTTGCAGCGCACCTACCGGAAAATGAAAACACTGCAGCGTCAGTTGGAGGGTTTGGGTCATGAATGAAATTCTATCCCAAAATATAACACAGATCTTCAACTGCGGCCCTTCAATCATTTTACAACCACTTTTCCAAACAACCTACCCCATACATCCTTCCTAGTTAGCCTGATAAAAGTATTAAGCCAAGACACATCACATGAGAGTCACAAGAAAATCTATCACCTTCTCTTCATAAGTTTTTTTGATGGGGAATGGCTCCTCCACGTCTGTCTCCCCCTCTAGTTCTGGTCTCTCCTCTGCACCCTCCACCCATGTGATCTCGGCCTCGGGTCCCTCGGGCTCCCCGGCCTCCGGATGAACCTCGGGCTCGCCTGTGACCTCGGGCTGCTGCGGGTGCCCTCGGCAGTGGTAGTCCAACATCAGGCCGCTGTCGTCACAGTTCAGAGAATCTTCGGTCACCGGATCGTTGGAGTCCGGACAGAAAACGGCGATCTGGACATGGTTCAAGAGAAAAACAAAGTACAATATTTATGTGCGTGCTTTGTGTTATCAGGGCACGCACACCACGCATTACAGGCACTGCACTTTGGCTAGAGACCAATTTGTTACTACTCTACTAGCCAAAGAACTAGCCCTAATTGATGAACAACCAATTAAATACAGATAAGGCTTACAACATGAACAATTATAATTTTGAAATATCAATTTTTTTTGCAATAAAAGAAATGCAACTACTAGTAAACATACGTACATTGTACATCTAGAACAATCTAACAGAAGAAGAAAGCACACAAAGAAAGACAGAGAAAATTGTGATCATATTTTACTGCGTCTAAACGGAGAGAAACTCGCGTGTGGACACCCGTGACTGACCTGTAGCGGCCGGAACAGGCAGTCCACGCGGCGGTCGAACACCTTGACCAGCCCGCCGAAGCCGGTGGGTTGTACCGGTGCCCCGGGACAGGTGCGCACCCCCTCCTCCACCGTACAGTTCCCGGACACCTGTGTGGTCTCCTCCTGGTCGTCTTGTTTACGGAAGGTTGTGCAGTTGTAGGTTCCCGCCTCCCAGTCCCACACACACTTGGTGGACTGAACCTGCCATCAGAAGTCACCTCATTAGGTCATAACGGTTGCATGTGAGTCCCAAATATGTAATGTATAAAAAAAGATTCACATAGGAAAGCGTTGGGTGCTATAAAAGTGTGGTAGGCTTACAGTAATCTCTAAGCAGATCTTGGGGTGGAAAATCTTTACGTTTTCTGACCCGCCGGGGCGGCCAACATTTGCTTTGGGTCTCGACTCTGGTCATAAAGGATGGTCATTAACACAGTCCTTTTGACAGTAAATCTAACATAAACAGACCATGAAAAATAACTGTTAGGACATTTTTAGTCTAGTAAGTCACGTTTTCCCACACTTACCCTGACGGTGGAGGTAGTATTGCCGGTACAGTTGGGTGTCAGGTTGTTCCAGTCTAAACTACATCCAAACGATCCGGCGCTCGTGTGGACGAAAACGCTGGCACCGTCCAAAAAGTCTGCGGATAATGTGGAAAAGTACCATCAAGATATTTAAATAATTCTGGTGCTCCCTATACTCGATCTGATTTTGTTCCTCATAATCTTACAATGTCTTATATATAGCCCTGCATTGCTGCAACAGTCGCAACGGCTTAGCCTGATTGCCAAACCTATTTTAGCTCCCGAGTCCTACATCCCCTCCGCAAAGGATGCTAAAATAGTAACCAGGCTAGCCAAGGCTATCTTAGAGTTCAGTAATAGTACTGTTTTACTACATATATATCAGTCTGTCTGTTTTGTTTTCTATGTCAATTCTTTTTATGCTATAGATTTTCTAACAAATTCTCTGGTAGCGTTGTTGAAATAGTATGACCTACCGTCGGTAGAGTTGCGGTCCAGCCCTGGCAACCCGCCCAGTCCTGAGAACACCTCACTCCACGTCTGGCTGAAGAGAGCTGTCAGACGACATGTGGACATAGTTAGACATGGTCAGATACAGCCAGGCAAGATTCACTCAACTATCAGGGTATATGTATGCTACAAACATGAACATACATATTATACTGGACATGATAATCAAGTTTCACATTTTTTGAAGTTGCTCTGCCAAAATGACATAAAGTCACATTTACATGCATATCCCTGGTAGTGTGAACATCCCTTTTAGTTCACCAACATGCACATGTACAGAAGTACAATAAACGCCAATTAACCATATGCCGTGTCAAGGTCCAAAGTCTAACTGTAATCTCCCAGCAGGTCTTTCGGTAGCCAAGACAGCAGCCAATAGGCAAGGCAGTATCCAACGGCTGCGGGCTACCGAATGACCTACATGTACCTGTCATATGATAAGATAACAGTACTTGTACCCTACACCAACATGTCGGACTTACAAGCTACTACATCACGAGAATCGACGCGATTCGCCGAAGACTTTGTATTTCTAGCTGAGATGAAGAATTTTATTCTCTCGCAAGTAAACCCTGAAGAAAACGGCGCTGAGTTAGCGGAAATAACCGATGCCATGAAGGGAACGTTTTACGAGCTGAGTGACGGGAGGAAAATACAGTGTTTCTTTCCAAATGGGAAACACAGACTTCAGGAATGTTCGTCGAAAGGTAGGTTTGTTTTGATCTGCGAACTCTAAACGGGAGGTAGAGGGGCGATTGAAGAAAGTTTTTGTTACGTCAGGGGTGTTATAAGTTTATACAGGCAAAGCAAACTTATCCTAATTACAAGAAGCTTCCAGTGACCATGACCTTCTAGTGAACTTTGTCCGATCGATCACCCCCATTCAAACAACGACTCACGTTTCATGCGTAACATCTGCACGTCTACAATGAATTACCTAACGCTATATGTACTACGATTAAGCTCACTAAAATGTCTGGAACTTTGAAAGATACCGTACATGTAATGCACTACGCCTTGCGTTTGGCAATTAATCTCTCGATATGAATACATGATGAAGAGATTCCTAAAATCTAAGTCCAGAAATGTTTTCATTTGTTTTGGTTGCCTTTATTTTACTTTTTCCATTCTTTGCTACCTTACCTGCAGAGTTCGTTTCTGACCCAACAACATTTTTTTTTTATTTTCACAAGTATTTTTTCTCAAAATCTTTCTATCTAGAATGGTTATTTGTGGGGTTCCTGGGAAGAAAACTACCGAGTGAAGACATCCCCACTGAAGTAGAAAGGTCGGTGTGGGAGAAAAACACCGGACTGATCACACAACTACAGACACACCGGGACATCCTGGCCTACTGCTCGGCGGAGAGAGAGGCTGGCGGGGACTGGGGGAACCTTATCCTCATGGCCCGCCAGGAGGCGCTGCTGCACTGGCGACAGTTGGAAATGCACAGCGGCACGGTCAGGTCGGCGGATTTGATTTGATTTGATTTATTAGGCTTTATGTATAAAAATTATATACAGCCAGGACTTCTCAACTAGCCGAATGTTATTTTAAAGGACTAACTCTGATATCTGGACAATATACAATAAGAACAGTTACAATGCTCATTCAAATATAGATTTGTGGATCATATGATATGTTATTATTTGGGGGATTTGAAACTTCTGATCCAGTCCTTAAATGTTTGTTTGTTTGTTTGTTTGTTTGTTTGTTTGTTTGTTTGTTTGTTTAAAATATACCCAACGCTGCCTGTAACTGTTGCAGTGATAGTTATTTGAATAATTGCATTGTCGCAAATCCTTTAGTTCCAAGGGGCACATTTTTTTCTTAAAAACCAATTATTCTCTTTCACACCCTCTCCAGGGATCTGTCTCCCCGGTATTACAGAGAAGTGCGGATCCACTGCGGCCTACTGCGCCACTGGGAGCGGACTGACGGCTTCCTGCATGAACGGACCATCTTCCTCGACTACAGCGACTTCTCAACCAACGGGAAAATCAACAGGACCGAAAAATACTGGGAAATGGACGATACAGAACCCGAACAACCAGAGGGCGAGTAGGGATTATGAAGAGGACATGGACTAGCGTATTGAACACATTGCCGCGAGTGAACACATACAATGTATGTGGAGCGAACAAGGGGATAAAAGTTGACCTTTCGGACAATCATCTATTTTACAAATCGTGCACATTGTAAACGACCTTCTGCAGTACCATAGAAAGCCTCTAGCCGAATCTGTCCTTGTATCTACCTACATACTAAATGTCATGACCATACATTGATAACTGTTTGGGTTTCACAAACACACACACAGAAATCCAAAGACGTAATCGTCTTGTCGAACATTTAAAAAACAGACGTCCACCAAGCCGCTCAGTACTATTCATCCTAGTAAGTGAAAGTAATGTGCCCTGAAAGTAGTAAAAATTTCTAACCACTCACCTGACATCCTGTCCCAGAAGCCTTGACCGAAAGGGCTGAAGCCCGAGCCAGGAGAAAAGATGCTGGGACGTCCCTGGTCCTGGTCCGAAGTTAGGTCGTCATCTTGGAAACGACCTGTTCGAAAGACGTTAGTTCATTCAATCATTTATTCAATTCATTGTGTCCTGCCTTGAAATGGCTCCATGTAAAGCCGTATACTTTTGAAGAGATTTACTATTTGATAATGTAATGTTTACAGGAAAACGACGCAGAATTATAATATCTACTGGACCAACACTGGTCGTGAGAGGTCAACATTTGGATTCAGACATTTCTTTTAGATCTTCTGACGCGATCTATTTTTCCTCTCAACTTCAAGTTTGTACATACGTAGTTTTATCATTTTCAGTGCAGCGCTTTTGAATCATTGCAACACTGATAGAAAATTATACATTGAAAAGCTCCATCTACATAAAGAATAATAATGCGGAATAAATCGGTATGAAACAAACAAATAGTCGTACACGATAACCTATCAAACAAGTAAGAGACATCAAAGAGCAAAGTGCATCATGCAAAATCTGTACTCACGCCAAAAACTGCCCGGCCAGGCTTGTGCGACCACAAGAAAACAGCACAACAAGAGCACGGTCTTCATCCTGCACCGTTACTTCTCCAAGTAGACACAAGAAAGCAAACTTTAAGAGTTTGGGGCGAGCGGCTACGGCTAGAAGTTCGGCTGGACGCGGTGCTGTGTGTTGAGCTGACCTGCCCGGGTTTCTGGCACCGTCACTTCGATCACAGCCGGTATTTATAGACCAGTCGGTATCACCATGGATACGGGGGTCGTGTGCCCCGACCTTCTGGAGAAACCCTGGCACGGAAATCTCGCTGACAGAAGCAGAAAAACAGGAAGTCAGAACGAGCTGTTTTTTTAACAGATCACCAAAGCTTCTGAGAAAGCAAAGCTACAAATCTGTCAAGAAATCTGCGACTTCGGAGTTAATTCAAATTATATTTGAGCTTTTATCAGATTTTGACAGTCCGATTTATTTGACAGTCCGAAGATCAAACCGCTGTAAGAGTACAGATGAATCCAACCAGGTTTTATGCAATCAATAACTTACATGTACATCAATAACCATAATAATAATTTATTACCATACAAGCAAGTGTCTTAGCCTGGGTTTTCAGGTGCATGCTAGTGGGATAGCAACTTTTATTAGCGAGTTTGCGGAATGTCGTCATTTCGACCAGTATTCGCTATTTCTGTTCCAAATACTGATTTAAGATAAAAACGTTAACAACTGTCAAATATATGCGCGAAATAAATGGCTTTTCAGGCGCTCGTGGAATATACCCAAAGCCTGTACCCAAGACTATCATTATAGAATCTCTCGCATGAAGTTTAACCCAGTCGTGTACCCATATGAATTACAATTATTCTTGTACTTTAACATTCTTGTCCCTATACTGCGATCGTTTTAGCAAACTCATTTTTTCCTGCCACAAAACACCGAGTTCCTTTTCCATCATTTATTACAGCATTACATACAGCTTGAAACATCTCTTCATGACTCACACCCCTGAAATGTCGCGATATTTACCGCGCGATTCTCGGCTTCTCGCCCTGAGAAAACATCAGCCTAGTGAGAAATTTGCTGACTTGTCTGTTTGAGGTAAGTTGCAGCGGGGACGGAGTTGGCGGTTTGCCGACACGCGGTGAAGGTCACCCGGCACTACCAGGCACAACAAGCCACAAACTGGGACACCCGCGTGTTTTGGAGAGAACGGTGGGTTTCAGTCAGACCACGGAGTGAGTCATCGTGTCTGTGATTCCGATAGGCTGTCGGGATGATGTGATTATCTCCTGGCGGTACCAGGAGGACCCTGTGCCTGGCACCGTTCGAAAAACAGGAGTTCTTAAGATATCATGGATCTTCACGCAGATGTGTGGCGTCATCTTGTGCGCTATTTCATTGAACCGTTCGCTCGTTCGATGCCTAAATATGAGGGCAGTTCAAATTCCCCTGACCCTCATTTGGATATACCGTAGGCTTCAATTGCGTATTTATGATAACACAAACCTTACTATGCCTAATATTGATCATGGACTAAGTGAAATTTGTCGTTTTGAGTTTCGCTCCTTTAATTATATAAGTTTATGGGATTTAGTCTAGACAATAAAAATAAGTATTTAACCTATATATAGATGTTTATATCGTTATTTCATATTTACATGTGCTTCCTAATCTCCGAGCAGATTCGGTGGGGCCGGGCAAGGAGACTTTATCCTTTATGTTGGCCGCCTGCATCCATCGCCCCACGATCGTTGGATACAGGCGGCCAATAGATACAGACGTCGTTAAAAATATAAAAGTCTCCTTGCCCCACCGAATCTGCTTGGAGATTACAGTTTCCGACGACGAGCATAAGTGAGTCATTTGAAATCGTTTTTGTGCAGCCCTGATGTAAAAGTATGAGGCATGCGTACGATAAAATTACGGTAGCAAAGGAAACAAAGAAAAAAGAAAGGATTCCACAGAACTGGACATGACTTTGAGCTTTGTGCATTAAGTACTACTAACAATGCATTGCATAACCATGGCTTAGTCTTTATTTTAAATGTATATCCTTCAACTAGACACCTTCTAGGTGTATGTAACGTTACCTTACAAAAATAGCGTGGGTGCTCGCAGTATACATGTATATAAAAATATACGAGAAATATTCTAAAATTACTTTGAAGAGCTTACAATGTTTTCTTTCAATTTGCACTAAGTCTTGTTTCACTTCAGTCTAGAAGACCATGTACTTAAATTTAATAAAACTTACTTAATGTACTTAATTTTAATATACTGAAGTTTCTCTGATAAATAAAATACATGTAAAAAGGACCAAATCACATAACACATATGGTATACATCATATACATCACTTGGACCTAAACAACTAAATTTTCCTTATATCCTAGTAGACGTTAATAATATACATGTATATGGCTACTTTCTATAGACATAGTACAAATGCAACAAGGGAAATCGTAGATTTCAAACCTCCGGTTTTTTTTGTGTTCTATTGGTTTAGGTTATTTGTTTGTGTGTAGTATGAAAGTTATGTGCGTAATATGTTTGTATGTGTTTGATGGCTACTGACGGTTGGTTCGGTATGGACTGTTGATTAACGTGTCTCACAGTCTGACAGCCTGCACCGTCACCCGCGCCATTACCCCCGCCGTCATCCCGCGCCGTCATTGCTGCGCCGTCACCCAAAATTTTTATCGGAACCAGACACCCCTCTGTTTGACCCCTTTTGAATGCTAAGACCCAAAACTGCAACCGCCCCATTCCTTAACAACATGGTAATTACCATTTTCAGCATGGCGGGGGTGTCCGGAGCACTTAAAAACCTTTTATTTCGACGCCCATAAACACATATGCAATTAAACAAAAACGTTCTGCATCATCTGCAGCCCAATAGCAATACGTATACCGAACCACAGACAAATCCGTCCAGCCGATCGCGAGAAACAGCTGCTGACAGAAATGTTTCGAACCATAGTAAAACCTCCTCGCGGAAGGATATCTCCTTCCCCGGAGGTAACAAGCCCTACCTAATACAGAGGTACAGTTGATCATTTTAAGTACTTTTTACAGATTTTCATTTTTTTTTCAAAGGCTCCTGCAACTGATATATTGCTTTCCGTAATGAATCAGATGCTGCTTACACTTACACAAAATAGACAAAGAACATCAAATTGATGTAGAAAATCTTAATTTAGAAAGTAAAAGTCCTTTTCCTTTTCAAAATTTATCTGAAACAACATTTTACCCCAAGTAATTAGTTGGTTACTGTAAAGTTAACAATCAAGTGTTGTAAAGTAAACAAGTTAATCCAGCATTCTCTTTCAATGGTTTGCATAACAAAAGGATCAGTCGAATTTTAGCCAAACAGTTTGTCTCAGAATGTTATATACCACACATCAAGGTTAATTTCTTTCCATCTATGAATCACTTTTATAACTTTCTAACTTCTTTGTTGATCTAAAAAAAAATGTCATGCATGGTAGGGTGACTGTGGAGATTGCAACTTGTCCGTAACATTTATTATTTTTGTTCCTTTTTATCTAGTTTCGCTATAACTATAGTATAAGCTCCTTGGTTCAACTGAATATGGAGTCAACTGCATAGGTTTTTTGTTTTGCAAATGTTCTTGTAACTTATAAAAGAATAAAAATTGTCTTTGATTTTCTTTTCAGTCATTTAGATAATATTCAAGTGCAAGTGTGAATCTGAGTGTATTACTGTACCAACAACGAATCAAATGAACTGGGTATCACTCACTCCTGTCCATTGTTTTGCCCGATTTGATGCAAACTACAAATCAGGGCTCAAAGTACTGAGGGTGCACCAAAAATTGGAGCTGTACACC
>NW_017802379.1:3152595-3152978 GCF_001625305.1 Branchiostoma belcheri | reverse complement strand
TCAGAGCTTCTGACTGGAGTACCGAAACGTCAGCGAGGTGAGACTCTTTGGTTGTGTAAAAAGAATTCCCATATCTCTTAAGTCATGAGTACAGTCTTTACAACACTGAAGGACTGAAGGTGTGGGCCAGGCTAGTTTGAATTATTTTGAATTTTCAAAACCAACACTCTGATGCAGTTGAGCAAAACAAGGAGGTTAGAAACAAATTTTAACCAGCTCCTTGTTTAATACAAAAACCTTCTTTTATTTTTTACTTTTCAGTCCATTTAGGCTCTTTCAAGCCAAACCCAATGCCAATGGACCTGGAATTCACTGCTCAAAACAACAAAAGTCCCTACAGGTTCCCATTGTTTCCCCACCAAACCAGCTAGGTTCTTCATAGG
>NW_017802379.1:3051196-3151017 GCF_001625305.1 Branchiostoma belcheri | reverse complement strand
CAAATGTGGACCGACCGGGGGGATGGGTCAAAATAATGAAATTGGACCGGACAGGGGGGTGGGTAAAAAAATCTGGACTGGACAGGGGGGTTGGGTCAGAAGCTGATTTGAGACCTCTTCCACCCCCCCTCCACAGTTATTTTTTGGAACAGCCCAATATGAATGCCACCTAACAACTGAGATTTGAACTGCAGCTGACATGAACAACTGGAATGAGGTGTCATGGTCTTCTAGACTGAAGTGAAACAAGCATCATTCTATTGCTCAAAACAATCAATATAATTATGTTACTATTATATATAAAAAGGTAAAAAGGCAAGCAACGCTAGATAAATATCACATACATATTATGGAATAAAAATTGTTGAATTCAAATTCAATTTAGATTGTGCTGTTCCCAATGTAGAAATGTTTCACTTCAATTTTTCCCTCAATGTTTCACTTCAATTAAAAACCTGTTAATTAGCATCAAAAGTGTATGATATATATGGGTATAATTCCAGAAAGTCACACTGATTTTCCAGCACTATCCCATGTACCATAACCTACAGCTACACATCTAGTGCTTCTAGGCTGCCAGGAGGGGTTTTAGAATACTGCATGAAACTTTCATAGGAGGGAGGAGGCACGCCAGGTGACCTTTGACCTTCAGGTGGGACCTGATTACTCTCATAGTTAGATGGAGGACCGCTTGTAGAGCTTGGTAGCGCCGATGGCCGTCCTTGTTGCTGGACACCTCTGTCGTGGTTGGACAGTTCTGTTTGCTGGTTGGCTGATGGTGGTTCTGTGGAAGTTTCAGTCAGGGTGGGGTTCACGTCTGTAACAGCAACCACCTCTTGGTAGGTGGGCGGGTTTAGGTCAAAGGCAGTTTCACTGGACTGTGTCTGAGTCATGGGTAAGGCTGTCGTGGCTGTGGAGAGACAATAATTTTGAGTCAAATGAGAAATACTAAAAAGTGAAGAAAGAAATTGAGAGAAATGCATGAATACAAAGTTTCAAAATCAAAATAGAGGAGCATTCCTTATATACCGGTAATAGCTGTAACATTGTTAATCAAACATGAAGTTATCATCTATAAGTTATGATATATAAACCCATACCACATACTAATCTAGGATTGAGTGGCGATTAGAAATAATAATAAGGGCACGCAAGATTTCCCCAAGTTCTCTGACATTTACAATCTAAGTGTCGCGAACCTAAACAACTTCACAGTTACATTTTTTTAGTCTTACTTTGTGCATTCTGTGTGATTCCCCTTGTTCTGAAAAGATAGCAAAACAGGCAGAGCACAGCAAAAAAAGCGACAGGAACCAAGACCCAGACAGGGAATCCACCATCCTCAGGGAACGCTCCATTGGAACTGGTACGGTGCATGCTGTCTTCTGGGAAATGGAATATATCAAATTCAGATTTTTAAGAATCAAGGTCTTATTTTTGTATGTGTGTGCCATTCTTGTCAGAGAACTTGGAAAAAGCCTGCGTTTCGCCCAGATATAAAAGGGCCTTACTTGGTGTAGGTTCTGAACTCCGCTTGCTAACACAGATGCACAAACAGAGCAGAGCCACGAAAATACTGACGGAAATAATGATAAGCCAGACTATCGACAGTTCGCCATCAAAAGAGAAGCCAAAATTGTTCCTGTTGCCATTGGTGTTAGAAGTGTCTGAAGGAGAAAAAATCACATGTGAGATTTTTTCAGCACACGATTAATTACTAAAATTGGAAATGTAAAACAATACATTGTACCTATTCAAGTCATGAGTATGCCATTATGAGGACCATGTGACTTATACTAAGTTATAGCCTATCAGAACTCTCGCCAATATTCAAATCCCATTCGTTTCCCTATTAAAGGATACCCAGACTATTCTGTAGAGAAATGATCAAAAGAGTCAACAGTAGTAGAATAGATACCGGTAGATAGATACCAGGTTAGAGAGGCTACATACAGAGATTATGTTAACTAGAAAGGTCGACATTTGCGCATCAGATGTAAATATTTCACTCCACAATGGACTGACCATATCAAAGATGAAGAAAATGAACCCAAAATTTTAACAAATTTGCAGGAGGAGAAGGAGGAGGGGGAGCAAAAATGCCAGATATGAAGTGCAATATAAAAATGCAGAATGAAAGTACAATGTACCTGTAAATGTCCTATAAGTGGTTGGGTAACCACAGACTAATGGGTCCTCGGACAGGGCCACGTAAGAGGATCCACACTCACAGACACCAAGGTTGCAGACCGCCCTAAAGTCTAGACAGTCAAACCAGCTACAGGTCAATGACTCTGCACAATCATTCAGGTAACCTATCCTGTAAGGGATGAGATGACACAAACAGGTTTATTAGATTCACAACATGCTAAAACAGATCTCAAAATACTAGGCACATGTGCACGTCAAATTTGGAGCTCGGAACCCAAATATTTTTGTAGGCTTATGCTATGTAAAGATGTTAGATGTACAGTAGTATACAGCATATTCTTAACACCTAAGTGTCAGAAAATTATAAAATCATTGTTATAGTACTTTACTTTTACCTTTTAGAAATGAAACATAATTAGATTTTGCTGACAATTTACTTATTTCGTCTTATATTGTGTACCCCAAAATTTTTTTGTGCAACAAATGTTTTTAGGTTGGGTGCACCAGTGCACCTACCGGTATTCCCAAAAATGAATTTTGAGCCCTGAAAAAGCACTTCGTCTTCTGACCAGGCAAAAAAGTTTTGAAGTGTACCACAATGAACTCCAACAGCAGGGGTTTTTCTGAACAGGGGAACAAGGGCGCTGCGCCCTCATGTAACAAACCAGCGCCCTCATATCAATTTTCAGATCGAAGCCTAAGTCTTTTTCAAAATCATCTTTTTCCAGTAAAAATACAAAAACAACACCACATAACAATACATTCTGGCATTACAAACTATGTTACTCTCATAAAAATTCCAAAATCTTACCACAAACTTGAAAATTTAGCTCTAGTAGTAAAAGTTTGAATGGAATAAACAATGTTCATTGAGACTTGCTCAAAAACATGTAGCTAGACCTCCTTCATTTGCATACTATAGAACAGGCTCTGAAGTGAAACATGAGACCTGAGTTTGTAGCAGCTTGGATGAATGTGTTGCAATTGTGCCATGGGAAAGGTTTCAGCTTGTGGCAAACCCAATGTTGTCATCTGGAGCTACTAGTAACATTGATCACTAATTGTGTAAGTGTATAAAGGGTGATTTGCAGATTGTGTGTACTGTTGATTGTACTTATATTTTATAAGTGAAATATGCAATGCATGAATAGAAATTTGGGAAAGGTATATTGAGGTTAAGAGTTCAAATTTCCCCCCTCAAGTAGCCTCAAAATGTCCCATTTCAACTTCTAATTTTCAAAGGCTTCAAATGGCGGAAGGGGGGATACCGCCCTTCCGCACCAACCCCCCCTCGGTCGCTTCGCTCCCTCGCCGTGATACTGCTCCCTCATGCCAAATTTTTCTAGAAAAACCCCTGAACAGTGTAAAGTATCTCTTTGAAAAGCAAAAAATTACATATTACCTACCCAGAAAAGGAATCTCTATGAAAATACAACTTTTCTGGATCCTTTGGGTCAGAAGACATGTAAGATGCAAAGCGAACATCTTCGATGCAGCCACGGAAGGAAGTCCTCCACTGAAAGTCCGGAGGCAAGGCAGCATCTGGTGCACCACCGATGAATAACTGATCCGTATGGAGATCTTCACGTTCACTGACGATACCTGTTAAAATAATACGTACTATGTTTTTCTAATGTTTAAGTTTATACATGTACATGCACATGTACGAACAGATGCAAAAATCTGAAATTTGCTGGAAAAAGCCCTGACATAAAATGTCATAAAATTTCCATACATGTATGAATAATAACCTTCAATGCTAAGTCATGCCCAAAAATAGTTACAAGTGACAAAAGGATAACATACAACCAAATAAGTTGTGGCAATTTTCATAAAACATACCATGACCCAGAAGGTTTTCCGTGTTGTATTCCAGGTAAGCGATGTGACTATTTCTATGGATGGTGATTTGATGCCAGTTCCCATCATTGAAGTCCTCCCCAAATGTACTCTTAGAAGCTGTCCTGTTTTCCTGGGTTACGAATTCATGGAAAAACTCATACTCAAACTCAATAATGTAACAATATCTTGATATGTGTGCCAAAGATCTAGACCCACAAGGGATTACGCTTATAAGTAGCGTGGTTTAGTGAAACTTGATATTGGTACAGTATTGGTACTTGGTGATAATTTATTTTGGACCTGTACCCAATCAATTTTAACAGCACAGCTCTAGTCACTAGTACAGGTCTAAGTGTGACATTATAACTTGTAGCTTACCTGAGTTTTTAAACTGAGTACAAGTCCTCCTCTGTGCAAGGAGAGAGCAAGGTACGTTGGACCCCCAAAGTAGACTAGTAACCCATCAGGATTCCTGCAATGTTGACATGAAACAACAGTTACAATAAAACAACATTTTTGCCTTAACAGACATTCATCTAATTGCTTTTCAGTCACTGCTGATATTACAGTAAAAGGGTAGTATGAATTCATATGCATGTCACAGAACACTTAGAGGCAATACATATATTTATAAAATTATATACCAGACTTAAAATGCGTGAATTACCTTGTCTTAAATCTAAGGCTGATGACGGTATTAGTCTCTGACGTATTGCCAATCCTCATTTGTGCAAATCGTGTAGATGGCCTGAAGGTTGCCAATGACGCACCATCAAATGCACGCATGGTGGACGTGGCGGTTTCTGGCCTTGGTGTGGTCCCACAGGTGGCCAGAGGTGGACACACAAGAGTGACCACCAAACCCCAGAGAATAGTCATCTCCATCGCTGACTTAGCTGTTGTAGCAGGCCTATGTGACAACAAACAAAAACAATTCATTCAAATTTGAATACCAACAACCAAGCCATGTTGACAGGTTAGGGAAATATGACTCTACTCTCCAACTCCCAGTCCAAGTAGAGCTTATTTTTTATGTCTTTCTCTGATGTTTATCAGGATTTCCTTCTTTGGACTGGTAGTTTTTGTTAAACAATATCAAACTAGGGATAATTATATAAAATTTACATTATATTAAATGTCGAGGCACACCTGGAAAGATTGGGGGTGAGTACAAGTGTGTTCATCAGTTACAAGTTTATAGGGACACACTGATTAAATGTCTTGGTTGTTTTGACAAGAAATAAATGGAGCAGGCAGGCAAGCATAGTTACTTAAATGCTTGTCATTAAATCAATACGGACCTTAAGTATACATGTACTTCCTTGCTTCCAGGAAGCTGCCCAACATTAATTTATTTGCATAATTTCAGATTTTCCCCCACTTTAGTCTTGGCATAAGCATATAGCAGTTAAGCTTAAAATTATATTTTCACGTTTTCTACCCATCACATTACAGTCTAAAATGTTGGCTGCTAATAATACTATATAGTGTCCCACCAAGTTCGATCGATATTCTATCAAGAAAACTTTGGAGGGGAGGGGGGCGGCATTGATATCCCGGAAGTAAAACCAAAATACGCAACATACTCATGTTGTCAACAGACAAGAAGCTAAATAAGAGTTTTCTGTAGTTTTTATCTGGTACATTTTACTTGTTCGGTGTCTTGAAATACTATCAAAACGCGACGACTCGAAGTTGTACTCACTCATATTTCTGTACCATGTCCACACGTCGACTCTTCCCCACACAAAATAGTAGTTTATTTGGTCCCACCCTCCACACGTGACCTGTGACGTCACCTCCATACGTCATGGAAAACACCCATGAGGTCAACGACCGTCAGGTTACCAACGGATCGCTCTGGTATCTCCAAGCAGATGTTTGGAGGCTTTTCTGTGTCAAAAATTATTTCTGCTCCCAACGTACTTCAATGTTTTGTGTTCACAAATATTTTGATGAAAAAAAAAAACATGTACTCCATTTTTCTGGTAACGTTACAGTCCTCCATAAAATTTATTATTATATATATGATCAATTTAACAAATATCATATGGCAATTGATATCACATTGCATACAGCATTTAACCAATTCAAAGCAAAATCATATCAATCCTTTATGATACAAAAACACATTTGAAGACTTTGAAAACTTATTTGCCCTTAGCATTATGTTATCCCAAGGATGTTTAAAACTTAGTTATCCCAATTTGATCATAAATATTCATGCTATTTTTATTACAAAATCAGATTGGAACATGGAATGATTTACAATCATTGGGACACATGTATCTCATTATGATAGGGTTACAGCGAACGCAATGTACATAATGTACCCAATATAATATTTTATTTCGATGCCTCGAATTTGCTGGCCATGCATGATTACTCAGCCCATACTCAGCCTATACAAATAACAGTAAGTGCTGCTTTGCCTAGTATCTCATTTTTATAGACTGATTCTTCTAACACCTTTCAATTTTACAACTTTCCTGATGCACCCAACAGAAAATATCCTAGTCCAGATATTGTTAACTATTTTACTGAGACAAAATTATGAATTCACAAATATGCTAAACCCAAAGAAGTTATACCAATGGCATTTTGTACAATTGCCATGTACATATTACTATTACTTTTCCATGACACAATCCTAGTCACCATACACTGCAGAACAATGTAAGCCACACATAGAGAAAATTTGCTGCCTTGACAAAATTAGCTTTGTCTGATCTAAGGGACATTTTGTGTCAATTTGTTTTTGTAAGAATATGTGTATTTTATTTCCTCCTCTTGCGGATTTCCATCTTAGCGATGGCCTGGCGGTGAACCTCGTCAGGTCCGTCAGCCAATCGTAGCACTCGCGCCCACGAGTAGAACGTGGCCAATGGGGTGTCTTCACTCAGTCCCATCCCACCAAATGCCTGCAATGGACAAGTTACAGTTACATGTTACACTTTTCTTTCATTTATACTACTTCACTCCATTACAAATTCAATCAACCAAACCAGTGGTTCTACAGTAACTGTTGACTTAAAATAGCATTAAATACCAGATTTTTTATGAGGCTAACACTTTTAGACAATAAATGATGGTGTTTTTTTTTGTACATTACAATATTTGCAGTATAATGTAAAATTCATCAAATTTGAATAAAGTGTAATCAAATTATGAACTAGGCACTTGCCTGCATGGACCTGTCAATCACTCTCTGTGCCATCCTGGGGGCAACGACCTTGATCATGGCTATCTCTGGGGCTGCAGCCTGGGTAAATAAATACAAGTGGAAAAAAAATACATGATAAAACAGGGCACAAAATATCCACCTGCAAGTGCATGGCTAGCAAAAACAAAAACAAAAATTGCTGGTAAAACCTTTTCTTTTAGAAACTTGATTGCCATAACTCAACTCTTCTATTTCTGTAAAATGTTAATTGCATTATGTTCCCATTGAACTGAAAGTTTTATTGACCATCTACCTGCTGCCTATATAAGTACATAACCTGTAAGAAATACAAATATGGTGAAAAAGGATAGACTACCTGGTACCTTAGCAGGGAAAAGGTTAAGATGAGATACAAACCTTGTTTCCCACAGTGTCCATCATGTGAGCAGCCTTTAGCGTGAGTAGTCTGGCCTGCTCAATCTCCATACGTGACTCTGCGATGTCTGCCATGATGGTCCCCTGAGTGGCCAAAGGCTTTCCAAACGCCACCCGCTCTTGTACCTGAACAAGCAAAGATAGAAAGTTTTTCCATTTACTTTGATTTTATAAAGTTCAAGTTGAAAAGTTGTAGTAAGGCAATGTAAGAAAGAGGACATGTTCACAGTGTTATTTTTTTGTGACACAGATTTACTTACGAGGTTCAAAATACGCCCTCTCGCACTCTCAATGTGCAAGTCATGGTTTCTGTATGAGACTCATTGGTGATGCAAGGTTGACCAGTGAGAAAGTTGTAGGCTGCCTCGCCCAGTATGTGAGTGATACCTTTATACATTTGTAGGTGGCCTGGCTTATGGCTTGCTTTAAAAAATGGCAGCAACCTGAAATATTGATGGGCAACCTAGCTTTTGGCTTAGGTTGCCGAGTGGGCAACCCCCTCAAAAAAAGCATTTCAAACCCTGCAACAGTTACACCTACCCTGTCGATCATGAGTTCGAGAGACCGCTCAGCCGAGCCAATCAGACGCATGCAGTGGTGGATGCGGCCCGGCCCCAGACGTCCCTGGGCGATCTCAAACCCTCTCCCCTCCCCCAGGAGCAGGTTCTCCGCCGGGACTCGCACATTCTCAAACACGACCTCCGCATGACCTCCTGTACGTTAAGGAACACCATCAGTAACAATCTGCTTTTGATGAAAAACTAAGTCTTCAAACTTCTCAGATAAGACAGTAATAAATCTAAGGTACAGGTCCCAAAGCCTTTAAAGCTATAGGGAAGTTGCTTGTTAATCCACTGGGTCTTGGGCATGGTATTGGAAGCCCATCCCTCCCCTCCACTGTCTTTCACCTCCCTAACAAAAGTCTGGTACCTATTTTACACCTAAGAGGAGTGAGGAATGTCATGGACAAGCCTTGTGAAAGTCTTTCCCAAGGACACAACGTCCAGCCTGGAATGCTAAGAATCGTGCAAGCCCATGTCCTCTAGATCTAGCCTATAACCACTTGACACCACTCACATATACAGTATTCCCATAGTGAAGGTTGACTGATATAATAAAGATATTCAGAATCTGATATCACAAAAAAAGAAGAATGACACAGGAGGACATGATCACCTGGAGCATCCTCATAGCCAAAGACTGACAGCGGCCTAACGACCTTGACCCCTGGAGCGTCCATGGGTACTAGGATCATGGACTGTTGTCTGTGTCTGTCTGCTGACATGTCTGTCTTCCCCATGAAGATACACAGCTTACACCTGGGGTCCATACCACCTGGAAAATACAAGGGTTTTCAAAAGGACTGATTTCAATTTTCTAATCATATAAAACAGAGCAGAAGACCTAAATGCTACCAATAGAGGAGCCACAGAGATGACAAGCACATGTACATAACTTTTTTATCAAAAAATCAAAGCAGAAAACAATGTTGAAATGGCGAATCTGAGAGAGCCAATTGGCCTTGCGAAACCCAGCGCAGAATATGGATGAGTCTGTGTTAGCCTATACATGCTGTTTCTCATACCTGAAGTCCACCATTTGTGTCCATTCAGTACATAGAAGTCCCCTTCTCTTACTATAGAGGCCTGGATATTGGTGGCATCGGATGACGCAACCTGTGGAGAAACCAGAGAAAATCTCAGTCAACAAAACTAGCATAAAAAGAAAGAGCAAGGCTTATTGATAATCAGGTTCAAGTCCCTTCTACTGACCTGTGGTTCCGTCATGGCAAAGCATGAGCGGATACTCCCATCCAGCAGCCTGCTCAGCCACTCCTCCTGCTGGGCAGGGCTCCCATACTTCACCAGCACCTCCATGTTCCCAGTGTCAGGGGCTGAGCAGTTAAACACCTGCAGGACAGCAGTACTCAAAATTACCTTCATATATTCAACTGCCCATCTAGCCTGCATTAGACTATTACAGAATTAAAACACTAAGACTGCTGAAAAGACAACACATGAAGGAAGTGAAAATAAATAATACTGTAGGTTTCATTGTTTTATATTGTACTGGTTGAGTCATCTCATGTTTAATATACATCAAATACATATACTCAGATATATTCTGAGTACTGTACAGCCTCCATTTTACTGGCTGAATATATTCAAGATACATTGTATATTCAATCAGTGCAATACAATCAAACCTATCTTATCTTCAGTATCTATAGAATCTTCAGTAGAAAGATATTATATCTGATGGCTAGTCTTAAAACGACGAGAAAGACCAGCCAAAAGACCTGGCACGGGATACATGTAGGATGACTAGCCCAGGACCAGAGCGGTTGGTGGCAGCTTGTCGATGCCTTATGCTCTACAGGGAGAGAAAAGGAATAAGTAAGTCAGTAATCCTAAAACAGTTTACCTCAGGTGCAAACACAGATCTCCCCATGGTCTCACACAGGTGTGCATACTCCACGTTAGTCAGCCCAGCTCCAAACTTCACCTCCGGGTCAGCTTCCCTGGGCAGGAACAGGTTCCACAGGCCACGGGCCTTGGCCTCAGCCTGAGCACAACAATTCAATCTTAATATATCAAACTCAATCCCGGTAATGCAAAATTATTATAGACTGAGTATACATGTTACAATTACATGCATGTGATGAGTTCACTCTTTGCACAAACTGTAAATATTTCATGATCTATAATCAACTTTATTGTATTGCTCAACAACTGCACTTGGTACAATGTATGGCAAAGAAGGAACAGCAAGGGGAGATACATGAAATACAATGCTAACAGAGAAGTACCTTAAGTTCCTCTACCAGAGGATGGGGGTTCCACCTGTCTGCTGAGTTCTGGTGAGCGCACAGTTTCTCCTCATTAGGGTAGATGTGTTCATCCATGAACGTCTTAAGTTTGTAGTGAATGTTCTTCACATCTTCTAGCAGACTCTTAGGGGTGACTGCCACAAGACCTGTAATGAGTTTAAATCTGTAACGGTTTTTTGTCAGCAAATGAATTTCATTGTCACAAAATTAATGCACCTTGCAATTGCTGGCAAAGAACACAGAACACAGAATAAGATGGCATGACAAGAGAAAAAATGCATTATCATTATACACAATATGAGGCACTTGGGACTATGTCACTATATGACATATGAATAAAATTGTATAATGTCATTACTGCTGTTCATGTACGTGTTAGTACTTGTATGTGTACATGTGCCAATGACAGGCAATTATATATATTATGTGATACTTTGCTATACACATGTATGCAATCATTGTAAGTGATGAAAGTAGTATAAAAACTGAAGAAATACCCTTAGATAAAGAAATAATAAGTAATCTGGCAGTTCTTCCTAATTTGACACCTGCAAACAGAAAACAATACTATATCAAATCATAAGATTTATTTCTCTAAGTTCTCAGCTTTCTGAGATTATCATAAATACACATGCAATGTTTCCATATTATCTAGAATACAATGTAGATCTTGAGTCTAACCCCTGTACTAAGAACCCACTTTTGGAAGTTAGCACAAACCTGCTGGAGTTTCCTCACCAGCATGCCTGACCTCCCTACCTATCCCCTCAGTCCCTCTGTTACTGGCATGTACGTTACTGAGAGAGCTGTAGCTCCGTGTACCAGAATTGTCCTGCGGCGTGTTGAAGACTCGGAAGCCCTCCCGCGTGGCAAACTTCCAGGCTAGCTCTGCCGCCTCCTTGGCCATGATGCCCACTGAAATGGCTTGTTTGGAGCTGGCTTGACCTGTTTGTAATGATGCATAGTAAGCAATATAGTAGAGCATAGGATCTAGATGTCTGCTACTGTAAGGTCATTTCATGACCGTATGGCAGAATGCTTATATGTGTATATATACATTTACAGTGTATGTTCATGTAATGATGCTATTTCCATCATCTTCTATACATGTATTAAAAGGATTATCATTATTTTAGCTTTTAGAAAGATTCTACATGAAAAGTATGTACCTGTGGTATAACATGACAGACTTGGAAAACTGTTAAGGTCTACAATGAATTTGCAGTTTGCAAAAAACATGACGTTCAACAAGACAGATCTGGTACAAGTGTGTTAGTTGAATTGAATAATAATAATAATTGTTGTTGAAGAAAATGTTGTATTTGTTGCCACATTATAAGAATATACATTTTTACAGAACAGTACCTTGTGTAGCTCTCTTGTACACGCCCTGTAGAATAGCGGCCACACGGAAGAAACTGAAGGCCTGGTAGAAGTCCCAGTTGGCCACAGGAGGTTCCCCCATCCTCTGACAATACTCCTCCATGTACTGCCTGTCACTGGGGATACCCAGGCCTCCCAGCTCCATCCCTCCCAAACCTAGACATCACAGTTTCAACAGTTAGACTACACAAATTCAAATTCTTGGCTCATGGACATTTGTAGGTACTAAGAATCGATGAGGTAGGTGTGTTTTAAAGAAATAAAAGCTAAGAAAGGCAACATGAAGTTCTGTTTTCATACAATCAAATATCAGAAACTGTTTCAGAATCCATACCTTTAAGTATGGGGAACTGATCTGAACCTTTATTAATATTAGGGAACTGCTTCCATACCTTTGAGTATGGGGAACTGATTTGGACCTTTAAGTATAAGGGACTCTTTCCATACCTTTAAGTATAGGGAACTGTGCAGGCAGATGATGCTGTAGACAGTTGTAAGCCAGGTCTGATATGGGATCACCCAACGTGGACAACTCCCAGTCCAGTACAGCCAGAACCTCTGGTTTGGTGGGATGGAAAATCAGGTTATCCAGTCTGGAAAAGACAACAACATCAGCCTTTTAGTCAGTTGATGATGATAACTGGCTCAATAATTATTCATAACATTATTAGAGTTATTACAGTATAATAAGAAAATCAGCATCACAGCATGAGGTACATGTACATGTACAACAAGCTGAACTGCACTGATTTGTACAATCGTACATGTATGTGGCAGAACATCAACTTACAAACAAATAAGAAAACTCAGGCATTTGAAACACTATACAACATGATACATGGATCGGTGTATTCAATGTATCATATCATTACATCATTGCCAACAACAATGCCTTTCTAAAATGATACTGAATCAGTTGTATACATATATACCTGAAATCGCCGTGTACCACGGTAGTTTTGTCCGTGGATGGTGCGTGGACAGGCAGCCATGTTAGCAGGCGGTCCATTGCGGGAATCTCGTGTGTCTTACTCGCCTCGTACTGTTTACCCCAGCGAGAGATCTGACGCTGGACGTAGTTGCCTGCCAAAAAAAGTTGTCAACTGTAAAAAGATCACCCCTAAAGCCTCAGAAAAAAATGATGTGTCTCCTGTTAATGTCCCTTGCAGGGGTCCACACAAAAAAAGGCTGGGGTGGGCATTTTTTTCTAAGGTCTGTCGGGAAACAGGAAACACACTACACCTAAGTACAGTGTCTACATGTAGGTGCTAATTTTCACATGAGTCAAGTGAGGAAACAGTTGTGAAGTACCTTTTCTAAGGCCACAAATTGTTACTTAGGCTAGTCACAGCAATACAATTACCATGTTTGCCATAGTCTTCCAGCCCTGCCTTCCTAACGTTCACACTATGGATCTTGGACAGGACTTCATTCATGGCAGAATATATCTCCTGTTATAGATACAAAGCAAGAACAAAATATCAGTCAGCTTGATCAATATGCCATTGTCATGAAACATGAGTAATAGGCAATTGTGTATGTATGGTAGTTATAGATAATGACAGTAATACTTAGATATGCTGATGTAAATGTGCTTTAAAAAACAGGAAGAGAGATTCTAATGTGCAGAATTCACTTTATTCCTATTATTCCTGTGTAAAATGTTATGAAATCATAATGTTTTGCTGATTTCTACAAGACATTCTACCTTTCTTTGCTCAGGCTCCATTCCAGGTAGGCTTGGATCTTTCAAGAGTCTTCCTGCCACATATTCCATCAAGTAAAATGGTGTACCAATCACACTGTACAAAACAACAGAAACATGTCTCAGAGAACTCCAACATATGTTTTATCACTTACATTTTCCACATTGTCAAGATAGATATTTCCTTTATACAGAGTTTATATATAGGAAGAGAATACATCATACATGTATAGCTATATCCCACAACGACTGTTCCATCATAGTGCAGAAGCTCCCTCTAGTGAGTCTAGATGGTACTACATTACAGGTTTCCAATGATGAATATTGATTTCTGATAAAAGCAGGAGACTTAATAGAAGCTATAGCTAATTATAATCCACCACTCCCATGTATACATAGCTACTGTAAAACATCTGAAACCTGAGCGTCAATTTTTCCTCTTAATCTTGTTATCCAACATTCATTGTCTTCCTTTGTAAATACAAAATGCAGTAATAGTATAACTGCACCCTTCTTACCTGTCATCTTCACAGAGAGCCACCAGTTCTGGTATGGGCACACCAGCCTCCTTCACTGCCTTCATCACTCTACAGATACAACACATACATGTACATTCAATCCCTGCTAGTTATACTTACATGTAAAACAATAGAAGATATCACCCTGATGATACTGCTATGAATATATAAAACATGCACATTCCAAGACCAAAGTCAAGAAAGATTCCTTTTACTTCTTTAGCACAATGGCAAAATGAGCCACAAGCATTACAAATGGAGCCAGTTAGTTAGTACATACATTGTTTTTTTTACCCAAGCTGCCCACTTGATTTCCAATACATATGTGGAACTTAGTAGATGTACTTAAAACATGGTAGCCATGTCCATCTACTCTGCATAAAGGACATGGCATATCTGAAAGTGCACTTTTTATCATGAAGAAGGTACCCCACCTGTACTCTCTCTCCACAGCATGGGCTGACGGCAACAGCTTTCCTGGCTAAAGAGAAATATAGGTCATGACAACATCCATCAGAAAATAAACACAAAGGTTGTCTATGATTAGTTGTGAAAGCATGATGCACACAAAAATTGAAGTTAAAACTTCATATCTTACCGGTTTCTTCCTTAGTACCATTTTCTTCTCCCCATATCCAACGTAGTAGGTAGGGTTGGACTGACCGTGGGAGAATTGACGGATGTTGACCCCATCTACACAAAGGAAAACAATGGGTTATACTAAGTCTTACTTATCATACCCACTGTACTACTTTGTTCACACCATCTACAAAAGTGCATTATACTTTCTTATCATATCTACTGTGCTATTACAAGACAACCTCTAGATCCACAGTTATGGTTAATCTTAAAAACTGTAAATAGTAGTCTGAGAATAACAAAAGATAGTCCACAGTTACCTGAAGAAGTCATCCCCAGTGTTTGGTTCATGTACGTGACTAAAGCATCAACATCGATCTCGAGGCCTTCCCTAACTTTACTGGTCCCAGGAACAAACCCTGCAGGGGGAGAAGATTAAAAACTTCCAAACCTCTTTTTTTTTATATCATATAAATTATATAACAATTCTGTAATGACAGTAAATGGCAATGATTGATTTTACAGTAATGTTATGCATATGGCTAGGTTTACTTAAACATACATATGTACAGTTATAATCATTACCTTTCAAAGGAAACTTTAAAATGGCTTCAAGTTCTTGTAAAGCTTGTGTCACACTGTCTACCTGAAAGAAGCGGAAAAGAAGCATTGTCAAAAGTTTCAAATAAAAAAATTCAATTTCACACAGCACCAAATAAAGACTCAGCACACAGCCTGCACAGCAAGTAGACATCAGGAAACTCCTGAAGTAACCTGCAGGTGATTTTTCAAGTTCTTACATGTCAAGATTAGACATTATGACCCTAAGGCCTGACCTTGACAGTGGTGATGCCCATCTCCACGGCTGGTTTGAGGTTAGACCCGATGTCGTCCAGAAACACAGCTTCCTCCGGTTTCACCTTTAACCTCTCCAGGGTGTGGCTGTAAATCTTCAGCTCTGGTTTCCTCATCCTCTCTATCGCTGACTCCACTACCTGGGGACAGATAGGAGAAGGACAGATGGATCAAGAATAGGGTTGTGTACTGACACACGTACATGTACTGACATCAACATCTTAGCAAACTTGTAGGTACATGCAGGTACAGGCAATGCATTTAGGCACTGACATTAGCACCCTATACTGGGACGCAATCTCTAGTCAAGATGTTTCTGGCTCTATCCCTCTTTCTATAAAAGAATCACTAACTTAATCAATTATGTCTGTAAGATATTACCATGATAGTAAGGTACAAAATGTACTATATACAATGTACAACATGCTTGGAAATCAGCAGCTTTTCCTCATTGAAAAATGACATTAATGCTTTCATTATACTATACCCAAGGTGTGACAGTTACCATAATAACTAGAAGTACACTTTGAACTTGAGAAATTCTAATTGATCACAGAGTTGGTACTAGTACATTTATACTTTATGATAATAAAGAAATGGAAAACATACCACGTCAAATATCCTCCTGTCCACAGGGAGGAAAGACTGTTGCCTGTTGACGAGCCAGTTGTTTGTGAGCAGGGCTGTTTTGATGCCCTCTGCTCTGATACACTGTACAGCATCCAGCATGGCTGGGTCAGGCTCTGCAATGCGCTGACTGAACGATGGCATCAGGTCAGCCACACACACTTTCTGTCCTAACTAGAGATGGGACAAAAATACATGTTTCCAGACTAGTATGACTCATCACTTTTGGTTCCTATCATTGGCAATCTTACTGTACATACCAGAAACTACATGTAGGTATGGCACTGGCCAGCCAATTTTTCACAGTACCAGTCTTCAGGCTTGGTGTGCCTGTGCAAGGACATACATCTATGTAATACCTTTAGCCTGTGTGGTTCTCTATCCCCTTTTCATGTACAGCCACACCTTGACATCGTATCTGTTGTCTCAACATAGTAAAGTCTCTTGAGTAGCGGCTATTTGAACTTTCTATCAAAACCAAGCCTAAACCCCATGCACACCCTTTTTGCTGTGGCATGTGGAGTTGGTAGATGCTAACTATTTGTCCATCTATTAATTTGGCCAATATCTACTTTTTTGGCAACTACTGAAGCTTGATAGAGGCTAGTTTGCCAATGAGAATGATGACTTACAACTCTTTCACACTCCTCGCTGAAGGGTTGGATGAACTCTGTCTGAGTGATTTCTCCCCGCTCCAGCCGCTGCCAGGCCCCCGAGTGACCCCCACTGTTGATCACTTTAACCACTGACCCAGGGGCGAGCTGCTTGGAAGCTTCAAATTCTGCATGGTGGGAAGTTAAGTCAAAACACAGGTATTAACATACTAAGGACTAAGGCTAAGGACCTTTGATAATAGAACGTGGCTATATACACTCCCGGAGTGTATATAAAATCTATTTGTCTTTTATATACACTCCCGGAGTGTATATAAAATCTATTTGTCTTTTATATACACTCCGGGAGTGTATATAAGATCTATTTGTCTTTTATATACACTCCCGGAAAGTTGATAGGGCATTCGAATGATCTGTCGCCGGTGCGAAGACCGCGCGATCGGCTGTGTTATCCGGAGTCCAAAGGGACCGGGGCGAACCCCGGGTTGGTCTTGGTCTGATAAATGCACGCCAGACCGTGAGGTCGGTGCTTCTTCCGCATGTATTAGCTCTAGAATTACCACAGTTATCCATGTAGGATGTGACGATCAAAGGAACCATAACTGATTTAATGAGCCATTCGCAGTTTCACTGAGACAGTTTAAACTTGCACGTGCATGGCTTAAACTTTGAGACAAGCCTATGACTACTGGCAGGATCAACCAGGTAGCGAGGACGCCAGGGGCGCGCGACCGGTCTCGCCGCCGCCGCCGGGAGCGGAGGGTCCGGGCCCCGCGCAAGCGGGGCGGGGCGATCCGCTCGACCGAACTTCGGTGGAGATTTCCGTGTTGTTTTCTGATTTTCATCATCCAATAAGATAAACTTGAAGACCGAGGTTTAAACTTGGTGCCCCTGAATCCTCAAACACTCACAAAAACCCAAGTTTTGGGCCTACCAAGGAGGCTAGTATTTCGGAGTGTATATAAAATCTATTTGTCTTTTATATACACACCGGGAGTGTATCTAGCCACGGCGTTGATAATAAGTACTTGGGACAAAAAAAAATGTACTAGTTGCATGTAAAAAGTCCTTTGTAGATAGGTGCCTTAACAATCATCATTTTACATAGCTTACAAGTTTACTAAAAAGGCAACCAAAGATAGCAGAATATTGAACGTTCAAAACACAGCATAAAGACGTTATTTCAGTGAAAAAAACACTTGACAATGGCTTAGTAGTAGTGAGTAGTACATTGGTATCAGACACTGTTTTTTACATGTAACGTTATACCTTGGAAGACCTTGAGAGGTTGTGGCAGGATGACTCCTCCCATGTCAAAAATGACAGCTCGTGTCTTCCACCTGACTTGCTGAGAAACACAGCTTCTTGTGACGAAAGGATGTTCTAGATTCCTCTGCCGTCCTCCAAACGTCCAGGATACAACACACCTTGCAGCAGTCGGGCCCGCCCCTCCCCCTTGCAAAAACTTTGCAGCGCACAACATTTTTCCTTTCGTGTGCCTTCAAGAATGAATCCTGCAATTTGTCCTCTACTTCTGCTGATTAAACATAACACGTCAAGGCTTGTGTTTTCTTCCTAAATCGTGTAAAATTCTACTAAAGTTCACACAAACAAACTATCCCCGATTCCATTCCAGGACCCAGGGCTCGCGGGTCGGGGGGAAAGGTCAAAGGTTCAACGTATTCTATGTCCTGATTATCCAGGTAAAACAACAGAGTATAACCGACTGTCGATCTCAAGCACTTAGAGTCTTTCTTTCAAGTTTACCTAATCTATGGCTATTGTAGCATTCCTTTTGCCGTTTGCATCATCTATGTCTAACGTTCATGAATGATGACCATGATTCATTCAGAAATTCTACTAGTATTTCAAACCAATCATTTGTACATAATATACTCATGAGATGGTGTAAAAGGGAATTGGTCGTTTGAAATAGCATGACAAAAGTTGTTCCCATTCATGTCAACTTTATTCCGAATTCACGAAATCAAATTGGTTGATCGGTGCACCTTGCAATTGGTATACAAATTGGTGAGTGAAGCAGTACAAGTAAAGCAAATAATAGCATGTACATTACGATATCACATACATTTTCTTCTGTTCACTTGGACCCCATGTCCCATGACTCTAACATTGAAATGCTACCAATAAAAACATGTATCGTGGCAGCCTCTATGATAGCTGTAACCTTAAAACACGTTAGAACGGACGGCACCCAGGTTGCCGAAGCTCAATGGAACTCAAGAAATCAGTAGTGCCGAATCATAAATGCTGCAAAAGGCCAACATATGCCCAGTGCCGGCTTGTCGTATACGTCACTATGTACTACCGCCACCTTTGTATTCCTGTGGCCTTAGTTTAGCTGCATTTTTTGGCTGGACCTTTTTTTTATTCGCCCGCGCGCATTAGTTTGGGTGTCATACATAAAATTAACTCAGCGTGGCCTCACTTCATGAATATGAAGACAACTTCGCCCTTGTATTGTTTGGCTGTAGTTTTGAAATCATCTATTGGCTTTCCCATGAAGCATTGGGTTTCTGACGTTTCAAAACACCGTTGGCTTTTCTGCCTGTTTCTTGGTAAAAGCAGATAGATATGGGTTCACGCTGGACAAAGGGGTATTTTGGGGGATTTCAGGAATTCTGGATACAGTTTTGAAGTTGCCTGTCGGCTCTCCCTGCATTTCAGTTGTTTCAAAATAACTAGAGGTCGTTGTTTCTTGTTTGATGAAACAAACAGGTAATTTTGCCTTGTGAAGTGGGACACCCTTTAAGCGTAGAGGGCTGCTGCAGGTAAGCTTATCGTAATTGTTCACAAATTCGGTAAAAAGGGGATCATCTCTTATAGCCATACAACTAAAAGGCCAGCATCGTTTAAACGACCTGGCCTTTCTTGCTAACCACGCCATACGGCAATCGCAGTGAATCGGGTTCCCATGTACAAACCTCCTCGGTCTAAACACAGTCTTAGAATTCGAAGAGATGGCCAGATTTGCTTCCGAAAATGTGACGAGCTTATTGTAGGCTACGTTAAGATATACGACGTGTTCGTACAGGAAGCTGGAAATAACTTCAGCTCCAATGGTAGACAATTGGTTGTGCGACAAATCCAGCGTTGAAAGGTACGGGGCATGTTTCAAAGATTCCCACGGAAAGATTGTAATCAGGTTGTGGCTTAGATTTAGGACTTTGACAGATGACAAACCTAATAAGTTTTCGATCGTTTGGATCCTATTTTGCGAAAAATCCACCTTGTTTGGATGGATAGGCAGGCTGGTGGGTAGAGAGGTTATGTTGGCTTCCTGGCAGATAATGTTTTTGTTAATATAACATCTAGCAGGTAATGAATCGCTGGTTACTACACTTATTAGTGCAAGCTTAAGAATGAAACATATGAAATATTTTATAATCATCATGAGGCTACAGAGAATAATTATTTCTATCTCAGAATGGTAAAAATGCAGTTAGTATATATAGATCGGAATCACTGCTTTCGACTAGTATAATATATGTCTTGTAGTGCACTGATGTACCCACATAGAATTATCTTTTCATATATCATTGAATGATTGATGTCCTATGAGATGCTTACTACTATACGAATTATGATATCCTCAGGTACACACTGTAGCTAGTTGCTGTCTTCAAGATGATGGTTATATTCCAACACAGGAGTCGAAATATGCAGTATGCTACAGAAACATACATGTACATGTAAGATACACAACAGGTTGTCGATAGTCAGAAGTCGGTCACATTCAACGTTCCATACACATTTTCATGACGTTTCAACAAAGAATGAATTAATGTAACGTTACGCCAAGCCGAAATCTACTCGGGAAACAATGCAGAACAAGATTTAAGGGATTTTGAAGAGGTTTATCTATAGACAAACCTGTGCCAAAAAAGTGTGCCTGCTCAAGCCTACTGTTTTAAGACACGCACTATTGTAACCCTACCTCTATAGGAAAGGCCTATGGGAGGTAAAAGTGAATATAGGTCTACCCCTCACGAAAAACACTACAAAACAACTTTACTCTTAAGTTTTGAGTAGAATGTACAATCTACCGAGCAAAGGTGTTGAGTGGGCATTATATCATTGCTATGATACTCTAACTTCAATTTCAACCTCGACTTTTCAATTCGAACAAAAATACGTTATATCTCGGTTTGAGTTGCATCCTTCAGAAACTATGACAAGAGCCACATACGTACCAACTCCTCTAACTCTCACTGCAGGAATGCTTCAGATGAGTATTGGCGTGACGATGGAACCGACTAAAAGTCGTTTGGCGTGGTAGTTCGTTTTGTAACGTTTGACCCTGGCCTATTTTTTGATGCAATCTTCGTAACCGCAGCCTCTGGGCCGCCTCACGTGCGTCGGTCAGAAATACTTCTTAATTCATATACAGTAGTCTTTTTGTAATATGCCTTGGCCTATTAACAATACACATTTCTAAATTGTCTTTCATACTGAAAGTACTCGACGTGCTTAATGCTGTTTTTTATAAGAACCAGAACGAATGGACGCCGACCACACGCCAAATTTTAATTTTGTTTTACATGTGTTTTTTAATACAGTTGACATGTATGTGTCAGGTTTCTACTATATAATTATGGGACTAGGAGAACAGAAAACGTGCAATCTGTGGTTATTTTTTGTCTGACTCTTACATCATCTGGCCTCAATGAGCCGATTTGAGGTTTCTCATGAGTCATGAATAAACGAACTTGAAAAAACGTGGCTGCATAGGTGACAACGCAGTACTTGCGATTGCAATGTGCTCATTGGACATGCCATAAATCCTCATATTAGTACTGAAATAACATTTTGAATACATACAAAACATTAATATTGCACTGTTTGAATCCGGTGTTGATTTTCAAGGCTGTCGACTTTCCAGGAGTGGGAATTCGGGGTGTACTATTCATCTGGAAATAACCGTTGTTCCTTTTCGGTCTAATCTTATCAGAACAAGCAGGTATGTTTGCAGAATGCAATGGGACGTTCTTTAGGTTTTCCGGGCTGTAACATCTGTGCAAATTGGTCACCAAATCTGTATAAAGGGGGCCATTTCTTACAGCCCTTGTACATTTGGGCCCAGATTGGTGACAGTCGCGAGCCATTCTTGCTAACCAGGACATACGGCAATCGCAATGAATCGGGTTACCGTGTATCCATGCGATTCTTGTTCCTCTCATAACGTTTGCAGAACTAATACCCAGGTTTTCCTCAGAAAACGTGCTTATATTATTGCAGGCTACATTTACATGGATAAGGTCCTCTAGTCCAGCCAGGTCAGCCCTAATAAACGATAATTGATTATTTGATAAATCAAGCCAGAATAGATGCTTCACATATTTCAATGTTTCCCATGGAAATGTAGTCAAAAGATTTCGGCTTAAATCTAGCTTGTGAATATTTGGGAAGCTGGAAAAGTTGTGGATCGTTTGGATATAGTTTTCCTGGAGGTGGATCTGCCTGACAGAGTCTGATACAAGTACAGTAGGTAGATTGGTGATATTCGATCTGGGACAGTAAATTTTACTAAAGAATGTATCCATTTTAACATAACATCTTGCTGGTAGCGAAACTTCGGTTCCTGAATCTAGATCTGTTACCACTTTTATGAACATGAACAACATTAAACATTTACTTATCATCATCATAATTCAAACGACGTAGAGAACAAGGGGCGATCTTGTAAACTAATATTGAAAGGTTAGATTATTGATCATTGATGACTAGAGAATACAATCATACAGATTGACACACTGTTCTATGTTCGCTGTCCGTTTGAATTAACATGAATTTGCATTGAAGATTGAAAAAACGTGGCGATATATGATAAAGAGTGTCGTGCCCCAAGTCTGGATGGTTTGCTTGATAAAGTAGATGATGGTTATGCACTTGGACGCCACGTTAAATCTTGAATCCTGTAGCAACATAAATGTCATAATAATACGTCTGCCTTTGACTTAGTCTTGGAAGCAGGTATATCCTGCATTCACAATAAACCCATATTCTCTTTCTGTAGAACTGCACTAAAGGATAACAGAATACCAATTAGACGGAACGCATTTTTTGCAGTAAAATTCAATAAAAAAAGCTTGTGCTCATATATTAGCGGACAGTCCTAACTATACTATTATACACACATTTGGTAGATTGTAGATTCCTGAGAACTGAGAGTGGCGTGGTTTCAGAAACAGATCTATCCGTACCTCAAAACTCCAGGACAAGCTGCTCGCGAACTGCCCACTATAGCATCGGTGAATATGGGCGAAGCGCTCGAAAAATAGCAGAAGAGCTGAAGATGGATAAAACTCCCCGCACGATGTTTTTTACCAGGCTGTAGCTGGTCCACCGTCTCCCGGGTTCTTTAGCTGTCTGATCCGGCCGGAAAATAGCATTGAAAGAAAAGTCGCAGACTATTTGGTGGTATATTTGATTTATCGCTTGAGGCAATGTTTCATGGAGCTTCACAATCACCAGTTCGTCCATAGAAAGCATGTATCAATTTGTTTGTTTTTTTTTCACCCTCGAGCATCACCGAAGTCTGGCATGAGGAAATCATGACCACTGTTTGAGAAGACTAATCTCCAAGCAGATCATATGGTGGCAAGGCAGTATCCATTGGTCAGAGGAGTCTCCCTGGCTAATGGATACTGCCTTGCCACCGAAAGGGATCTGCTCGGAGATTAGAGAAGACGGGCTTGCGATGATTAATCTTCAGGAAACGTTTCTATAAGCGCTAGATGTAGCGTGGCAGTTCAACTCACGATTTTGCTCTTACTTTCCTGCAGCTGGACCGACAGTGAGCAACACGGGCGCTGTGGGTAGATTGGCTACGTCTTCTCAAAGTACTTCTCAAGTCCTACTACGGCCGCTACCACTGTGTGTAGCGTTAGCTGACTTTTTGAGGTATGATCTTCTGATGAATGCAAGAATCACGTCTCTTTTGTGATATTTTCACTTGGTACAATCTGCTCATAGCCACTGATGTTTTTTGCTTGAAATATATGTTTTTCATCGCTGAACAGCTGAATGGCTGATGTTTGTAAAAGGAATGTTCAACTTGTGTCTTGAACTATGTTCTGATGTGGTCATTTGTAATATGATATGAATAAAAAGCTATAACTAACGATAATTGCTGAATCTATGTTACTGCAGAACGTATCTTCCACTGTGATGTAAAAGTGGTGACACGACAACAACGCTGTGGTCACGGAGTTTCCAGTTTACCATTTAGCATACCAGAATCAGCCAACTGGCCCACATTCAGGAGTTCTCTTTTATCTTATCTTGAAAATTAATCTAAGCTGGTAGAATGAAAAATTAAAAAGAATCTTTAAGCGCAATTGCCAACATAAAGAACTGTTTTTCTGCATTGGTCTTTGTCAAGGAATTGATCCACCTATTCTATGACGTCACGTTATATAAAAAAATTATATATATATATCACATGTAGCAGATAGTTTGTGGCGTCCTCCGCCTCTATATACTAGTACATTTGCACAAAACAAACAAGGTGGGGGTATTGTGTGATAGAATATATAAAATCATATTTCTACATTACGTAAGTAGACCACATGTTTTATAATGGCAATGATCTTAAAATATGTTATTTTCATAAAAGTGATCATGATAGCAAGTGCAAGAACTATTGACACGTTTCCCGCTAGATGTTATGTTAATGATACGATTGACTGCCCGAAGTCCAACATTACCAGTCTGCCTACTACTAACCGAAGTATCAGTCCACCAATATACGTAGATACTGTTTTCCTTCAAGAAAACCGTATCCGAGCCGTCCACGACCTATCTGGCTTTCCATTTGTCGTCAAACTAAATCTGAGCCACAATCTTATCACAACATTTCCATGGGAATCGTTAAAACAGTTGAGGGGTTTGACCACGCTTGACTTGTCGTATAATCAGCTGTCTTCAGTGAGTGTTACTATCAGTTCTGGACAGCCGCAATATTTTCAAGTAAATGTAGCATATAATAGGCTGGCCACATTCTCAGAGTCGAACATGGGCCGTACATATTCTGATGTAGAGAAGAAAATAACCGTCCGCATCCACGGTAACCCGATTCACTGTGACTGCCGCATGTCGTGGCTAGCAAGGATCGCTCGCGAGTTTGGCCGGTGTTGGCCATACAGATGTGCAGCTGCTTTAAAAAGGCATCCTCTTTTTTCTAATTTTGTGGAAAGTCTGAGTAAAATTAAATGCAGCAGCCCTGAAAACCTAAAGGAAGTTCCAGTATACAGGGCAAACCTGCCTGGTTGTCGCCTGGAAGCTATGACTCTGCTACCAGGGCCAACACAGATCAGCTCCTCGGATTCAGAGCCAACACGCGCCCCGTTCAGGAAGACCCCGAGTCAGAAAATGACCAACATCTATTCAGAAATATCATCAAAAGACCATAACGATCATAATCAGCACATCAACCATTCGAATATCGGGAAACAGAGAGCTCGTACAACCACAGTTGGTTTTATTAGCTCTGTAGCAACTGTAACAGCGACCTTTAGCTTTGTATTTCTTGCTATCGTAATTGATAGGATGTGCCAGTTGCAATTGTTCAAGAGTCAGTAAAATGTTCATTTGAAACACTAATTTTATATAAGTCACATATCTCCGTAATTTAACGTAGAGCACATTTATCTATTTATTTGTTTATTAATTTATTTGTTTAGCAACTTGCGTATTAATGTAGGAACAGTTAACTACTACATACTAGTATACAATTCCTGTATACTATACAATTTGTGAACGATATATTGTCCTATCTAGTGGGTCACATGATACCAAACCGTAGACGTAAAAGTATAACATTTTCCTTCATATCTAAAATGTAATACTTTTTGCAATATTATTTTGTTTGTATGATAAGCAAAGGCAAATACTGCCATGCACATAATTTTCCACTGTTGACTATTCGATTCATTTCTTCATAATGTAATTGATAGTGTATAGGTGTACGTTTTACTACGACGTATATTAAAACGTGATGTTATAGGGTTGCTGGTGATTGTAACCTTAAGTCTTGCTTGTTCTTACAATTTCATGTACTATTTTAGAGAAAACCACAACGGTTGCTACTTTTCCGTCAAATAACAACTAAGATGCATCCCACCAATAGGGCTAAATTTCACTTCAAGATGAGTACGTATGTATCTAACACGTGCACCAACTTTTACAGAATAAACTTTATATCCAGACGATATGACAATCACAACTCAATCTTGTGTCTGTCTTTTTCTTCTTCTAATCATGGAAGAGTCGATTACAACTGAGCCTACGCAGTTTGTCATTTGAGAAGCTAAAATTACATCACATATTCACAAGATTTCTTCGTACATTGAATCGAAAACACGTGGATACACCTCGTGATATTTGGTTCTCAAAAAGATACTTACTACCTTACAAAAACTTCATAAAAGTCGTGAAAAGTATATTCTTGCATGTTATTTGAGGTATGATAGAAAGCACATCGGGTCATTGTACATTTGGTATCTACGTAGATGCCTTCAGTAAGAAGGTTATGTCTTCACTAGAGTTTGTTTGTCTGTAATGCTGGTTTAGTGTTTGTAAAGGTTTTGAAACATTAGATACACCTCTGACAAACGGCGGTTTGTTGTTGTTTTTTTCACTCTCGGGCATCTCCGAAATCTGACATGAAGAAACCATGATCACTGGTTGAAAATACGGGCTTGCGATAATATTAATCTTCAGGAAAAGTTACTTCAGGCGCTAGATATGCCACTAATTAGTCTGCAGCTGTGCTTTCACGATTTTGCTCCTACTCTGCTGCAGCCAGACCGACAGTGAGCAACACGGGCGCTGTGGGTTGAATGACTTGTCAACTTCCTCTCCAAGTCCTTCTGAAGTCCTGCTACGGCCGCTACCACTGTATATAGCGCTAGTAGCTGATGTCAGCTCACCATGGCTTTTTGAGGTATGGGCTTTCTGTTGAATGCTTGACCACGTAGCTTTTATTATATATTCACTTGGTACAATCTGTACATAGCCAATTCTTGCTATTTCTAGAAATATATATTTCTCATTGCTGAATGGTTGATTGTTGTTCAAAGAGTGCTCAACAGGTGTCTTGAACTATTAGTGTTCTGATGTAACCATTTACGATACGATGCCATATAATTATATAACGAACGATAATTGTTAATCTGCAGAACGTATCTTCCTGTGATGTAGAAGTGGCGACACGACAACAACACTAGTACTGTGGTCACGGAGTTTCCAGTTTACCATTCAGCATACCAGAAGCAGCCAACCGGTTCATATTCAGGAGTTCTTTTTCATCTTAGTTTGAAAATTAATCTAAGTTTGTAGAATTAATCATGCCAACAGAAAGAACTGTTTTTCAGCATTGGCCTTTGTCAAGGAATCCATCCACATACTAGTATTCTATGACGTCCCGTTATGCAGCTTGTAGGTCTATGAATCAGTGACCAGTAGCAGATAGTTTGTGGCGTCCTCCGCCTCTACCCTTTTTATTTTAGTACATTTGCACAAAACAATCTAGGTGAGGGTATTGTGTAATAGAATATTAAGTCATATATTCACCTTTCTTAAGTAGACTACATATTTTATAAGTAATGGCAATGATCTTGACATATGTAGCGCATGCTATTTTCATAATAGTGATAGCAAGTGCAAGAACTATTGACTCGTTTCCCGCCAAATGTTATGTTAATGATAGAATCGACTGCCCGAAGTCCAACATTACCAGTCTACCTACAGCCACTAACCGAAGTATAAGTCACTCAAACTTCGTTTTCCTTCAAGAAAACCGTATCAGAGCCGTCCACGACCTATCTGGCTTTCCATATCTCGTCAGACTAAATCTGAGCCACAATCTTATCACAACATTTCCTTGGGAATCGCTAAAACAGTTGGGGTTTTTGACCACGCTTGACTTGTCGCATAATCAGTTGTCTTCAGTGAGAGTTATTATCAGTTCTCCACTGACGCCATATTTTCAAGTAAATGTAGCATATAATAGGCTGGCCACATTTTCAGAGTCAAACATGGGCCGTACATATTCTGATGTAGGGAAGAAAATAACCGTCCGCATCCACGGTAACCCGATTCACTGTGACTGCCGCATGTCGTGGCTAGCAAGGATCGCTCGCGAGTTTGGCCGGTGTTGGCCATATAGATGTGCAGCTGCTTTAAAAAGGCATCCTCTTTATTCTGATTTTAGGGAAAGTTTGAGTAAAATTAAATGCAGCAGCCCTGAAAATCTAAAGGAAGTCCAAGTATCCAGGGCAAACCTACCTGCTTGTAGCCTGCAGCTGGAAACCAGTGATCTGTTACCAGGGCCAACACAGACCAGTTCCTCGGTTTCAGAGCCAACACGCGCTCAAGAAAATTTTCCTTCAACCCCGTTCAGGAAGACCCCGAGTCAGAAAATGACCAACATTTATTCAGAAATAACTAAAGCCCTACTGCCCACTCCCGGAAAGCCATCGGACGACTACTATTCTAAAATAATGCTGATGAATAAAACCGAACTTTTTGTACTATCAAAAGACCATAACGATCATAATCAACACATCAACCAATCGATTTTCATGAAAAAGAGAGCTCGTACAACCACAACTGATTTCATCGGCCCTGCAGCAACTGTAACAGCGACCTTTGTATTTCTTGTTGCCTTGCATTTTAGGCTGTGCCAGCGATTATTCAATACAAATCAGTAAAATGTTAATTTGGAACATTTGGCTTAGGTGGCGGCGTCGTGTTGCTCAATAATTTATACACCGTATACGTAACTTCGCAATTTTACGTACAGCACATTCATCTATTTATTTATTTATTTCGAAAAACATATTACCGTGTCTGTACCAAACTCTAGACATGAATACGTTTGTATAACATTTTTCTTTTTCTGAAACGTTATACTTTTCGTAATGTAGAGACAAATCTGGCCATGTACATAACTTTCATTCCACTATATTCGATTCTTTGACTTGTGTATAGATGTGCGTTTTACTACGACGCATATTAAAACGTAGCCTTTGTGGATTATAGGGTTGCTGGTGGTTGTAACCTTAGAATGTGCAGTTGTTTGAGTCTTGCTTGTTCTTACAATTCCATGCACTTTTTTAAAGAAAGGTTGTGACACCATAATGGTTGCCACGTTTTCGTCGAATAACAACGAAGATGCATCGATATCCTAGCCTACTGTTGGGGCTACATTTCACTTCAAGATGTAAACGTATGTATCTAACACGTACACCAACTTTTACTGAATAAACTTTATATCCAGACGAAATGACAATCACAACTTAATCTTGTGTCTGTCTTTTTCTTCTTCTAATCATGGAAGAGTCGATTACAACTAAGCGCCTACGCAGTTTGTCATTTGAGAAGCTAAAATTACATCACATATTCACAAGACTTCTCCATATATTGGATCGAAAACACGTGGATACACCTCATGATATTTGCTTCTCAAAAAGATACTTACTACCTTACAAAAACTTCATAAAAGTCGTGAAAAGTGTATCCTATCTTGCCTGTTATTTGAGGTATGATAGAAAGCACATTGTGTCAGTGTACATTAATTGATATCTATATAGATGCCTTCACTTAGAAGGTTATGTCTTCACTAGATAGAGATTGTGTGTGCTGGTGAGTCGTTTTAACGGTTTTGAAACACGCCTTTAAAAACAGCGATGATTCCCCATGCCAGACTCGTAAGATGAGTTACATATATGTGCATTTTCGTAATAGGAGTGGTGCATACTGTATTACATGCACGTGCGTGTACATGTGCGTACATGCACGTGCGGGGACATGTGTGCCACGAGCAAGATTTTGCAGCCCTGCTCAATCCTAATCTACTTCAGCTAGCTTTCGTACTGCTAGCTATTCTCACGCGCCTGCGGCAGTGAAGAAGGCGTGGAACTTCTGGTTTATGACGGCTAGCTAGCGAATACCACCATAAGGTATGGATCTTGACTCCCCGAAGTTACTCGGGTTTGATGTAAATTTATGTATAACGTTATGTGTTACCTGAGACAGCTGATCTTGATTAAACTGTGAATTTTGGGATCGCATGGACCCCAACACTATTTTTGTACATACCTGAACTATACAAAACTTATACAGAAAAATGATATGCATTTTCGTATCTATGGTGATTTCATTCTAAATAAAATAAAGAGGTGTAGTGGTAAAAAGCATATCTGGCTTGTATGTAAAAACCACACTATTCAGCACAGGGCATTAATCATAAATGCGTGAAACGCAATGATATCTAGCGCATGTAGTCCAACTTTGGATTTACAACATGTATGTTCCATGTTAATGCAGGCTCTGTGATTCCTATCATCGCAAACTGGTATATCATCGGTCAGACCCACCGTCTACTTCTAAAACTGGTGAAAAAACTTCACATTGAACACACCAGGCGACGCGCCAATCGTCAAAGAGAGAAAAACTACCTTCGGTTGAGTAATCATAAGTGACAGGACAATATTGTAACGGTACCAGGCACCAATCAGTGTTGCTCTTGCATTTACAACTCACATAATAGTATATAATTATAGTATTATATACTAATAGTTTATAATAGTGTTATTTCTTATCTGATATGTTGTACGATGATCATCAGGAAGCATTTGACATGTTTCGTTCTTGTAAAACTCCTAACATGTATCACGGGCAATTTACTACCGGCTAGATGTTATACAACAAGAAATGAAATCAACTGTCCGAAGTCTAGTATAACCAGTTTTCCCGTTTACCCACCAGACTTCAATGTGTGGAAAGTGAAACTTCAGCAAAATCTTATCCGAGAAATCCGAAACGTATCTGGTTTTCCAGGTGCGCATGACCTAAATCTTAGCCACAACCTGATCACAACATTTCCTTGGGAGGCTTTGAAAGATATGAAGTCGTTGAAAATACTCGACTTGTCTCACAATCAGATATCTTCTCTTAGAGCCGACTTGGCTATCATTCGTGGACTGAAAATTAACTATATAAATATGGCCTATAATAAGCTCACTACTTTCTCCAAAGCAAACATGGGTATGCCCCCTACAAGCTTTTGGTTTAGAGTTCAAAGGTTTGTCCATGGAAACCCAATTCACTGTGACTGCCGCATGTCCTGGTTAGCCAAGTTGGCTCAATCATATTACTTCTGTTGGCCACTTACGTGTAGCAATGCTCTGAGATATGGTCCCTTTAATGGCAAGCTCAACCTGCACTTGCTTAAATGTAATAGTCCTCAAAGTCGGAAGGGGGCCCCACTGCACACGATACATCTATCTGATTGCTCTAAAGGGGGTGAAATTATCCATAGTACTACTGTGGGTGAAATTATCCATAGTACTACTGAAATGACTGAAACCAGACCTACAATTTTGGGAAATTCAGTAGACGATGTGAAAACTGAATATACAGTAATGCCGTGCAATGCTGTCTTTATTTTCAGGAAGTAAAGTTCCATAACATAATACCGTACCACCACAACTTCTAGCCCACCGTTGTAGTGCTTGCACCATACATGTGGCCCCAGGGCTGTAGAAACGTAGATAGGCGCCGCCCTATAACAACTCGCTGTGCCATCAATAAAAACTTACACGTTACATACAAGTGACCAATTCAACTTGTCAACAATCAGTTATTGGTCTTTGTGGGGGTTCGAATAAAGTACAATTACGGTTGAATGATACTTTACCTTTTGAAGGCATTTCAGTACCCCATACACCCCTGCATATGAAGTGGTCTCATCTATCGCGCTCATGCATGTAAGGTATATATCACATATGTAATATCGCTCCTGGGATTGAAACTGTTTCTCCAATTTGTGTTTATCACGCCAGTATATTCTCAATAAAGATGAATATAAACAATTTTGTTTTTATCCTGTTTTTTGTATACCCGAGGAATTAAAAACGTACCGATATGAACTGCGTTGTGATGCTATCGTTACCTTTAACCTTTGGCCTTAGTTTGAAGTCCAGGACGTCAGTGTGACATTTTCTCGGTGCTGCGTGGTTTGACGATTCCTCAGAGATAACACCTTAAGTTTCTTTTTTTTTACACCGTTGAACGAAGTCTCTACAAAGGTAAGTACATACTTGCCATAACTGAGGTCTTAACAACCTGTCTTGCAATGTTAAATGCCGTGACAACTGGATTAAGTGCAGAAAATCCTTCGTGTATTTTTTTTCAACGATACGTAATCCTGCATCACATATATTAAAACTCTCTGTGTGTTTGTTACTGTCGGTGTAATATGGTTAACTTTTAGCGCCAAAACGACACGTAATGATCCCATTTCGACAGAGAGGTGCGGCAGAAGCCAGTTCTATTATTTCATGAGCTCATAATTTGTTGTACATCGTCATGGTCTAGGTATTCATTTTGTATTTCCCTGACGCTGTTTTGACCGTGCGGTCATTGACGTAATGATCCCATTTCGACAGAGAGGTGCGGCAGAAGCCTTCTATTATTTCATAAGCTCATAATATGTTGTATATCGTCATGGTCTAGGTTTTCTTTTTGTATTCGGTGACGCTGTTTTGACCGTGCGGTCATTGACCTGTAGAACGAACAGCTTTGACCTGACCTACTTATGAAACATTACAAACCGTATGGGAAGTAAAGAAAAAAGCTATGATACTAGTACCTACATTATCACACGATTCGTATCTAGCAATAGATTCCAGGTTAGTTTCCAGGGTCAACATACACTAGTACACTAGCTGCGGTGACTCAGCAATCCTTTTTGTACGATAATACAGTATATCCTGTATTTAAAGGATTACCAAGTCGCGCCACGCCTAACTATACACAGACCTGGCACCAAGGCCAAGAAAATTAGACCACAGCCAATTTTGTTGTTGCTTTGTTATTTTAATGCTTGTTGCCCTCATTATATATATAAGATACCACAAACAATAGCAAGAAATTGCCCATCCCACTCTGAAAACTGCACAGAGTTAACAAGTTTTGATTAAATGTCTGAATTACAGACCTTGAACATGTCGGTGGCGACCGCCGTGCGGCGTTTGCGTGAGAACGTGGACAAGATGAAGTCGGTGGAGTACCGACGTGAGCAGCTGAGGGCGCTGTTACGCTGTATCGATGAGAACATGGACAGGTGGATAGGTGTGCTGAAAAAGGATCTACACAAGGTACAGTTTTGATCGTGGTAGGGCTGTGTACGTAAAAAAATTCAGGTACAGGTATGGTCTAGGTTAGCCTGGGTGCCATCTGATTTGTAACGGCACAAATCAGATGGCACCCAGGCTAGGTCTAGGTATAGGTATAGACTATATAGACAGACAATCATGTAAATTTTCAATCATCTTTCATATCATGTCACGGGTGAAATCTAGTAATTGCTTCATTTTCATTTTGTTGAAGTTTTGTGGCACTGTTAATGACCTGATAAAATGTCATTAAGTTTTTGCTTCTGCAGCAAGCAGCTAAATTCTCTCCTAGAATTCAACATTAAAAACAGAAATCAGTTGCTACCTTTTTGGGACATGTTAAAATTACAGTCAGTGTAATAAAAGATAACTTTATTGCATGCACTTCAATTGTATGAGGTACAACACATTACATGTACTGCTATTGTGGAGAAGGCAGCTCCAAAACTTGTTGTAAAAAGCTCTAAATCATCAGTAAATGGTACATTTTAAACAGCAGTCTATCTTGTTTTATCCCCCAGCCTAAGCTGGAGTGCCTGGGTATGGAGGTAAACTACAGCAGGAATGAGCTCATCGTTCATCTGAACAACCTGGATGAGTGGACCAAGCCGGAATACGTGAAGAAAGACCTGCCGCAGATATCGGACGAGTGCTACATCCAGAGGGAGCCGCTAGGTGTCGTCCTCATCATAGGAGCCTGGAACTACCCAGTGATGCTGATCCTGTGCCCTCTGATTGGTGAGTGAAAGGTCCTATCAGATGATGATTATCAGACCACGCCAATTTCATTCTCTGGTTCTTGGATTTCTGCAGAGCAGGCTGAGAAAAAAAAAGGCATTCTGTATGTCATACACAAAGATGTCACAAAGTCTACATACCATGCTGGTTAATTACAATGTTTTAAACAATGAATTTTTTTCTTTTAGTTTCCCAAATCAGAACAAATATGTAGTATTTTTTTTCCTTCTGCTGACTTGTTTTGTTGTTTTCAGCCGCTATTTCTGCTGGCAACTGTGCGTTGCTGAAACCTTCAGAGCTGTCTGAAGCCACAGCAGCTCTTTTTGAGGAGTTGCTCCCAAAATATCTGGACAAGGCAAGTATAGGGATTGAAATTTGAAAAAAATATCACTTGATCGTCCAGCTTTCTGAAATTGTCTTTTGTTTTCTGCGTGTAAATGCTACTCCATGACCTGCTTTCTATAGACCTTGGGCCACACAGTTGTGTATTCACTATAGTGGGGAGCTAGGCCACTGTGTGTTCAACTACCATATACCAACAACCAAAGTAGTAATAGCCCTCGAACCACACAGTTGTGTAATCACTATAGCGGGGGCCAGGCCACTGTATGTTCTACCATACCATAAAAGAGAAAGCAGCATGTACCATCTTTAAAGCATCTACAAATGTAGTATAGCTGGTATGAACATGCAACCTCTCAAATGCAAATCTAGGCTATTGCACTGGTCCTACTCATATGTCTAATGATATTTGTTTGTCTTGTCCAGGACTGCTTTGCTGTTGTTAACGGAGGTGTGAAGGAGACCACCGAGCTTTTGGAGCAGAAGTTTGACCACATCTTGTACACAGGGAACAGTAATGTGGGTAAGATTGTGATGGCAGCAGCTGCCAAGCACCTGACACCTGTCACCCTGGAGCTGGGCGGCAAGTCACCCTGCTATGTGGACAAGGACTGTGACATCGGTCAGTGGAACTTTTATTTGCCACTGCAAATAAGCCTAGCCTCTTTCTATAATCATCACTACATTTTCTTCCGTATTTTATAATGTATGATTTAGAATTGTAGATATCTTTTGTAATCAAATGCTATGTACTTATTCTTTTAAAAATACACATGCATACTTAAAATTTTAATGGTAGTACAGTTATCATAATCATACTGTCGGCCAAGAACACCTATTGGCTGGCTAGTATGATGTCATGATCTCATAATCAGTTTATCCCATGAGGACTTCTGATTGGTCAATGTGATATATGATGCATAATAAAGGACGTTGATATCTTTTTATATGTTTTGCAGACGTGGCAGCCAGGCGTATTGCGTGGGGCAGGTTTGTGAACTGCGGCCAGACTTGTGTTGCTCCTGACTACGTCCTGTGTCCCAGTCAGAACCAGGACAGGCTGCTGAAGGGTCTGCAGTCTGCCCTGGAGGAGTACTTTGGCAAGAACCCAAAGGACTCAGAAGGTTGGAAGATTTGTGACCATTATGAAATAGTGTGTATTTTGGAATATTCTCATGGAAGTTTGCAGTTTTGACAGTGACTTTTCACTGCAAACTAAGTCACACAGCAAATGATATATTCTTTTTTCCACACGAGCTAGATCTGCTGTTTAGGCTATAACTAGAATTTACTGCTTGAGTTTGACCATGCTGCAATTAAGTGCCACAAACTTAAAACAGTGGCTAGTGTAATCTCCAAGCAGATTATACGGTGGCAAGGCAGTACTCCATTGGCCAGAGGAGTGTCCATTAGCCACCGAAGGCCAATGGATACTCTCTGGCTGATGGATACTCTCTGGCCAATTTGATACTGTCTTTTGCAGTCGCCAAAAGATCTGCTTGGAGATTAGCTAGTGTCCATCATAATTAGAGGTTGACAAAGGCACGATTTGTTCCCACAGATTACTGTCGTATCGTGAACCAGCGTCACTTCCAGCGCGTGAAGGGTATGATCGAGAAGACCAAAGGCAGCGTCGCCATTGGTGGAGACTCCGATGAGAAGGACCTGTACATCAGCCCGACGGTCGTCAAGAACGTCCAACCCACGGACGCGCTGATGGAGAATGAGATCTTTGGTCCCGTCCTGCCGATTGTGACTGCAGAGAGCGCTGACGAGGCTGTTAGCTTCATCAACAGTAGGGACAAGCCGCTGGCACTGTACGCCTTCGCTAATGACAAGAAGGTGAGAAATAAAAGACTTAATTATCATTCCTATTTGTCATATGTACATGCAGCACTCCAGCACTACTCTTTCCTTAATATTTTACTGCAAAGTGTCTGCTCTCTTACTCTCTTCACATTAGATATCATTGTATTTCACTTCAGAATCTCTTTGTAGCCAGTCAGAACTATTACTATTAATATGTACATTGAAAAACTGCTAACCAAAATTACTCCTTCTTTAGACAGCAAAGTTTTTTATTTAGAGACAAATCAAATTCTACTACTAGATGAATTATAGAGATTACTTCCAGTCATTTATGAGAGTGAGAACCATCATTCTTCTTCAGCATCACTAAAATGAACTGAGTTGTTTGTACTTTACTTCCAGGTCATCCGTGACATCATCGAGCGTACGTCAAGCGGGAGTGTGTGTGGAAACGACACCATGATGCAGATGGCCCTGCCCACGCTGCCGTTTGGAGGCGTGGGGACCAGCGGCATGGGGAACTACCACGGGAAGTTTGGCTTTGACGCCTTCTCCCACAAGAAGGCTGTCATGGTGAAAGCACTCGCCATGGAAAACGTACGAGCTCTTGTGGTTCTGAGCTGTTGAGTTTAAAATTGACCTATGTCCACTTTTCCAATTGTGTGGGAAACAACAGTTTAATCTTAATTCAGGATAATTCATAGTTCTCCTTCTCCCCTTGCAGGTGAACAGCCTGCGTTACCCCCCGTACACGGAGAAGAAGTTGAGCTGGATCAGCTGGCTCACCGCCAAGAAGGAGAAGAGGAGGGGGGGACTGTTCGGCTTCCTGCCCTTTGCTGTGATTATGACCATCCTGGCAGTGCTCATCAGGGTAACATGAAACTCTTAAACTCAAGGATTGTTTCAGCCAGGGCTCGAAATACTGGGTGTATGTGCACCTTAGTGCACCCAAATATGGAGCTGTGCACCCATTTTTTTTGCTGTGGGTGCACCAGTGCACCTCAATATTTTCGAAAGTTCAGGTACTAGTATGTAAAGATGTCAAATTTATAGTAACATACATCTACATATCAGAAAAATAATACAATCATTGTTAAATGAAACATAATTAGGTATTGCTGACATTCTAGGTATTATGGTGCATCCGGTATATCCCCAAATAAAAGAAGTTTTTGAGCACCCAATTCTTAGGTTGGGTGCAGCAGTGCTTCCCAAAACATAATTTCGAGCCCTGGTTTCAGCCATCAGCCACACTAATCTGAGTCTTTTATGATTATGTAATCAGAGTAAATTAGTTGGTACATACATGTACTATTTTCTTTGGCCGCTACCTCACTTGAAAATGATTTTACATGATTTCTGTAATTGTTCTGTTGACTGTTGTACAACCAACCTACCCATCATGTTTAATATGATCTACACTACAGGCCTCCCCACTACTGATTTCTCTGTTATACAGGTATTTACTGTGATGACCTACCTTGGCTAATAAAGGTATCCTTTCTTCTAATTTCTCTCTTCTGAATTTGTTAGCTTTTGTATATGTTGAACATACATTCAAAGGTGTGGATCCACTCCCTCACTCACTATCCATTTTGAGCTCTCCATTCTACCATCTGCTGTTCTCAGTTCAGTGGGGTTAGCATGTTTGCATGCTGGCTGTTGAGGTTTAATGGCAAACTGTCAGGTGCCTCTGACAGTTGGGTTTACATTATGTAGATTGAGGAGATAAAAGTCCTCCTCTATATGCTGTTGATTACTCTCTTGCATGACTGTCCCTATGGATTCAGTCCTTCCACTCCCATTTTTAGAATCTTTCTGTGCCACTTTTCTTCATCCCTTCTCTGGAAAAGTTTGTACCATCGTAGGCAATTGAACTGCTTAACACATGTACTCCAAGCCTGCTTCATAACTTCTCAACTGACAGGCTTTCAGAGAGGTTCCTGGACCATATCCATTGGTGCATGGCACAACATGAAGGACTTGTTTCAAAGGTGTTCTTCTTTCAAAGGTGTTGAGCAGATACTTGGGCCTTGGGACTTTTGTTACAGGCAGTCTACATTTTCCATGTATAGTTTGTACCAATGTTTCAACTGCAGCATTTGTTAACCTGTGGTGTTTGTTTGTTTGTTTCAGTTCCTTGGATAGGTGATGGGACACAACAGCCAAATGTCGACGTTACACTGTAAGAAACCCTATGGACAGAAGGAGGCTACAGAAATGAAGAGAACTTTAAAATCTGTTTTTGCATTCCAGTCATAAATAATCAGAGAATACTTCTAAGAATATGATGACAGTTTCATTATATTCCTACAATGTATGAATTTGATGATGATGATGAATTCAATAATACAAAAATCATATTGTATATCCAAGCAACTTATATCTATATTTGCTTACTGCACACAAATTCACATGAGTTGTGTATTTTAGAGGAAATTGTAATATGATGTTTATACATGTTACAATCATATGAGCATAAGTGATAAGATCACTTCTTGTGGAGCATAAGATTTATCTAAATGCAAAATCTTAAACAAAGGCAAATGATTACATGATAAAATGGTCATCTTTCAAAATATTTGAACCATTACATAATGTTACCATGAATGGTATCAGTACCAATATTTCTCTTAACATTATCCTTTTACTACTTGCAGGCATTGTAGAGAATAATTATTGTAATATATAGTTCCTCAATAGAAAATTTAATCAAGCTTTAATTAAGCTAATATATTATCAGAAACATTGTGATTGTTTGATAACTTGCTTGGTAATGGCATAATACAAGTCACCATGATTGGAAGAAATTATGTGTACTTGATGCTTGATAGTGAAGTGTGTAGAAACTGCTATACAGCAAAGTAATTTGGTTTGGCTGTGAGAAACGTCAATGATTTTGGCACAGTAAATGAATTTTCTCTGGACATGATTGTTCCATGTTGTCTGATATAATCTCAAACAATCTGGAACTAAAATGGCAAAACTGGCATCCTTAACTCAATAGAGGTTGCCTCTTTACGGAGAATTATACTTATTTAGGAAACAGAAGTTTGAATATTTACACAGAATTTGAGTTAGAGTTATTGCTTTATTTGAAATGTGCCAAGCACTTCTAACTGATTATCTAGATGATATGCCTCTTTTTTTCTGATTAAAAAGGTTATCATCCATCCATGCTCACGTTTGTGTTTATTTTTGTGAGGCCATGTGTGATTTTATATTTGAATTACTAGCTAGCTATAGTACACAATTTCAGTTTCTTTGAAGCATGATGACTACATGTAGGTGTTATAATTATAACAAGCAAGGGGCGTTCCCTAGTATTGTATAATGTAGTCGATTCCCTATACAAAGTTCAGAACTTGAATAAAGAAAATGTTTGGCTATGTCGATCCGTAGTTCGTCGCAGTAACTATCCTTATCCTTTCCAAAAACGACTTATCATATAACGTTACTTTTGGAGCCAACAAATAACCAAATCTTACCGATGCGTAATATCAACAGTACGATGCTTTGATGCATGCGTGTCATCTGCAAATTGGAACGTATTGAACCATGCTAAACGAAAGCACAGAAGCCCATGAGAAACGTGTCGTAACACCTCGCTAATCCCTTACACACTTGTATATGAGATAATGCAATTGAGTAAAACCCAAGGGCCCACTCCCAGGGTGCAACTACTAATTAGATTAACTCGAGTTTCTCTAAGTATATCTATTAACAGACTTTTATACGTTGAAAGTCCCACGGTGTTGGTCAAAGTAATCATGTTACCTGAGTTTAGCTGTAATTTCAAATTCTACGTGAAGAATTTACCAATATTTTATATCAGAAACCAAAGCCGCACAGTCGAAAATTTGGGTAAATCTTATTTCTTCGTGTTGAAAATTGTAGTAAAATCCGTCTCTATGATAAAGATTCAATTGAAGACTTTGACACAGACTAGCATCGAACATAATATTCTTCTTCCTGGAGGTTTAGATAGACCAATCTCGGCTGCGTATTCATGCAAGTTAACAGTCCAACCAATAAGAACGCAACTGCCGATTGGTTTCAAGTTTTAATCCACTTACTTCACGCAGGAAAAACCACGTGGTGGCCTGTTTAGGCCACACCGTCTTAAGTTTATGGATGACATCTCCGCGCGCTTTGATTTTCGCCTGTTCTCAAAAAAAAAAAAAAGATCACGTCCTCCGATCCGAGGCTCTGGCCTGGCTCTAGACCTGGGTAGTTCATGGTACCTAGTGACAATATTATACGGAACTTATGGTAACAATTGAGGATGACACCCAGGCTGCTGAAGCTCCACGTCTCAAGACCTCAGTATATACGTACAGTGCCGATTCATAAAATTCCGCAAAAAGCCAGCATGTGCGTCGACGTCGCCATGTATACTGACCCATATTCACAATACCAGCTTTGTATGCCTTTGGTTTAGTAGCATTTTTATTTTGGGCCGGATTTTTTTTTTCGCCCGCGCACACTAGTTTGGGGGTCTTCGGAGGATGTCATCCAAAAAATTAAGACGGTGTGGCCTTATGTTTAATTCATGAGGGGCGGGGCTTCCCACCTGTGGGCCACACCTTGGCTACACCTGGCCTGGCGGGTATAAATACGGCACCGCCGGCCACAGTCGGTCATTTCTGGAGGCGGTGAACCGCACCGTGGTCGTCATGGCAGCTCTGCGTGGTCTGCTCCTTCTCTTCACCGCTTCTCTGGTTCTGGGATACTCTCAAGACGGTACGTCGCTCTATTTTACTTCACTTTTGCGTCTCTTGCGTACAAAATCGATGTATTCTTATAAGCCGGCGAATCATCATGCATTCGTGAAGTTTGTACGAAATATAATTCAGTGTCGTAGGCATGGTTCGTTGGGACAGCGCTTCTAGATTTCGTTCCCACGTGGTAACATGTTGTATCATGTTCATACGCTGGCAGATGCACAAATACCTGAGCCAAAACTTCGTCCCTTTCAATTTATTTGCGTCATTTCTGAAACGACCTAATGATGGGATTACAAAGTGTTTTTTTTTCACTCTGCGATATTTTGGAAGGTTATATTAATGTTGTCGTTTTTCCCGTGTCTGTGTAGTTCCGAACGACATCCCAGCCTACGCCAGCTCTGACGATGACAGCGGTTACCTGGGCGCTCTCGTAGACCTTTTGAACAACGGCCTGGCAGGCGCCCTAGAGCCATCGAAACGTGGAACGGACGAGGACGGAGGAACGGACGAGGACGGAGGCCAGGAGGAAGGAGGAACGGACGAGGACGGAGGCGAGGAAGAAGGCTCCGATGAAGGCCCTAAAGAAGTACCAGCACCCACGGAAAAGGCACCAAGTTAGTTCTATTACTGATTCGATTAGCCTTCTACATGTAGCAGTACATGAAACTTCTGTATTACTTTAGATGAAAGATTTTCTCCCTACAAGCCAAAAATTATGCATATTTGACCCTCGATGTCTTCAAATTACAACGTTTATTGCGACTGAAACTCGTATGCTTGGAATGAATTGTTCTTGTCTGTTTGCTGTAAAAAAAAAAGTTCTCAGCATACATTAACCATGGTTATATCATGCAGCCTTTGACTGCGACGCCAACCAGACCGTGTCGTTCAACTGGAGATGTGACGGCGAAGAAGACTGTGCCAACGGGAAGGACGAAGAAGACTGCGCCGGTAAGCGCCATTTTCTCTCCATGTAAATTATACAGGGTCTTGCATGTCTCGCCAAGCTAACTTAAAGTTGCTTTAAACTTAAATCAAAATTCCGTGTGCTTAAAAATTTTGCCCACGTGCACTTGGTCGTACTTGTCGCACAGAGCACTATTTAAAATACGTAACTTGCATCATCTGGTCAAGGCGCCTGCTACTTCATACATTTTACGTAACCCTCCTTGACCGCGGGGTCGTGTGTCGACTCGGAACCAAGAGGTCTCGGGTTCGAGTCCTGACATGCCACCGACCTCGTGCCCATGGGAAAGGCACTTTTCACAACTTTCTTCACTTCGCTAAGGTGAAAATGAGTATTGTATTGTCCCCTGTGTTGGTGCCGTCACCAGGTCTTGTGATTATATGATGGAATATATAAAAAAAACTTTAAATTTCAGGTTTCTGTGGGGACAATGGCTACCCGTCAGCCGAGTGCGCATGTGACAAGTGCAACTCTGCCCGAAACTCTCCCGTCTGTGCCTGTCCCTTCGCTGACTGTGAATCAGACTTGCCGGAATCTTGTGATGGTAAGCATTTGTTTTGTTCTTTTGGAAGGGGATCTTTTAGCATCTTTGATCTGCTAAGACCTATTGATACTAAGTTTTCTAACAAACTTGACCGATAGACGCATTGTGGAATTTAGTAATATATTTTGTACATCTAGTCGCTAGATGTACAAAATATATTCCTAAATTGCTACATACGGCAGCCGTATAAACGTAATTATCAACACATCCAATGATGGAGTACTTGATATTTCGTTATAAGAACTTTTTCCCGTAATTTCATTCAGGCGCAGAGACCTTCGATGAGCCGCTGTTCGGACTGAGCGCTTTGGGTTCCAAACATCCGTACGGCGGAAGGGTTGCCGCACGTAAGTGTAGAACACTTTCCTAGTGTACAGATTCCAGTCGCATCCACTCGTACATGCTCATATTCTTAAAAAGAATACCGCAACAGCGGCCCCGGTATGAGTGTACCGAAACATATTTCGTTCAGTAATATATAGAACACGCAAGTATGACATCTATGCCACCGTTTCCAATAACATTTCGCCAATGTGATTCACGTATTCCTGCCATGAATTTGATTATTATATTTCAGTCCATACTATTAAGATGAAATATCTTTTACCTCGCATTTCTCCTCCTGCCATTTAGTTAAAATGATTCAATTGCTTCATTTTTAGGCCAAATGACATGAAATTTCGCATGAAGACGGGGCCAAATACCCAGACGGTTTTTATACAGGCTGTAAATTATTTTTCTCCAGCTTGCTACGAGACTATTCAGTTGTTTTTCGTGGCCGACGGTTCGGCCAGTGTCGGCGCCATGAATTTTGAGCAGGTTAAGAAGTTCATGAGCGACGCCGTGGACTCGTTTGTGATCGGGCCCGGCCACACCACCGCTGCAGTCATACAGTACGCCTACGACTACCGACACGAAATATATCTGGGCCAATACCAAGACAGGTAACATTTGTGAATTCAAATTTGGTATCTCTTGACTCCCCAAGCAAATGTTTAGGCTTATTTTGGCGTGATTTTATGACTTCTTTATAAAGCTTTTTTTTGTACTGTTATTTTTACACCAGCTAAGTCATCAGATGACAAATTAAAACTGTCTGGCCAATTTGACACTCTTTGCAGCCACCAATACATCTTTAACATTCTGGTGGTCCATAAACTGCTCACCGAAATAGCTTGATCTAACTGTTTTGACAACAAGGCACCTTTTTTAAATCATTTTTAATATTTTTAGTCCTTATGCATGGAATACTCGGACTTTAGAAGTCGTTTTTAAGAGTCCTTCTGCATGAAATATAATACTTGACTATATTCGCATCCGCAGCGTTTCTCTGAAGAACGCCATCGCTTGCATCCAGTACCTGGACGGCGGCGGCACGCAGACGGCAGCGGCCATCAACGCCATGGTGAACGCGGCTATCCAGGTCCCCACTACCGGCAAGCGGATGGGCATGGTCATCACTGATGGGCGGAGTCAGGCGGGGAGGACGACTGTTCTGGACGCTTCCAACTATGTAAGTTTGATCCTGGCTGTTCATCACGCTTAGCAATTTAACCAGTGATAGAATGGCTATTAGCGGCTCGACCAATGAGACAGCGACTGCAGGTCCGTCAAATATTTGCGGGAGAGGCGGAGATTACATGAGCTGTGTATTCCTATAGCTTTCAACAGTTTCCGAATCCCTGCACCTTTACGTAGCGCCCAATGCGTAAGTCTTAGAATGTATATTTCTCGCATTAGGCTAGAGATAACGGCTTCACCATGTACGCTGTGGGAGTCGGTAACGCCGACAGCGCCGAGATGCTCCAAATCGCCGGCGACTCCAGCCGAGTCATGCACGTTCAAGACCACTCCCAGCTGGTGTTTGAAACCCTCAGACCACAAATACAAGGAGACTTCTGCCCAGGTTAGTACCATGTACATTTGTACATTTCTACAACCTATTTGCCTAGAAAATGAGTAACTGGTAACTTCAAGCGCCGGGCAAAATATTTTGTTTGATCTAATCTAACCTTCCACTTTTGACTGATGTCCAAACTTATCATATTACAGTAAGAGATTAAGACACTTAATTCATGCTTTAAAATGTTCGCTTTTTGTGCACGGTATATGTTTTGTAAAAGCCAACCTTTTGTCCTCTTCTCAACTGTTCACCTCAGATTACACGAACTGGACCATCTCCTGTAACGGAGACTCCATGACGGTGGCCATCCTGCGGTCCCGGATGCCCTCGCTCTCCGCCACGGACCTGCACCTGACCGACCCCTCCTGCGGCGCCACGGACAACGGCACTCATCTCGTCCTCACCAGCCCTCTCACCGGCTGTGGAACTTCTAGTTCCGTAAGTCACTTCAAATCCTTCTTGCTAGCCTATTTTCGTCTTGAAAACTGCAGGTTTCTAACTGTACTAAGAAACGAGGAGAAACAGACTTGTATTTACTTAATTGTTGCAACTTTACGATGTATACATGTAACGTTACCTGTATTTCATTATTTTGTGACTTGTACTTAACCCAGCCGGTATGTGTGTACCATTTTAAGGTCTTAATTCTTTGTCTTCCTGCAGGAGCAACCTAACAACATCGTGTACCGTAACCGTGTCACACAAGACTGGAAGAGACGGGCCCACAGTGAACCCATCATCAGGGACTGTGGGTTCATCCTGGACTTCAGCTGTGAGCTGCCCCGACACAAGACCGTGGTGGCCGACTATAACCCCATCGTCCAGCCGGACCGCTACTCGGAGCGGGGAAACGGACATATTCACGCCATTCTCAGGTATTGTACTATTTTGTATAGTGCTTTTCTTTTCAACATCGAAGTGCCACTCACTGCTCTTAACCCATCATTTCTAGAACCCCAATAGTTAACATCATGTTCTATAAAATCCCCATTTACTTAGCTACCAATGACATTCTCAATGCGAAACTTTAATAATATACTTCACCTTCGTCTAGTATTCGATTAATAGATGCTAATACAACGACCGAACGACTAAGAATAATAATCCTAGCTTTCCCTGCTGTCTACCTGTAACTTCATGCTCAGGACGTCACAACTGAGATGCTTTTAGCATTTATTAGGTCCTGAATGTTAACTGTCCATACCGTTGCAGGTTCTGTCGCGAGCCCGGCTGCCCGGCTTACATCACGGAGTACCCGGTCATGGCGCGTGTTTGTGAGGACATCTATGTGGAGATCCAGCTCATCACCGCCGATCCCGACCTCAGCATGCTGACGGAGCGCTGCGTGGCCAGGGACACACCGACAGTCGCCACCGGCACCACCGTGTACGAGCTCGTCAGAGATGGGTGAGTCTTGGTACTGTGTTCTACTAGTTTACTAATACTACTTTGGACACTTGCTAAAAGAGCGAGATTTAATGCTGGAACTAATTATTGGCCAACAACTATGTTCTAACTTTGTTGTAACCACGGCTACGTGGTGTCAACCAGTCTACAGACATTAATGGGTCTTTAGTTTCGTACCGCTCAACATTTCATGTGACTTGAACCAGCACACAAACGTTCGTAACTTCAGAAACGAGTAACTTTGCTTAGCTTCATAGCTTTCCATAGTTTGAAGTAGTTTTGAAGTGTTCAACGTACAATTTAGGTCTCGATCTCAAATCTCCATTGTTGCAACTCTCCCTTGTTGGTTCCCACAGCTGCCCCGTAGATCCGACCTATCACGAGTTAGCCGCTCCCAATCACGCCACGGACCGCTTCAAGTTCGAGGCCTTCAAGTTCGTCACCGACTTCCCGAAAGTATACCTGACCTGCGACCTTCTAGTCTGCAAGGCCTCTGATCCTGCAAACAGGTACGTTATGTTTCTCATCTGTATTCCATATTTCTCATCTGTATTTTATATAACTGCCTTAAAACTGCCAGTAAAACTGCCTTTCAACGGAACGACTCAATTAGGAGCTATGTTTATGAGACTAATAACTCCATGCAGATTGCACTTGTGAAATTCCTTTTCACATTCCTTTTCCAATTGCCTGAAAAAATGAGGTACAAAAAATGTACACGAATCCTACGACTTAACGTTTACAATCGCCTTAAAAAGACCACAAAGATGGTCAAAATCTAGGACTAAAGACCTTTTATATAAAGGAGTCTTTTCATTCCTTGAAACTTTTCCGTTTGCTCCCCCAGGTGTGCCCAAGGCTGTCAGCGCATGGTCATACCGATCGGGAAGCGGAAGCGGTCGGCGGACGACAGGATGGAGCTGAGGCGGACCGTCGTCAGCGGGCCCCTGGTCATGGAGATAGACGGCGATCGGAAATACATGGACACTATCTGAGCATCAGGTCCGACTGAACTTTGGCCTTTGTTAAAATTGCGCCGCTTTAATTTGACTAGTCTTTAAGAACGTAGCAATTTTAGTATGTGTATTACGTTTGGATTGGTTTAGATTTTCACATCAGGTTCTAGAACTATTTCCGTGGTAAATGCTTTAATTCTTGGACTAGTTAAATGTCATTAATGCCTTGTTCATCATTAAAAACTTGTTTTGTGCATTTTCACAGGTGCAGAAAGCCGACTTGCTGTCGACACCGTCAGCAAGATGAAAGACTGACTTTTGCGAGTTTGAAGGAAAAAGAGTACTAAATATATAAATGTATATAAATGTGATGTGAGAATATCGTTTGTGAGATTATTAGAAAACAACGCGTTGTGGCATGATGTATATAGTAGAACGACATTTCTGGTAGGGCATTGTATAAATCTGTTAACAATTTTGTACCAATATTGTCTTGTGAATTAAAAAAATGTCATAGAATGAATTTACTTGGTTGATGTCTTGTTATTTAACATAAATCATCGGTGAGATAGGTCGCTCTTTCATGAGTCTTTGGTTTACCGTTATTTCAACTGGGCGTTAAGAGATACAGCACTAATGATCTTGTCCCCCATGATCTTGTCCCATGACTAAATATAATTTTCAGTTACCTGCTTTTTAACACCGATGCACAAAACATTCTAAACATTAGAAACGTAGAACTCAGTTTATGAATTTCAAATAGTTTTACCTTACATAAAGTCCATTAAATCAAGTCTGCCTAGTCTAAAACTGACCCAACTGACCCGAATTTCCCTAAGTGCCATGTTGCAATTTTGTTTTAAGTCCCCTAAGTATCATTAAGTATGAAAAGCATAACCAGTTTAAGAGTACAATTTCTTACAAATAGCACCAACTGCATACTGAAAAATAAAACTTTTTAAGACCATTACACAAATTGTCCACAAAAGAAAAGACATGTTTTCTTAAGTTACTTTTTAGCATTAGATAAGTTCTGAAAAGGCAGAGTTCAAATATCCTGTCAACTTAACTTACCTTTCATAATGATCTTCTATTTGCACGCTTGGATCACTTTTTGGGTTTGAAATATTATCATGGTTTAGATATGACCCGCAATTTACTTTAAGTATTACTTATTCCTAGTGAGGCCTATTGCATTTTGATTTACCCTCGCATTCAAGTATACACCAAAAAACAAAGCACAGAAAGTGAGTATTCTTTTCATTTATTTACAGCTACATTTTGACAGTGGTTGCTCATAATAGATGCACTGGTCAGTACAGCATGCTACTCCTAATAATACTTCCTAGTATACATAACTTCAAGCTTACTTTGCAGTGTGAAGTGACATGGTAAATAGCATAGTTTGGAGGCAAGCTTCTTCTTCAGCCCTTAAACACTGTGAGAATAAAGATATAACCATCAACTAAGACACTTAAATACATACAGATATACATAATTACAACTTTTAAACAGATATGTTATTGCACTTTTAAGTAGGTGGAAACATAATATAAGCCTCTTCTCCTCTAGTCTTTCCCATAGACTCATTCTATAATTAACATTAATGAGAGTGACAGAAACAGCAACAAGACTTAGTGATAATAACAAAGTTTTGGAGTACATAATACATATAATTTGTGGAGAGAATATACAAAATATACATTTAGCATTGAAATAATTCCAACTGAAATTGTTATGTATCATTTCACTGTGACTAGAGGCAATTTTTCAGAACCATTTTTTCCATATTGTATAGACACTGTATTATAGTGGAAGAAATCTAAAGCCAACAACATGCATACATGTATCAAATATGACAGTATAGCATATCACAGTTCATGACATTCTGTAGGTATTCCCATCATGCAACTGTACACAGTTGGTATTCCCATGATGCAACAGGACCCAACAGTGTGTTGCCAACATCCAATGACAGACTTTGGTTGTGTAACAACATTTTTCACTGAAATGCACAAGATAATATCAATCTTATACCATTCTTATCATTCCCTTTGTAAAACTGGATACATTATAAATTAGCATATGATGTTATTTTTATAAAAAGCTGAAGCACATGCAATAATACATGATGTTTTTGGTGATCTATAAAACATAGCAGTAATTGACTGTTGTAGGTATAGAGATACTGATACAACTATAGGACACATGCTAAACTGCTAGTATATTACATAGCATTGCTGCTGTCCTACCCTTTTGTGTCCCTTTACCCAATTACCACCTTGGACACCATTTTAAATATGTACAACTTACTAGGCATTACATGAGGAGGTATACTATTGTTTCATGCTCTTTCCTTCGTATCATAACAGTACTTGAACAGTATTAGAACAGTACATATTATAAAGCAAAGGTCTACACTGCTACATCATTCAGAACACTCCCTTCCTATCACATAGAGGTTACAGTTCTAACATTTCAGTCATGGCGCTTGTCTTTTTTCTCTTACATGGAAGATTTTTAGAGGAATATCACTGATCTCACAAAGGAAAAGTTGCTTTTGTTAATGTTTATGAACAGTGGTGAATTAAAATCATAACATTTCATATTGGCTGTACTAGTCATGAGAGGCACTGTACAGCAAGAACTGTGGCAGCAAAAATGCTCAGTGACTAACAGAAACCATGAGAAGCATAGAAAGCCGTAGACTGTCTTCCAAGACAAAAAGAGCCCATCTATTACATGTATAAGCAATAGTCCTGCATGTACATGTACACTGTAGCCCTGCAACTATCAACTGTCATCCATTAGCACCTGGTGATTTTTACATATACATGGTGAATATGACATCTTGCACATTGTAAACAAGCAAATGATAATACAAACATAATTCAAGTAAACAGCATTCTCACAATCATTGTGCAATCTTTAGTTTTCTGACTAGCTACAGGTTTTAGCTGGTCATATGTGTACAGGTGTTTTAGGATCTCAAATTTGAAAAATTTTGTCCAAACAAATGCCAAATTTAGAATGCATGCATGGTGTTTCAAGCTCTTTTGCTAAGGGATGAAACCAAGAGCTCATTTTCCACAAATGTCAAAAAAAGGCAGCCTCTGAATCAGAATCAGTCCTACAAAAATCAATTCAATGCAACTTTTCTGTAAACCTTTATGGTCACAGCAAATAGTTTACGTTTGCCTCAATAAAAATCACATTGCACAAGAAACATTATTTTCATTTTGATTTGGCAACAAGACAACATAGCTTTGAAGATGAACTCAACATAACATTAAAAAATCTTATATTTACAAAAGTCTTAATAGTATATCATAGGCCATTTCAGGTATGGATTATGATTTAGTACGGGGGCATATCTGAGCAAAACAGATACTCATTTTTCATTATTTTTGGTTGTTCTTGTTGCTTGCTAATATTTTCCGCACTCTATTTATCATCTTCCTTGCACCAGTTTTATTCCTTGTTAAACTTGTGCCACCCAACAACTGTTTGTCTCATATGAAAATCCTGTTCAGGTGACAGAACACAACAAATAATACTTACTGCATTCTAAAATAGAAAATCAGAATAACACACGATATAAATCATACAAAATCACAGAAAAACAATGTGTGTACTACAAATCCTAAAGCTTGTGGTTTTGAGTAAGCAATTAATCAGGTTGCCTTCATTGTGAATGAAACCCTTTTTTCCCCTGGCAAGGGGAGGCAAATCTCAAGACAATTTTCTAACATCACCCCCAGAATAGCAATGGAATAGCCTTCACCATGACTCCAGAATAATAATATATCACGACCTTGCTGGCTAAAACAAGGTCTTCCAATTAAACTCCCTTTTCTCAAAGAACTAAAAAATAAGAAGTTCTTTTTGCGTTTTGTAACGATAAATCAACATTTCCTAAAGAGTTTAGTCAGCAAACAATGCATTAAGTTTATAGTATAAGCAACTTATCTAAAGTTTGGCATTGGTTACTGCATCATGGTACGTGTAGTTTATAATATGCAAAACAGCACTAAAGGGTCGAGGGTCATCTGACCTCAGACCAGCACATTTGATAAGCGGGGGTGTTGAGGGTTGCCTGCAAGGTGGGACTGTACCATCATTTGTCTGTGAGGGACAACTGGAGAATCCTTTCTAGTTCTTCTTCCTCTTCCTTTCTTCGTCTATCTGCTTCTGCCTATAGAGGTGAAAAGAGAAAAAATACATATGGTCAGACAGGAGTCTAAATCCCTCCTGCTATAAAATTGCAACATGATGTAACCCAACACTAGTTACCATGGTAACAGATAGTCTGGTTCAGGTCATTGACCTTCATTGTTTGCACAAGAAGAAACAGAGCAAAAACAATAAATTATGTTTTCCTTTGGTAAACATAAACTAAATCCAAAAGGTCATTGCCCCCACCTGCTCCTTGGCTGACATCTCCAGCGCCAGTCTGAGCTGTGCGTCCATGTCGTTGGGTGGGGCCTCGGCAACGGGCTGGACCACTGGGGCAGGGCAGGACTCCCCCGCTGCTGCTTCTGGAATGGACTCACCCTGAGCCAACATCAAACTCTCTTGGATAGCCCTGGAGTAAGAGGAAATGGACATGTTATCTAAACAGGGCTTCTTACATAAAATCTTACACAACTGAGGCAACACCAATTTAATCTAATTCTAATAGGTTGTACATCACATTGTATATATACCTCTGAAGTTGTTCATTTTCATACTCTTCTGGAGTTGTAGCTCCAAGAGCTTCCAGCATGGTCATCTGTGGACAATAAAACAATGAGCATTACTACATACCATGGGTGCACCAGTGCACCCAACTATTTTTGTAGGTATTTCTGTACATATTAAATGTAGTATAAAGGATATTCTTGCGATCTAATTGTCAGAAAAAATAACAAAGCCTTTTTTTAATTTCACATTCATTATCCATGAAAATATTCAATAATTAAAAAATACAAGATTACATCCATTCATTGTGCTGGTTCTCATGTCAATACACAGTAAAAAGATTTCTATTGAGGCGTTGCCAAAAACAAGAACTAAGTGTCCTGACCTGATCACCCACCACGGCGCCGTTAGCCTCTAACAGGCTCTGCTGGATGGCAAACTGCAGCAGGGCGTCGTCCTCGTCATGGTGACGCCTGCGTTCCCTGCGACCCGAGGCCTGGACTTGGTTATAACCAAGAGGAGCCTCGAAGGTCATGGGGTCAATGTCACAGACCATCTTGGTAGCTCCTATGGAGATCAAAAGGTCTTGTTAAAGAATCTAGTATAGTGTTCAACTTGCATGTATAGCATAATATGTTGAACTTTGACAAAATTTGCATACAGGGATGTCTCTCCAAATATTGAAGTAAGGATGTCTCTTTGATCAAATTTGGACATAAGGAGGTCTCTTTGACCAAATTTGGACATAAGGATTTCTCTTTAACCAAATATGAAAGTAAGGATGTCTCTTTGACCAAATTTGGACATAAGGATGTCCCTTTGATGACCAAATTCAGACGTAAGGATGTCTCTTTGACCAACTATGAACATAAGGATTTCTCTTTGCCCAAATTTGGACATAAAGATCTTATTTTGACCAAGTTTGGACATAAGGAATAAATATGGAAGACTTAGTATCTCTTTTGACCAAATTTGGACATAAAGATGAGTCTTTGACCAAATTTGGACACAGGAATGTTCCTGCCCACCTGGAGTGGCAGCCAGCAGTGTCTCCTCCTCAGTGGGTGATTCCACTTCCTCCTCAGTAGGGGACTCCACTTTGATGGCCGCCACCCCGTCCACTTCTTCATCCGTCCCGTTCAGGTTCCCGAATGTGATGCGAGCATTCAGCACGTGGAACAGTGGAATTTCTACAGAGAATGATAATGGTGAATGCTACAAATGTGAAAAAAAGACATGTACAAAGTGCATATGCCCAAGGCACCCCCATACCAAATTTCAGGTCAATTTATAGTGACATAATACATTTTTATCTTGAAATAGAAAACTGAAAAACAAACATCTACAATCAGAGATACTAATTAATAAAGAGAAATTAAAGATAAAAGTTATACATTCCACCAAAAAATCCCATACCAAATTTAGTTTAATATCTGGTCATTTCAGGGCACAGGAGCACAAAGTATACATTTTTAATTTTAAACCAACAATAGGAAAAAAAACTCACTAAAAGAAAATAATCCCAAACATTTACACCCTAACCTCTGACCTATACGACCTCTAACCCTATGTCCCCTGACCTATTTTGACAGGGAAGCCAGATGGGAGCTGTAGCGTGATGAAGTCCTTGAGGCGAGCGAAGTGTGCGTTACTGCGGGCCATCAGGTCAATAATGGGCAGTAACTGGTCCTGCAGAGTCAGGGGGAACTGGTCACACAGCCACAGGGTAGCCTACAGGGGACAGGACAAAACACATCAAAACACATCTTCCATGAATAGTTTCTTCAGGTTGGTAAGACACTGAGTAGACAGACTCTTTTTACACAACCAAGTCTTTTATTCAGCCGACATTTCGGTGACCGTTTGTCACCTTCCTCAGGGCAATTCTGACTGGTTCACATTGTATTGCAGCACAGGTGTCACTGCTAAAGATGCATTCCCAAATGTACAATATTTACATATCTACACATATGCACATATATGCCCATTCGTATTTCATTTTTTTTCTAAAGGCTCTCTTGAGTCTATGTCTCCAGACATGGTGGTAAAGAGACTGTTACGGCATGATAAATAAAATTCTGATTCACACTTTACCACTGGATAAAATTGAAATCTCATAATTATAATCTTCACAAACCCATTCAAGAGTTTGTGTAACACAAACTGTTCTTCACTAATCTCACCTTAAACTTCTGTGTTTTTGTGGTCTGTTCTATGGGCCTGCCGATGTCCCTCTCTCCAAGGTCAAACTCCTGGTCAAAATACTCCTCCGCCATGATGTTAGTTGGGTTGGTTGGGTTGGAGAAAACAAGAGTTTCATTCTGAAGAGAGGGCAAAAAACAAATTCTTATATGAATCATGCTGTTCACAAAATCATAAGCGAACAACTAGTTAGAGATCCATATGTCCAAAAAACATGGCAGACGGATACCACTAAAGCCCTGAAGAGTGATACTTTGTGTCACAAAGACTCTGTATCACTCACCCCTTCTGCACCCTTCAAATTCTCTTCATGTTCCTCCACTATGCCAAGGAAAGACTGGAAAGGTGTCTTGTTTGCTTCTGTTGCAGAGTAGAAAGCAATGACAATGTTTAGACATGGCAAAGACAATACATCAATATGGCAAATGTCTTACTATACAATATCTGTGTCCCAAAGAAACAAAAGGAAAATGTGAGGAGCTCATCTCAAAAAGAATGGATTAGTTTGCTTCTCTTTACCTCTAGTTCTCTCCTTTTCTTCCTCAGTCAGGTGCTCAGTTCTGGTTCTGGTGACCACTTCTACATTGTGTGCACCAAATACCTACAGAAGACAGTAGCACTTTTAGTACATATGGTTATTCTGCAACAGGGGCATAAACAGTAGTGTCTACATATTAAGGCAATACAGGAATCAGCACCATTGCAGCAACAGTGAAGTTGGTATGTTGGTCATCAAGAGGACAGCAACAGAACGAGTAACAGCAATAGTATGAAGAACATTCAGCACCAAGGACAACAACAGCAATGTTATCATAAAGGTCAATCAGCACCAAGGACAGCAACAGGGATGTCAGTATGAAGGTCATTCAGCACCAAAGACAGCAACAACAATGTCAGTGTGAAGGTCATTCAGCACCAAGGACATCAACAACAATGTCAGGGTGAAGGTTATTCAGCACCAAGGACAGCAACAGTGATGTCATTATGAAGGTCAATCAGCACCAAGGACAGCAACAACAATGTCAGTATGAAGGTCATTCAGCACCGGGGCAGCATTGTTAATATGGAAGCCATTCAGCAGCAAGGACAACAACAGTGATGGCAGTATATCAGTTTTATCAAAGAGTTCATACAATGCTGCCACTAGTCTATTACATGATCTTATTGCTTATTATTGTATCATATCTACCTACCTTAATTTTTAAGAAATCTCTCCTACTGTTATCTACAAAAATAGTGCCTCACCTATAAGAATGAAATCTCCTACCTTTGCGTCATAGCCATTGACAGTTTCACTCTTATCACTCCTCCACCCCCATATCCCAGACTTGGTTCTCTCAAACGCGATGTTCTTGGTCTCCATGTGAACCGTGACGATCGGCTGACCCATGCGGGCGCAGACGATGTCGTCGGTGGGCGTCATGGCGTCCGGGCTAAGCTGGGGACCGTTCATTTGTAGACTTTCCACGAAGACAAGATGGCGGTCATGGTCCACCTCCATCAGCGTGGCAGAGTCAACTGGAATTAACAAAGTGTTAATCATTGAAGGCCATACATTACAAACGAAATAACTTGCAAAATTGACATAACTGCTTACACCTGGGTTTAAAAACTATTTCTTTTTTGCAATACTTGTTTAAATGTGTTCTTTAACTTCCCAAATACATGTTTTTTCTTAGTCTCAAAAATTTGCGCAGGTGGATTTTCAACATAATATGTGTTGAGAGAGGGGAAACCTGTAATGAGACTGCAATGAAATGGACTTTTGTTGCCAAAACAATACGAGCATTTGGGGCTTGATTTGTATCCCGATGACTGGTGATCTTCTTTTCAAACCAGAAAACATGTAGCAATGAATTTGAGGGTCATTATCCAATCAGTGTGCACTTATCAGCTTACCTTCTCCCTTAAAGATGTAGCTCCTACTGCCCCGCTGCCAGGACATCTGGTCAAACCCCAGCAGGGTGGTGTCCACACGGACATAGCTGCCTTTCTTCCACAGCTTGTAGGTGTCACTAGGACACATGCGGGACACTAGAGGGACTGGGGAAAAAGGACAACAGTCAGGCAAACATTTGGCTACAGGGTCACAGTCAGAGTAAAAGAAGATAGAAAATTTTTAGGTCAAGTAGTTCAACTTACCCCAACTTGTGAACTCCCATTTCATTTCAACATAAAAGTCAGGAGTCTGGGGGAGGGGGGGGCATAAAAATACATATTAGAAAATTTTTAAGTGGTTTAATTTGATATTATGAATTAGCCAAGTTAGCTTAGAAACAGCATAGTAAAGCTTAGGTTGCTATTTTGTGAAGATTTTTTGTCCAATCCTTGTTGTAATCTCCCATAAGAACACAGTTTAACAAGAAAATGCATGTAACTTATGACTATAAGAAAACTGTAGACTCTAATTCCCATTTGTTTTAAATTTTGAGGGTTATAGTAATTTGGAAGAAACAGCAGCTCCCTGATATTTGGTTGCAGGTATTACAAGTTGCAAATGAGATTTCTGAAAAGCTGAATCAGTACTGACCGATCGTAGTTTAGCCAAGAGTTCGGGCACCCCGTCTATCCTGAGAGAGGCTCGCTGGAAGTCCCTGTGCTTCAGGGTCAGCTGCACCAGCTCTGGGTTCCCTGTGCTCACTGCCTCCTGTAACACTGCAGCATGGACACAGACATTACCAGCTTCTCTATGGTATCAGGCATTGTTGCTTGCTAAGGACATTTGGTTGTGCTTGGACTACAATACAACGGAGGTACTAGTTTTGTACATTGTCTTTTTTTTTCTTATCTTGAGCGTGGTTCTGGACTGGTCATTGACCTTATTGGTTTGGAGCAGAAGAAGAGGAAACAGAGCAAAAACAATGTTTTACTTCGGTAAACATAAAACTTTTGTGTCCCACCTGTCCATCCACAAGCGTTCTCCGTGCTGATGAGAGCGCCGTGGCTCAGTAAGGCTCGCGTACTCTCCAGGTGACCCAAGGTCACGGCCAGGTGCAGCGCCGTACGACCTCGTGGGTCCATCCGCTCAAGGTCATGCTGGGGTCAAGGTCATAAAAACATGTACAACATCTTTCAATCAACTAATGTAGTCTTTTGGCTGAAATACTGACATGATGTTGATAATTCTTGTCACTATTCAAACATTATTTTACCTGAGGCAATATTATTTTTTTCTCATTGGTTCAAGTTCAACTTCAAGGAAATGACAAGCTTTCTTGCTTCCTTTAAAATACGCTGCCATATGCTAACTTCATAGCCTGATGAGTATTGGAACTCACTGCACTGGCTATTGAACTGTTAGTGTTATCTGATCGTTGCTGTTATTTTTCTGTCAAATATTTACTGTTTCGTGCTACATAATTCATGGGCACTGCAGGCCGAAAATTAGGTGGAGTAAATGACATTGTTACTAATATTTTTCATTAGTTTCCTTGATATTTACTTTCAGTTTCATTCGGAAATTATATGGTTACATCGGTTCCCAGTATTTTGTGCTTCTGTGGTTTGAGTCTTTGACACAAATTTATTGAGTTGGGACTTTTAAAACGTCAGCCCAAATTTTGGGAACTTAACACTTCTTCCTGTTACAGTCCATGTCGCTGTCTACTACAAAAAAAGCCAGATGAAATAAACAATCTGCAACCAATGAACCGGTAACGCCCCCCCCCCTCCCATCGATCTCTAAAAAAAAATTTCGAACTCCCGCAAAAAAAACTCACCTGATTTTCCCGCAGCTCTTCGAGCAGTTCGTGAAACTTGTTGTGCCAGACGAGCCAGTGGAGCGGGAACTGCTCCCGGATCTGTTCGGCGGTGATCGGCATCGCTTGGCGTCAAGAAACGGCGCAAAACAAGGCCAAATGTTCCAACAACATTCGCGATTTTCTACTCAAACCGGAAGTACAAAAATGGGCTGACTGTTATTTCCCATCACGCACTGCGTCTAGGTCACAGGTCAAAATATTAAAGGTCAAAGGTTACTTAAGGGGCGGGTTGGGTTTTTTTTCCAAGGGGGGCGGGTCTAGATTTTTACAGTACAGTTTAACGTTAAATTTAAGGTTCTAAAACTAACAGAAAGATGGAAACGGAGGAGTGGAGAGAAGAGGGGATGGAGAGGCACTTCTGGCCGCCGATGTTTCTGGACCCGAGTTATCGGTGGGAGGAGTACAGAGTGGGGAGAGGGGTGACACTCCGGCTCCTGGCGGTACAGGACGGAGGGGAGGACAAAACAGCCTCCTGTCTGACAGGTTGTTGTTTAGTCTAGATCGATTGTGTGAAGCCTGAAGGTGATTTTGGTGTGCTTGTTTTAGTAGTAGACGTAGAAGTAGTATATTTACTAACTTGTTATTAACGTTAACGGCAGTGAACCTTAATCCGACACTTTTCAACACTCCTCTGTTAACGTTAGGATCTAGCACTGATATGCAAAATCTTTTAATTGCTTTACGAACTCAATAAGGTATACAGCATAAACAAGGATCAACAAGAGGGCACAGTTGCAAACTGGAGGTCCCTTTGGCCAAGGGAAGAGTTAGACGACAGTCATTTAGCGTCCGGGTCGTTAGGGATTGGAACAGTCTACCACAGGCCGTAATTGACTCAGAGTCAGTAAATGAGTTCAAGACGAACCTAGACAAATACTGGGAGAGCATAAAGTATAACACTGAGTGAAGTCGAGATTGGGATCACCACAGGATTACCTCTCATCCCGAAGACGGTATCAAGGTATCAAGGTATAAAAACTTGAAACAGTGAGCTAACGAAGTCAACATGTTGTGGAGATGAGGTCATGAAATTTTCAGCCTGTTATATATCATTTAGTTACTATATATTATTAAGTACAATGTATATTACTGGTAGCAATGCCACTGTTGTTGTTGTTTATCGTTCTGATCATTCACACCAGCAAGCAATCCATCCCTACAAAACTAGAGGGCACCAATTGCAACACAAATTACAGATGCCATATGCTAAACCAAACGTCAGGAAGAAATTCTTCAGTGTGAGAGTAATTCAGGCATGGAACAAGCTACCATGAGTAAATCAGTCGATGAGTCATTCGATTCAAGAACAGCATTGACAAATACATAAGGCCCACGATGGACAATAGGCTACCCACCCACTTACTCCTAATTGCAGAGACGTAAGTCTCAGCAATTCAGGTAAATCCAGGTGAAGTGTTAAGGTGAAGCATGTGTTAAGGTGAAGCATGATGACTATGGCTCGCGTATTTAAGGGTGATGTGGCTTTAATATAGACAGTGGTTCGCCGTTTTAACTGCATGGTTTGTATGAAATGTATGCTTCTTATTGTGTTGACATCCCTTTATCCAACAGGTCAGATGGTTTGGCCAGCAGCTAGGGTTCTGTCACGGTATCTTGTGGACCAACCAGAGCTGGTGCAGGATAGAACAGTACTGGAGCTTGGAGCAGGTCATTCTAAACTTTCTTTTGTGAAAGTTCATCTTTAGTACAAGCCTGATAATGCTATTGATGGTAAAGATCAATCCACCCATTTGTGTCTGTCATATCATGAGCACTCAGATTGTACATGTAGTAAAACAGTTGAATATTGAATATATCAAATGGTAGAGAGAAAACAAGCAAATAAAATCATGTGATGGGGTTATCCCTTTACTGCACATCTTTTTTTTAGAATTCTAGAAGCTAGCAACATTTTCCCCTGATCATTCTTTTATCAAATAGCATGAAGTCCTCAAACTACAGTTCTTTTTCATCTCATTTCAGCACCATATGGGACTTCGGCTTATTTGCACAGTACCAGTAATGGCAGTATTAACTTTCTTTGGAAGCATGCATACTTTATTCTTTTACATTATTATTTCTCCACATTCACTCCTACACTACAGGTACGGGCCTACTCGGTTTAGTTGCTGCCAGTCTCTCACCCTGTCCTAGAAAAGTGGTCCTGACTGACAACAACATGACTACGTTGGACATGATAGAAGCAAACATCGAAGAAAACTTTCCCGCTCAAGCAGCAACGACTCCCCACTGTGCCCATCTCCACTGGGGAGAAAACCTTGACAAATTCCTCCACGACCATGGGAAATTTGACGTCATCTTAGGCGCAGACGTGATCCTCTGGATGCAGTACATTCAGCCCTTGTTCGAAACCGTAAAGAACCTTCTTTCACAGTCAGAAACTGCCACGTTTCTTCTGTGTTATCAGTGCAGACGTGCAGAGCTTAAGCACAAGGTGCATGAGGCAGCTAAAGAGGTACATCTGGTTGGCAAAGAAATTCAACTACAAGGAAACGCAGCCTTCTCAGAGCTGGAGAATAAAACAAAGGACACCCTACATCTGATAGAATTTTCTCACCAGTTTGTTAACACGTGTGAAACAAATGCAGTATGCAGTACCATATAGTGGCTGCAACGTTCTTAATAATCTTTGACAATATGAGAGTGTCTTTTACAATTTTAATATAGTGATAATCTCTACTGAAGGTGCAGGGTACTAATGAAATTACATGTATCTATTTTCTTGGAGCACCAGGAAGAACTTTTCCAAATGATCTTGTCAAGATATCTTGTCCTGTACTTTTTGGCCAATTTTGTGATCTGGCCTTTTTTAGAACAAAAGTAGGACTGCTACTAGTACTAGTAAATGTCATTCTGAGAGGTTCTGCAGTTCATAAGAGATTTTATCTGCTATGTATGTATGTCCTAATCTTGAGTGCTGGCATCCAGTACTACAGAATAATTTTTAGATTTACCAGTCTGTGTTGAAGGTGCATGGGCTGCAGTGTATTATTGTAGTTCTTATTCTGTGTCCTGAGTGCTGGCATCCAGTACTACAGGATAATTTTGAGATTTACTAGTCTAGTTGCCCCGACGGCAGTAAAGACTGCTATGGGACCGGTGAGGTGAGGTGAGGTTGAAGTTGCATGTGATGCAGTACATTACTGTAGTTCATACTCTAGATGTGCTATATTTTGCCTATCAGTTATGCCAAATGTTTGCTGTTTTGTTGAAACTTATTATCCAGCTATTGTTTTCTAGCATTGTTGCATTGACTGTCAGACAGAGCTTCATCATTGTATTTTAGCAAGACATTTAAGCAAGTTGCAAGGCATTTCCAAGCTGCTAGGGGGCACATATGCACAAGCCCAGAAGCCATCAGTCATTATGGACAGCTTTATCTTGTAATTGTGCATGTGTCATATTATGATCCCCTTTCTGTGTGCTGTTTTAGATTGAAAATTGTTTCATCTACAGTGCTTTTGAGATTGTTTTGATATGAAAATGTATTCTACTACTAGTAACCCATGTGTGTTGTGTGGTAAAAATACATATTTTTACATTTTCATCAGTATCATATCCTTTCTTTGAGGTATCCAAATACAAAAATAGCCCCTACAATTTTAGTCTAATAAACAAGCACCTTCAAACATAATCTTCCAACAAAATGATTGTAGATCATAAAGTATGATCTTTATTTACTAAGACAGATAACAACGTTAACACAGAACATGACAACAATAGCAATTTCTAAAAAGAGATTTTCACTCTTGAGAATAAAATGCTTCATACCTTCATCAAAATTCTTCTCAACCTTCACACAGCGAAGTCTGAAAGTACCATAAAACAAACACTATACCTCTGCTTGGCGGACCACTAATAGCAACTAAACCATATCTTATACAATGCTGCATATATACACTTACGTATAATTTTTTACATAGCCTGGCTCTAGAATTAGGAAGGAGCCCTCTCTCAAAATTGCATCTTCAAGAACAACCAATAATCATATTCTATATTGGTGGCACAACAGTGAATGCTGGCACGTACAAATTCTAGTCTACTTTGTGGTAGGATAAAATCTCTCAGCCTCAAATAATGACATACAAACATCAAAGAGGTTTAAATCTTGCAAACATCTAGTTAAAATGACTATGATAGTACTGGAAATAGAGCAGGCTCCGCCAGTGAGGCGTCGCCAAAAAGACAGAAATCCAGAAAATTCCATACTAAGTGAGGTCACGTGTATGTGAAATATGTATCTAAACACTGATGTAAAATGTGCTTTGTCCTGCAGTCGCAAACGTATGTGATTTTTTTCTTACATTTGTCAACTCTTCTGCATGATATGACGTATATAAAACATATGAAGATATGTAATTTCACTGAACGTCGATCTAACCATATGTCATAGTCTAGCGACCATGTACTAGTAGTTTCTTTTCACTGGCATCTGTATCTTTGTGGGCAGTGACCATCGTATATACCTCATAACCAGAGGCTAGGGAATAATATTTATCTGGACGTAGCCATGCAGTTATAGTTAAAGACGCTAGCAAAATGGCATTATTATGACACGTACAGTTGATGAAATATTTGCGAAAGGCTCAGTCGAACTTAAAGTGTATCAAAGGGCAAGATCAATGAAACAACGTTTATATAAATAGATGCATGTGAAATGCGATTGTGTGTTTTTTTTTATATGAACATTCATTTTGTTGTGAAAACAGATCTGGGATCCGAAGTTTAATGACGTGATTTGAATGTATGATGAGCTGGCCAGAGTCGATATGAATTTGTATCGAAGTCCCCAACAGAATTACTGGTAGAAACAACCAATTGCAAAATCACTTAAAGTGTGAAGCCCTATTAAATTCAACCTTAATAAATACAGCGTAAACTTGGTCCTCGGTCTAATTCATTATAAGGTTATATAAAAGGGTTGCTGGTAGGTCAATTACTGGGACTACTACAGGTGTGTAATTGAGTGTGTCGCACCGTTTTGAGCTTTAGTTATCACCCTATACTCTATTTAGCCCTTCGGTTGAAGAAATCTGAAAAACTGAAGAATCCGTTGTAATTGTTGTTGTACTCGTCTCCGGATCCGGTCTCGGCGTCTCCGGATGATTCCTCGTACCCTTCCTCCACGTCCAGCCCGCCCTCGTACACAGTGTTCGTGTCAGGCTGCTGGTCATCGTCTTCAGACCCGGGTACGATGTACGGCGGGATGTGGTGAACGGGGATGTCCCCTCTGTCGGGAACCTCCAGGATCGGAGGGATGACCTGTGACGGCACGCTGCCCGACTGGTCGGGGGAGATCTCCCCGGGCCTGCCCCCGTACGGAGGTAACACCTGTATGATACCGTCATCGGGCTGGAAGTCGTCCCCGCTCCCAGGCTCCTCGTACTCCGGCTCTTGTGGTTCCTCGTACTCCGGCTCATGCGGCGATATGGGGTGCCAGCCGTCGTAATCAGTGTACGGCGGCTCGGTGCCTCCATCCTCACCGTAGTCAACGCCGTCGTCGGGTTGACCATAATCTGGCTGAACGTAGTCGGGCTTGTTTTCGTCTGTGATGTCCACGGAATCGCCTTCCTCTGGTTGACCGTAGTCAGTTACTTCAGGTTGTCCGTAGTCGGTGCCGCTTTCGTCGGGTTGCACGTAATCGGGTTGTCCATAGTCTGTTTCAGGTTGCCCATCGTCCGTTCCCGGCTGTCCGTCGTCCGTTTCGGGTTGTCCGTAGTCCGTTTCAGGTTTCCCATAGTCCGTTTCAGGTTTCCCATATTCTGTGTCTGGTTGCCCATAGTCTGTGTCTGGTTGTCCATAGTCGGGACCGCCCTCGTCCGGTTGCCCGTAGTCTGTCCCGTCAGGCTGCCCATAATCCGGACCACCGTACGGTGGCTGAGATTCGTCAGGTGTCTCGTGATCCGTACTCCCTGGTATGACGTTCTCTAGCTCTGGCGTTCCGTAGTCTGTACCATCAACGACTGGCGCGTCTGTACCGACGTCTGGTTGTCCATAGTCAGGTTGTCCGTAATCTGGCTGTCCGTAGTCCGGCCCGACGTACGGCGGTTCGGTACCACTGTAGTCTGGCCCGACATACGGAGGCTCGGTACCACTGTAGTCCGGTACTCCGTCATCACTGGTATCGTAGGGTTGCTGTGTGCCGCCCACGTCAGGCTTTTCGTAACCGTAATCCGGAACGAACGTGTCTCCAGTTCCCGTCGCGTCCGGTATGAGGTTGGTGTCCCAGGACGTCTGCGACCCGTCATAGTCCGGCTTGCCGCCCTGGTTACTGCCGAACGGAGGCACGTACTGCCCGTCGGTGGGGGGTATGAAGCCGCCATCTTGAGGTTTACCCGCTGTGGGCGGGAACTGTTGCTGGGCCACGTCGATGCCGCAGTAGTCGGGCACTCCGACAGCTACATGGCAACACAATATGTCCATTGGTCATTAAATTTCATAGGTGTGGCTAACAACGTCGGCCAATCCAAATCATGTACGGAAAATACAACAGTAATAGCTTCAAATACATTTCAAATACCGCACATACATTTTTGCTTTGCCTTAAAGCTTTGGCGTCTGGCATGAAATTCCTATGACTTGTCTATTATGAATACAACAATGTGATTACGACATGTATTTAATTTTCCTGCATAGTTTCTACGTATACAGTAATTTCAACTCCCATAACAATATACATTCATCAAAGATAAAATGGGCGGTGGCATGCGTGATTTAGCTAATAAAATGGGTAGAGATAATAACAAGAATTCAAAAGTGAAAAAAATGTCTCCACCACTGAGGCGTCGCCTAAAGAAATTATATCTGAGGCGTTATCAAAACCAATGGCTGGTGTAATGAGCTGGTTGCAGTTTCATACTAGTAGTCTTTACCTTGCGCCTGATGAGGTGCGGCCGCTATGACGCCTTCCAGAATCATCAGCCGCTCGTACAGGGCACAGATGTGATCCTTCATGCCTCTCATCTCCTCTTCATTGGCGGGCAAGCCCTGGAAGGGACGCATTTGAGAGAAAATGAACATTAGGCTTTATGCTAAGGCAGCTTCCTGTCTGATACATATAAATGCACATATCATACAAGAAATCTGTAGGCTGAAATATTTTTACAGTAGCATCATGGTTTTGCTTTGAATTCTTGTAAATTGTGTATAAAGCCAGCTGGATCGCATCCTATGGTTTTTGTGACTGACAGGTTTGACTCATCTCTGTGGTTAGAACCTATGTTCTACTAGCTACCGTGTACTGTCACCACCCAGTCAACATTGATAGACATGATAAACGGACGAAGAAGGCTATCAGTCCATGTTCTAACTGTCATGTAAGTAGTGAGCACATCAAGCCTACATTTGGTCGAGAGGAAATTTTAGGCCACCCCAAGTTTGTTGAAAGAAAGAGATATGAAGTTGTAAAAATCTATTTCATGGACTGAACTAGTGTCATTTTCACGACACGTATATTGAAAGGGGTAAATGGACAGGTGTGCGTGCGTGATACATGTATATACGCCATGGAACATGGAAACCAGCCAATTGACCTAACCCATTTCCTCACGGAAGTGAGCAGAGTTTAATGTTTGGTTTAGGTAGCTACACTCGACTTCCGTTCGTAATAGCTTCAGAGAGTGCCATAGAGAGGTCATAAAACATTGAATTCATGGTCGATAACGTGTCCGTTTCACTGTGTAAATAGTGAGAGGAAAGCAGTTAAATGAAGCTTTCATCAGCCGTTTAAGCGCATTTCCACACTCAGCTAAACTGGTCATGGGAGCCATACTATTGCTTTGGCCAATACAGGCCAACTCTTCGGAAACAGGACCAACATCACATGCACCCCAAGGAAATTTTTCTATAGCCCCCTCAGTTGGTAAAACGGCGAAAGGTGCGTACAGTGACAAGGAAACCCATCCTGTAGCCCTGAGAGACTGGTGACCAGGTTATTATTGACAAAAGGGTGTTGTTGCGGCGAGGTCCATGGCCGCAGCACGACTCAGATGTTTCAACACAGGTCTGACAGTATATCTGAGGCCTCAAAACAAACTTGTGGGCGTCTTGGACACACGATGTGTGAAACGTTACAGATGACGTAAACATGCATCCATTCGGTGAAAATAGCAAACAACTCCTACAAATTCTACACGCCTATATACAATATTTGTTTCTAGTAGCCAAAATTATAGATTTTATGGATGCGTCGAAACGTCGATCGGGGGCGAACGGGCAAAAAGTACTTGACATTGGTAAAATCTGAAACCGGATCCGTAGTTCCAATGTGATATAGTCTCTTACATAAACAAACAAAATTTCATGTCCTTACATTACTGTTACGTAAGGTTTGTTAATGAGTCAGAAACACCGAACGCGATGGAATCAAATAGCGAAGGTTGGCCGACAGTTGCCACCGAAATAGACGGGCAAATTGCACTTGACCTTGGAAAAAAATCTAAAATACCCCAAGTACTACGACCGTGTGGCCGGACCCCAACGCACACACAGTATGGGGCCGCTCAAGGTGAAGTAAGGTGTAAATCCCGTTAGAGAATTAATAGGGCCGGATGGACCTCTAGACACACAAACAGTCCTTGGGCCAGTCTCACATAAACACGGGGATGTAAGGTTTATTTTCCTTGTGATTATCGCCAGCCTGACGAGGGTCGGTGTGAGAAGGTCACTTGGGTGAGTCCTGAGATAGGAGTATCAGTGAACGGACCAGGCGGAGATGTGGGAAGTATCACGTACATGAAGCTCGTGTTGTGGCGTGCGTGACGACTCGAGGGTTGGGTTCAGTTAGGGACGTCCTCTCGGATTGGACGTAAAGACGAAGGTCCTATGTTTGAGGAGAGCCACACTCCGAGGCCCAAGCACTTGAAAGAACCCATCGAAACTTTAATAAATCAATAAAATTGATGGTAGGGGTACATTCTTGTGTGGGTGGATGAAATCTATCAGTCTTGATGGTCATACGCATCTTGCACGTGAAAACTTTGCGTGTGTTACAACTGAAGGTGGTTTGGGTGTAAACGTTCTTCCGTCAGTATGACGAGGACCGCTTTTGTAATCCATCTATAGTCGCATGTGTCCTCATGTGGCTGTAGAGTCCTATGGGTGGTTTACCAGCTGGTGTATATGAGAAAAAAATACACAAAGTACTTACAGGTACTCCAGGCGCTCCTGGTAGACCAGGTTCCCCGGCTGGCCCAGGTTTCCCGGGGAGTCCGTAAGGCCCAGGCGGGCCGGCGGGACCAGGTGTACCGGGTATACCAGGTGTACCGGGCGGCCCGGCAGGACCGGGTGGCCCGCCTGGGTCCGGCCGGTCCTGCGGGCCCAGGAGGTCCGGCAGATCCAGGACTGCCATCGCCCGTCAGCGCACCCGCGTCCTCTACTGCTGCAGCATTGTACGACCAACCTCCTTGGTCTGCCGAGAACAAACGGTAAACTTGTTAGTGAGGAAGGCTGGTGTGTTAAGGTCGCTGTAAAGGTATATTGAAAGTATATGTTCAAAGGCAATAACTGATAATTGACTCTTGGAAGGTGTTCTTCTTGCAGACTCCTAATCTGGACTTCAGGCAAAACATGCCATGGTTGGCAATAAAATGCGGTTTGCTTTATTCCTATTATTCTGTCGCTGTCTCAAACCATGTGATAAATTTCATTAATTGTGTATATAATGACCCACACACAAAAGCACAAATGTCTCAAAGCCAAAGGAATGTTCCACCATTTAAACATACATCAATTTCCGTCGTAAGACTGTGAGAATGTCTTTTTATAACTATCATTGCCATCAGTGTTGTTGTTCGCGCTGCGACGTCACGATGTCTGTCCTGTGTGTTTTTGGTCAGGATTTGTTTCAAAAGAGTCTGTCGTAATCAGAGCAAACTACAGGCTGAGCTAGCATGTCAGTTGTTACAGATTACAATCTCTCTGAAGCTCTGTATGTATATCATATGGATAGAAGTTGGAGAAAAACTACTTAGAGATATAATAAGGTTACAATTATATATCGTTTGTTACGATGTCAACCATCGCTATTGAATTGTTGCAGTAGCTATATGTATACACTGTCGGTTAAAGTAACTGCCATGTCTATCGTTATTAAATAACAATTAATAATCATACTACACGATAAATATAAGTTATCGTATTATTCATCATGTTAGCTATAAGAGGACAAGTCGCAACTGGACCTTAAATGGTCAAAATTGTCTGACTTTGAAAACATAGTTTGCAACGTTTTGTTGTAGAGTACGTCACACCTTTAACAACCTCAAAACATTTTAATTTCAAGATTAAGTTTGTAAAGTTATCGTTTATAACGTTAACAGTACAGGGTGACTTTGTCCTCTTTCAGCTGTTACATGGACTGGCCTCCACCCTCTATCCAATCACAGAAAAACACGGTTGGTGCAAAAACTGTACATGTGTTAATGAATGCACAACATACACTGCTCCCGGTGTAGCGGCCAAAGCCTGACCAGAATGTACCCTGGTACTATCAGTTCAGGGGTGCAGTTTGGGCTGTTATACCAGGACGACAGGGCAGATGTTGTTCATTTTGTCCAAAATTGCAGGAAGACAGTTGAAGTCACATGATGGGCCCGTCACAGTTTCCCATGTACTAGTACTAACCAGTGCCTATCTGTGTAAGATAAAGACATAGAAGCCATTCTGTGCAACAGTTGTAGGTTTTTAGTCTATGTCTACATCACCTGGTTGGTTAGCTAATGGAGGAAAGCCCGTCGCTACTAAGAAGGGATCAGCGTCACGTCCTGGTAATCCCGGCAGCCCGGGGTCACCAATCTCCCCTGGTGGCCCTTGTGGGCCCGCCTGGCCAGGAAGACCGATCGGGCCCCTGTCTCCCGGCGGCCCCGGGGGTCCGGGGAAACCTGGTTGACCCCTAAGCCCGGCCTTTCCGGGAGGACCAGGAGGCCCAACCGGACCGGGCTGACCCTGAATTCCCGGAAGGCCGGGTATCCCCTCAGGCCCAGGCGGGCCTTGGCCTACAGCCCCCGGGTCAGCGAAGCTTACGTTCTTCATCTGTAGAACAGAAAGTACGTCTGATGAGATTGGTCATTGCTACAGAGAACATGCAAATGAGCGCCCTATGCCCTTATATGGATACCTGATGGTTTCTGGGGACCAGACGGATGCTGGGTGGACTGGGTGGCCATTGCTTTCATCTGGAGAAACAACAGGTGGGAAAAACAACAACAACAACCTGTCAACAGGACATACGTCATCACAGGCACTACACCTCTGGCGTGTCCTGTACAACAGTAAAACCTTGCATATCAGACCATTTCTAATATTTCAACGAAAATATTTTAATTTCTCACTGTGAAACATAGGATGGCTATTACATAAATTTTATTTCTGTGACCCGCAAATGCCATGACCATGCAAATACCCATCAACTTATTCCAAACAGCGCATTTGGGTTTTATTATTTTGGCAGGCTTAACAGGTTTCTAGCACAAGCATGTAGATGTATACCTGCACTTCTATCTCCAACAGTCTTCTCTCCAAGGTGTCCACTCGACCACAGCAATCTTTGGGAATGAAAAAAATATTGCAATTGACGAATACACTATACTATATATATATAACTAGTACATAGTACAGATCCTGGCTGCCATGTTTCTCAATGATGAGTAGACTTTTTCAACATCAAAAACGACGGTGGAAGACGAAATATATTTCATCCCTAACTTGTCTTTCAAAGATTATTTACGAAAGACTTTTGTGGGAGTGCTACAATATAAAAAAATCCGCCACATTACCCTATTAGTCTTCAAGCAAGAATTTGCAATTAAGTTATTGAAATGTTATCTTCATATGTACAGTATATTCTTGCCCGGACGCAATGGTTTCTTATGGTTTCGTTCACTACTTGTTAGTTTTAAGAGAGACAAGACAGAGTTTCCTGTATCCGCGCTCACAGATCCGTTTACCCTGATAGCTCTTCCATAATGTCATCATCCCTGTGTCTAACCGGCATGTCATTTTGTATCTTTCCCATAAACCGTATCCGTTTTTCTCAAGCCAATCATTTTTGCTGGGCCAACTCGTCTGACTAGGATACGGAGCCAGTTCCTGTACGGAAGATCTTGACCCGTATATATGCGTATCTGCCGGATACAGCTTTACTGAGTTCGAGGCCCACGATCCGTGTACTTTTCCGTTTTACATCCACCTAACCCGTCATGACACCACCCAGATAGTGGAAGGAACGGATTTATCAAAGGATACGACCTTCTATCACTTGTCCATCGTGTCCATACAGACATAGCTGCAAACCAGACGTTTATACTAGCATAAAACATAGTGATAAATGGTTGGAAGTTGTTTGACAGCGCAGAAGAAAATTGCAATTGCAATTGCACTACGAACCGCCACGAGTCGTTGTTCTGATTCGCCTGAGAGTTTTCAATGAAATTTTGAATAGGGAATGTGCGGGTGTCAGTGGAGAGAAATGCAATTCAGGTATTGGGTAAAATATGCAAAGACGAACTTTTGAAGAGGGGTAGGATAGGAATAGAGAGGAAGGACAATGAGCAGTTTAGTTGCAAATTCATGCCCGAAGGCTGAATGCAACATAAGACACAGGTGATAAGAGGAGCAAGTGACGTTCTAAAAATTGCTACAGACTAACGTTGCAATCTAAGCCTTTTGGGTTTGACAATTTTTTTTTTTACAAAATATAAATATGACCCTCTCGCTCACCAGGTGGTCGTCCAGGGTAGTGCTCCAGGCAGGCGGGAGGGTTGGTTGTTGTGGCCGTTGCCGTTGCCGTTCCCATTGGGGAGGTAGGTGGGTCGGTGCTGCTCCTGTACCCGCTGGTCACAGTTCCTCCCGGTGAACCCGGGACAGCACCTGTACCGCTGTTCCGTCACGGTCTTGTAGGTCAGCTGCTGGCGGGGACGGAACGCGATGCGGTAACTGTCGGGACAGAAGGAGAAAACTACGTCTGAAAATAATATACACAAAAACCGAAGTTCTGCTGCAGTACCAAGGTCAGTCACCAGGAGGCCAAAATTTGACCTTGACCTTCGCCTTCCTACGACCTACCCACGTACCAAATATCGTCACAATCCATAAAGTACTTCTTATACTGACCAAAGGTAACACATACAGACACACACACACACAAACACTTGTTGATGATCCATTAGCTAGCTTACCATTTTTTCTATGCAGACATTTAGAATCAGTCTCTTGTGACCTTGTCACACTTGACTTGACACGTCTGAGATGTACATCTACGAGCATCGCTTGCTCTAACTACAGTTAACTACAGTTTTGTTAAAACGTCGTCAGACCATGGGAAAGGGTCGTATTAGATTGATCTTCATTATACTAGTAGCTTGATAAAAGGATTCGACCTATCTTTGAAGGGTTACAAAGTACAGTGCATTAACCAATCCTAATCTCACTGTAAAGTGGATAGGGGAGATGAGATGTCGATAGGAGAAAATGCAGTTCCTAATGGAACTCTTAATTGATTAGAATAATCCTCAGTACATCATTAAGATTAGATCTAAGACAAGTAAAATCTGATATTTTATACCTCCGGGCTTTTTATTGTATATTTTTATATGTAATATTTTATGTAAGAAGATGTTATGTGTAGTTGATGGTGTTGAATTTTATGTGTTAGAGAAGATGCATGTGCACAACAACAATTGTTGCGCGCCGCAGGACTAGGGGTTTAAACAAAGAATTTATCGAGACTGGACACCCCTCTTTGCGAGGGGTCATATACGTGGACCTGCCCGAGAATATATTAGACACGCCAAAGGTCAACGGTCGCGACCATTTTCAAGCTCAAAGGGGTGTTCTGGGGCCACCAAAAGGCACCATTTTCCTGCCCGAAAACACATATACAAGAAAAACAAAAGAACGTGCATCATCTACAGTCCAATAGCAAAACATATACCGAGTCCCAAAAGAACCCGTCCAACCAAACGCGAGAAACAGCTGCGAACATGAAAATCTAAATCTCTTACAAAGCCCTTTCGCGGAAGGATATCTCCTCCCCGGAGGCAATAAGTTTTTAGAGCATTTTTGTATACAGTTGAGGCTTTCCTGAGTTCAAAGGGCAACGTAACTTCGGCAAGGAAAAGTCTGTTTATATTGTAAGATTTGAATACCTTTCGCCGCTACTTTAAATCACTGAAAAAAAAAACATGCTCTTGTACCTCAGACAAATGTCCAAATGGATCACAAACCACGATACAAGTTACAAGATAGAAGTGAAACTTTATATCTAAGACACCAAAGACCCCCATTCTTAAACAGCTAATATAAGGCCACGTGGCTCTGACCCTACATACGTGAGACATCACATGAACTTGGGACTGTTTATTTTTTCAACCCCTGGCGGGGATTTTGAGGTAATCCTCCCGGACCTCCTACCAAAAATGCAATCATAAAGCATCTCAACAGAATGTATACAGATTTCAGATTAGATGTATACTATTATGATATACTTTTAGTTCACCAGAAATGGATCACGAAAATCCGAGAAAAAATGTACTCTCACGTCATGTTTAGCCTTAGATACACACCTCTCATATTTGTAGCCTATGTTAGATTTACGATAAACAGGCAATTATGATTGTTCTCTAACATAAGCTTATCTCAGACTGCTGTGCTAACAGTAACAGGGGGTGGGCTTTAAGTCATGGGTTAAGTCATAAAAAGAGGTCAAGGTAAGGCTACCCACACACTCCTATGTATAATTCAATTATACTTGTGGTTATGGACATATTGACGAAAAGGTCGTGAAACTGTGGGAGGTCCACCGTCGGTCTGGGAGCTGTCTGCATACCAGTGGCACGAACAGAAAGGTGCACTGTTTTGACAGGAATGCGGACTGTGTTGATATACGTAAAGCTCGCGTACTAAGACCAGGGATTCCGGAATGTGTGGCTGTGGCTAGATCAAGCAATTCTGTGCAATGTGCCAAAATTAAGTGGTTTGCTAACTTCCGTATACATTTCTTCTTGTTTTTAATTCCAACTGCCTTACATATTTTCAAAGAGATATTTTGACCTCAAGTTTCATACAGGTGCACGAGACCTCATCTGTGACGTCACATACCAAGATGGCGGTCCCATGTGGTTCTAGCAATGCTAATCATGTGCGGACAATACTACACAGTATTTCTCTCCACCGCCTAGAAGACGTCAGGGTCTGAGAATGCTTCCCTGTTGGGAGCCGTTCCAAATCACTAAGGGTTATTTTCCAAAGGTCCCAGCCTGCTAGGGCTGCGCTAATTAACCCTCACACCCAACAAAACTTGGCGTCCAGATGTTTCAAGTTCAAGTACAACTGAAGAGCACCGGAAGTGGGCGCTAAACGGTTCATGGGCAAAGCGAGCAAACTTTCTAGATTAGACTGACTGCGTCGTTATTTCTTGTTTAGACCAAAGCCTTTTAGACTAAGTAACGAGGGAGATCAGAGGTAATGATTAAGGGTGTGGGAGTTGGAACCTGTCGTGGTGAAAACGTCGTCCTAATGATTGGACAGATGTGAGGGGGAGGGGGGCAAAAGGAATGAGAGGCAGGGAGCAGGTGCGAAAGGACATTATCTGTATTCAATCCCTCCCCTCAATGTGCTGAGAGACAATCAAAACCTGCTACATATATTTTTCGAAATTTTGAAATATGTATGTATATTTTGCGGTGATGTTCTGGGAAGGTATTTGTTACAATGGTATAAAATATAACTTATTTAGGAAAAGGGGCATTGAAGGAAACAAAGATATTCACGATGTGCAAGTAAAATGCTTACAGTCTGCTAGCCTGGCACTTTAGAGATTTCCCTCTGGGATACTGGCAGCTCAGACAAAGGAGTTTCGTTACCTCAAACAAGGAGTAAAGAGTTCAAGGCTCTGCTGTCAATTCCTCGCATGACTATACACCTGTTTCAGATAAAGAACACAAGTGAGAAATTTGTCTGCGAACATGAGACTAGTGACCCTCCAAGAAGAATTGAAAACACCTTTCAGCGAAAACAGTAGCCATGTGTGTGGGGAATGACTTGTTTATGATTTCAAAACTTCGAAGAAATTGGGACTGCGCAATTCATATAACCATGGGAGGTATGCTCACACAATTTCTGTCCGTCGAGGCCGGAGGTCGTCAATTAATGGTCTATAGCTTGAAAAACAAATTCTTTACATTTTGGACAAAAACGAGGACTATACGATTACGAGATGTCGCGATTTAAACAGGCATATTTACTAGAAGATTCCAACCAAGCCAAGACACCAGCCAAACATCCAACGGGCATACTAAAGACATCCTTGACGGAGAAAATGAAAGGCTTTTGACTGGAGGAGAACTTATCGTCACATGTGTTGTTGCTGGTAAATATTTAAAGCATTCGCCAGATGTAACTCAATACGTAAAGTGGCATTTCAATGTATGCTTGTGTTTTACAGTTTCGAAAAATATACTCGGTGTACTTCGGCAATAAACCATTATACTTTTAATGAGTAATTAGTGCACCAAAGTAAATCTAATCACCAAGGGAAGGATATTGTTTCCTTTCTTTGTTAATCTTTTACCCAATTGACTTAAGTATATAAACAAAATCGTCTTATTTCCTCCCTTGACTGGGCCGACTTAAAGCTCACATGTCTTGGAGGAAGAAGACCGGATTCACACCGTGCAGTGTCTGTCATCCCGGGGAGATATTTTGTAAACACAAGAGTTGAGTGTTGCGCCACCTCTTCTCCACCGAGATGTCCTACATGTGTTACATGCAAACATCTAGCTCAAAGGCCGGGACAGAGGTGGCCATCCCTGGGGGCTTTAACTAAATCTTCTCTCTCGTCCGTTTAGACTTGTTTCTTCCTTCCACAAATAAGTAAAAAGGTGACACGACCTGAATACAATCCCAGACGAGGTCCCAAACACGTCGTGTTAACTGTAACATCAGCACGTACTGTTGAACTAGAAGTGCATAGTTCGTGCACGGTGCTGCGGAGTAACTGCGGATAGCCTGTGTGTCCGCGGAGTTTGCCTGTGTGTCGGTGTAAGTCGTGACTTTCGAGGTTTTCTCACAAACCTTCGGGTAAATACAAACCGCTGTAGGGTCAATAACGTTCGTCGGTAGGTCGCCGAGATAAAGGGACCAGACACCACACTCTCCCCAACAAAATAATGACTTATTCCGAGTAATATTCAACACGAAAATATTGGTTCATAAGGTTATTGTGGAATAAATGAATAATCAGTGCAACCATCTGCATGCAATTTAAGAGGAGAATATGATATCTTACGGGAAAGTAAACTGGTCTAACAAGAAACACCGGAGAAAGAGGGATTTGTAAATCTACATCCATGGTGCCGGATTTTCTCTTTGCCTAATAATCACGATAAATGAAGATTTGTTAACAATTTTAATACTTTAGAAATTAATAAATCAATAAGTAACGACGTCTGGTCCGATTAACAGCAAAGCGATTGTCGTGAGCAGGTGTTGTCTGGACCCAGTAGTTTTACGGCAATGGAATATATAAACATGGACTGGTGTTATAGAACTTTCAGGTGAGGACCCCCCCCCCTCCTCCCTAAATACATGATGCCCTCTGTGAGTAATGCGTTACTATCTATCTATGCATGATAGAAATTGGCTCATAGTGTCGCTAGGACACATAATATAGGGGGCCGGAGTAGGTAGGACAGTGACCCTGCTAAGTACAAAACAACACTGCACATGGTATATCATTTCTCTGTGAACTTATCCATTGTTACGTTACTCACGAACAGTGTGATAGGACACTGGGACAATATTGCTGCCCCCTTAATACGATCTTCACATGTTACAATCGCTTTTGCCATCGCCGTTGTCCCGTAAGTTTTGTACCCCGTATATCCCTCAGAACTTTCATCACTGCACGACACACTCAAGCTGCCAACACGAAATCACACAAAACAACGGCGACATTTGTGTGCAAGTCACCTGTTCAACCCTCTTCACGTATTCTCTCCAGCAGCCCTTACTCAGGACATGTAGCTATTCAAAATTAACGGCCACTTGGGTCACATTCAAACCACCAAGAGATTTCCTGGGTCAGTGTTTTACCCCAGTAAGCAGAAAAGGCGGGAAGACGGCCAAGAAGAGGCCAAGAACGGCTGATACAGCTAGGAGGATTAGTAAAACAGCACAGTAGGCGCTAACTGTGCAGATTGGGCTCCAACTGGGCACCCTGGGCACCAGAAACGTGATACAGTGTTTTCTTCTGAAATAAACTTACCAAAATGGTGTCCTACGTGTCTTGACATAGCAAGGGTTCACGACAGCAAATTCGTAGAAAGAAGAATAAAATGGATAGGAAGAAATAAGGTTATAGATACCAAATCTTAAAGCAGGTGTAGGGTCTAGCTCAGTGTTTTAATTTGGGCGTTATGTACGTCTTTCTTGTTATCCACATTGCAGTAGGAGGAAGCGTAGACTAGAACACAGATCACCAGAAAGACGTACAAAACGCCAATCAAAAACACTGATGATCCGCACCCTACATCTGCTTGGAGATAACACATGTTTGACAGGTAAACCTGAGTGGTTCCGTGTATCGTTTTTCAGCACCGTCAGCGACAGTTGAACCTTCGGAGGAATGTGAGTGAAAGTAAAAACCTTGATAGATTTCGGAAATAGCGGATTAGGATCTGTACAGGGCTGTCTGTGCGGAGATGAGGGCATGGTTTGTGTGAGACGGAGACAGGGGACCCGTCAAATTGAGCGATTAATGTGTCTGAGCCACTTCAGGTCCAGTCTGGGTCACGGCACAGTGGGTCTGTAGACTACACTGTGCAGGTCTCTGCCAGTCTGTGAAACGTCTCTCAGAGATCCGTGAATAGTTTCATCAGGATGGTACATCTATTAAAAATCATTCCATACACAAACAGAAGATAGCTACCTATCAACCTTTCGCTGGGCAGTCTGCTACTAAGTATCTTCCTCGAAGCAATACAGGATTGTCTTCTCGCCACTAGGTGGCGCTGTGGCAAGAAGAATGCGGTCCCAAACGTGACTGAGTTTGTATCCCCCCCCTCCTTTGTCTTTTTTATTAGTATCCCAACTTAATTTTTATTCGCTCTTCAGTGTCATTCACGTATAGGTTAGTGCTTCTATTTGGCTTCAATTTGATATCATATATTTCTCATATCAATTGTTTTACATAGTCCTGATGGCATCTTATTAAATTGTCCCCCCTTGCGTTCAGGATCAAGTTTACTTTAGCACAAGCGCGTCTTTGTTGTCCTGAACTTGCCGGTCCCAGGCTGGCTCCCGCCCGACACCAGACGACCCCGGCGTCACGTCCAAGTTGTGTTTTGTTAGGTGCAGCAGTAATAACCCATGTAATTATTGACCCTTCCAACTCTTTTCACAGCAGTCGATTACCCTCGCTGTAAGGGACTTCATGTTACCGTGTCATATGTCGCGAAGGCGCCCAATTTTGGCACATTCCTCTAACCTTTCGTCCTACAAGCGTTTGATCTTTTGCGAGAGATTACAAAAGCTTTGTCGAAGACTTTTAAAAAACCTTGTGGGAATTCTTATCCTTCAATTAAAACGTAGTTATCCTTTATTAGAGTCTGTTGACGTTTCAACTTTATTTGTTTTGCTAACATTATGAAGTCTTTTGAGATGTCGCCCCTCCACACGACCTTAGTCAACCCCACTCTTTTGCAGATCTCGTAGGCTGGTACCACAGTGTTACCTCTTTTTCCTATAAAGCTTTCGTGAGAGTAGAAGCGTTGAACACTTCACAGTGAGCAAACAATGGCACCATTGTCTGAAAGAAAATGATTTCGTTCCGAGGTGCGATACGTTCAAGTCAAGTTCACGTCTACTGTGAAGTGGTTTTCAGCTGCAATGTAACTAAACATTGAAACCACGGTTTTACTTGAGATGCAAACAAAGATATCATAATCGTTTTCTTGCATTTACACGGCTATTGTTTGGATGACATCTTGATATCCCAAATAATAAGCCGCTCTTTTTGCAACTGGAAAATTCTGTTTTTGTATGCTACGACGTTATCGTCGTTAGCATAGGTTATTCAAGTCAAGATGTCTGAGAGGTGGCTATGACAAACAAGTACAATTGTGCAACGTTAACAGAAAAATGACACTGCTTTATCTACGCTTGACAGGCGTTACCATAGTTTCTATCGGCTTTCTCCCTTTCCTCTGTATTTCTGTAGTTAGATATCAACAATCGCCCATTTAAGGGGACAATAGCATGTGCGTTGTTTTCTGTATACGTGGCTCGATTCGACATGATGTTACCGCGTCCGAATGATACATGGAAGGAGGGTCACATTTGGAATCCCAAACAGTCTCCCCTCAGGAGGGTATTACATCGGTTAGCCAGCTTCCCAAGTTCATGGTCAATTACGCGTTCGCCTGGCAGAAAATCACATCCGGTTAATCCCAGAAACACCCCCTCTCCACTCGTGAATCACTCGTCTTGGACTTGGCCGCCATTCATGGGTGTCCCTCAGAATCAGACGACATTTGGGGAGGACGATTCCATTATCAAAAGGTGCAGGGGTGATAAACCTAAATGTCTTTGTTTTTGCATTCTTTCATAATAATGTATAGCGTCCAGTCAGCGTACTGTTAAAATGTTCTATTCCAACATGTCCGACAGTTTATATGCAATATTACAATTCTAGTACCCTGTTAGTTTTGTGAAATTACGTAGCCCCACAGCAAAGCTGGCTTTTGATCTCATACATGTGGATCTCAACTTACTCAAGACTAAATTCTGAGCACTGCAAATGTCGCCGCCGGCCTATTGCCAATCCCGTGTCATTTTGCCATTTCCTTCGTACTAAATTTTCCTTCTGAACTTAAACCTCCCTTAAGGGTGTTGTTCGTGCCTGACATTACATCTGACAGGAGACTTTTAAGCCTTTTATCTGGCTACAGTGGCGAAGCATGGTGCTTTTTTTGAAGCAGGACGTGTGGTGGTGCAAGGCAGGTTTGCTACGTACTTGCATACGGATCAAGTTGTCAGCCAAACACACTGGGTTACCCTATTGCTTTCGATAAGTTGGGTTCTTTAACTTCTAACACCTGAAGCTCCCCCATACGGTTTACGTCTCCTAGCCGATAAGGGACAGTTGTACCGCCAATATTTTTTTTCAGGTACACGAATCATAATGTATTACTAGTATATTCGAGACATCACGTAGCAATGTCGTCTGGTCACACGAGCTGGCTTACTGGGGGATCTACATACTGATAAAGTTATCCTTTGGTCGCAGAAAATAACACTTCTGGTCGGGTTTCCCAGGCAGAATTACAGGGGTGAGAGTATCAAAATAGGAGAAAACCAAGGCCTGACGATGCCAGACGAACAGAAATGAAGCAGAATACAAAGTTTGGAAAAACTGGGCACTAAGAGGAGATAAATTGCACAAACTGCCAATTTACAAAAAAGTTAAACAATCATATTCCGCAACACGAAAGTAATCCATCCTGGTATAGTTAGTCAGTTTAACGACCTGCCCATTTGCTTAATTGGTTTAATGAATTTTAGTTGGTTATTACTAAACTCTCACGGCAACAAGACTACAGACATTATACAGTGCTAATAAAATTTTAAGACCAACAGGCCACAAGATTCATGTCCATGTCGTCAAACAAGTCCAGATCCACGTTTCTATCCATCTCTATCTTTACGAGATGATCCTTTGAACCTGTATTAAGTTTCACAACTTTAAACCACTTGCACATGATGTTCATTTTGTCTCATTTCGGTCGTCGGTTTCTTGAAAAGATGGTTTCGCATAAAGGAGAAGTTTGTTTGCGTTCAGGGCGACATCCAGGACATGGCAAGTTTACACTCCTGACGAATGTTGACCCTGTAGGAGTGTGTTGACAGCTGAAAGTTTTCAAAACAGTACTTAGTTAAAATCACAAATGAGTTACGATGACTTTTAGAGTGCTTTCCCCCTCCCACCATGGTTCATTAGTACCTGTCTGCAATATCCCCTTACTGCATCGTACTCTCAGCATCGTACGTCCATTTACTACTCAGCGTGACCTTGAATTTGGAGTAATGAAAAACAGCCTTCCCTAGAATCTACCAGAAGTGCCCATTTGTCCGGAACATACCGGGAAGTTTCGGAAACAGCGAGAAGACGACAACTGTTTACTCTGACATGCTTCTCCTCTAACGTGAGGGTCTGAAAACACGACCAGAGACCGGTAAGCTGCAAATATCTCACCAACGGCTCCGGCAGTCTTGGTCGGTCAGGAAAGACAAATAATCAAATAATCTACCTTGGACGTAATCCCTGGGGATTTATTCATCCTACCAGCTACCTTACTCTACATCAAACCTTATAGGATGAGGCGTACCCAGGGTTTTTACAAGTTTTTTTTAAACATTTATTTACAAGTAATAGAATCATTTCATGTTTTCAATTTAAGTGCATTGTACTGTATATTGTCAAGCTAAATCAATCTGTCCTGTGTATCGCAGTGAATAACCTTTCCTGTCTTCACCTATTTCAAGTTACATTTGTTACAATTTCATTGTTTGAACTTGTAACTAGCTTGGTATGTTGACTTCGTGGCTGTTATGAGCCTTAAAAACTATATAAGATACTATTAGTTCGACTCAGTACTTCTTCCCCGCTAGAATTACGTCTTAAACAGAGTATTCACCTTGTAATTTCTCAAAGATGACCCCGACTTACCACACCTGCCAAGTTCTACATTCCTAAAACCGCATTTTTACTAGCAGATTTCCCCTCCAAACAGGCTCAGGTTTGGACAAGCCCAGCGCCGTGCTGGGATAAAAAGCGCTGGAGCGAAGCCACGTAGAACCTCGGTGTCAGCACGGGCCAAAAAGGGCTAATTTAAGCCCCGTGATTTTGACAGGTGGGTAGAATTAAACTTCAGTCGGTGATATGAGGCATCCTGGCTGCCGGGGTTAACTTCACTCGCGACCTTTCGGCGAAGACAGACGATTGGGTTTCTGTCTGAACAAGTAATCCGGCCACTACATGGTCAGGAGCGGGGCTTAAGTCAACCCAGACCGAGCGCTACATCCAGCAGGGGTCGAGGGTTCGAATCCCGCGACTATGCGAGATTTGTCTCGCACACGCTTCGGGTAGTCTGGTTATGAGTTCTCACAGGTTTTAGAAAATCTCACGATGACAAATTAGCTTAGTGTCAATGTAATTCTCAACGGTCTTCCGAAGTGGAATATCTTTGTGCGAATTTCTTTGTAGCGTGTACAAAAGACATACTGGAATTAAAACATTTTACTCAATATACCTTTATAAGGCTTATATAAATAATGATTAAAATTTTATTGTTCAATTTTCTTTTAAACTTTCTGTACTTGCTGTGGAATTTTATACGCCATTTGAACAAATTGTGAGACAGAAATATCTATAATATTGATGTAAGAACGTCTCTTGGTATAAGAAATAGAGCCCTACCCCTACGTGTATTCATAATTAATCAGTATGATAGCTAAATGGTTTGTGGGTGGTGCTCTTTAAGTGACCTCCGCAGACTTAAACAGTGATGTTGATAGTATCACATCGCCTCTACGGGAGGATATAAAAATACACAGACTGGTAACTAGAGCCTGATGTATGTAACGTAATGGCGGGATTAGGTGTAAAGGATATGTCCAGAGACGTATCATGGAAAATCCTTGACATGTTAAAAGGGTCATCACACACTTCTCGATGGACAAGTCATTATATTTGTGCAGCCCAACAGCCCGTGTAATTTGTAGTCCCCTTATCTCATCTGTCAACTATGGAATTATCTTGCATTTTTACATTGAAAGACAACATAATATACCACAGCAAGAAAACGCATATATACCACGGTATACAGGAAAGGAAAAAACTTTTAAAATTACATCTTCGAACAGCCAACATAAGCAAACATAAATAACTAATAATAATTGATAAACAATAATAACTAATTACATGGCAATCAATTTGTTAACAATGAACAAATATCTAAACACGAGGAAAATATTTCCCTAACAACAATAATGTGTTCCGGATTTTTTGTGAAATGTTTGTATCCCCAAGATCCAAGTCCCCCCTCCCCCTCCGAATTTTTCCCTAATTAAAAGAAACAGGTGGGGTAAGGGTTAGTTGAAATAGAAGCAGCAAAGCCTTTTCGTCTGTAAATATACAAGATGTTGAAACAAGAGCTATATGTACGTTAAGGTGATTATCCTGCGACGCATACAGAACTTGATCATATGTTTACTTCCAACAGAAAAACCAAATACAAATTGTACACTGTAACTGTATGTATACACCTGTATATGGTAAATATACTTGTGCAAAATTGTGAGGAAAGAAGTGTTGAATGAGAATTGGAAAACTAAATGTTGGGTCTGACAACATGCCGTCGTTTTTTCCCTTAAGTACACGGACGGAAGATTCAGGGTTACTGTTAGCGTTGGCGAGGCGTGAGATCGTGCGATGTTCCCCTGCAGGTTCCCTACACGCATTTGTCGCATACCCGGCAAAATTCCCGCGGGCCTGTGTCATCCCTCCGCCGGGCGGCTGACCCGACCTGACCCGGCTAGCCACCTGAGCTGCAGACGCCTCACGGTTAGAAAGAACCGAAAGGACGTCTGGAGATTTCGGGGGGCATTTCACGACTAGATGGCCCACTTTGAAGGAACGGAGGGAGAATGTGAAGCATTTCGAACGGAGGTTTGAAACCCCGGGGGTGTCACTCTCAACGGAAGATTTCAGGCCTGATGTCAATCACGGTCGTAACACTAGAACAGGATCTTTATGAATTACGTTTTGATGGCATAACAATAACCCATTGGAACAAAAATTAATAATAATCTATTTGTAAATACAGATTTCAGGCCCGATGTCAATCATGTTTCTAACACTAAAACGTGTTTATAAATCACGTAATTTAGATGGCGTAATCTAACAATAACCCATTGGAACAAAAAAGTAATAATATTTTTTTGTAAATACACGATATCGGCAATGTTGCCTGTGAAATGATACGTGTATTGCATTGCACCATTCCGAGTAAGATAAATTAAAATAAAGGGTATAACAATGTCATCACACCAAAATGATAACTCTCCTTACCTGTTACCTCGGCGTCATTGTACAGCTTGCAAAAAGATGAAATTTTGAATATAAGACGATAAGATATTATAATAATCATTACAAATAATCGACGAAGATGGGGAAGGGTGGATGGAAAAGGCGAGCAAAGTGGTGGTGGTGTGGGGGGGTGGTAGGTTGGGAAAATGACGAATATCAAACAAGACTGAGGAAAATGATGGAGTGATGACATTGAAGTTTGTGCAAACGGGACGGGGTAGTGTGGATTATACAGACACGGAACCTCAAGAATATAACCAAGATGTTCATTGCACATTCAAGCATTATAATGATCATTCAATTATCCGCGCAGATTTTGTTTCTTTCAAGTTCTCAACACGCCCCCTCCTCCCAGCAATATAATCTACCCGCGCGGAAAAGGCCCCCCACCCCACCGATCCATTAACCAGGTGACGACTGAGTAGATAGGTGTTGTTAAATCCGACCTGATGAGGATCAACTTAACAGCTCGCGATTGCATTCCGCACATTCCAAACACAAACGTGGGTACAAAAGAAAAGAGAGACACTTTCACTATTCGCCCACGGATTTCTAACATTTTCTCTTCCCACAAAGTATTTACAGCAATTAAGGTTACATCCTGTGTGGGTTGCCGCTTGGTTACACAAAATACGTCTCTACGTTTTTCTAGCTCCACATACATTTTAGGAAAGCAGTTTAATGTATCAACTGAAGAGGGTAGCCGAAAAAGCGTGCTTGGAGTTCAGAATTGGAGAACTCGTCAGAAAATTAGTCGTTATTAGTGGCATGATACATTAGATTATAAAGATCTATAAAGGTTTCGACAATGGGTTTCACAATTTACCAAGAAAGGTAATAGAGTTCTGGAATTATTTCTTCCCAGACTACTGTGTTTTCCGTGGCATGTTTATTGTAAAATATGTGTCCTTCTGATATTTCCTGACACCTGTATACTTTCTGCGGGGTTTTTTTTCAAGAGAGTGTTACATCCAAATCCAAGGTGTGCCGACCGCTAGCTGCAGAGTTTGTTCGGGACTTGTGGGAGGGGGATATTCGCTCGGTTGGTTGACACTAACACTACCCAGTTGTTTATACAAAGACAGGCCGTGTTGACAGGAGTTCCCCACAGACTTCCCTTCACGACTGCTCTGCCTCCCGTCCGGGCGGCTAGGGACCGCCAGGTCCCCCGTATAGAATCTACTTTCCCTGTCAGACACGCGTGTTGACCCCACACAGTCACTACAGAGTCGCACGGTGGTCTGCCAGATCTGACTATACACTTCTGTCAACTCAAACCTCGACTAACACCACTCATCCTTAGACCTAACGCCTTCAGGACAGATTTAGCTTTAAGACGTAACACCACTGTCTCACGTATTTCTATGCCTTCTAAGAAGCGGTCGCAAAATCTCCATAGGCTAAAACTCCAGGCATTTCAGAGGCCTGCAAAGAGTCAACCGACGTCTCCTAAGTCTTAAATCTGAACATTCTAAGAGGATCTCGCAATATCTCTATAACTTATAGTATAAGCTAAAACCCCAGGCTTTTCGGAGGGTTGCAATGAGCCAACCGACACACCCTAATATCTCTAATTCGAAAACACACATTGTATTTTCGGACCAAGAAACTGGGAGAAAAGTACACGTATGGACTGGACAAATTGGTAAGGGAAGAGGTGGGGCAAGAAGGGAAGATGGTTCTCGCGACAAAGCACACATAAAAGACAAAACAGGGGGGTGACGAGACGAAGATGAGATCTGTTGAGATGAGATGATCCGTTTCCACGGCTTAGACAAAAAGGTTATCTGGAGGAGGCTTTATTTTGTTTTTACCTTGAAGGTCCGGTGCATAGTATGTTCCCGGGTTGACATCCTCTGAAGTAGCGCTGAACGTACGACTCGTAGCCGTTAGGAGTCATACAGGAGACGCGTTTGCTAACCGTGTACGGACAAAAGTTTTGTCTCATCCTGTAGCGGTGGGAGTGAAAGTAGCGAGGGTTACAAACGCAGCCGATTCGAGGTTAAACTTGAGATGTTAAACTTCTGCTCCTGAATTTATCTACTCAAACCATCTCCCGCCAGACGCATGAACTTGAAAGCTCACTGTCAAGTTCATATCTTTGCCTTGATGTTAAAGAGGTTTCCGGGATTAGGCTTTCAACTCATTTGACACCAGTGACAACCGTGGCGGGATGCCGCCTTGTTCGTTTATACAATACCGCTCTGTTAGGAATTTAAAGACATCGATTTAAAAATTCCGATTGACTTCTAGTCGGCAAAATGCCGCTTAGAAAGTTTCTCGTAAACTTGAATAAACTTGAACACGCCGCTTCGCAATGTGCGAAGTGACATTGACCGTTGCCTGCGCCAAAATAGCTGTAAGGCGGACTAAGAGAAGATACAAGCCGGCCAAGGAAGATACGAGCCGGCCAAGAGGAAGATACGAGCCGGCCAAAAGGAAGATACAAATTTTCCACATGTTACATTTCCTTATATCGTGAGGGACACAATGCATTCTCCCTCTGATTAATTTGCCCATTACAACCTGCTGTTTCTATTAGAAACACTCTCTCCAATTCGTTCTACTCTATCAAGTATAGAATAAGTTAGAACTCACCCCGGTGCGCTTGGGTATCCCTGTGTGCCGTACATGTATGTAGAAGAAGCCGTCGTTATAAAACAGGCGATGCAGAAGAGAAACTGTAGCGCGGCAGCGCACTTGTTCCCGCGCGCGGACAGAGAATCCATCTCGGGGAGAACTCACTGTAGCACCGCTCGGCCCGACTGGAAACTACCACAAAAGACGCCGACTCCGCAAGGTCCTCTGTACCGGTGAGGAAAAGTTCATACGATACTCCCTCGGGGATTCACGAGTACCAAGACTGCCCTGCACCACCAACCGAAGCGCCTTTCTCTCCTCCCCGAGCCTTGTACACCAGAGAAAGTATTATTTCTGCAGTCTATATTTAGTCGAGGCGTGTTCCTGACTGGCTTTTACAAACAGGAAACTTCCCGAGAGAGGCCCGACTCTTGAGGAAACATGCAGGGAGGCTTCGGAAGCAGCGCGCGCGACGGTGGCGAGAGATATGGAGGAGGCCGGGCAGCGGTCTGACTCACTTGTTTGCGTAGGACAAATGTGGTGCGATTTTCCCCCTACCAGCGTGGGGGGGAGGGGAAGCCTGCCTACGATTTGTGCGTCCCTCCTCCCAAAATGAAGACGTTAATTAGCAACACATCGCGTCACTACCAGACGAGGTAGACAGGGGAAAGTGTCTGATTTCCTGTGTACATTAATCATGATGTCTGTGTTCTAGGATGGCATCTATGTCACCGTTCTATGCTGTACAAACAATTACGTTTTAAACACACATGATATCATGTGTCACGGGTTTCTTTTTCTGTTTTTTTTCCAACTTTGCTTTTCTGATGATGTGTCTGCCTCGAATTCTTTAGTCTCGAGAAGTTGTCCTTGCAAAGTAGGCCTTTAAGGCACTGAAATCTTATTTTAGGAATGCCTCCAATTAGTGGTAGCCACCAGCACAAAGCCTGTGTTTGCGCGGTTCTGGTCGGGGATAGACAGGATGGGCGGTCGGACGTGACGTGCATGTCGGGAGGATGGGCTCGAGCGAACTCCCTCGGCAAGGGGCGAGAGGTGAAGAAAGTCACCAAGAACCAATAAACCCGCCGTGTTACCAGAAGCCGGGGGCTCTGCGAGGTCGCTGCTTTTGGTCTTGATTAAAAGCTTTTTTTCAGCCTTGAAACTAACTCCAAGCTTGCAAGTTTTCTGATCAGTAGCCCTGCTACACATAATAAGTCTCCTTCAGCTGTGAGGAGAGTATGTGTTGGGTTAAGGATGCCAAACTAACACCGGACAATCAGTGCCCTGCCTGTCCAATGTCCAAAGACGGCACCCTCAAAGAAGTCCGGTAGAAATCTTAAGAAAACAACCGTTCTCCTTCGAGATTTCAGTTCATGAGCTTTTAATGACAGAAGGTTCTTGTAAACACAGAGCAGAGCAGGATTCCCAAGAGCTGGGTACGCCTGTGGGGTCGTGGGGGGCATCTCTACATCACAGTCAGGTGCACCGAACACCGGGTCAGGTGCATTCTGGACCAGAGGGCCGCCATCTTGATGGTTCTGTCCAAAATGGCGGCCAACGACAGTGTCAGTGACCTCTCATGCCCACTTAACCACTGTCTTAGCCGCCACAAAGACCCTGGGTCACTTGACACGTTGAAACGATTCTGTAAAGAATGGGGAGGACGTTGTCGACAAGTTGGTGTTGTTTTAAGAGCTGACAGCTTTGAAAAACGAGGCCTGTCTGCTCCTTGACGCGTCTGGCATTTCCCCAACGCAATCTCGGTCCCATGACGGGGTCAAACAACAGAGCCCGCTTGTAGCGACCGTGTGGCTGCTGTTCAAGCACGGGCTATTGAGACTGGGGACGCACGTATCACATTCACAGACGGTGCGCTCAGTCTGCGATGGAGTGGGCGCATGTTGACGTTTGTGCAACGGTTAGAAGAGGGAAAGTGTGCGTAGGTCACGGGAATGATAACCAAGAATTTAGCAACTCTAGTATTGTATTGAAAAGAGCTTGCAAAAACCGCAAATGTTATACTAGATACATTCTAAGCCAGCCTCGTATGTGACAATTACTTCAATAATTAGTTTCGGTAAAAAAGTTAGGAAAAATCATTATCCAAGCGAATACACACACACATTTCTAACAATAAGAGCATAGTGTTTGGAACCTAGTCAATGTTTATTCTAAGTCTGGAGTGGAAGTACCATTAACTTTTCGGCCTTTTGGTTGATCCATCTAAGACTAGTCTATATGTTTTCGTTAGAGTTTAGACAGTGTTACCTTTCAAGGGCACTTTTACATCATAACTTTTAAGCAATGACGTACAAGAAAAGTAGCACCTGTTCGCTTATATAATTTGTAATCGCCAAACGAAACATTTAGAAGTCACTTACAGTCCTTTGTTTATCTCTTCACGTCTGTTTCCCTTTGCTAATGAGTACTAAAGTTGTGATCTGTAGTCTGAGCTGCCACTGAAAGCCAGGAGAGTGGTTTGAGTGGATTCGTGTGGGCGTTATATCTGTTAGAGTCAAATTGTAACGGATTAGTCGGAGCGTGCCGCAATGATTGATGGGATTGTTCTCAAAATGGCGGCAAAAGTTTGACAATGTACGGCCAAAAGATGTAGCAATAACATCGGGATTTTGCCTACTCTGTCCCAATGGCTTATTCTAGCCACCAACAAGTCATATAGGTCATAATATAATAGGAGGGCCTTGAACACTGGATTGTATCCTTACATTTCTTACATCTGCTTGAAAATTGACAGGGCTCTCCTGCGCAACCCAGGGCTCTACCAAGGACCTCCAGGTCCGCACCCTGAAAAAGAAAGAAAGAAAATTATACCCAGCGGTGTTACAAACGTGCTAGTTGTCTATCTCAATGAAAATACCCATTCCCAAGGACGTGTGTTATACAACAGTCTGGAGACATGCCCTTGTGTTTGCTTTCAACAGACGTCCTGTGCTAATGGGACGTGCCACCTGCACGCTGACCTCTCTTCTGAAGAAGCCGCTTTTTTTTCTCACGAGTCAAATGAAACCTTCTCTTCTCGGATGTAGATTGGGTCTGTTGAAATAGCAGCATCCTTGTAGCCTGGGTACCATCCTATTTAATTTACTTACCAGGCATCCCAGACTTACCCGTGAGGGAGCGGGATTTGGAGTCCAGGTAAACTTAGTGGATGACATCCTTGGTCTGACCTATCTCTCTATATATACATGTATATTGGTAGGTCTGACCGAAATATTGCCATATTGGTAGAAGAAGACAGAGTAAACTTCGCTTCGCAACAGTTATACAACCTACTAAGTATGGTAATCTATAGTGTATTTCTCAGAATCCGGAGAAATACTTTCATATAAATTGATTGTGAGTGCCCTTTTCCGGAGATAAAGTTCAGAGGGACATTTAGACCTCGTGTAAGACTGTATAGTGTACACATCATACACAGCATGCTTCTTACATAGCTTGTGTAACGTGCTGTAAGTCACGACTAGCGGGCTGTTAAAGTAATACCAAGGTAAAAGATGACTACTCAGTAAAGTCTAAGTTGCTGACTTTGGCGTCTTTCCAGCGGGCCTGTCGTTTTCCGCGGTATAGTTTGCCCGAAGGCAGTTTCGGCGCCACGGTTATCCGATCCATTGTCTTGGCTTACGTTTAACGACCCTGTGAGCAAGGAACAACTTCCTGTAACAATACCGAACGTCCTTTTCAATTACAAATGGCCATTCTGCAGCCTTGTGTTATTCACGCTGACATTTTGCACATTTTGTTCTCCTCAAAAACTTCGGAAAGGTTGCAGAACAGATGTTTCCGTTGATACTAGTTTTATGGACTTTATTCATAACTTTATGCCAGAAGGCATTCATAAGCGGAATATGAACCTTGATATGAAAGGGACTGCAAGCTAGTATGTCGACGTCTATGATTGGTCAGGGTGAAATGCTATCATCCAATCTACGCGCTGTGATTGGTTAGATTTATTGAGACCCTATAGCTAACCATAAGTAACAGTGAACGAAGTAACGTAGCATCTATACGTCTGAATTTGCGACGGTCTTCAATTTTAACCCCTTCTTGTCTTGAAAAAGTTCAGGAAATGAAGGTATTGGTGTTAGTTGTTTCTTCCCCACTCTCCCAGTCCTTTTTCTCTCTCATGTCGAACTTGAACTTGAGGACATCGTGATTTGTGACATTAAAAAGACATTGTCCGGTCAAAAGTCGGGTTACCCTTTAAGATGTTTATACTGCATTTCTTCCTGTTTCTATATACGTCTACAGTTTCGTGGCAGCCTTCTTAAGCTTGACGTTAAGCACGCTTAGCTCTGCCAGGAATGACCCTGTTCCAGCATCATGAATTTGATAAAGCAGTGCCATACCAAGAGTGTACGGGCTTATAACGATAGAAATATCGCCCAGGTTGCCGTTTTGGGAGGTCCCAGTAAATGTTCTTGACCGGAACTTGCCGCAAAACCTTGAAAATGTTTAGGAAACTCGATAGATTCGCAAGTATGCCGTATCGCCTGAAGTCATATCAAACCTGTTTAATACCACTGGAAGGCATTGTGTGGTGTGTCACTGTGTGACATGGAACAAATTTTAGCAGTATGCTGTCAAGCGTAAGAGACAAAACCTCACCGAATATCTATTTCTTCCTTGCTAATTGTGTGTAGCTCTCTGATTATGCACAGATCTCTGATATAAAGAAAAATCGACATCTTTTTATGAATCCATTTGAATGAATATGTAGCATTGAAAGTTATAAAATAGCCTCGCTTTCTTGACATTGGTCCGGCAAAGGACAAGGCTTACCCTTGCCCTACCGCTATTTAAGATAACTGGAAGCGAGCTTATAATCCGCACGTGCCCCCCCAAAAATAGAAAGACACCTTTGACTCAATCCTAGTAGATTCAGATCTGATATACTTCAGGACTGCAGTAGGTGGTCTCTTCGTAATTTGTCTAAGATACAGAAAGGATGAATACAAATTAAGAGACATAGAAATATACGTTCTCCCAATCCTTTTGGCAATAATTGGAATGTAATTCAGCAACGGTTGAATACGATCTGCTTGTTAGCAAATTCGAGCTGAAAGAATTAGCGTATTTGGCACAAACACATTAGCTGGGTGCCGACTACTTTGGCAAAGTTTCAAAGGTAAAATTGGATATGCCTCGAGAAGTTACAGATGTTGTCTGGATGTGTAGACTCTGGGTACAAGACAACGGGTTTTGTTTATGGGTTAACCTGCTATCCAAACGACTTTGACGTACAGGAAGCAGACTATGGTGCCACGGTGGCCTTGGGTCGGGGTTGTTGACTTATAATCTAAAGGTTCTGGGTTCACATCCTCACTGAGCAAGTCCCAACGCCGGTGTTGCGAAAGGTGCTTAGCACCTATTTCATCACTTGACTCAGGTGAAAATGAGTACCAAGCTTTGGTTAGGGGCGTCCTCTCAGATGGGACGTTAAGCCGGAGGTCTCATGTTTGAGGGCGAGCCAAACGTTGCGCTCGCCAGTTAAAAGAACCCACCACACTTATCGATAAGAGTAGGGCCCTTCGTGTGTGAGTGGACTAAAGCTATCAGTCTGTTCCTAATCTCACACAGCTTGTAATTTTTGTGCCAAACTTTGATGCAGTTCACCGGTTACGCGTACACCAGAAGGAGATCCTTTAGCACAATTTCCAAGAACATACATTTACTTAAACGGCGAGTATAGAGTTCTCTGTCTGATTCTACTGCACTTAAGATAAGAAATCTTTTCTGATACAACAACAATACACAGTACCGGTGGTGCCCATTTTGCCCAGGATATCAAACTATTAGGCTGATTTGTAGACTATACAGTTTATACACTCAGTGCGGAATCAAGGGCAGAACTTTTATCCCACTGACCTAGTTTGAACAGCGCAATGTCTCGTTACAAAGTTGAACGGTTCTTTTCTTTCGACGGTTCTCCAGCTTTTTCTCGTTAGCAAGAGTGAAGTTTTGGCCGGATACCAACAATTACGGCAACAGTCAAGGGGAGCTTACTTGATAGAAGATTAATGAACAGTTTTGGCAAAGAGGGGAATACTTCTACAGGCATAATTCTACGGTTCTTTGACAACTGAACTTTAAAATTCACGAGTCAGGTGTTTCTTTGAAAAGCCGACCCAAAATCGCTGACTCTTACCAGCGAGTCGTGAGTGCAGTGTACTTGGCATTTGCCATGAAAGATACAGTCCTGAAATCAGAAACCAGTGGAAGTCAAGAATAAAACATCAAATGTGAGAAATAAAGTAAACCACAGCGACAAAGAAGTCACCGTGTACAAAGGTGCGTGCCATGTGTTCAAAGGGTATCAGTAGTCATCAGAACATATGTTTCGTGTGACAGAAAAGCGGTTTATTTCCTGTTGGTGAATACACTGTGGTGTAACCTGGTCACCAAGCTCTCCCAAGGGCCGTGGGCTGCAGAAGCCTGGAAACTTTTTCGACCCCAATGGCTTTATGCCTTTATCTTAAAAATTGAACAGTCCTACAGGTATTCCTGAGGGGGCTGAGGCAAGGTTTCATCGGGTCATGCTGGCCCTGTAGCCGAGGATCTGGCCTAGCTACGTGGACCCTAGCACCTGCCTGGGTTCCAGGCTAAAGCTGAGGTGTCAAACACCTTACCCCTCTCTCCTATATGATATCCCTGCCAGTGTTACCGCCTTCCGGGTGGCCTGCACTGTGAGACAAGTTTCTGTCAGACAAACGTCGTCTGTTCCGTGTTTCTCTGCTGACTCGTGATATCACGCCCGATGATGGACCACATGTCCAGCCGTCAGCGATGGTATCAGAACTGACAATCGTCAGGAATAAGCCCAATCCTCAGCACTTTCCCCTATTAACAAAATAGCTGCATTGTATTCAAGTATGTCTGTTGTTAGTAGCACATCAATCAATTCATACATAATCAGATTCTAGCTTTAAAAAAAAGCAGTTACTTATTTGAAGTTCTTCCTCCACCATACGGTGGATAGGACGGCGCCAATCTGTTTTATAGCCCTTGGGCCACACAGTCATGATGAAAGACGTTCGTTTGAAGATGTGATGATGAGTACAATGTTCATCTTGATGTTCACTTCACTCCAACCTGAAAACAATATCTTTCTTCGTCTTTTATTCTTATTCTTTACATCTATTCCCTGAAGTATGAATCGTCCATCTCATCATCTTACCCACCCCCTCTTCACTTTTCAGCGGTCTTCAGTCTATCGTGTCAACATGGATGTACTGCTGATGTCTCCTCTCCTCTGTACTGTACAGTAGCCGTTCGGTAAATTGGTCATCTCACGGACTTCTCAGTACATCGTTTGCGCGCCAAACGAGGCAGACATAATTAGGACATCTCGACATGTGACACCCCGTCCCCACAGAGCGGACAATTTGTTACAGACGACGGGCGGACCAGGCAGCAACCGTCCCGCTCCTCACAAATCACAGCGTGTCGTGTGACTCGTGTCAGAAACAGTTCCTGACCCAAATTTTACAGATTAGCTCAAGCGTCATCTTTCTGTGTGTAAGACGAGGCGTAGGCCATGTCTGGACGGTCGGCTAACTTGATTGGATTAGCGGGAAGAGTTGCGAGTGACTGCTGCCAGCAGATACTTGTTACTCCCCGTGCCTTCTCCGACTTGACCCGTCGCGGCGGCTGTCTTGTAGCCCGTGTCGGGCTGAGCCCCAGACGTGATTCTGAGCACGATTTGTCTAATCGGGGTCGGTGAAGGTGCAAGCAGTCGCCCGGCTTAGAGATTAATCTTAACCCTAGTTAGTTTTCAATGCAGCCGCGCCGAGGGCTTGTTGGCAGGAACTTCCACAAACAAACCGTTCCTAGACGTATGAGACGATGTCATTTTGTTCCAAGACCGGAGCAATATATTGTACTCTAGTTCAAGTATACCGACCTTATGTTTGACGATTTCAGTAATATATTATGTCACACAACATGCCCCGTTGTCGCATCATATCTCTACCAACGCAAGCTAAAGCAGTGCTTGCCTCCTTTACATACATTTTCCAATTCAGCTCTTATTGTCTATTTCTTGCACGACTTAGCAACTCAGACATTAGATCACTACATATACTCTCTTGACTTTACTTTAAATGTCGATGGAAAATTCCAGGATGTAGCGTTCGTCAGCCAAAATATACTTCCGAATGACCTAAAATCCACGGAGGAGATCTCTCCCTTTCCTTCCAGCGCACTACGACATCGCTGGGAAATGTGGAAACAAGTAAAGAGGCCAGAACGGAGGGCGTTTGGGTCAACATGGGTTTGCTTTTCCCCGCTAGAAAGGAAAACCAGTCGAGTGGGAAACAAATAAACGAACGTTCCTTGTGTTATTAACATTCCCCGGGAGAGCATGAAACAAGGCCAAGCGCAATAGTTGGGTTAACGTCTTTCACAGCACTAGACGGCTATCTGTCTATCATTTTGTCCATTTTACGTATCTATCTTTCTGTCCATCTATCAATCAATCAATCAATCTATCTATCAATCTTAGGTCTGTCTAACTATCTTAACTTTCTATCTATAATATCAGTTTGATCCAACCATCCATTCATTTTTCTATCAACATGTATCTACGAGTCTATATCATACATAACACTAGATGCTGCAGTACTGTACATTAAAGGTAGGACACGCTTTTGATAAATGGCGTCTTCGTGGAAAGTTACGATCACTGAGTCTGAACCATTGGAAAGTAAAGTTGTATGGCAATAAAGGCCCGAGTTCATACAACAAGCCATGAATTGGAAGCAAGGGCAAATCAGTCTTTGTAGCTTATCAGACAAAAACAGCTATCTAATATTACAGTTTTCTAACTGCAGGGCTTCAGTGACAGTCATCTAAATCCACCCACAATATCTGGAGACACCGTCCACAGCTACAGGAGGGTGACCTTCTAAAAATGGTGTTGGTAGCCTTTGAACTTGTCCCCGTACTATCTACATATCTTAGGGTGGATGCATGGCTGTCAGAGAGGCCCGGCAGTCAGAGAACGTTACATCCAAACCCCCGTATCTGCTTGGAGATTGTAGGTAAGGCCAAGGACGAATGAAACCACTCAAGAGACAAGATATCCCTGAAGAATGATTCACGAAATGTCTTCTTCTTAATTTGGAAAAGTTGTACCCAATTTGTCACCGCTCGACAGCGCTTTGAAGTTCGACTTCTAGAGTCCTGGCATCAAATAGGTGTTTTTCCCTGCCTTTCACAGTCGGTTAGCCTTTCACGTGTGGAGCTTTCCAGAATAGCTCGGTGTTAATCTACCCTATTCATCATCTGGGAGGAGCACGATTGCTGTTCGCCGATCAAAGCCCGTGGCTCTAGTGAGCTGCACGTATCCTGTGGGGCCCCATATAAACCAAGCGTCTGTTCTCTATCTCTATAATCGTTGGGAACGTTTAAGAGTGGCATTCTTCGTTTTTTAATACCCCTTGTTTGTCAAAGTCTACCTTTAAGAATCATAACATTCATACGTCCAAGCATACGTAGTTAATAAGACCTTGTAAGATAATTGTAATATAGGTAATATTTTACAATTCAACGTGATATGCACAGTGAAAGATAGCAGTAATATACTAAGATGTTGTAGGATAATATACGTAGTGAATAGGAGATATTAGTAATCTAGGTAAGATTTTGTTAGATATAAAGTGTGTTGTGATACTAGTCATGTCAGTAAGATGTTGCAAGATAATAAACGTAGTGAATAAGATTGTTTGCGAATGTGAAGAAATTTTGGACAATATCAATAGAGATGTTGAAAGAGAGAAATTGTCCACTACCTACAACAGTACAAGAACACAGAATACATGTACTTCCACAACTCTTCCTGAACAACTAAATGAAATGATGACTTTTTTACACTGTAGATTTATTTAAAGTTCAAGGCACATAAAAAGTTAAAATCTTGTAGTAAGTGTAACAATAGTAGCTGTTCACCAGTGTGAGGAGTTTGTGGTGTATAGTGGCCAAGAAACAAATATTTCAAAATCTATGATACTTGTTACTGTATTATTTGTGCCCCAAACTTTAGTACGGTTCACTGACGGTAACCCATGATTATAAGTCAGCTGCATTCAGACGTGTTCTCACACACTGCTGACTCAATCTTACCCGCCTGACGGGGTGCTCATCGCTGGAGATTCGTCCAGAGAAAAGGGTGACGGATCCGTGGGATGAATCACGATGTTACGCCCACTGTTCCTAAAGCCACAGCAAGTAATTTTTGTCTGATTTTGGGGAAAAAAAACAAGAAATTTTGTTGCCCTCTGAAAGTGGTCAACATGCCGAAAATAGGCAAAGATGTCTGTTGCCATGACAAGACAATCCTCTGATTTAATTTATATGATGTATTTCATTCCTTTTATATGCCCACCGAATCAAAACCATTTGAAAACTTTTATTTTCCAAAGCTGTTTCAGTGGCAAATGGATGTTGTAACATTTGGCAGTAAACTTAGCACAATATAATAAGTATCACTTATAAACAAGGTTTATAATGTCAACATTTAAAAATGTTGGAGTCTTGTTTTTTTGGCCCGTCTTGTTTATTTTTCGCCCGCTCGCATTAGATTTGGAGTCTGTGGAGGATGTCATCCATAAGATTTACTTGCTGTGGCCTAGTGTGTGTGTGTATGTGGGGGGGGGTGTTTCCGTTTCCGCTTGACTAGCACAGCAAGTCTGTGGATGACGTCATAGGTCAGACGACTTCTGGCATCACCAGAAGGACCAGCACTCAGACAGTTGACACTATCTTACGGAAACGGCTGTAACATTTATCGCTGCTCCGTAGAAAATTAGCGCTTGTTGACATTATCTCACTACCTTCATAAGACCCTACGAAACAACATAATTCATACAGTGACAGTTTTTCACTATCATCAATGTTTGCTGCTGTGGTATACCTTTACTGTTGTTGATTATTATCATGATAATCCTGTGTTGTATGAAACGTTCACACCCGTAATTCAACACATACTTTTTGGACAAACACAGGGCTTTAACCTCCATTACGTAACGGATCGACTATATATGATCCGTAATACCAAACATTAAACGGCATTTATATGGCGTTTTGATGTGTCTTCAGCCTCATGATAAGTAACCTTCTAAGTAAAACATGTCACTGTAACTTGTACAAATGATTTGTTAGCCAAACTGACTAGGACCAAATCTTATCAAGCGCTGGCTAACATTATTTTGCATTTACTCATTCGGTTGACCCATTTGATGTACTTTAAAGAAGTCTTTGAGACAGGAGTGGATTCATTTTAAGGCAAAGCCCCTTTCCACCACCGTAGCTTCCATGTAATGTCCTTGGTATTCCTAAAACGGCCCACGACCGCTGAATCACCCCCCATTTCCTGCGCCACACGCGCGCTGTTTCACCATTTGCCTCCCGTCTATTGACCGTGAAATGGCCGACAGAATAGCCAACTATTCCTCCGGCATTACTGCGCGACGTAGTGGAATATCTGTCTTCACTTTCCCGCTAGATGTTGCCTGTAAGTTATGGTGATTGGGTTTTCTTCCGTACATGTACGTCTCTATAGTGAAGACAGGTCGAAAAGGTGGACATCGTTCCATGCCTTGTAAGATAAGAATACAAGTATAACTATAAGAAGTTGTCATCACAAGCATAGACAGTGGTATCAGACAACAGAGAAAGAAAAGAGGATAAAAGGTAATAGAGACATCATCATCTTTCTCTTGAAATCTAATACTTTAGCACATTTCTAGGGGCCCATGGGGATTGCAGCCGGTCTAGGCATCGGCTTTCACAGTCCTGCTACACAGTCACACTTTCAAACCCATCCGAAATAGCCTAGTATCTACTGCAGGTTCTACGGGGCTCCGTCGGAAAATAAAAATAACAGCCCGACTGGGCATTGGTTTGGAAATATGGCACCCTATGTCTGATCAAATGGTGATGATTGATGGAACGAAATTGTCAGATGGAATATATATAACGTTACTAGGATATATATTTTACTGTATTGCGAATTTGTTTTCTTACCCTGGCCTCATACAATTATATATGGCATTAATATGAATCTATTGGAATTTCATATAGATCGTGTTTCCCAAGAGAGACATAATTTCACCTGCAGTACCAATTGTTTTAATGGGATTACATGTATTAATCTTTTTTTCTTACGGTCAATTGACAATTGAGATAATTGAAATATCAGTTTTGGATGCAGTCCAATCGAATATTTCAAAACTCGAGAAAAGTTATTTTGATTACTAGTATGATGTGCATCAACAATCTATTGCTTGAACAAAAATCTATTCAGATATTGGCTTCGAATAATAAATGTACATGTTGCTCGTTTGTACAGCCCCAATTACAGATTCCCCTTCCAGTGTATTGGTAGTCCTGCTACATGTACCTTCCTCAGGGCAATATTGACTAGCTGCAATGCCCACTGCTGGGATGTAGGTGGCGCTGCAGTGATAAAAATGCGGCCTCAAACGTGGCAAACCTTATCCCCCCTCATCGCTGAAGTAGACATCCCGCTCCATACAGCCTCCTAAATCCAACGAATCCGTCTTCTGTCTTTGACCTTGCCCCCTTTCAGTCTATTACACAGCTGTTTCTAGTTGTTGTAAGTGTGCTCAGTCACAGCTGGTTTGTTTTTAACTCTACCATCCATCTATGTACCAACCTGACGGAACTATCCATTGGTTTGGTATTCATACTGTGCATAGTGTGTGTGGGGGCACATGTACAGCTCAATCGCCAGGGATTAACCTACCATCACGGAACGCAAGGGTGGATTTCACCCTCCAACCAGATCGTTATCGTGGAGCATTAGGGCGTAAGATGGGAGAGATTAGAGAGATGGATTGAGGTCTTCAAACGGAGAATTCTCGTCGTAGTTTTACGGCCCATTCCGTCATGGAAGCTTAAAGCAGGCAAGGGGAAAAGTTATGCTTTACGGGCAGTCGTTAAGACAGGAGGTAAAAGAAACGTAGGCGTGTGTTAAAGCCTAAGTGTCCCTTTTTGTACCCTCGTATTTCCCAAGAACCATCGTAGAGTGGAACTCGTTGCCACCAAGTACAGTTGGGGCATCACCACTAGAAAGCTCTCTCTGAACAACTCCTGCAATTAAATGTGCAAAGACTGTGTGTAACAAGTCGTTCGGTGTGATACAGCTAGCTGCCGCCGTGCCGCGTGCCTGCGAAGCTGGTGTGTTACGCCGAAGGGCGGTTATACCGGCTATACCGATACAGATACAGACAAAATGACTAACAAACTGGTGGACGTGCCAACCACTAAGTGTCTGATACCAGCCCAGAAAAGAACATCAAATAGCAGAGTTATCAACCAAAAACTGAGATGTCCAAAAACTAGTAGTTCCCAGATACAGAATTGCAGGTGTGTGTGTGTGTGTGGGGGGGTCCTTCAACTTTACCTTGTCCCACCCTCGTCTTGAGGTTTGGGAAATGCTGTAGCAGCGTTCTGCACAACAAAAGAGATAATGACGGAGCAAGCAAAAGAACATTTGAATTGCACAGTCCCAGTCGGTGCACCCCTCCCCCAATACAGGTTGATTAAACCATTGCACATTTACAGTACACCCTATAGCTAGTAGACATACTTTATAAAGAGAACACATCACATTTGGAGGTTCAACGGTAAGAGGCTACCATAACGCTACTCCATTACAGAGACAATGAACCCCATTACAAAGGCAATAAACGTTTCCCGGTTATAATATGCATACAGTTGCTGCTACTAGTAGTTCACGATATCTTGATGTAACTGCCAAATGGTGTGCCTTACAGTTCTTCGTCACGCATCTTTGCAATAGTTCATATAGTTCGATAAAGAAATAGCGTTCACAATTTTGAATTTGCTTTCGTAACATCTTGCACAGAGATGTGGCATCAAAGTTCTGACAGTCAGAAGTCATGGTGCTCAACTTGTAAAATGTGTATGCAGGGGAGGGGGCAAGCTGTCAAACGGTTCTTTAATTTTACACATCATTCTAACCTGATAGCTTAGGGGTCGTTTCTGGAATGACTTCCTTGATAGCTGGCAGTGATATTCACAGCCGTGTGAGTGGCAGAAGCACTCCGAGGGAGATCAAGTGTAGTTTCGGTGATGAGCTTCCATCGATGACTTCCTGCAGCATTCAAGATCTTACAGGCAGATTCCACGTTAAATCGTGTGTGTATTTCCGGGCCTCTGACGTCTTTTTAAGCCCCTCGCTAGCGGGTAAACTAAATCTACAGCCCCTGAATGACACTAGAGTGGGCTGGGATATGCCCTAAAGCGATGGGGTCAACTGTACGTGTGTAGGTCAACTTTGGAAAATTCGTGTCAGCTAAGGTAGCATGGTTATAGTAGGTGAGGTTAAGGTGCAGTGCCCCCTTTCTGAAATGCTTTTCAGGGTTGTATACATCTAAGTCGCCCGTAAATAATGAACTTTTGAACTCGTGCTTTGAACGTTCTTCGGTGCGAGTTTTTGCAACCGTCACCCCGATCTATCGGTCCAGGGAATAGCGTGGTAAATAGTAGGGGAGTGCTCCAGTTCTGAAAGTGCCTGTTCATCATGTCTACATCTGGGTCGCTCATAAATCATCGTGAGGTCCTGAAGCAATACTTTCATCGCCATTCAACGCGAGATTTCACGAGATTTTCTCCATGGGCCACCCCAGTATATCAGCCCAAGGAAAAGAAAGATATTTAAATTAAAGCTCACTGCCATGAGGACCACATTGGTAGGAAAATTGAAGCAAGTTCAGGCCCATGTTTCAACAGCTCATTGCACAATGGCACGCCATTTCCGTGTAGGGACGTGATGGCCGTTTTGGTGAGATTGACCCAAATGTTCACGTGAAGTGGAAAATTAGAAACGAGATCCCATCAGGTGAATGGACGAGATATAGCCCATACACGCTCGTATTGGGGCGTAAAGAAGAAATCGTTAAGATTGAGAGGAGATTTAGATCAAAGGCTTTCAGGAGAAAGAGGTAACGATCTTGAGATATACGAAAAGACATTGGCGCGTTCCAGGGCTTTAGTTTGAGAAGCCTCATGCATGAAAACATGCTTCAAGTTCACTGAGCGGACAACGTGCCACGATCTGACAACAGCA
>NW_017802379.1:3051007-3051146 GCF_001625305.1 Branchiostoma belcheri | reverse complement strand
CTGTGGGGTCGTGGGGGGCATCTCTACATCACAGTCAGGTGCACCGAACACCGGGTCAGGTGCATTCTGGACCAGAGGGCCGCCATCTTGATGGTTCTGTCCAAAATGGCGGCCAACGACAGTGTCAGTGACCTCTCAT
>NW_017802379.1:2987974-3050957 GCF_001625305.1 Branchiostoma belcheri | reverse complement strand
GAAGAGAGATTGAAATGCTATAATCTTTCAATGCAGCAAGGTAATAAGGTTTCATGTTTCGACAATTTTGCTAGTACAATAATCTGCAAATCGATAAGACCCTTTACAAAAAAAATCCCTTGGTATTACTGATAAATTGATGAATCCTCAATAGAATCACGATAACTGGCAAAAAAGTAGAAAAGGGATTGAAATGCTATAATCTTTCAATGCAACATGGTAATAAGGTTTCATGTTTCGCCAAATTTTCTATCATACCATAATCTGCAAATCAATAAGACCCTATATAATAATCTCCCTTGGTATTCCGTGAATAATATGATCGGGTTGTTGAATCATGGGGCATTAAAGTTCTTCAAACTACAACCAACTCAGTTTCAGTCGTTCTTCAGCTACCATCCTTCGGGAAGTTATCACTGGTTCTACCTGAGGGGGAATACAAGCTACATGTTTAGGCAGCTTTTTTCTCTTCATAGCGCCACCCAGCGGCGAGAAGTAGAGCCTTCCATTGTATTGTTGTATTACTAATATATGTGGATGTGGAAATGACACATGTTTCAGCACCATGGACAGGGACTGTTAACTACTGTAGCAGCTAATTAAGCGGCAGATAAATATAGAACATTAGTCATTAAGCTTTTAAAGGTTCCTGTGATAGCAAGCAATATGTTACGGAGTATAAGTACTGCATCGTTAATGCCGTGTAAGAAAAGGATTCTTGTTATAGTTCCAGTAAGCCTGATTTGTTCTAGACAATCGATGGAGATTGGATCATGTAGATAGCTCAGTCGGGCAGCCTACGTTTCTTTTCTTCATCCCATTATTGATTATACTCAATCTGGTAAATCTTTTATGGAGGTGTCGACATATACAAGGGATTAAATTCCACTTTCATAGATCCAATCTTTTGAAATGGCATTGTGCCATCGGACACAGCTTTCAGCGCGCCAGCATATATGTCAAAGGTTCGGTTTTCAATTTAGAAAGTCTATTCTTTACAGGGTACATAATTTTTCCCAGCTGCGTACAAGAATTCTTAATATAACAGCTTGTTTCATGTCATCTCAATGCTAGAATATACCATTCTCCAATAGAACAATGTATGATCTTTTGTTTTAAGATGTTTTAAAGTTTATACATGTACTTAGCTATGACTGCTTCTTTGTCTTCCCAACATTATTTTTGTTCTTGATAACTTGATAGCTTACAGGCGTAATGAACAATCTTATGAAGCTAAGTCCTTCTTCTAAATGTTTCGAGATCACACCTATCGACGCATGACTGGCAAATGCATTTTCTGTGGCACTGTCTTCTTATCTGTCTCCGAGAAGATTGAGTCTGTACATGTGTAATACTTTACACGTGCTCTGCATTATCGATGCATGCTAAAGTGTTCCCCTGTCCCAGTGGGATCATGACGGGCGACTAGATTCGATTTCGCCGTCCACCGCTCTATACAAGACAGTCTCCATCGAACCCACTGCTCCCAAAGTGCTTTCGCTCCGAAGATCGTTTCATAGATTAAAGACTTGGACATAGCTATCCTCCAACTCGATCCTTTAATGTTCATTGATGCAGGGGAGAGGGCCAAAAAGCAAATATATTACTTCCCAGTGCTGACTTGGACAGTTTATTCGATCGCTGTATTTGTGCCAGAGATCTGGCTATGAGTTTTTTGCGGAATATTCAGTACGTCCTGTTGCCTGTCCAATAGCATCGGCTGCGGGGAATGTGAGATGAGTGATAGCGGCGAGAGGCTGTGAGAATGATGGGACGTACCGTCGCACTAACCAGGCGGAGTAAGGGGGCTTTTGAATATTCAGTGATATTGAAAATTCATGGCCACCGCGGCGGCGTGTGCGATTTGGTTAGAAACACGCCGACCGGTTTGCATATGTAATATTCATGGAGTTATAGCTAAGAGGCTGGCCTTTTCGACCTATAAATCAGCCAACATTACAGAGAGTGATTCACGCTTGTTGAAAGCGCACTGTCCAGACATGCATCGTCAACTGACCAGGCGGCAATAGTATTCCGGTGCCGTTTGATACATAGTAGGGACTGTACAAATGCTATCTGAGGTAGGGTCATGAGTACACGCCTATGGTGTTGTTGCTGAATCTCCCCCCGCAAGTCGAAGCGTGAAGATCTACGATAACTCGGACCAAGCAACCTGCGGAGTGAAGACGCTGCGAGAATGTGTAGACTTGAGTGTACCATTGTCAGCCATAGCTTCAGCATGAACAAAGCTGTATAGCCAATCATTGCTGTTTTATGTCTGTATATTACCAGCTTGTTTTGGTCACCAAAAGGAGTGAAGGCTTGCAGACGACATCATGGCGGTACGACTGGAAGGGTACGAGCGGAGGGAACAGGGACAGGTGTTGGAGAGAGAGCGCCCGAGTCTGAAGGAACTGCAGCATCTTGACGGTTTCTCGTGGAACGACCGCATCGCCGCCTCAAATCGCTTGGACCTGACGCCCGATTCCCCCGAAGAGCCCCTGAACTCGGGCCGCGTGCGGCCTACACGAGCTCTCGGGCTGGTTGTTGCAGGTATGTACAACATTCACGCTACACCTTTGTTGGCGCCCTGCTCGTGGAAACAAAGGTTTCTCACACAGGCACGGCTTGCATGATGCATGGCCGGCTTATGGAAAATCAATGGGAGTTCCTTCCATTTGATATGGACGTTGGTGCCGGGGCGTAGGGGTCATCCACAAAGGCGACGTGCCTACAACCAGCCAAACTACGCGCAGGTGTATCCACAACCTTAAATCTTATCTTAAGGTCACTAGAGAGGTGCAATTGGAGGGGATTTTTGCCGGCGAAAATTTAAGACGGTTATGTGCATAACGTTCGCACAAGCGAATTTGAGTCCCGTTTTCGTGCCGTTGTTATAATAGAGTAGCGCGAGGCTCACGGTGAACGCCCATGCAATATCATGTACACGTTAACGGATAATTAGTTTTCCCATTATACCATGCTGGTATCATCGACGGCAGTGAAACAGGTTCATGATTTTAAGTGTCAAATAAAGGGTTGAACGCCAATAAAATCCAGCGTCATAAGATGAAACCGTAACAGATTAGACTTAAAGGCGTCAAAGAATGGAATATCAATCCAACAAAATATCAGGCTTATGAAACAAACGCTGATCAAGGCAGGGATTTGATATCAGTGTGTCAGAATACATTCATTAGGTATGCAGGCGATATCACTGTGGAATGCATGCAAAAACAATAGGCGAATTCCCATGCCGCACCATCACTTCATTAACATTCGATGCTCTGGCGCTCTGGTGAATAATAGGATTTTACCCACCACATTCTCAACCATTTGTCATCGTTTTGGGGTATCCACACAGCTCCCCTTGCACATACACACTAACACACAGTGGGCTGTACATATTAACTATTTGAGGATTCGAAGGGGCGAACGTTTGTTTTATGAGGTGTTGATGAGTATGGACCATCAGCCTGTCATAAAAGCACAGGTTTGAGGCGAGTTGTGTCGTATATTACGCCGTTATTGTCCCTGAATTTCCCCAAAGGCCGTTAGAAATATTTAGCTATAAGGGAAAGGGGATCTAAGGCATTAAAAACAGGAGCAGGTTTCATTTTTTGTGGCTTCATTGGCTTTTAACAATCTGGCTTCCAACCGAACGACTTGTCACATCTAAACCATTCACACCTACACTAACTGCCTTTAGAGGCCATCTAATGAAAGGTTCCCTGTCGTATTGTGATGACAACAGGTTTCATTCTGAATTGGAATTGGAATTTTTATCATTGGGCCTATAAACAAAAGCAATAAAAATTGAGTGTAAGTTTGCGTCAATGTTGAATGTACTAGACTTCATTCGATGGTAGCCAGAAGGAGACGTTACGCAATGTTAACAACGTGAAATCATCTGACAGAAACAATATTCCAAACATGCCTCGTTAACATGAGGGAGGGGGGCGCTAATTTCTTTTAGATCATAAACATTTGGTCTACTATTCCAAACATACATAGCTACAGAATGTGTAGGAACGTGGTTTTATACGATTAGAATTCCAAACACGCTCAAAAATAGGCCAAGGACAACTTGTGCAAAAACAATTACCTCGTCCAATGACACAGAACAGATAAAGCTGATACGACAGTATTTACTTTGCACGATTGCAGTAGATTCTGCCTTAAGGCCGTATTAAGGGCTTGCCATGTAATGGAGAAACTGCGGCCCAAGTGTCGTATATCTTGATGCCCTTGTTATATGACTCTGTGTCGGTAATGCAAATTGCAGATAGATTAAGTATGCAGTTAGGTTTAATTAGTTAGGCCACAGCAAGTACATTTTATGGATGACATCCTTTGCAGACCCCAAATCTGATGCGATAGGGGAAAAACCAAAGCGGGCCAAAACAAAACAAGCTTCGTACATTTTCAAATTTTGACGTTATAAACCTTGTTAAACAAGAAATGATACCTATATTGTGTTAAGTTTACTGCTAAATATTACGACATCCATTTGTGACTGAAAAATAAAAGTTTTCAATCATTGTACAACTTCAGTGAAGATCAGATATAAAAGGAATGAAAAGCATCACTGCATCAAAGTAAAAGTCAAAACCATAAATCAGAGCTACAGCTACAAGACTGTCTGTGGGGAGGGGGGCAGTATAAAAGGCTGCGTGTCGTTATGCTCTCACCATTCCTTTGCAAGATAATCCCGTCTTTGTTGCTATTGTACTGTAACCTTTCTGTAGCACGAAAGCGTAGCAGCATGACGAACTGCACGGTAAATATCAAATTGCCACGATTACAATTGCCGTGATAGCTTCACTTAGACTGCTGATCTTATAATTAATTGCACCAATCACGCTAAATTGCACCAAGTCCCATATTAGGCAATAAATAGGTGTAGGTCTGCAGCGCTTTTGTCCTTCTTCCACGGCAGAATGGCAGTACTTTACGCGCTGCTTTCATATATATTTTGTGTTCAAGAACAATGCAATTCATATTTGTTGAGGTGCTTCAAACATTTCACGAAGAAATAAATAATGTTTGCAAAACATGCAGGCAATATGCATTCACAACATCCGCGTATAGAATGCAGATTCTCCACCTCCATAGTGGTGGTTATAGCAATGAATGGATTTGATTGGATACGCTCAAGTGTTTCCGGGTCATTGCCTGACATAACAGGAAATAAAACATGTCAGTAAACTGTGCCATTTATATTCATTCCTACGTTCCTCTTGGATTTCCGCCAGGACTGATTCTAGTGCGGCTTTAGGTAATAAGACAGACATGCAGCAGTATGTTTAAATGTAATTCTAACGGCCAAACCTTTGGATCGTTGTCTGATCTTGTCTTCTGCTAAGAAATCTCGACGACCTAACCATGCGTCGTGATATATGGTATAACGGATCCCGCCGGACGCTTTACTATGTGGATCGAAATCAAAATGGAGGTTCGAGACCCAATTGGGTAGCCTGGGTACCATCCGGATTTTCGCTCCGGAAAGGGGTTTTTTGCGAGCGTTGAGGAGCGAAAATCCGGATGGTACCCAGGCTACCAATTGGTACGACTGGATTGCATTTGTCCTTTCGGGTGGGGACGTAAAGCCGATGGGCCCGTGCATAAATTTAAAGTAGCTTCGTGCATAAGCCTCAAGGCATCCATTCTCTGCACGTAAAAATGTATCAGCTTATTTATCAAGAAGAGTAGGAGGTGACCTGATTTGCTTGGCTGAAAAGGTGATCCGAAGCGAAGCCGCATTGCGCTATCAGCTATCGAAAAGGCATTACGTTTCGAATCCGACCTGCCGTGTTTCACCTGTTACTTAAAACGTGTTACGTGGGGTCGTGTGGCGTAACTGCGGAGTGCTCGACTGAGAACCAAGAGGTCCCGGGTTCGAGTCCTGACATGCTATCATATCCCTGGTAAATGCACTTTACACGACTTTCCTCACTTAACTCAAGTGAAAATCGCCTGTCCTGTATTTGTCCTCTGCGTTGGTGGCGTATTAAAATTAAAAACAAACTTGAGTGTGCCGTAACCATGTGTTGTCATGAATTGTTGGAACGTGTTATTTTATGACACGTCAGAGAACGCTCACTCTCCCCCGCCTCTTCCGGAGATTAATCCGCGCCCGGAAACATCAATCACAGATTCCAATATATTCCCAATCAGAGTAACATGAAAACAAATGGGATAGGAGTGGAATCAGGTACAACGACCTTCTTCGCAATCAAGGTATATTAGGAGGGAGCAGCCCACAGAAGGCGTTATGTGATGTTGTAACGTTGGTTTTCAACATTTTGTTTGCATCGTATAGTCGGTAAACCGCCTTGAGCCGGAACACACCAGTTTTGCACGTTACATACCGGCTGCGAAAGGCCACACTACCTTTTTCTTAACTACACAAACTTTCTAGTTAGTCCATGCCTGCTTTAATATACTGAGATATTTATATGCTGTAATGTACGTATGATATCAACAAAAAGATATGATGAGTTTTGCCAGTATTGTAAGACAATATCTAAAACTTGTCTATGTGTAGAAAGGGTTCATTTTTCATAGCGAGCCAGGTTGAATTATTTGATATGGAGATAGGCTTATCCAATAACAGAGTTGTACGTTGGGATGGCTACAGTAGAAGATATCTGCTTTATCGTCACATTAATTTTGCCAGTATTGCATGGATCTACAGATTTATCTCTATTAAACCTGAAGGCCGAGACAATTTATTTTTCCGTCATGTGCAGTCGTTTTGCCTCCAGCAATGTTTCATTTGACGTTCCCACTCGCGACTGTTGCCATTGATATGCGCTGGCCGGCTTTACGTCCCCATACCAATGCAATCCCTCCCTACCATTTTGAGCCTCGATCCACGGAATTTTATCCATATGGCGAAGCAGCGATGTCTACTCTTTGATATATATATCGCATTCGAATCCTGATTTATCACAGTACCTTCCTAGTCATTTTCTTTTCATTCGTGTATGTCTTTGAGAGTCAATGTTTCGTTAAGATTTTGTTGTCTTATCCACAGGCACTCCAGACAGCGAAGACGACGCGAGGTGGACCAAACCGTCCATCGTGCACTCTCACTACGTCGAGACCCCCGAAGAGCACGTCGACTGGCCGGCGGAAACACCCGACAACGAGCGAAGCTGGTCCGAGCAGGAGCAGAACTTTCAAAGGACGCCCGATCAGAAACGAATGTGGGCAGAAACGCCCGACGACGAGCGAGCCTTCGACGAAGCCGCCTTCCTTCGGGAAGAGTACATATCCAAAGCCGTATCCCCCGACGACAGAAGGTCTCCGAAAGTCTTATTGAACGGTAAGGTCATACGATCCGCGCGAAATTCGAACAGAAACGGCTCCTCGTCGGACGAAGACGTAGAAAACCCATCGTCTTCGTCATGGAGTTGGAGAAGGAGACGTTTTCTGAGCGTGGAAGATGCCATCTCATCCGAGGGGGACAGAACACCCGACTCACCCTCTGATGAAGACTTGTTCCTACCCAGGAGGCGACATGTGTCCAACAGTGTCTTGTCCAGATCTCCCGGCGCTCTGGAGGCGGGGTTAGAGGATGAGTACACCACCAGGAGCATCGAGAAGGGCTCCCACAGGAGAAAGCGGGGCACGGGAAGGAAGGACAGCGTCGGGACGGAGCGACGAGACCCCGTCAGTCTGGGAGAAGACCTGGGAACACAGGGGGAGGACCAGGCAACATCTGTTGAGGAAGAAAGGACGCCAGAGGAAGAGATCACGCTGGATGGAAATGTACGGTATTCTCGTTTTAACCCTCTCTGATGTCACAAACCACACACCTATTCACCGCTCCCAATGCATGCTGGGAGACGCGGGGCACTATGGGTAACTCAGGAGACACATTACAATAATACATGCGGCCTATGCTGTCATTGTAACGATTTTGTTTGCCCGCCACCACATTGGCATTAAAATAAGACTGAGGATGGCTACACTAACGTTAACGTTTGCCAATATCAAAGCCTTATATAAAAGACATGTTTGGCGTGCTAATATTCGGCTAGCGCTGCTTCGTATGAGACTGAGTTGGTCCCTGTACACGACGATTGAGATAAAACTTTCCGTTGACCCAGAGGTTCGATTGCTTACCCGAAAATTAATCGCCTTATGACACGGGGAGGCCATCTAAATACATCATATCGGCTACCTTTGACCCGTAAAATTACGAAAGGTCAACCCACGCGGCGACTCCAATTCGCCGCACACCGGGTTCTGATGAACGCTGACCGTGACCCTCACCTACAAAGTCAAACCTACACTTTAGTACATCCAGTGACTGTTGGATGAGGGATGGGTATTCTCTAAATGAGCCTTAGGGGGGTTGGATGTCAGTGCTAATAGTGCGTAGGTTCGTAAATGTTCCCTTTTAGTGCAAAACTATTAGGGCAATTTCATTTCAACATGAGACTTGGTTGTTTTCCAATAAAAAGAAGGAGATGGGGCGTTTTCTTGGCAATTGGCTTTTTCCAAATAGAGTAAGCAATGGATGGAACGATAGATGTGTTTTGTTATTTGCCTTGAATGTTTAAGCATACACTATAGTTTCGTCCTATCGAGATGCAGCATATTCCCAAATTTAATAATCATATGTAGTACTAAGTTGAAATACACGTCCACGAAAAAATGAACATAAGTGCCTCCGTGTTAAAGCCAACATTTCAACACAAAACCGTTGACAGGTATGTATACTTAATGCGCGGTAGACAGGGAATTAATAAAGCCGATTCAGTCCCTTATCTGCCATATATTTGAATTATTTATTGTCTCGCGGCTGAGTAGCTGTTCACATGCGCTAGATTCCATCTCTGAGGGATGTTATCGAAAATGGGAAGGGGATTTTGAAAGTATGTACGAAATTTCTTAGACAGGAATAGAATGTGGTTGGAAGAAAAGAAGAAAAAACGTCTCATTTTAAGGTCTACAGATCGTTTGATACACCAGGGAAGATTTTTAACAGCAAAAGAAAACAGAAGCAAGAGCAGGATTTTAAACCAGTTCTTATCCATTGTATTCAAGCATGTTTCTATAAAGAATGAAAGGCAAATTTGGACCGACTTTGGTTCTACGTAAACCTAGTGCTACAGGCTAGTTTTATCATAACCCAGTGTAGCACTAGACCTGCACTCAATGCATGTCGTACTTTGAGTCCCGAATGCGCATCGCGTTGTGCAGTGCAAATCGCTGAAGATTGCCTGTCATGTAAGCCTACATACTGGAAACGTCTGTCTCCTTTCATCGCGTGAGAAACCGGGTTTTTACACCACATTAATCTGTAGCTATAATTCCCCTGTGGTCGGGAAAAATTGGGTCGACTAACGCGACAGGCGTTACATCAAAGCTTGTCAACCAATACCACATCGATCATAAAATGGCAAAATTTACGCATTTCTAGTCCGTAATCTATTTTCTACTTATCGATGTGACGTTTTCTTCACTGCTGCATGATGTGCCTGTAATTATCAAAATTGTGCAAGTAAGGAAAAAAACTAATAAATGACACTTTGAAATTGAAATAATCAGTATTTAAGGGTACTCCAGAACATAATCAATAATTCATTTAGGATTAAAGGGGAAAAGAAATAGATAACGGTAGCGGTACATGTAGTCGTACTGAGTTACTAGTACATTGGAGGCTTGAATGGGTAAAATAAATTACAGTGACGAAAGGTTGGCGACGTGTATACAACTCACACTCTACTCCTGGGGTTAAAAACCCGACCTTTCATCTCTCTCAGGGAGGACGATGTGGTCCTATACTTTATCATGCACGGTGTACTACAATCATGGCGACGTCCTGGCTGACCCTTTTAATCCTAATCTATGAGAAATTCCTTGGAGACGTGTTGGTTCCCAGGTAAACGTCTTCAGGGTCACGTAAGAGGTCTTGGCTCGCATCTACGTTTCATACATCAAGGAGTTTGCCTTAGTGTCACCTTTGGCAAATTGCGAACATAACGCACAGTTCATGAAACTCTGCTGGATACAACGGCTCCCAACAGAACTGTGCACATAAACGTAACAGCGTGCGGTAGGAATAACACGTTTATGTGAACCAAAAAAAGTGTAACTCGAAATTAAGGTAACATTTGCAAAGCAAATGCAAAATGTTTACCTTCGCATATGTTCTGCTCTGTTAATTCTTACTCAAACACATTCATACATGATGGTGACAGGAGTCTAAATCCCTCCTACTATAAAATTGCAACATAATGTAACCCAACACCAGTTAGCATGGTGAGAGACAGTCCGGTTCAGTCTGGTCAGAGGTCACTGTTTGGAGAAGAAGAAGAAGAACAATATGTTTTCCTTCGGTAAATGTGCTAAAAACTGGCATAAACCACTGAGAATGAACCGCATCATTGGTTTAACTCAGTCTGGACTCTGGAGATTACAGTACTACCGGTACATGACATGTCCCGATAGTCTGGACCTGTAGCTGAATGATTTGCAGGCCAATGTACTGGGGACCGGGACGCAGCCATATGCATATACCCTACGACGTACTGAAGTTGACTCATGCTGTGTCGCCTGACTCATTTTTCTGACGCAGAATGAGTAAAACATGAATACATTGATTACCTGTTGGAACCAATACCCTGTCCAGCACCTTCTAATCCCAGGGACGTTAATCAAAGCACAAGTTCATATTTTCCACCAGTCCAGGGTATAACCCCAATTAAAGGGAGTCCGGTACAATACTAATAACTTCTGATGAAAAGGGCGTAGAGTTACAGTAATTCCAAACACTACAGTTAGTCACTGTCACAGGTGATGTGGCACGTTTTCGATCATTTCAATTGATTTTTTACTAATCAAAACCATCGGCTTCCCACCCAAACTTAGTCGAGTCGCAAGTGAGAATATTATTGGACAAAGTATTGGGACCTATTAAAGATCCGAACCGATAACCATAGATTTTGAATCCTGAGCAACTGCACGGCCACCTCACTGTTTCAAATTCGACTCAGGCATGAAATCGAACTTGTTTGCATCCCCTTTGCTAAGGGTCGTTGGATTCAAAACATCTATAGTCGATAACGTATGAAAGATACTGTAATATAGGGATAGATCCAGGATCGCTGCGGCTGGGGAACTGAACAGACGATTGATTTATGGTTTGCTGCTCATGCAGGGTCACGTACGGAGTTGACATTCTGTGACTTTTCATTGGTTCCTCCCCATTTAAAACAGAGATTTCACCCGAACACCAAGACACATCGGCGCCGGGGAAAACCACAGATAATTATCAGGTCCTGACAGATCAATGATGTTTGGAGGTAGGAGGGAGGGCGCGTCTGTTCTCAATACTTATCCGGGACACCTGTTGGGATCGATTCTAAGCTCTGTTTTGAGTAAAGAACTCTTTTTACACAACCTTTTATTCAGCCGACCGTCTCGGTCACCGTCTGTCACCTTCCTCAGGGCAATTCTGACTGGTTCACTTTACATTACAGCACAGGCGTCTCTGCTAAAGACGCATTCCCAAATGTACAATATTTACAAAACGTCCAACGTACCAAAACGTCGGCTGAATAAAAGTCTTGGTTGTGTAAAAAGAGTCTCTTTACTCAGTGTCTTACCAACCTGATTAAACTATTCAAGGATAAGCTCTGTTTTGTCTTTCATCTTCAGCTATTTTGAAGGCGTTTGTTTGTTTGTTTGCTTGTTTGTTGTTTATAATGGTGTGTGTGGCTGAACAGCATAACTCAAGAACCCATGGATGGATTGTTATGAAATTTGGTATGTGGAAAATTTTGAGTCTCCTTGAGCCTCAAGGCTTTTCTTGGTACTACAGCAAAACTTCCGGTTTGTGCTGTGGTCACGATATTTGGGTGGTAAATATAAAAAACAGCATAACTCAAGAACCCATGGATGGATTGTGCATGGATATAGCATTTGTGCCTGGGGACAAATGACAAACATTTTGGTCCCAAACAGCTTTCTTGGCAACTGTAGGGGTGCATTTGCAAAGATCTTTAAATTTGCTTTTCTTTACTTGAAACAGCAGTTCACTATCAAAGTGCTTCAAGTCATAAATAAGCCACCATTATGCGTGCCAAGAACAAACTACTAACATTACTAGAACAAACGCTGTCACTGTTTGACAAACTCTAAAGCGGGAGCACATTACAAGGGACACATTCTTCATACAGTTGATGTTTTCTCATAAGCAGAAGACCTTTGCCTCCTTCATAGAAATCCACAGTGACAGGTAGCTAGATATACGGCGGCCTTCCTGCTCCTAAAGCAACTTAATAAAGAACGCCCAATTCACGGTCGAAACATCACACGGACTACTTACTGCGAGACTTATTGCTTTCATTCTGTATGAATGGAAAGTTCAATAAATCTCGCCCGCCAGGCGTTCAACGTTTCATCATTCGGAGACTGAAGTATTTGCAGTAACAAACTGGTAATAGGGTAGTGCCATTTTTGAAAATGGCGGGAGGCTTTCTTGAGCGTTTAAGACATATAAGTCACCTTGAAAACGGGTGCTAGCTAGAGTTCATAGAAACAGAAAGCACATAAAGCATTGGATCTTGTATAAACACCATACTCATAAATTTGAAACAGTGTTATGATTTCCTTTGAATTCTAAATACCTGAAATCTTGTAGCTGCATATGTACATCTTAAATATAATCACTTTCTTGATTTATAGCGTACTAAGTTTTGAAAACGGGTAATTGGAATTCGTCTATATCCTTTGCGATTTCCCAGTACTAATACACTGCAGCGTATCAGCAAACTTTGCTGGGAAGCGGATATAGGGCTACAAATCGTCTGCACACATATATCATGACGAATAGCGGGAAACCGAGCGGTGGTTTTTGATGACTGTGCAATTTGGTGGCGACGCGATCGGTCTTCGCAAATGGGTACTGTTGAGAGATAACCCCCATCAATTATGCTGGGAACAGCGCGATAAAATCGGGTGGAACAGTCACGGGGTGTGGCACCAGCTGTGAGTGGGTACGTTAGATGGAAAGTTGTGCTGACAGGTTTTGACAGGAAATTCTAAAAGCTCCAGACATAATTATCCGCGCAGTACACACCGCTACCAGTTGTTCTAGCCCCCTGCCGTAGTGTTTGCATAGCTGTGAGGCCCAAGGGCTTTATACATGTTGAATTGGAGATAGGCGTCGCCTTGTACACCATGTACTGTGGGAAGAACTTAAACCCACAATTTAAAAGATTAATAATTGTGTTGATTTAATAGAGGCACATCATATGAACGTAAAAATACAACTTTAATTTTTTTGTGACAATGTTCAAAATTCTTCACGGACACTCTTCTTAAAAAACGACTCTGACGCTCTGGTATTACATTGTACTACATATTCTTTCTGTATTGCATTCGAAAGATTCTGAACCCCACAATTGCAAAGCATCTTTTCTATATATCTGTCGAGAATATTTTACTTTAGTCCGTATGAAATGTGACTGTTGCACCTGTGACTACAGGACACCCAGAGACGTGACCAGATTCTGGATGTTCTGCGGAACCACGGGTTCGAGGCGGAGTCCAAGGTAAGACACACCTGTCTGATCTCATGGTACATATGAAGGTTAACACGCATCTAGATCGACTGAAATGTCATGGCAATGTTTCTGGTTGACATTAACAGTTGCTCGTACCTTAATTTGAAATCACATCACCCGATCATAAAATTCAGATAGAGCTCTATCAAGAAATAGCCATTCTCAACCATTCTGTTATTTTAAACTACATGTAATCAGGTTTATGGGATTGGAAAAGTAACAGTAGAACGTTGTACAAAATCAAGTATAAACTACATTGACATAACACGAGAGACTACTAGAATCTTGCGAAGTAGCAAAGAACATAACGAACTGCATGTCATTATGGTGGTGTATATCCTATGACAAAGATGAAAACACTTAAATACTGTTAATTGGTGTACAGCTTACAGTGGGGGAAACGTTGCACATGTTTCGCTCTTAATTATAACCGCACTTACATCCGATGGATCATCAATAAAAGATGCATTGACAACGCAAACTTACAAGCAGTTAGTTTTACGTGTTCTTCAGTACCTTTAATCTATTCTTTGGAACACAGCTCGTGGATATCAATGTCGGCACGAAGCGATGGTCCGTGAATAACTACATCTCCATGCCGGCGGAGTACCACGTGTGTTTCCGGGAGTGGGTCAACTTTCACTGCACCAGCGGCGCGGAGATGGAGGAGGTCCTGACCTGCCCCATGAACAGGAACCCAGCACACGCAGCAGAGAAGGTCAAACTCAATAACCAGACCAGTTCCTTTAGAGCATTCTCTGCATGCGTGCGCAGCAATATGAAACTGTAGATTTGCGTGTTGCAACATACGGGTTCGATTCCAGAACCAAAATTCTAGGTAAAGGACTAAGCATAGATCAAGGTGGAAGGTGCACGTGCCTAAAACATCATTGTCACATAATTTTTATGTCGAGACATCTATATGATATACATATTTAGGTTTAAATGTAGGAAGGATTTTTCCATAACTCGAAAATGAAGTCTTACATCATACTAAAAGACTCCTGCAATCAACAGAACGCCTTCACTGTGCCGTCGACCAGCAGTGACGAGGAGGAGGCGGTGGCCGGAGACAAACACATCACAAGTGCCATTGACCTGCTGAAGAGCCGGGCCACTGTCGCCGAGTTCCTACATACTAACACAGACAAGGTAAAACATCGTACTAGGTGGAAAATTCTAGTATGCTACCGATCCTGGAGTTTACTAGTATATGGGAGTCGTAAACAAAATGCCAGACACCCGTAGCTACATGGGCACTGGATCACTCATTCTTTCTCATCTACTCTCTGTTATATATTGAACTGTACATTTCTGACGTCCAGAATCTATCCACATCATGATGTTTGAAAATACATGTATATGCTCCCAAGTTTGATCCATTAATACATGTATTTACTATATGTTGATTTTACGTACTGAAAGTTCTTTAAAGTTTATCTGTACAAAGGACTCACCAACCTGCTGATGAAGCTTATTGTTATTTCCGCAGGATATGTACTACTCCTTCTGCCATGGCCGCCTGACCTCGTCAGATGAGTTGAGCCACTGTATAGGGTGCCACTGGTGTTTGGATAGGAATTATGTCCACTGCAATCGCTGTGATAGCTGTGTGTATGGCCATAGGGTGTCCAGGTAAGATAAAAAGCCTCCACCTTAAGGTGTTGCCAAAAAACTCCGAACTGCTACATGTACAGATCTTGACATTCGCCAGAAGCTGACAGTGCATAATGCAAAATAGACCAATACATGACACTGTGAAGAAGACTGATCGGAAGTAGAAACCGTTAAAAGAATTATGCCACACAGACTTCATTTTAAGGATGACATCCAAGCGTGCATTGATTTTCAGCATTTGGAAACCCTCAGAACTACATGCAAAGATTTCCAAAATTACAAGTCAAGCATACCTCCTGAGAAATCAAGAACATAGGATTTGAATACCTGGTAATCAATTTGTTATACTGAGTTCTGTGTGTCCAACTACTGATCACTTAGATTTCAAATTTTCGGAACATCTTTTATTGCCAATTTCTTGTGTGTGCTTGCATCAATTCTGGGGTGTCCAAGGGACGTCATCAATAAAATTATGTCAGTGGCCATTGAGACCTACATTTTGGCAATGCCTGTGACTGATTCAGCCCTTTATAGAATTATTGACTAGTCTTATCTGCAAAAAAAATTGCTGATGACGTTAGGATGGCCTTACAAAACAAACTGTGTAGACAAAAAATATATAAACTATGTCGTTGCCAAAATACACACTCCAAGTAAGATATTTACTTGGCCTTGTATCTTGCTGTTGCAATGTTAAGCCTTTGACCCTCATATCTGCAAGAATAATAGCAGTCGGCTAAAGGATAATGTTTTCACGGTGTGAAATGTGTGATGTGATATGTCCTTTCACAACAAACAAAAGAGCTGACAGGTAATATTTCTGGTTATTTCCCTAGATGTGAGCACTGCCATGGGTCCCAGTCTGAGGACTGAACCAGCCGGCTCCTGTCCACAGGTTTGACATGAAGATACATCTGTGTCCCTCAAGACTGCCCCTCTGATCTTCAGTTGTGAAGAGTGGCACTTGGCGTTCGTTTGAGCAGAAAATGAATTCTTCAAAGTAAGGCCAGCGTCTACAACGTATCAGATCTATGTGCAACAAAAAGCCTAGCTGAAAACAGAGGCAAAGATTCTTACTTTAGTAACAAATACAACATTAATTCTCGCTGTAATTCTGACTCAGCGAAAAGACCATTAGTTTTATTTTTGCTTTGCAACGTTTTTTTTTGTTAAAGGTTGTCATGATCACATGTGCAGGGGCAGACCCAAATGCATTTTTTCGATACTAGGTGCCTTTGATTCTATATGCAGCGAGAAATAAGAAAATCTGTATGATGGACAATTATCATAAATCGTCAAGAGTTCAAAATGCAACTTCATCTGCCAATTGATCATGTACCAACCTCAAGAAGAAGTTAAATTTAAACTGTGTCTAGAATATTGTTTGCAGATTAGGGCATTGGCAGTCACAACTTTTTGAAAGGGTTGCCATTTTGGAGTTTTATACTGTCCATTTGATGTGTGTATTGTGGTGGATGTATAAACAGTACAATGTCTGTGTGTACACATTGGCCTGGTATAGCCATGAACCGGTATGTTACATTGGAAGATATGATAGTCCAATAACTTGTAAAATGTGTGAAATTTGTTGTGTCAAAGTCATGCTGATGGGTAGGAGGCAACCTATGGTTTATTATCATATCCATGTGCACTAATATTAGCCAAACAGGATTGGCCAATCATTAGCCATTAATCATGCCACATTAGACATTAACTAGAAAGGCCAATATTTGCTTTGGAGCAAATACAGCGATGGGTTCACCACATTTTACGACATGGCAGGGAAAGAATGAGAAACACAATGGAAAACAATGATTTACATTGATATAACTATAATATGAAGTAAAATACAACTAAAACAACAGTTGGATAGCTATTCCCTACTTTATTGGTTAGGATTTTTAATTGCATAATGCAAACTGTTGATTTTCAAAATAAAAAAAAAACGTCCATGCCCCGCATTCCAATGCTGGAGCAGGAAAGCTTGAAATACCTACCAAAACACTTGAATACAGACATACTGTCAGTATGGAAATGATCTGTGCAGGTGTTAATCAAGTTAAATCCCAACAGCCAATCAGCAAGAAATGCTCTGTGCAGGTGGAAATGCTCTGAGCAGGTGTTAATCAAGTTAAATCCCAACAGCCAATCAGCAAGAAGAATAGAGGAAAGCTGCATGCCTATTGGTTGATGCCCTGCATTCCATTGTGATGACTCATGCCCAAACGTGGTAAACAAGGCACACTAACACAGTAATACATTTGCTATAACACAGCCAAAAAACTCAAATAAAACCATTCTAAAAGCCTGTATCACAATAATTTAAAAAACGCCTAGGGGTATTTGCCCACTGTACCTCCATACCAAATTTCAGGACCTTGGGCCCTAAAATGAAGAAGCTGAATCCATTTAAAAAATGGCAGGAGGAGAAGGAGGAGAAGAAGAAGAAACATCAGAAAAAGCAATATGGTTTCACCACACCACTTCGTGTGGTGAACCCATAATTATGAGGCTGTACACATCATTGGTGAGTCAAGAACGTTTGGTTATAATGAACAATGCTTCATACCATTATATATACATTAAGTATATAACAGAATGTTTGTTTTCCCTTCATTTGATGCTAGATTTTGACTTTTAAAATTTACCGTCAGGAATGACACTTGGTTATTGTTTGAATAGGTTAAATAATGATAATGTGTTGCCTTTACCTTAGTGTATATGGTGACAAAGGCTTGCTCTGTTCCTATGACCATCAAATCACAGAGTGAGCAAATAAACGAGTGAGGAAATATAAATCACAGCTTGTCAAACCTGATCTAGCAAGTGTCTTATACAGTATGTTCTGTGAGGTGCTAATGTGTGTGTGTGGTTACATGTGTGTGTCAAATTATACTGCCAATTCAGCTATTGTACTCGCAAAATGTTCAGAGAAAAATGGTAATTTCTGACCAATTTTAAGGCAATTACTAGACTAAGTATAAAATGTTGGACACTGTATTTGAATCATGTGATTTCAATTTTTCTACTGCGTAAAGTATACATGTACCTAACATTGATGTGCCAGTGATACACTGACACTTTTGCAAGTAAACAGGTTTGCTACTTTGTGATGTTTGTACCGAATTGTCCATGTCAACACTATGTTTGTATTGGCAGTGTGTTGCATGTTTGTATGACTCTTACTAATATATTTGAGCAAATAATACTGTATTGTGCAATGTTATCACTAAGTGTACAAAGGAAAATTATCCTGTTGCCAAGTGACAATACTGTTTCATAACTCTCCAAGCTGAAAGTGACAATATAGCTATAAAAGATGTGGAATATACCTATATTGCTGTTGAAGCAAATAATGTTCTATATGAAAAAAAAGACAACACGCATGCAATGTGTACTCTTTGTATCAAGTAATCACTGATCCCCTCTACAACTTCACATTTTCTATGCAGGAAGGAGCAATACAAAGATACTATGTATTACTAAACAGTGTGTTTAGTAACTGTGTTACTGAAGTGTCTGCAGTGCTAAACACCTAGCTTGGACACGGAACAATAGCAAGTCTACGAAATTCAATGTATGTAGTGTTGTGAGCTGGCAGTTGACTTTATATATATAAATTATAATGGTCAGTTGTATGTTGCTGATTGGAATAATAAACCAATACATTTTACTACTTTCCACATTTGAGTACTGAAGTCAACTTTTTCTGCTATGACTCAAGTTGTTTTGAACGTCAGCTCCCATCCTCTCAGATGCCATATTTCCGCCATCTTGTTCTATTTTGGTTGCCACCTTGTGTACTTCCCTGTTGGCTATTTCTGTGAGCAGTACTAATAAAAGGATTGATAGTGTGCTATCTTTGTTTATGTCCCTGGTGTATTTGCAAGGCCACAAACTCAGCGCACTTAGCATTTTCAAATGTTATCGTGCACCCATATTAGTCCCTTTGAGACTGCTATTTCGATGAAAGATTTGCCATAAACTTTTCGTCATAAAAATGAAATTGCTCCTTCAAGCTGTTTTATGTCACTATAAATACCCCTGAAGGCAAAAATGCGCTCAAACTTGATATTATTCTGGAAGGTTGCCATATACATGTAGCCTAGAGCATGCAAACCTTATCAACATTGATTTTCAGTATTCATCCATGACCATGTCCATCACAAATGGAGAGCGCATCATCTGTATGTATGCCACAGGTATGTTACGTATCACTAAGTCCCATGAAGGCATGGTGAACCTTTCCATTGTGTGTAACACATACCAAAGGGGCATGTGTGCTTAAAGTCATAAAAAGCAAACTCAATGATATCAACCTTCATAATGTAAAACTGTAAACCCGTAGGACAGAAGCTGATGGCAATTTGCCATGAAACCTCCACATCAGTAATACAACCACGTCTAACCCTCAAAAAGACAGTGTCCACCAGACGATAATCCAGATAGTGAATGAGTGCGAAAAACAAAGTTGGCAAAAGTGACTAAATCTCCACCTTTGTCTTCATAATGGTGTCACGGGCCACATTTCTCTCACAGGTTTGATAGGGTTCAAGGCTAAATTCACTTATGTAACATATAATTGGCACCCTGGGGGCCTGCAGAGATATTGGATGTGGCCTTGAGTGGCAAGAGGTTCTCCTAGGTCCTCGGTAATGGAGTCTGTGCTCGTTACGGTTCAGATAGAAAGAAGCATGACAACAGGTGGCTTATTACCCACTGGCACAGGTACTGCATGGCATTGGGAGCTAGCAGCATTGATTCTCCCTTACAAGGGTGTGTGATTTTCACATTTGGCAGCTACAGCTATTCAGGCTATTGATGGATTTCTCCACCCACATGGTGGCCTGCATGGAGATGTGGCTGGGCTGGATTAGGCCATACCAAACTATTTACTCGGTTCTCAGACAAGTTGGCAAGAGGACATCGTGAAAGTTGAGGGTTTGGAGGAAGACTTGATCATCTGAGTTCTGACTGCAGTCACTGCCTAAAACTGACTGAGTATACCAAGTCATGTGCGTCCTAAAATTCAAGCCAATCTATTGAATATCAAATTGTTCAAGGGTATTTGGTCATTCTGACATTACGTTATACTATTCATAGGACTAGATGACAGGTCAAAGACAATTGAATAAGGCTATCACTCAAGTTCAAATTAGACAATATGTGGATTACACCTATTCCACTCAGGCCAAAAAAACTATTACCCCAGAAATCATTCTGCTGAAAAGTATCTCCTTGACATATCTTTATTTTTAAGTTCCGTGTTTTACAAAACACAAGCCTTATACAATATGCTTGCATCTCACTGGTCTGGAATGGTTCTTATAGTATACTGACCAGAAGAGGTCTGTAAAAAGGGAGATCATGAATAGTTTTGTGCCCACTGTCATCAGATGACAGTACGTGTGTACCAATAGTTGAATGGTCAGCAGGTGAGTCAATTTCTTCTAGATCTGGTTCTGCTTGGTGGCCTCTGTGGTGCAGGGGGTGTCTCCACTGGCTCCTGTTTTACATTCTCTGTACTAACCACCGGGGGTACCTCTTTTTCTCCCTCTCCTTTCTCGGGTTGTTTCTGTTCCTCTTTTTTAGTTCCTTTTCCTTCGGTGTTGTCAGTCTTTTTCTCAGAGTCTTTACTGGTGGATGGTTTGACCGGTGTGTCATCGGGGTCTTGCCTGCGGTGTCTCATGATGGAGGACATGATGTTGTCCATTCGTGCCACCCTTCGCTGACCGCTTCTCGGTGTTGGTCTACTTCCTGAAGTGAACAAAACAGCAGGAAGTATCAGTGTTAGATTCAAGCTGACAAAAAAAAAATTCAAGATGCACTCACAAGATGTGTATGATGTATAAATGCAAATCAGCATGTAATACAAACAAATATAAAGGTGTGATATCTTCAACTATCAATCATACGCTAACTGCTTTTTGGCATATCATACGCTATTCCTAGTTGGTGGGGTGAATAATGTTAGTGTCTTACCTGGAGTTCTCCTTGTAGGTGTGAATGTCTTGGCAGGTGTCGTCTCCATTGAGAACTCATCAAAGTCAAAGGAGGGAACAGCTGGCCTGGATTGGGAAGGGTGAGAAAAATAAACACGTTCACAACTTTTACTAAATGAGTCTTTTGTTATGCATATTCTACTTTCACCTGACTTGTTGTACTTACAAAAATTAGTGCATTCAAGGTTAGGAAGTTAACCTCCTTGTATTTAACCTCCTTGGTGCATTTCCAAACAGCACAACATTGGTCATCATCCTTGATCTTATGAAATTATCATGTCTGCCTACACGCAGTAGTATATATAACGTTACACAATAATTCATAATCACAATTTTATACTTGTCAAATTGCAAAAATGTATAGATGTACTTTTTGCTCGGCGTCTCTTCTGGCTTTTCCTCCTCTTTCTCGTCCTCCTTAGTCTCCGTCTCCTCAGGTTTAGGTGTTGGAGCTCTCCTGGGAAGACACTTCATCTGGAGCTCGATAACTCCGTCCTTTTCTAACCTCTCGTACAGAGACGCGATGTCAGCAGGCGGCGGCTCCCAGCTCTGGTAGTTCTTGTGCTCGGCGTCCCAGCTCTCCGAGGCCGCCAGCTCGTCATCACTCGCCGGGATCTCAAAATCTTCGTCCTCGGACATCACGATTACCACTTAGAACGTATAAATATTGCTGAAAATAATTTGTTATTTTGCGCCGTGGGAGGGGGGCATTCCCAAAACACTCTCGCCCAAACAAGCGGAAATTCCAGTCTACTGGACAAAGGGCTAGCTTCAATTTTCTTCAGATTTCCTTCAAACGGGTATACTTGTCCTACAGGCCGAAGGAATCGTTATCAACTTGGCTATTAGTGCTGTTTTTCGCGATATAAACCAACAGAACTGATCGACTCGCCTTTAAAAATCACAAAATGGCGGCAAAATTTTGCGCTTGCGTGAAGCTGTTCTCGCGAGATTTGATTCAGACGGGACTCTGCGAGAGCACGGTTCTGGATGCTGATTGGTCAATGAAACAGACGCTCCAAATTCAATCAAGGACTCAAATCTTTTTCGTACACGACTTGTTTTTGTAGTGAAAATCGTGGTTTATTAGCTACGATTATAGTTCTAAGAAGCTTTCTTGAAGCAATATGACGACTCCAGGATTCCATCGCCACAGGTGAGATACTGTTTCGTACCAAGAGACTACGTAAAATTTATGTACAGATCATGCTCGAAAACGACACAGCACAGTCGGGTTCCACAGTCGTCCATGTTCAAACTCAGGATTTATTTAGACAAAAATTATATAACTCTTTGCAAATTTCTACAATATTTTACCAACCATACTCCTTTCCTGTAGGTCTGTGATAGCCAGGAATGGAGGGCCAGTACCGGTGAGGGTCGCTGTGAGACTCAGGCCCTTCCTGGACAAAGCCCAGCAGGAGAAGGGCAGCACAGTTCGGGGGCTCGGGGAGAAAGCACTGGAAATCTGCAACTGGAGAAACGACCAGGAATCTCTCAAATATGAGTAGGTTTGATAAAACCCAGTTGATTTTGATATAATGTTTCTCTTGCTTTCTCTTGCCTTACTAAGCTACTAAGACTAACTTAGTATACCTAACAGTAACAGTATGTACTAGTAATAATCCCATAAAAAATTTGAGGCTGTGTCAAAAATCAAAATAATTGACATGTACCAGAGTGAGACAGTTTGATATAAATACTAGTATGTCGGTGAAGGTTGATGGTGATTCAAATCTTTTTTTCAGATTTGATGCATTCTATGATAAAGACACCAGCCAGGACAAGATATTCACGACATCTGTCCAGAACCTGTTGGAACACACGCTTCACGGGCAGAATGCAAGTGTGTTTGCCTATGGACCAACAGGAGCAGGTAAGTTGTGTAATGAGGCATGTCAGCTCACAACTGAATGTCATAATCGCTAGACCAAAAGGTCCAGACCCATATGTTACCTCACTGTTTACTAGTGTTAGTAGTTACAGGCCTGCCTGAGGGTCTTTATCACTTTCAATAGTAAGTTACATACTAAATATTGCAAAATCAGTGTAGAAATTCAGTTACACCACTGGCCATATCACATAATGAGCAGAGCCTGAGAATCCAAAATAACCACCTCTAAGAAAATGTTAGAAATTGTACAAAAAAGTGTAAAGAAACTGCAGCTGCAAGCTAAAACAATATTCTTATACAGGCTTTGTACAATGATTGAATGAATCACATATTGCAGAAAACAGACAATTCAAAACATTTGAAACATACATTGTAGATACATTTGCCAATCACATTGCTTTCAACACACAGGGAAGACTCACACCATGGTGGGGACCTCTGAAGATCCAGGTATCATCCCTCGGAGTGTATACGGTGTGCTGAATGCTGTTGCCAAGGAGAGAGGGGCAGGAGACGGAGAATGGGCATATTCCATTGCTGTCTCCTACCTGGAGATATACCAGGAAAAGGTATAGTAAATTCCTGGTTCGCCAACTTAATACTGCAACTTGCATGGCTGGTACAATGGTTTACATGACTACTACATGTACTAGTAGTAAATTATGTTGTAATGCATGTGTATGTGAAATTAAACAGGTTTCATTTCCAATTTCTTATCTTTGACAGGTGTATGACCTCCTTGAGACCAAGAACCATGATCTGCAGATACGTGAAGACAGAGACAGGAATATCTTCATACCTGGGTTGTCTGAGGTACAGTTGGTATCAAATTCCAGCTGGTTCGCCCAGCATGGAAATTGGAATCCATTGTTTAGTCTATAGCTTTATTCCGCTTCTGTGATTGTATTCTCACAGAATTTCATAAAATAACAGTATTGATAACATGTTTGAACAAAGTACATCGTATAGAATGATCATCACCATTTCCTGACACATAAACCTGTCTCCTTACAGAAAACCATCACAGACTTCCAACAGTTTGAGAAACATTTTGTGCCTGCCAGCCTGAACAGGTAAGTGTACCAAAGACAGACACTGTATGAAGCTAGTGATACCACAACCTTTGTTATTTGGGAAACATTATCTGGGTATCCCAAATGATAAAAGGAACACAAGTAAATGAGACCTAATCATCTTCAATACAGCAGATTGCAGCCACATTAGTAAGCACTAGCAAAGGGTAGAAATGGGAGGTAGATGCAAATATGTGCCATATATGGAGTTCTTTTGGCTAAATAAGCTTGTGTTGTCTTTCCTTTCTCTGTCCAGGACCACGGCATCTACAAAGTTGAACAGCAGATCAAGTAGGAGCCATTCCATACTACTGCTGAAGGTAACTTTTCACTTAAGAAAAAGTTAAATCAGACACAGCCATTAAGTGTGTGGAACCAATTATTATGTTTTTCAACAACTGTTGTGGTTTGTTTCACAGGTGGTAAAGACACAGCAGGTGTCACCCTTCAGACAGCTGACAGGTAAACTGTACCTGATCGACCTGGCAGGGTCAGAGGACAACCGCAAAACTGGAAACCAGGGCATCAGGTATGGTGGAGACAATCATTGTACATGTAACAGATACTCATATTGAGGGAGTGGTAACAGTCACTGTGATGAGTATTTTGATAGTACATAGTGTAAGAATCTTACTGTTAAATAAGGAAGTGTTTACTCCCTAGCATATTGATTATTTGACTGATGCTATCTTGTGTGTCCATGTCAGGTTGAAGGAGAGCGGAGCCATCAACACATCACTGTTTGTACTGGGGCAGGTGGTAGATGCACTAAATTCAGGACAGGTAGGGGGCAGCACTGCTACCTTTTCATCGTTGTACAGCTTCAGTGCACTCCAAATGTTATTTAGAATATTGTGAAAAATGCCTGAGTTCTTTGGTGTGTTTCAATGTAGGCATATTTCTTTGTTTGATCCAGGCCAGAGTCCCATACCGTGACAGCAAGCTGACACGCCTACTTCAGGTGAGCCAGACTGATGCATATATGTTCATCTACAAGTGATTATTTCAGCTCAGCACTGAAGCACAAGAACAAACTAATCCTAAGACCTAATATAACTAACATCAGTCAAAACTCAGAAATACAAAAAAGGTAACTGACACACGAAAGGCCTCTCCTATTTTGATGTACATCTGGGCTGACTTTGGTGTATCTTGAATATTTGTCTTTCCCCCAGGATTCTGTCGGTGGAACAAGCCATGCCTGTATGATTGTAAACCTAGCACCAGAGGAGTCCTTCTACACTGATACCTACACCACACTCAACTTTGCAGCCAAGTCCAAACAGATTGTCAATAGGCCATTCACCAGGGAAAGCATTGGTAAAGAAATGTGGTTGCTTTAAGTTTTAATTGAACAAAAACCGTTGTCGTACAAGTCATGGCAATTTGCTGACAACATTCTAGTGTGCACAGACATGGCAATGGTGCAATATCAACATGGTTAAAGCTCCTTCTAGTGAGACTGCGTAAAACTGCAGGTCTGGTAACTGCTTTGTTAATCTTTCTCCCATGAAACAGTGAGACCTCACGTGCTGAAGAGGCCAGCTGATTCTGCCACTGATGGAGCGAGCAAGAGAGTGAGGATAGAGGAACCCTGCACCCCCACCACACCTGCAGTGGTACAGACCCCGGCAAAACTCCCAGCACCTTTCCTCAGGTGTGTGGACCATACCATTGTTGTCCTAAGGGGTGTATTTAGTGTGAGGATCGTTTTGTGTTGAGCAATTTTATCAGTGATTTAGTTTGTTATTAGCTTATAATATGCATCCCTCCTAAGCATTTAATGTATATATTTTTGACAGCAACAAATGTAGCATTGCAATGCAAGTTTTAGCAAAGATTTGAGTAAAACTTAAAAGTTAAACCTAATAGTACTTATCTACAGAAGAAAATTACACATGAATTATCATAATGTCCTGATGCACAGTTTTAACATGTTTTGTCTGTACTTGTTGGTGTTGTAAAAAAGAAGTTTGCCATACACAGTCCTAATTTGTGTTGTACATGTACATGCATATATTTCTATTCTAAATAGCGATTGTCATGTCGAGCTTTCTTCATTAAACCCATTGTACTTGTTACTCAGCCCCTTGCTTAGAAGACAGGATAAGTTTGAGACCAGTATGGTGGATCGTCTGGAGAAGTTGGAGACCGCCATCTTGGCCCGTATGCGTCGTGAGTCCGTCCTGACGACTGCTAACCGAGCCTCGGTCTGTGGTACCCCCGGACAGAGCCGTGAGGTACTGCTGCAGAAACTGGAGGATAGCAGAAAACAGCTACGGGTGAGCTAGCAACTTACCAGGCCTAGGAAAAAAATGTTGTGTTTCCTGTTTGAGTCCTGAAAAAATTAGGGTGGGTGGGTAGGGGTTATTTTTTTACTTTTCTTTTTTTTTAGACTTCAGTGATATCTATTTAAGAGTCCAACTTATACAATTCAGTTTAACAAAGTAAAACTTGCATGAGGACACTTTTATTTTCAATGCCAATGTTAGAAAACCAATTGTACAATGTTTTATCACTCAGGTGTCAGATCATGGAGCTAGAAAAGATTGATCAGCTTGAAAACCTAGTATGTTCCTTGCAGGGGTCCACCCCCAAAAAAGGGTTAGGGTGAGTTTTTGTAGGGTCGGTCGGAAAATAGGAAACACAAAATTTTTGTTCCTAGGCCTTATACATGAGAGACTGACTGCCAATTTAAGTGTTGAGAACCTTCACCAAGAAGGTTATGTTTTGGGTGGCATTGATTGTTTATAGCAATGCTATGGATGGAGGTGCTTACCAGTATAGATTTGACTCCATGAAAATACAAAATTGTGGTAAACAGGATGAAGGAGCCAAGGCACGAGGGATGAGTGTCAATAATTAAGACTCCAGGACAATGGAGTCTGCAGAGACTGGATGACAAACGACCAAATTTAGCCGATATCTACTGGCAAACCACCTGTGGATCATCACTCATCTGCAACAAAGGGCACACCATGACCACATAGGTCCAAGATAATTAAGCTGACTTAGCAACTGAGTCTTGCGGCTTTGTGAATAAGAGAGCCAGGGCTTTTTCAATTTCAGTGGTTGTTAAGGCTGGAATAATGACATAGGATACATTGTATGTGTGTGTGTGTGTTTGTGTGTGTGTAAATAAATGTAAATGGTTGACATACAATGTATATCGGACATTACAGGAGCAATATAGAGTCAGTAAGACTTATTTGTGTTATAAGAATACACACTTTTCCTTGTTTTTCTTTACAGGAGACATGAGCTAATGTGCTATATAGTTTGAGAATAATAGATAATAATACAAGAGAGGAGAGGCAGAATTTTTTAACCAATCCACGCAATACCAGAAATCTTTACAGATGACAGTTGCACGCATTATAGCAATTGTATCCTATGATTCCACTATCTCAAACTGCAACCACGTGCTATCTTTCTCAGGCAGGATAATGCCTATCCTCCTTAAGGATCCCAGTCATCAAACTTTTATGCATCAGTGTCTGATCCCATAATGCACAGGAAGTAAAAGGTCACCATCCCGACTTTGACCTTGGCGGGGCAGACATCACGAAGTCCACATCCCCGCTTTCGCTGACTTTCCTTAATGACCAAAGTACGATCCATTATCCCACATTTGCGGATCCACTCAAGAGGCCACTTAACGGACAAAAGCGCACACTTGAGCCGGGGCTTAGAAAGGCACAAGATAATACAATGTGACACCCGCTGAAGGGCATTGTTACGGGCGCGTGCTCGGTCAATGTTCTAATGCCAAATGGAGTATTGAAAACACATGTTTTATTCACAAAGCTGACCGTGTGCATTGTTGAATGTTATCGACACTGAAATAGAGGTCAATGTTGTTTCTTCTCAGAGTTCAGGTGTGTGTACAGTTCTAAAGCTTCCCGTCACACTGTGTCAGCAGGCATTCTTGTACATGTACTACTACAAGTCTAGATATGGAGAACAAGCATTGCGTGTCAAGCTTTTTTCCCAAGAAAACCTGGTGTACTTTGTTGCTATTTCTCTCAGACTTTTAACCTCCACCAAGGCAGTTACTTGGCTGGATTGTTACTTCACTTGTGGTTGAAAAGGATGATTGAAAAATAAGGTTAAGGTCCCATAACGTTATTGAGGTTGTAGGGGCGTGTGGGTTGTTAATTCACAGTGTCTTGGGCATGGTATCCCTCTCATATCACCACTTGTACCTTTTTAGCTCCCCAACTGAAGTTACGCACCCTAAAGTTAAGTATATGTATAGCAATGTCTAAAATATTGTAAAGGTCTATGTAGGAAAAATAATAGGCTCATTTCTAGGGTTTGGTTCTCAGAGTAAACTAATTCCGAGCCCGACTCCTTTTACCTAATGGTGGACAGGAACGACTCGAAATCCAATTATCCGCCAACTCATCGGATTGCCCTTAATTCAACCCCCTCGTGGCCGGCATCCAAGCTTTCCACGGAGGGAATGTGCACTTAGAGGGCTTACAGTATTACATGGGCTTTAGCTACTCCAATAAGATCAATAACAAGAGCGCCCACTTAAACTAGGGGATTATTCAATGAAGATAAACGTTTTCTTGTGAAGGTATAACACTGACAGACCCATGATGTCTTTCTACAACTGAAAAAAAAGAGATTTAGATAGTACTTAGGTTTCCTTGCAGGCAGCTGATGACTCTCTTTGAGTACATTTATATTACCACGGGATAATCACTCGAGATGCTTTATTGATTTGTGTTTCACGACCTTGTGACCTTGGCTGAATGGGGGAGGGGGGCAGGAGCATATCTTCTGGAAAACTGTTTCAACTGGCAGCTTAGAGCTAGACAGTACTGGCTTATTAGGTACAGTGCTACCAGTAGATACCGCTACTCATGAAGTGTAAAATGTTACAAGCAAATAAACCATGTATGATTTTGCTTGAAATTTACGAAGCTGACTTTTGCAAAAAGATACTTTGCAGGGTAAACAGTATAGCACTCACAATGGTAAAACATTTAGTTACTGTATTGTAAAACGTATCATAATAACAGATCTTAACTTGCAAATGTATAAGATGTTTAGTTTTCACTTCATTTGTACAAGGTCCCATCATTTAAATCTACATAAATGTCATTGTTGGTTTTTCTTGCTTGCAGGAATTAAAAGAACAACAGGAGCAGCAAAAGGCTGCTGCAGAGACAGCAAAGGAGAATGAGCAGCCGCTGTGCCAGCAGCTGACTAGCGATGTCCTCTTCAAGCACAGCACCTCTTTCATCCGCAGGAAGAAAGTTGCTGAAACTGAGAAACCCAAGGCCATGGTCTCACCTGTGCAAGGTAAAGTGTTAATTGTCTCAGATTCTTTCTCTTTTGTTACTTTTATCATGGCAAAAGCCTCTCAAGCACCTATTCAAGCCATAAAGCAATAAGTTTCCGTTGTAAAGTGCTTTTTTATCCTCAATAGGTATGATGACATTTACTTTTGGATGCATGTTTGTTACATTTTATGGTTCTGTCCATGGTGCTGATTTACTGTACTACACTGACAAATAGAATGTATTTGAAGTGTAATGTATGTTTTTATGCACACTTGAGAGCATACATTTGTATATACTTTGTTCTCGGTGTTATCTGGCTCTGTCCATGGTGCTGATTTTCATAACGTGGCTGTTATTAACACACTTCCTCCTGCTGTTTTCAGCTGGCCCACTGAAGCCATTGAATATGGACCAGGACTCACCTGATATTCAATTTGTCAGGATTATCAAGCCTAAAGACACGGTAAGATCTTCCTTAAAATTAAAATAAAGTCATTTGATATTTACCTCTTAGAATGTGTGGTGTATAGCTTTTCACGGTTAAAGTTTCAAAAGTTCTGTTGAACTGAAAGAAAATCTAGAACTGGAGGGAACTTTGATGCCAAACAACTGTATGGTCTAGGTGGTTTTACCTTGGATATAATCACTAGTGTCATTGTTAACATTATGTAACAATAACAGGTAAAAACTAAGAAGGAAGGAGGGAAAGGCAGTGGCAAGTGGCAGTTGGAGACAAATCCTGAGCTACAGGAAAAGCATGGTGAGTACATGTACATGTACATGTATACATTTCAAAGACTTCAATATAGCTTTGATTTACGAGTCATGATTGCAAAGTTTCATGATGTGTTCCTTCCAGATGGAAGCCTTTAATGGTGTTCAGAGGTGTCATGTACATTTTTTTCTCAAAATGTCATTGACTCAAATATTCGAAATGTGTGCCCCTCCACATTGGAGTCTTGTGGGAATGCTGCTTCCGAGCAACTTTGTAGCTGGAAGCAAGCATAACATATTCACTTGTTCATCTTTCCTTCCTTAAAAATGTGCCTGCTCCTCAATTTTCCTGAATGGAATCATAGCCCATCTGTCAATCATAAGTTAGACCATAATCTGTGTGAGATTATTTTGCAGAAATTCAGTTAATTAGTTTCCTTCCATTCCTTACTGCTCATCAAAAATTTCCTAATCATGCAATCCCCCTGCACAACAATTTGCTCTAGGAAAAGCCTTAATTACTTTTTGGATGCAAGTGATGTAGTCATAATGTTACCTCAAATTTGCGACTGTCTCTTATGCTTGCTTGAATTTCTTTATTTTGGTTCTTCGATGTATGGAGCTTTAGACACAATCTATACTACAAATTTGACACCCAATCTTTTCAGAAGACTGTCTGTTCCTATAAGTCAACTCCCATAAGACCACATGTGATAACCTGCTGACTATGCACTTGTCTTACAACCTGCTAATGTTTGATCACATTTATTGATTATAGTATGATTTATTCATGTAAAAGATCAAGGCAGGTCCTAGTATAGGAAATTGGAAAAGTCTGATATCGACATTTTCGTTCCTGGATAGGGTAGAGGTGAACACAGTTGATAATTGTAATATTGTGAAGCATGCTGATTAGAAATATCTTCGGAAATTCACAAATTCAAAAAGTCTTTATTTACATTGTAGATTCTAGTGCTTTTTGGTGTGTGATCTGTGGGCTATTGCCCCTTGATATGTTTGAAAATTTCTGAAAGTAATCTTCTTAATACCTTTGCTTATTTTTTGTTGTTTTCATTTTGACAAAATTGCCCTCATGTATTTGGAAAACAAACAAGATGGAATGACTAATAACTTGTTTATGATATACATTAATCTTCAATTAAATGTGTGTGTGTATTCATTACATGTACATACATAATGATCCAACATTGTAACTATTTTTGTGTTTTGTATTTATGTTGCATCATTTGCATCATAACTAGTAACATTTATATTACTATTCTCTATAATCAAGGTATGCTCATATAGTCATATGTTGAAACAGTAATGGTATCTGTTGCTCACCATAATTAGGTGCTCGATCAAGCTTGACATTTCAGCCCAACCACGAGGTGGTAAACAGTCTGGGGGCCAAGTTTGTACCTTGGTGTGCTCAGTTTAAGGAGTGAATACAGTCAGATTCAAGTTTTCCTACTGGCCTCTTGCTTTCATTATGTCCTGTCTTGCTAAATTTTCACTTTAAAAATGTCTGAAAAGCAAGGATACAAGTTGAAGAGGCCTTACCATGGGCTTGCACACAAATTGTCCAACCGTAAATTGAATTTCTGAGGCAAGCCCCATTGAAGAGGAATGACTTGCTGCTAGCAAACATATGTCTCCTGGTACAGCTTTCAGCAATATCGGCTTCTAAGACCTCTGTGCTATGCAAGATCGGCCCTAAAATAAATAATGGAAGCACAGGTTATGTAACTTATGACTATAGCATGGTCTTTGTGACCGAGTCTCTCTGTACATCTATCATTCTTCCATGTAGAAACAATGCCCTGTCCGTGAGTTACCTCACTGTTTCATGATCTCAATGGGATGGATCATTAGATTTTACTTCAGCAAAATTTCACAAGATTGAGCACTGCCACTGTTATTAACATTTGTAGCTGCATAAATCCAATCATACATCATTCTCAACATCAACTGTCAGACAGTGTCACAATTCAAACAGTCTATCTGACGCCACTGCAGCTGGATTGTAGTTTCACTGTGAAAAGTTGTTGAAATTCATGAGTGTTGACTTTCCGCAGCTGCTGGAGTGCTGGATGTGTTGAACAGCGGGAAGCTGAAGAAGTTGACGTCCCTACAGTGTGTCGGAGACAAGAGAGCCCGCCTCATCCTGGGCTGGTGGCAAATGAACGGTCCCTTCAAACAGGTATCATAACTCTAAATACTAAATAAAATATACCAAGTCTTTATGAGTTTGTTAAAGAAAATTAACAATCACACATAAGACTGAAGTAATCTACATTAACTGTTACAGTGTATGTTGAAGTTGAAACCTTACCAGCAAGGAAAGAAATATAGTGAAAGGCTTGTAAAAGCCTCTGGCACTATAATTGCCTTTAGTTGTAAAGTTGTATCAACCTGATTAATCATTAATCAGCTGCAGCCAGAGAAGACTTACAGAAATTGTATAATTTACTATCTAAACCAAGCACTCTCCAAATACTAGTGGTAGCACATATTTAGAGCAAGAAATTTTAATCTTCAGAGGAGACCCTTTTATATTAGTTTTACTTTATAAGGCTCACAATACCAGGCTGTAGATAAAACAAACATGGGTTACAGATCAATTACAAATAGACCCAGTTTCCAGCCCACTGAGCTATTAGGAACGGCTAGGCAGCCACAATTAGTCACGGTCTGTTACAGAAGCATACAAGGAGAATCAGCACTGATGTTTTGCATCTAAGGAAATGCTCGCCATCCCTAATGGATTTATCAAACTTTTAAGGACTGTTCTGCACTGCTGACGGTAATAAGTGCTGACACACCATCTGTGTTGAACAGACTGGGGATCAGATGGTCATCAATCATATAGATGGTGTCATTGAGTAGTTATGATACAACCCCAAGGTCTGCAGTTTTATTACCAAGTATGCATGTTTTTTCCCCACCTTTTTTCCCTGTAGGCTACTAGTATAGCCAAAGGTACAATGTAGCAAACCTATAACATGTAGCCCCTTGGGTAGAAATGTTAGTGCATTTAAAGCATTTGCAAAACTTTTAAATCTTCGGGTGGGATGTCACATCACGGCCTGGGTCCTTAACGAAGTGTCCACTAATAAATACTGCCTGGCCGTTCCTAATGGGTCTCAGTGCGATCACAAGACGGCAGATTGGGTCGGTTAAATCCTAAGAGAGTCTGACAGGACTGGATGGAATATTGGCCACAGGCAGTGTAAACAGTAATGAAGAACCGCACGGACGATGGTCTGGTCCAATCACTGACCGCCGCCGCTAATGACCAGCTGATGGTGGTCAGTCTGAGCAGAGACCTCTCAGACCAGGGTTATGGCTATCTGGGTCAGCCGCTATATAAATACATCAGTACCAGTGCCTTCGTGATTATAGCTGACTCCATGTATAATGCACTGTAAGGAATGGGGCCAACACGAAGTTATCAAACAAACTGGGCTTGTCTATCATTATTTTGGATGATTAAGCCGTTGAAGGGTTGTGATAAACTCAGCCTGTCAATTTTGAGAGTGAGGATCATAGCTGTTTCTCATGAAAATATATCGCAAATGACAGAGTTCGGTAATATCAACATTAGTCACGATGGATGTATAAATGTCCAACTTAACTGAACTTATGAAAATTGCTGAAATAAAATGATACACAACTGCACTGAAGGGCATTTATGTACTTTCAGTTTCAAAAATGCCAAATTGCCCAGAAAGAAATTGGAAAAGGAACATCAGATGTGACTTTAAAAATGACCTTAATATTTTACTTAAATGCATGATGACTGCATATATATCAAGCAGGCATGTTTCTTAAGTAAGATGGCTTGTCGTCTGTTAACGGTGCCACAGGTCAAGTCTTGAGGCTTCTTCAAGTTATCTGGACACTAAGTTAGGAGAAGCTTGCTATCCTCCATGCATGCAGTCCATTATGAGGTGGAAATCAATCAAATTGCGTCTTCCACACTAAGGTGATCGCCACAGGAGAAACTTGGTCCTGTGGATTGACTACATGGCCCAGGGATGGATATAACAAGTCTCCATGGCTGGGAGATCATCATTAGTCAGTACTCAGTACTCACAAAGTTCAGATCAGTGTCCGAGGGCAATAGTTGTTGGAGTTTGACAGATAGGTACTTAGGTAGTGCAAAATGACTCCTCAAGAGTCAAGTATATTTAGTATTACGGTGGGCCCATGGTATGGTTACCATACATTTTGTACATACATGTACTTTCTTGTAAGTTGAAATAGACCAATGCCTTCTCCTGTTTCTTGATTGGAATGTATTTATGTATAATAGAATGGAAAATATTTCAGTTACAAAATGGTAGTTCATTGCTAATTACATGTAACCCATTAACTCTTCCAGGTTGAAGACTTGAAAGCAATCCCTGGCCTACCTAGCAAGACAGTAGACAACATTATCAAGGTAACTACATGTGACTTGACTTACGTCATGTCAGCCTTCTATTTATTAGAAACCCAAAACAAATTGGTTGAATTATGGATTATTTCTTAATCATTCATGTGAAATAAGACAACTTAAACCAACTTTAAATGTTTTTTTAAATAGTAAATGCTATGATTTAGAGATTTCAAATAAATGTTTTTATCTCCTCCTTCCTACAGGGAAATCTTCTGTGCTTTGGCATGTCATCCTGAATTGTATGACACCCGTCAAAACCGTGGAACCTGCAGAAGGATCTAAATCTTTTGTACAAAATATTTTACTATTATCACCCTGAAGTTTATGTGTGAGATGTAGAATCATATTACGATGAAATATGTGAACAAGACATCCAACTGATAGGTTGCTTTGATGTACGATGTATACATGGAGAGTCATGTACATGTAGTACTACATTCCTTGGTACACTAAATGATTTGTGTGTGTGTGTGTGTGTGTGTGTGTGTGTGTGTGTGTGTGTGAGATGAGAGTTACATGGACAAATGAGCCAAAGAAGTCAGCTGGTTGGCAGCTTCCACAGTTTATTTCACTCAGCACTAGTTAGTAACATTATAAACAGAGCTGCTAGTTCATAGAAGAGAGTATATTCTATACAGTACTTTGGTTAAAACAGTTTAGTGACCAGTGTGTGCTTTCTAAAACATTTTTAAGTACATTCATATTTAGCTGTAAATACTGTGGCAGTGTGTTGTGGCATCATATCATGATAATAAGCTAGTTACCTATACATAATATCTCTATTTCATGTGTATAATGCTTGGTTTAACCACTGCACTATTCTACTGGAACAAGTCAACAACATCTACTTCTAAAATGGAACGATAGATACACCATCCAATATGCCATTAATAATTCCTGACATTTATAACATTGTAACACTTCTCAAAGTTAGCTCATGTCAAAGGCTAAGAAGTCCATCTAATATGCATTTGTATGTATTTGACATCTACTGCTTAAAGGGTGGCACATGACAGTATGCTAGTTTCCAAACATGAATCTTTTCTATTGGAGTGCTCTCACTGTAGTACTTGTAACATCCTCCATTGTATATTCTGTACAGTTCCAAAGTGCTAATAGATTAGAAGATATCATAGATTTGTGGCATGATAGATACATGTATCTGGAAACCACGTTGTATAAAGGAATGTCTTTTAGCAAGTACTTAGTAGTCACATACTAATCCCAATACAAGAGGCTAACATTTAAACATTGCTTCGTTGTCTCTTTTTATGCTATACTCCCCCACACTAAGTTCTATACAATATTTCTGCCACTGTTCCTACTCAGCTCAAGGACACCCCCCTCCCCACATCATAAACACATCCTTGCACCATTTATTCCGCCTCTCAGATGAAAAACATTAAAGCCTGCGCTCCCTTTCAACAAGTTGCCACTTTTGCTGTGAGCTCTCCATTCAGAATCCATCACCAAAGTGATGATGTGCCCATGTTTTCAATAGAGCGCACCCTTGGCAATGACCTTCATGGCTCCCTGGGAGCTGCTAGGAGTCAGAAGTTGGTGTCTATCACATCAATATGGAAACCTACACCACACAAGAGCAAGGGGTAATGCTTTCTTATACAGGCAGATTGTAAAGAAGTGGCAAGAGTGCAAGTACAGAGAGAGCTCAGGCGGTACAAAGCTGATAAATTACAGGAAGAAGAGCAGACTAGGTAATACTACACAGTTCTTTCTCATTTTCCGGTTCCTTCCACCCCTTAAAATGGTTCATTCCTACAGGAAAGCGGCATAGCAATCTATCTGTACTGAAGCATGAATTGTAGAGTTTGGAAGCATGCGTTGAAATATGGCTAAAATCATTGGCAGTGTTGCAGGGGAGAGAGATAGAGCCGACAGAAGATGATGAGGTCCCTGTCCATACTGGCCCTGAGTCCGCTTAGCTGTTCCCTGACGGATGGTTGTTATTGTTGGCAGGCCTTTACAAGTGTACTTCCATAAGCCGCCGGTCCCTTGGTCTAACCTAGGGGGCAACACAGAGGGAGAGACGGAAAACAACACAATCTTACTTCCAACTAGTATAGAGAAACGTATCCTGCAGTCTGGGGCATTTAAACAACACTACATATATATAGTTACATTGTAACTATATTAATATCATTCACACGAAATAGAGATAAACAGCTTCAGTATTGAGTGCATTTGGTAAAAACCTACATTAGAATTAAACATTTCTTGAGTTTATTCTACTTTGTAACTATGCGTACATGTGATGTACCTAAAAGACAGTTTTACAGCTGACATGCAGACTGGGAAAAATCTATTACTGAAAAGTTGTGGCCCAGTGACTGTGTGTTCTACATCACGTCACCCAATTATTTCTCGCACAAGATCATTTCTTGCACACCGTCAGACATTCCGGTGTGCGACAACCGCGGTGAGTCCACAGACATGGCGGAAGTGGACGTGGATGAACCGCTCCCGCCGCTACTAGAGCTTTCGTCTCCTACCCGGCGCTTGGGTGGTGGAGGGGTGGGGAGGGTCGGGGTGACGGGGGAGGAGGTCTTAGGGTCGTGGCTTTCCTCCTGGCCAGGGTGGGGTCTCTTTCTGCTTGCCTGTGAAAAAAAACAACAACAACAAGCAAACAAATTATCATGAAAGTTCATCTTTGTTGGTAGTAATCATAGTAAAACGTTGAACTTTATTCCAACACACAAATTATCAGGGGCCACTGTCGCCTTCATCGGGATAATTAATGACCAATCACTTCACAGCATAATCTTGCAATAGTTATGGTTACAAGCACGTGACCTTATTCACACGAGACTTTACTGATACATGACGGGAGCAGTTGATCAAACAAACAAACAAACAAACAACAAGCAGCTTTACATTAATTTTGCAGTCCAAATGACAACAGTCATAATCTGACTCACATTCAAGCAGATATTCAGGAAGTGGGGGCGTGTAGTTAGTAATGTTTACTGGCTCCCCTCCTTTTTTTGGAACTCATTCTTATCACTCAAAAACCAGACATCTTTATATGCCTTTAAAATTCTTCCCAATAGCATTGTCAGTACCACAGACTGTATACATCATGTATGTATTACCTCCTAAGACTGGCCTACCAGAAAAGGGATAGAAAAACCATTTGTACAATCTGCACACATGCAATAACTTCAAGGGCACCTTGTTTCCTATCATCTACAAGCCATTGGCCTCTTCTGTAGACAAGTGACTGAGGCACTCATAACTAACTACAAAATGTACATACAACATCCCCCAAAACTTTCCACACTCGTTTGCTCCTAACCCCGTGGCCAATCAGTAACAACTTTGAAATCTAGGTGTGCTTGTTTCTGCGTTCCTTTCAGATAAGAAGATTCCAGCTGCTCAAGATCAAATCTGTATCAATCAATTTTCAAGCTCATGTTATTCCTCAAAGTCCAAGAAGGCCCTTTCATTTCATTTCCAAGCCTCTAATTCCGGGCTACCTGCCGGAGTGGCTGATACCATCATGTTATTGGAGGACAATGCATACAAATGGGGTCGACTTTGCAACTTGCTGGAGCTTTGACATTTCTTGTGCCTTGGTGAGGAAAGGGTACGCAATTGCAAGGTAAACTGACTCCCACTTTAGGCTTCACTGACTTGATTTCATGGATTACAAGGCCGCATGAGGCCCAGAACTGATGCAAGCATGTCAAAAGACATAAAACTGATGGGTAAAAAAGATACCTGAATGTTGAAATCTAAATTAGCAAGGAAGTTCTAGAAATAATTCAGCAATCATGAAGATCATCATATAACAATCAATGCATCCTGTATGCCTACTCTTTTATGAGGTAGGTTGTCTTGCTGAAACAACCAGCATGGCCTAAAATCACCCAGCAGAAGCCTCTCTCATGATGTACATTTGTACATACAAAATCCCTTTCTCCTTGAAACTATGGGTAATTTGATGACTTATCCACCTTGACCTATCTCTAGATTGTAGAATTGACATTCGTGATCAAAAAAATAGACACATACGGTGGAAAGTGGTGGAGGCATTCCAGAAGCTGCTGGGAACATCAGTTTGTTTGCCTTGGCTGTCATCTCGGGGTCCTAGAATTGATCATTGCTGATTAATAAATGATACCATCAATATAAGCTAACTTCCATTGTATAAAAATTGTATTATATTGTCCTTAAAGTTCATAAACTACATGTTTTACCTGCATACTGTATTGTTTATGAAGTCAGAAAGACAAAAGTTTGACCATCATTACAATTAAGCTATTTATAAGACATGTAGCATGGCATAATTGTGATCTTGCTTAACCGTTGCATCAGTACCTAAAGAGACAGTTTGAGGGAACAACATAATAGACAACTAAGTCCTCTCTCTGTTCACTACTAATGTAGTATGTGCAAATTTTGTGCATGTACAGTGACAGTTGAGCTACATTGTATCATGTAACACAACATGCAAACAATACGTCTACTGGTACACTCTGAAGTTAGAAAAATGTATCCTGGCCCCACCTTAAGCCATGGGTGGTTGAGTGCCTGAGTCACAGTGAATCTCTTCTTGGGATCAACTGTTAGCAGCTTCTTGATGAGGTCTTTGGCTAAAAAAACAAATATGTGTCATCAGCAAAACTCAGTATATTAAGGAAACATGGCAAATGTACGTAGATGTGTCAATGGTATTTTTCAAATGGGTCTACATGTATCTTGTCCAAACATCACAGAATTGTACAGTCCATATTAGCCATATAGCAACGACAACAAACAAGTGATCCATGTTTTGTCCTAGCTGCAGAACTTTTGAATGCCCTAACATGCTGTAACATACCATCTTCAGAGATTCCTCTCCAGTACTTCTCATGTAGCTGGTACGAGCCGCGGATGATCTGCTCTTCCAACTTCATGTCCTTCCGCTCATCAGTGAAGGGAGGATACCCACCAAGACTGGAGGATAGAAAAACAGACAACTATTACTTAAGATTCTGTAATTAAGGTAAATATGTAGACCATTTTTATTGATGATTTGCATATCATAACAATCACTGTGCAAGTAATACATATAATTAAAATCTCAAGACTTCCACTACAAAGCATTTTGGAGTTAGTAATATTTAGTGTAGTGATAATTAATAGAGACAAGATGCTTGTCCTGCAACAGTAGCAGCAGGTGCCACCATGTGATTGCAGTTGGTACTGCAGAATACATGTAACTACAGTAATGCAGAGATCTCTACCTTCCTTGTAAATGTCTAACTTACTAACTTCCTCGTAAATGTTCACATGTCTTAAATCAATCATTCTCTTTTTACATGTAGTGTTTCTTGTGGAAGAGGTAGATATTGGCAACATTCAAATTCATATCTTCAACTGCCATAAAGCACAATCACTTTGATTAAAGTTATTTATTTCATATGTTTGGAAATTCACATCTTATATCTTCACTACCAAAAGATCTGAGACATTTCTTCCAATGAAATAGTTTCTCTCACACCTGGCCATGGACATTTTTTGCCCCCCCCCCCTTCAACTATCAATTTAGCCATACTGTAATTGCCAGTGACACTCTGTAAGATACAGATCTGGTCATCAGATACTGCTCTTCCATCTGGTCAAGATGTTTAATCCATCAATGTGTGGGATGAACTAGCCATTATTTCTCATACTTGTTTAAGTATCCATCAAAGTCAACATTTGCCCTTGGGCATGTACAAAATGTACACGTAGTAATAACAGCAGAGATGAAATCGCTGACCCAGTTACACTATCTAGGTTAACATTATTTATGACACACTGTGAACTACATGTGGTGTGTCTGCTTCGACATAAATCCTTCCAAAAGACATGCTGGAATCAAAACAAAACCTTTCATGGTATGTAATGGCTCTATAAATAAAAAAGATAATGCAATAAATCATTGCAATGATGGGAAAAAGACTGCAATATTGAACTTTGTGGCTGAAATGAAAGCAACGAGAATAAATACATTCTTCATTTTCAGGGCAATGCTATTTCATTCCATTATCTTCTTGACCTAATTATATGGTTCTTTTATTGTGTTACAGACTGACTGAGATATTTGCAAAGCCCTTTAAGTATCTTTCTGACCTGCTTAGTAATACTCAAAAACTACCGTTACCATTATCAGTCACTGTAGTAAAAATTTAAAGGTGAAAAAAACTACTGACAGTAATTTCTTGCAAGTGATATTAGAGGCTAGTAAACTTCAATCTGTTTGAAGTTCGTAAGTCATTTTTCAACAAACAACTTGGTTACCTAATCTTCACAATAATCTACCATTTTTTAAACTTCTTTCTTCTCCCAAGTCTTTTAAGTTTCTAAGTGACTCCAATTTCTGTGTACAGCACTGATACCACCTCGCCATCTTTCCTTGTCAGCTACAAAGCACGACTCTGCCTTACGTTCTTCATTTTTCGTCTTTGAAGCCTCCATGTGTCAAAGTTTTACACTTTGGAAGGGCAGAGAGGCCTTGTAACAAATGCCTACGACTTTTCCAAATCTCCACCTTATCTTATCTCTATCAGAACACGAGGGACTCTACCCCTCACTCACACCTAGTCCAGCCGGCAGAAGCTTCAACCTGCATAATGGCGCTCCTTCATCACACGGCTTTCTCCGGCAGAGAAATACGACAACTCCAATCGAAGCAGCCCATCTGTAGGCACCTCTATTCACTGCACATGACGAATGGTAGCCTGGTATAGACGGGGTCGATCTTTCTCTCGCTCTCTCTACCTCCCCGACCAAGTCTCGCTGACTAAGAATAGATCCACATGAATTACATAAATTCTTTACTCTCCCATCAACTACAGATTGAAAGATACTGGCGTGCTTCCAGGAGATATGCCAAGACTACAAGAAATAACATGCATCTTTTGCCCAAAATCTACTGAGCACACATAATGAAAACGGAAAATCTACCATTTTTAGGTAAGATGCATGCCGCTATTGATATTTGCGGTGGTGGACTAGGAGCTTGCCAAGGGAGAAGCTCGTGATCTGTCACTTTACGCTACAGAAACTAGGATAAGCCCCAGCCCTTAGGGCCGCGTAAGGCCATGCCTGGGGTGGCCTTGAAATGACTTTAGCCTCCTTTTTCTCAGTAAAATCAATATGCAAGACCATTAGTGTTCCTCCCTGTGCATGGCATTTAAAGTAAGAAAAACTGAAAGCATATTTGTCTTCTTGACTTCTGTTATTCTTTGACTGTATCAGATGAAGGAGGCATAAATCCCATGTTGAGTGAAAGTACTTTGATCACAGACAAGGACTACATGTTGCAGTATACTTGTATGCAGGAGAGTGTAATGAACTGCCAGGTCCCTATCACAACATCTTCCACACTAGCATATTAAAATGGTATTCAGAGATGACAGATGTCACCACCTTACCCATACTGCTCTGCAATCTTTCCAGTCTCATGGACCAAATTAAGATCATTTAAGATGTATAACATTGTGTTAGTTCAAAAGGGAAAATAGACAGACTGGTAGACAGACAGATATGCCAAAAACAATCCTTCACTCCCTTGGGGGTCAAGTAACAAATCTACAAGCACGCCATGTTTTAGTGAGGCTTACATTTAAAAGGACTTGCTTATACCAGTCTAGCATCCCAATAGGGGTGTCAATGGGCTATACCAATGTTGCACCCCAATAGGGTTGTAACTAAAATGGCACTTTAAGTATTCCTCTCCATCACACTCTTCCCTTGTTTCTGGGGGTTTTTCCTCAGATATATTTCTGTTTGGACCAGGGATCTGACACATTAATCAATGTTTTGCATGCATTTATGTAGGGAGGCATTGAGCAATTTGAAAAGAAACACACACATACATGTACACAAGACCTTTTCCACCTTTTCATTAGCAACCTAATCCTATCTGTACTTACCAATTCTAAGTCTCGGTATACTATATCAGCCTGAATACAGTTTAATTCTCAACTATTTATGATGTAACACAAAATTACAGCTTTAATTGCCTTTCAAGCATACATATATGTCCATAATTGTGTATCTCTGAAAACCTGTACATGAATTCATTGACAACCTACAAAAAATTACCAGCATTCTTCAACGAAACAACCCAATGTCAGAGAATTATGACAGTTTTACAGTTAGAGTCTATATTAAATAGAAACGAAAGGTACATTTTGCTGATAAGAGAAAGTCATGTGAAACATTACCACTGTCACAGTCACCAACATGGGGAGAGCATGTGATGAGTGTAATTAGCACTTGAAGAGATAAATGTTTGGATAGGCTAAGTCCAAAGATTTGGGTTTGGAGTAGCATCCATTAACGGTAAAAACAATGCAAAATGGAATGCTGTTAGGCTTAGTGGATTACCAAGAAGTTTGCAACAACATTAACAAGTCAGGAAAATGATAGATCACAAAATGGAAACACAAAACGTGCAATGCACTGCTATGAAACATTTGATTTTGAATCGATTTTAAGTAAATGTTTATATTCAAGCAACCTAACATCTTATTTCAGAAAAATACCAGAAAAACAAAAACAGAAAAGAAACAGACATCTAGCCTTCAATATACCAGGAATTTTGATCATTCAATGCAAACCTTCCACAACTATTTGCAGGAAACTAACATTCATTTTGGGGTTGATTCATATCCTACTTGACATATCTGATCTTATTCAAATAAAAGAATTTAAGTGAATCTGAGAAACAAGAAATCAAATTGATATGACCTTACGTGTACTTAATAACTCTGCTAACACAGGATGCTTGAAATCACCAATGTTTCAGCAAAATGTGTCAAACAGGCTGTGTGATGATTAATTCATCAATAGATTGGAGTCTTGATGACGACAACCTGCCATCTCCCTAGTGACAAGTTGATTATCTTAATGGAAAACATGCATTTCCTTGTAATTAAGACTGCTGAGTTGTAAGACAAAACACATAATTTCTTGAGTGATAAGAATCCCTCATTACTAACTCAAGAGTTCTAAGGATTACCGTTGCTTCCAAAGTTGTATATTTTAATTTCTTTACTAGAAAATAATGATTTCAGCACCAAGGACAGCGACTGAGTGACTGTAAACCCATGTTTTTCACCCAATGTCTTGAAGAAAATCAATAAAACAGAAAGAAAGGGGAATGATCTGAGCAGGAAATCAAATTCTTTTAAAAAGTGACCAGATTCTGGCACTTTGGCCTACATTTCCATTGAGACAGATGACTTAGAAGAGTTCAGAGGGTGAAAAGAAAACAATTAGGAAATGAGGTCAAATTGTTCATGAATCAAAGAGATAGGATATCCTGTGAGCTAATGATGAATACATACTGATATAAATGCCATTTAGATATTAAAACATGGTAATGTCTGAACTGTTTAAAGGATCTCCGGACCAAAATGCTTCTTTGTCTCAGCTTTCTGATGGCTTTTTATGTTTACGGAAGGAAAACATATTGTTTTTGCTCTGTTTCCTCTTCTTCTTCTCCACACAAAAAGGTCAATGACCTGAACTAGATGGCTATCACCAAGGTAACTAATGCCGGGTTACATCATGTTGCAATTTTATAGCAGGAAGGATTTGGACTCCTGTTTGACCATATACATGTATATATGAATGTGTTTGAGTAACAAATTAACCATATGCAAAGGTAAACATTATGCATTTGCTACCTTTCTAGTTTTTGTTTTCATTTATATATCATCATTTAGAGTTTTTCTTTTATTTTTTCAAGTTGATTAAAATGTCCCAGCTCATTCTAGGCAGATTAAAGACCAGACACAGACAGCTTAATATGTTATACCAAAAGATAAAGTGATATGTTGACCTAATTACAACTTCTGACTGATCTGAATAAAACTGGGACATGTACTCCATTACTTTCCTTGTCAATATCCATTCCTGCCTGAATGACTGGCTATTTGCACAAAACAACACCAAATGCTGAAAGCTATACTAACATTCAATAGCAAGTCTAATGCTTTTGGCAGACATCCTAAAAATTGCTACATTAAAAAGGCGAATCTAAAGAGATTCATTGCAGGATCATTATTCTCCAAGGTATGCACGTGACCAATATCCAGATGTTTTAAAGATATTCTTGAAAAGGCTTTAATATCACCATTCCCATAATGTGGTGGTATTAGGGTACCTAACAGAATCATGAAACTTGATGTTACATGCTCTGTAATTTCCATACAATTTCACCACAGTAACTGTGTAATGCATGGGACAGAGTATATAATATTGTCCTTTGAAAAATCTTTAAGTGACAAACCAAGAGTTAATTTGGCTGGCCCTTAACTTGACATTTGAAGGGTTAACTCTGCTCACCCAACAGAATTTCATACCTGATATGATACAAAAAGGCTTAATCAACCCCGCTCTCCCCTTGTCCTCAGAGAATTCTCACATTATTGATCGCTTGTGAGTTTTTGTGCTGTTTAGGACAGAGTGATTGAGAAATCAGACATCTGCCCTAAAGCTAACACAATTGGTGATCAATCATGATACTAAAGGGTGATTAAGATAGATTTACTGTCATGGCTAATTGGGACACCTGGTAATTGTGTGATATGAAGTCCCAAGATGAGACAGTTATGCTGCTTTTAAAACTTTAGGATGGTAATGAGGTGGGAGGGGGGCAGGTTGGGTAGGTCCCATGTACTTAGTAGACACACTGTTAAACCCTCCAAGATTCACACCAATATCATGAAACCTAGTTGCAATAATTACAGTTTAAACTACCACAAAAGTAGTCAAAACCTTAGTGTTAGTATACTCTTTTCACCTTTTGTGAATGGAAGTTATTATATTATACTGTATTGATGTGTCTGCCTGTCTGTCTGTCTGTCAGTTATTTCCGTATGCTAGGCATGTCTCTCTAAAGGAAATTGACATTGAAGGTTCCAGATGATATCAAAGGTTATCTCATTCCCTGTCTTCATTTTTCTATTGCCTGTTGCTCTATGCCAGTCAGTGGAAAATGATGTAGAGCAGCCCCCCTATAGTCACTGACTTTTTCCAGTTCATGTCTACTGGGTTCTTTATGCTTTTCAAATGTCAAAAGAGACTTTAAACCCTATGTAATATAGATTATCTACTGAGAGCTTTGAGAGTCTCCCTTTTATACAGTTGAGTGACACTGGCATCAAAGCATCTCTCTACAGCGGCACATCTTTTGTTCTGTCACTGCTGTATCATGAACCCCGTCAATCATGCATACAGCCTTAGGAAAGAAGATAACATATAATTGTAATGTCAAAAGATCTATCTTCAGGCTATTGTGGTATCTCTAAGTCTACTCAAAAGCTGTCTATCATTTTTGGACAGGATAATGATGAATAACTTCCTTGACTTTAATTGTGTCTTTGTCTTTTTCAAAATCTGACAGGCTAGCATCCCTGTTTCCTATGGAAAAGTAGCTGATCAGATAAGAATGGAAGAATCTTCTTTTTGTTTTGAATTGTAACTTTTTGATTGTTAACTTAGTAGTGAAGCTTAAGAGCTACTGCTTGCGCATGGTTCTTTGTGTTCAGCAGCATGCTTCCACATCACTATCAAATAAAAAAAATGAAAATTGTAATTTCACCTATTCTGGAAAATACAGTCATATCAGAAAACAGAACAATCCCTTGGCATGCTGTTTGATAATAGAAAAGTGAGGAAAAATTGTAAAAATAATGTCTGTATTCTAGTCTTTCTTGCACCACATGTACTTTCCAGGGATTACTAGTAGTTTTCAATATGTCTTCAATGCGACAGTCTGAGCCTATGATTTAAGCTTCTCCTCCTAATGCAACTCTGGAAACCTGATGACACCAAAATTGTGTGACAAAAAGTTTTATAGTTACATTATTCTTACATTATCATCTCCTTTTGACAAATAACTAGATAAAGTTGAAGTTAATGGAACAATATATGGTAAGTCTGGCAGCAGATATGTGTAAAGCCTTGCACGGAGGCACGTGGCTGTACGCCAGTGATTTCTACACAGATACACACCTTGTGCATTTCATGGGATTTCCAGGGTAAAGTCCCAGGTGATTTATGTCTTTCTTAATGGAATGAAATGGTTGAAATGACTGATGTCGGGGATCAAATTTGAAGCCCTGTACTGACACGAGGATGTCACATGTTGGAGTAACACCATTCTGCACTTATGAGACATGCGTTATCTAGTCCCGTCCAGAATAGAAACTGACACTGTTGGAGTGCTTTGCCCTACAACACATTACATATTGTCGTGAAAAGTTGTTGAATGATGTAAGACATGGACTTGCTTCAACAGTCTGGATCATAACTTAGGAAGTTCAGCTTCCAAAAGACAAAGCTAAGTCTTAAAAGGTAACATCTTGCACAATTCCAAGTGTTATCAACAACTTTAAAAACATGTCTTGAACACCTGTATAACAGTAATGTATGCCTTCAGCTTGACTGGTTCTGCATTAGAAGGTCTCTTTGAATTCTACTTTTGTTTTAATGTGGAAGTCTTAGGATACCTGGCGAAATTTCGAGAATTGAAGTTACCTCATGGACCACTGTACTGCTACAACAGTCATGATTTCAGTACTCTGGACTACAACATGGTACCTGAATGCTTTTCTGAAATAATAAAGCATCCAACTTATCTTATGACAATGTGTGCTTTCAATAATTTACAATGCCTTTTCTTGAAATCCTGATAAAACCAGATTTGACATGTTTTATAGCTTTAATCTGACTGTTGTGTAATACTACATGTATGTTCTTCCTGCCTGTTTTTTTATGAGCCTGCCTCGCAACCAACGTGATACATATATGAAACATAGAAGAACCTACAGTAAAAGATTCTCGTAAAAAAACTTGTAAATCTAACAATGACCTTTTGTTCGTCCGGCCCATTCTGACCTTACAGTTGAGGACAACTCTCACTCGTGGTAATGGCCTTTTTTATACCCCTGAAGAGATTGGAGGCCTGCAGCCTAATGTAAATGTAGCATTATAAAACCATTATGTCAGATTTGGTCATAGCATGACCTTGCCTGCTGCAATCTGGTAGTTGATTCCTGTGTCCTTGAAAATATGCCTGGCAACTTATCTTTCCAAAATTCTGTCCAAGTTGGATAAATGGGATATAAGTGAATAGAAGCTGAGATTTACCAGAGGCTAGTACCCTAAAGAAACTAGTACCTTACTGAATCCCACTGACTTGATCATTAGAAAATTGAACAACAATTTTCATAATTTGTTTTCTTTATTCGACCCTGACCTTTGTGAAACTGAAGTTGAAGAATTGGTAACTCAACAACACTGACAAGTGAGCTTAAGAGATCAACATGGATAGGGCATTTCTATTGGGCAGTTTTATCAGTGGACCAGCAACTGGACAATGTCACGTGCTTCCACGATATTGCACAGGGAGAAGACGGCTTGACTGCTACATTGCAGAATCTGATACAAAGCTGTTTTATGAAAGAACAACTGTTGCAGCAGATGTAGAATCTGACGGCTCTACAGGATGGTTTTGTCATAAAATACAACCTTCTAGCTGATGCCAATGTGGTCCTTTGCTCCTTGTAAAAATGTCAAAAACATTTATATTCAGTAAAATAAAGTAATAGAAATGTTGCCATTTAAATTGTTCACATGGCAGAAGTGATTCAGAGGTGTCCCATAGTCAGCTCACTGGTATAGCTGACAATATTGTAATTTTGAACTGCAAACTTTTACAGATGAGTCAGATACAAGTCTATTGCATAGCATGGTGCCATTTTATGCTACATCTTCTGCTGAGATGGTTTTCGTCCGACTGATTTTGCTACTTTACACAGAAAAAAACGTTCACTAGATATCCATCTGCAGCAATTGTACCACCTATGGTAAATGTAGCATCCAAGAGGAAACATGAAATGTGTGAAAAATAAGGACGACCAGTTGCAGGACAATTTTACATTCTGTGGCCGCTGTCCTGCCGAACAAAAAACACTCGACGGGCGCTGGCATCTTGGGGAGAGACGATAACGGAAGACGGAATGCATTTTCGTCAAACTGCCGTTCTCCTTCTGCAGCCCTATTATTCCTCCTCCCCAGCCTTTTCGGAGCAGTAACTCTATCTTGACAAGAGACGGAATGATCCGATCCCCTTGGGGTGTTACGTGCACGGGGACTTGTCAGCGCCGCCAGAGTCGGTAACGTTAATGGACACAGCTACGACCTCCCGAAAGGTGCGGATACAGCGGAACGTTAGGCGACTGCCACTTGGAAACCGAGGCGTTGTGGACCCTGCCGACATGAATTATCACCATCCCCCTTAGTTACCCCTAAGTTAAATGAAAGTCCTAATTTATGACCTGCACCGGGACAAATTATGACGGCGTCATATGAAATTCTTAATAAAAGTCCCCATAACAGATGGCATTCCTTCTTGTTTTTGACGGCTTCTAACCGACATTATGTCAAAATAGATGGGCTTGCTACAAGCATGTGCCCTGGGGGTTCAGTATCGCCTTTTTCCTGGAGGCAACGGCAACTGATAGATTGCCTTTGGTGAATGAAGCAAAGAAGCACAATCACAGACTACACAATAAACTACTTGACACAGTGTAAAGAATTGTGGCATGCTGCATGGCAAGCACTTTGTGCGCTCAAAACCAATTTTTCTGTTAAATGTTGAATGCACTCGGTCGGCAACGTTATGAAAACTTGACGTCAGCCATGATTTGATTCATTTCTGTCAGGAATACCAAATTGTATGGTACAGTTGACAGTATTATTGCACTAGTCCTTGTACCATAACTTGTTTTTGTATGACTGTGTAAAATCCCTCTCATTTGAGAAGAGAATTTCACATAAATGCCACTGCCTGAATGTGTGTTGTGAATATCACACTGCAGATTTACAGAGTCTGAATTATGTAGGTATTTTACAGTCAATGCATCAATACAGTCAGTATATCATCAATATACTACTAGCTTCTTATTCTTTAAACAAACAGAAACAATGATATTTCTTAATACATGTAATGGTAACAAAAATTGAAATGCCTACAGCCTGACTAAACATTAAAATAGGATTAAAATGTTCAAAACAGCTGAAAGATTTTTCACGGTTCAATGTCCCTTGTAATTGTAATCATTGTAATAATTGTACAGCAGGCTTACAAGAAACGTATATGAGAAAGACACTGCAAACTTGGAGGATTATGGTCTAATTTCTAGTGCCTGATTTTTGAGACAGGCACTGTCTTGTATTTACTTAATGGCCAAGGCCCTGTAGAGTATATCTAGACAGATAAGCACACTTCACAAAGCTTTCCTATCTAGCTTTTATTTCATTCTAGATGACAATTCAAAGCAGGCAGATACTGCCTCGGGGTACAAGAACATTATGGTTAACAGTCTGGAGAGATAGCTGTTTCCCATAGTTAAAAGGCTGTAATGAGAACATCGCCTCTGAGAGATACATATAACAGTGCATCTGTCTAGTAACAATCTTGATAATCTGTAATTCATTTTGATACTTTTTAAACCCAGATTTTGCTAATAGATGTAAATAGATGAATCAACAAGAGTTTTAAAGTCTTTTCCAATGCAGTCTTTCTTCATGTGCTATCAATGCAATCTTTCTTCATGTGCCCTCTCCTATATCATGCTTCCTGAGAATATGCCAACCTGTTTTATCATTTATGATCTAGAAGATCTTCATAATCTAGCTACTTTTCATCTTTTCTTAATATATCCACAACAAAGTGACTTTCCACAGTATGCATGCACTCTGTTTTCCATTTATGTTCCATTTATCCCTTTTGGGTTGTCCTTGAATTCTGAGAGACAACATTCGTCTACTGAAATATGTCTTTGAATCCCATAAGTCCTAACTTTGCCTCATCTACATTGTAGATGGTAGGAGAGTCAAAATGACATTTTATGAATGTCACTGGTATCTTATCCCAAGGCACTGTAAGACCTTGGAATAACACCAAGAGCTTTAACTGTCAGCAGACAAGATTTAGAGTTGAATCCATAACTTGGCAATTGACAAGACCTCTGACCACCTGTCTCTGTAACAAGGACAGCTTCAAAATGCATATTATATGTTATATGCAATTCAGGATGTGAATGAATTGAAACTAGTAATATGAAGAAGAAATTAAATGGTATTATATGAGAATAAATCAACTGAATGAATTGAAAAGAAACTATTGATATCTTAGGAAATGCTATATATCTAGTAATATTAATCACTAATATGTAAGGATTTTGGTGAGTTTGGATGTCCCTGTTATTAGATGGATGCATTCATCTACATGTATGTATAGGGTGTCCAAGATATTTTGCATAATGTCCGTTGTTTCAAAGCTTTAAAAAAGCCTTTAAAAAAGTTGCAAAATGATGTCTACAGTGTGTGTTTATGGCTTTTAATGACAATGACAATTTAATCAAAACATGTTTTTAAAAATGTAGAATGCAGTGAAATTTCAATGGGAGCACAACCTATATTTCTCACTACTTTGGTTTCTACCTTCCATATAACCACCACAAACTTGTCAGAATGTTGATATTATAATATTGTTTCCCCCTTTTTTACCACAGAAACTTGAACAGTTCTCCTGACATGTGCACTGGCTTATCGGTACCACGGGAAAACAGGGTTTGACCTCAAAATCCCTCTTTCAGAGAGAAAACTATATTTGATAAATAGCATCTGTAATGTTGAGTTGCCCCCTAATACACTACTGGTCTGCCCTTGTACAAGCGGTGCATATGAAGACACGGTCAGGCAGGATGATAAACGGCCACAGGGCGCTTCGTGGAGAGGTACATTTTAAGGCAGATTGGACGCATTTGGACATGCCTGAAGACAGCCCGGCACACTGGGGACACATTTTCGTAGCTACGGGTACGCTAGGTGTCACACGTAAACGTCCGTGTAGTTCTAGAAATGTCCTGAGACAGACACGTAGCAGTGGATATTGCACAGGGAATGAAAGGCGCGGCCAGAACAGATTGGCTTCTGGGAACTTGTTGAGTCATCCTAAATCAACGTCCGGGTAAAGGAAAGTGATTGATGACCAGGAGCTAACAGTGAGGGCCAAGATAAAGGGCGAGTACAGGGGTTGTGCTGGGAGGTACCAGAGATGCCTCGCATGCTCCACTGGCGGCAGTTTGTACGTGTCGCATGCCTCTCTGAACACCGAAACCTCGTAAAGCTCATGATTATTTATGAAGGGTTTAACAATAATCTCCCACTCCTGATAAATTGATAAACTTGCAGGTAGGGATGACACCTTGTCAGGTGTAGGGCAACAAGCTTAGTGGGCAACAATCTCACTATCTATCACAGCAAGTTCTATGACTAATTTTGTGTTGTTATGATGCTTGAGACTATTCAGTGACATGAAGTGTAAAATGGAAAACAATCATTTCAAACATTGCAGTCATTGAGTTTAAAAACACTTTAAAGGTACTTGTAATAGTTTAGACACATCTGTTATGAATAAATTACTAGTATTTCTTTATTATTATTGTTTCTTTATCATTGTTTCTCACAAATACATGTACAAACTCACATTGGCAGGGAAGGGCACAGATGTGACTTCCCTGAATTACGTGAGTTTGTCACGACAATATTTTCTCACAACTATGTACAATAAACTATTTACCGACTGTAAATTCAAGAGGCACAAACACATTGATCTTTTGTGGCAAACTGCAAGCAGCACTGAAAATTGGAATATTCCTAATGAAAAGTGATATTTCCCCTTGTACACGATAGTGCGCCCACGCATGTATTTCCAACAGTTCAATACAGACAGCGTTCAGAGGAAACAGGCACCTATTCTTAATGGATTAACAATTTCTATCTGGTTGGAACAGCTTGTTATGCTGTGCATTTAGGACTAAAGCTTGGCTTTACAACTGAAAGGAAAGTGATTTGTTAATACCAGTTTATCAGTGATAACAGTTCATTTAAAAATCATACCAGCATGCATTATGAGGCACCCATGGATACATGCTTCTTTGTACTGCACTTGAGACTGAACTTGTGAACTGAGAGTTGGCCCGCAAATGTTTAACATCCTTGGCAATTAAAAAGAGAAAAGATAAAGAGTGATTGCTGTTTTGCTATAACCTAAATCATTTGTATGATTCAACATTGTCCTAGGTTTATAATTTGCAAGGATAAAAATGTTTGCTACCATGTATTTTTTTACAACAATTCTTGATACATATTCAATAGTTGTACCTATGTGTTATAAATATAAACAATACATCCAGTAAATGGTAAATGATGCATATGTGTAATATAATCAAGAATGCAATGGAATTAGTAGTAACTATGGACACTCAAGACTTAAAGCATCGTGATGCTTCCATTAACCAAGAAATGTTTAAGAGTGGGCGGCACTATTGCACTGAATGTTCTCTTCTTAATCCAATTACTTGCACTTTGTTTCTATCTATACTCAACTACTATTCCAATTGATGCTGTTTGTGATTGCAGTAATGCGCCAGGAGGAAGACAATAGCACTCGGCTATAAATCACAATTAGCATCAAAACATGCCAACAAAGTGATTGGATAGCTGCTAGATTAAAGCACTCCCATAATCTGCACCACTGGGAACTAAAGCCTACAAGTCTGTCACACATGATCTATAGTTTTTGTTATAGTTATGGAAAACACTGACAAGGTATCAAACTTACTTAAAGGCAACTTTGTGCGTGGGAATATAATGATGCAGTGAGAATGCCACTAGAGATGATCCAGTCACATATTTCCACCAATCAGAGGCATTGCTTGCAATTGTGTTTGGCTGTAGACCAATAATTATGTCTCCCAGGATTGCAGTGAAGTACTTGGCATGTAGCTAGTTCATCCTATTTCCCAAAGGATGCTGATTTTCAACCAGTCAGTTCAAAGTTGGCATGAAGGAGGTTTGATTTACACACTATGATTGACCTGCTAACACCCATGAAATTCCCCACTTAAAAAAATACACTACCTGGCTAGATGAAATTGGCAAAGTTCCTAATAGCTGGATCATACCACCAAGAGTTTCAGGTCTATCATAAAAAGAGAATTTGGTTTGTTTTATGGAAAATAAAGAAAAGAAAGATAGAGACATACAGCTTACAACAGACCTTCCAAACAACACAACAATCAGCACCATGGACATGACTAACTATAAATAACAAACATGATCAAAGAAGAGATGGGCTCAAGCCGTCAAGCTTCTATTTCTTTCAGTGAGTCTAAAAAGACTTCAAGTTCAAGGTCAGAGGTAAGAAAACTGGAACCTTCAAAGCAGCAAAAATGTATAAATATACAGAATTGTTGTTTCCCTGAAATCTAAGGTTATTCTTTTTTAAATCGTTTAACTGATCAATAAATTGTCAGATTAAGAAAAAAGCCAAAAGGTCTTACTAATGATAGACACGCACTTGAATAATGTAATTTGTCCTCTTGAAGAAGACTTACCCTATAGCCCCTCTGCCTACCTAATTATAGTGTAGACAAATTGGTTGATACCATTCCTAATTGATTGACCTACAATTGTCAGGGAAGCTTACTGGTTACCGCTTACAGGTCCCTTGACAGGGTGGGGTGGTCATGGAGGATTTCAACAGTGGAGCACTTCCATATAAAGCGCAAATCCCTTTAGGATTGAGGGTTAAAGGGGAAGCAACAAAATCCAATTTTTTGGGTCTTTACATTTTACTGGGAATTCTAGAGAGAGGTGTGGGAATCCTGTTGGGATGATATCCTGTGCTGCAGGTGATATAGTCTCTACAAGGAGACCTCTTCTGAGACACAATTAGTCAGTAAGTAATCCCTGGTATGCAACAGAACCTATTTCTTTTTGTCTCCTAGCGTGTCTTGTTATGCTTACAGCCAATTTGTTCTTGTGATGTTGTGACCCAACCAGGCAGACTTTGGTCCCAGCATTCTAGACGTGATTCCGATCTATCAAGGGACGATTTTCTGACCTAAACTCTTGGGATTCAGAAGTAAAAAATTAGATTTTATTGTTGTTTTTTTACCACACATCACAGCAAAAGAGTAAAGGTGCCAAAGTTATGGCTGGAATATATGATAATCATTGCAAATATCGTCTTAAGGGATACAAATGGTAGGCTGGAGGTTTCGGGGACTGGATTTAAAAGATCTGTATACAAAGAAGTGAAAGCTTTCTAAAAGTACATGCAACGTTAGAAAGCTTTACTTTCTTTACTCAGAGATTGGACACACTATTTCCTGGGCATGAAACATGATATTGCAATGACAAATTTGACACATTTCTTCAGAGTCAACAAGAGCAATCCTCATGGCAAACCACAGGCTTGCTAGAATGTCAAGGTGGTTTTAAAACGTGGCTTTTGAATGACTGCCAAGAGAGCAGACTTTTAAAAGTACTGCCATACTGATGGATTCTCCTAGTGCTATCTTTCAGAACACTTTCACAGTCATTCCGGGCTAATTGATTAAAAGCCAGTGAAATCAATAAGTGCAGGGTACTTTTGCCATTCGTCAGCCCTTTTAGACGCAAAAGACCACCAAAATGAAAAGTTACAAAATAATTGACAATCTACAGCACAGAAGATGGTAATGAATGAGCCTCCGAGGAGTTGTCCCACTTCCCACAGCAGGGAACCTCCGTGGAGTATCTGCTTGTACACCCGGCTTGTCTGAAGGCTCAGGCATTAATCCCTAGTATGTTCTGTTGACAAGGCGCTGTGCTAATACTTGATGCACGAGCTGCTTCCAACAAACACATCGCCTTGTGTACTAAGTAAAGGATTAGCATGCAAGTTTTATAAGTCATCTAATTGTGTGGAAAGGGTACGGAATAGTTAATGTCAGCCTTGAAGGTCTTGAATATAACAAAATGTTACAAATACGCTGTATTTGTAAAAAAAAAGACGTTTAAAGCTATAATAAAATAGAGGATATAAGAGATTGTGTATAAAAATGTCTGTCAGTGCATTTAATTTTCATAGGCATTTTTCTTCAGCATTTTACCAATACTTCTTCTCTGCATTTTCACTGCTACAAGTAAGCACTTTTAAATTAGATATGTGTCGAAACAATTTTTGACAATAATGATTATTGCTTACCAGCTTACATAAGTATGCAAAGAGTTTGACACATGTAATTGAAAGAAAGTATTTACACTGGTGTGGTCTATATTTCTTGTCTGCCACAGTGGGCTTCATTAATATGAATAATTGAAAACAACTAGTCAATGTAATATTTCACGCACAACTGCTAACTACACAATACATATGATTTACTCATATGTAGGGATATCTAATATGAAAGGTAAGAAAGCAGAAACAATATACCAGTGTTCAAAGTTGCATACCAGGAAATTCATCACTGCATAACCAATAAAGTTTGCTAAGAGAAGATGCAGTTTGAACCCCAAAGACATCCAACCATAACTTGAATGATCTGGAACTGGTACAGTCTTGAAAGTGCATCCTACATCCTACAATGTGGAAATTTCTAGATACTTTAAACATTTCTTAAACAAGATCATAGCATGTTCAGAACAGAAAATATAAAAAAAGTATATTCAATTTGTTTAAAAATTGTACTATAGCCCAGCTAATCAATTGTGATAATCGTAACTTGTTTGACTTGAGTCATTTAGTGGAAAAAAGATGTCACTGAAAATAATCTGCTTTTAAAAGCCTTTACATCATATTGCGCCCATTACAATTAACATTACAAATGCTTGTCACATTTTCTTTCCTGCAGGAATATGTTATCATGATTGAACTTTATTCAAACACACAGTTTATATGTTATGATGTCATTTTGCATTAAAAAACGTCTTAAAGAAGTCAGCAACATAAACCACCACAACATATATAAACATGCCAGTGCTACCATTCTGCTGGAAGGCACTTTGCCGGCGACTAATGGATTTTTCCTACAGTGACCATGGAGCTTGCATCTTTGGTTCATTAGCGTCCACGGCTCTGAGTGAATAATGGAAAGAGCCATCAGAATGTTAAATTAACTCTGAAACACAATAAATCAGACATGCATCTGAGATGAGAACTGAAACATTTTTCCAGAGCATGACACTGGATCCACTCCCCCAGGCATAAAGACTGATACTGTGGGCCCAGAAAATTGTCGTATTGGTTTCTTGGCGCCACAAATTTGTTGCGACTCTAACAAAAGCATAGCATCAATTTAATGGGAAAATATGCACTAGTTGACAAAAAGGAGGCAGTTAAGAGCTCTACAGGGCGAGCGTTATTGGTCCTCAGAGTGCTGTGATGTACTGGAAATCCCTCTAAGAACGGACCCAAGAATCCTCCCTGCTGCTTTCATCAAATTTTCTCACTACGATGTTTGACAGCTCTGTCACTTTGAGACCAAATTGTCGTAAATCATGGGCTAGGCTCTGTTCAAAACCACATTATCTTTTCTTTGTTAGACCATGGGCTGGGGTTGTTCAAAATGGGGAGTAGATTTGTAGCCACATCTGATGCTATTTTAGGAAGCCTGTATTAAGGAGTTATTTTGAATCAAATCAAACTATTGCACCGTACCTTTTCATTTGCAATATATATTATAATCTGTAATTGCTGTAATAAATCTGATACACTTGGAAGAAAATTGCGCCAGTAAAAATTGATCGAAAATTATTTTCTGATCGATGAACAGAATGCAACATGTCCTAAAAATAGACATGAAATATTAATAATTTCGATGACCATGACCTTATATTGTGCCAATGCAAGGATAACGGAATGAGTGTATAGAAGATTTCACAGTAATATGTTAGTATACAATTAATATACACTTTCGGAAATCATAATTAGAATGCTGCAACAGTATAAAATTGAGTTTTCATTCAAAACAAAATCAAATCAACTTGGTTTACATTTCAATCAGGGAGTAAAAACAGTTTGGCTTTTTATAATTGTGTCATTTGGTACTTTTATGAAGAATGAAATCTATAAGCTTTCAAAATAGACTAAAAGAGTGACTATTATTGAACAATTCATAGAGAGGCCATAAATTGGTGGTAGTTCAAGACCTGTGGGGCACCTGAAGAAGTTAGGCCATGTCTTGAAGCATTGAAGGGGTTTTAAGTGGGCAGGAGGACCTGTTATCGGAATCAATATAAGACAGGACACTGACAAATACAGACCATGTGACAAATGTATTGAGATGGAAGCAGGGCATGAGAGGCATCATTTTTCAACGAGTCCCGTCCAAGACTTTGCAGTGCAAATCAATGAACCCTCTCAGTCCTGAATGCACAAAATGTCGCACCAGTGACCCATGACAGACAGACTTTATATCCAAGGACGGTGTAACGCGCTGGATGTCTTGAGAGAGTGAGAGAGGTGAGGTAATGAATGTGCCTGACGTGGGGAGGGGGGTACTTTGGGTCACCTGCAATCAACTCTGATTTGACATGTTGCACTTTACATGTAGGTGACATTCTTCATGCTTAGATATTGAGCATCCGTGCAGTAATATGTTAATGATCTATTTGCAGAAGTGCACAGCATGTGCAAAACAGGCATACTGAGTAGACTCTGCACTCAACTCAATTCTGTTGAAAAAAACCTAAATAATCATAACATCATCAGCATCTAATTGAGCACAACTTACAATGCAATACTTCCAAGTGGTAATGTCTGCTTTAAGTCTTATATTTTTGACTTTTGAGACCAAGGCAAAGATCATTACATGTGACTAGAATTTTAAAATAGTCAAATCTGTCGATGTCAACCAATTTTACTTCACATTTATCTTTACTACAAACAAATATCTTTCATGTAAAAAAAACAAACAAAATATCTTGACTGCTCTCCCCCCTACTTTTATGAAATGGAATAGCTTAGTTACAGAATGGATGTGAGGTGAAGTTGGATGATGTCATGTGCAGACCCCTGCGTGTGAGACCATCTGCTGCAGCTGGTAGGCGCAGGGAGTGCAGCAGAAGGTTCCGTTTATCACCACTGGTGCTGCGGATATCAGCAGCCGAGCTGTCGTCAGGGGAATGCCATGCCAACACCAGGGTCTTTGAGTATGAAGATGGAGGGGGAAGCAATGATGGGACAGCAGATGCAGGGTGTTCAGCCTTCTGCAATGAGGAGTTTTGGGAATTTTTGATGCAAAAATTGGGTATTTTAACGTCTCTCGAAAGGGCATTTGCGTATAAATGTTTCTAGAGGGTTAAGGAAGTATTCTGAACAGACTTTGACCTGGCATAAGTATGTGTAGTTTATCTAATGCTTCAGTCCGGGCAAAATCTATCCTTTCTCCTTGCATCACCATCTTGTAATGGTAGAAATAGAAGGAAAAAGTTTATTCCTTTGATGACACAAATGACATTTGTCGAGGACAAAGTGGCTTCTAGGGGAAATCATTCTTGGTGGCTGCACCCAAACACACCCACCAAAGGCCCCATATTACGCATGATGAAAATGCCAGTCAAAATGGCACTTCAATTTGACTTGCATAGTTGAAGATAAATCACAGCCTTGGCGGCAGACAGAAGATCTGTTGTACTTGAAATTCAAATCCAAAGACCAATGGAGGACATCTGACCTGAGGTTCATTACCAGCTGGTGGTTCCCCACAACTTCTGTATTCAAGACGTTACATGGAAGAAACTCAGGGACTCGGCAGAAATCGGTTTATGTTCAAACAAATTTGTGCTGATTCTGGTGACAACAGCTACAATGTTGTATGCATCCCTAATGCAATTCCCAACTACAATAAGGCAAGTGGCCCCTTTGGTATGACCTGTGCCTCATGTGACTATTGAGCACATATATCATTGCTCGAAGATCTATCAAAGGTCCGGATCAGGAGGCCATGACATGGCAACACTGTGCTACAGGCTGTATTGTTCCACACAAGTCCCCACGCACACGAGACGCAATCCTAATTACTCAACAGCAGTGACACAAAGCTCCCATTACCTGTTGGGCATGAACAATGGAAGTAATCTGCAAATGGCTGGAAATCCCTGGGAAATCTGTTCATTCGTGCCTCACAAATAGGTTCAGACTTTCCCTCAGTCCATTACCACTTAACTAAGTCGGTAAAATTTGAGGCTGACTAATAATGGCAGCTGCAAACACAATTATAGCATACAAAATAAAGGCACCCTGTCTGAAGTAAACAGGCATCTATAAATCCTGTACACTGTTGTAAGAATGTAAACCTTCCCTCATTTGAATAATAAATTTAATTGTAAAAACACAAGCCAAAGCGTAAGAAAACAACACCTGTCCTTGGTACTGAATTTTGAACTGCTTTTGTACAACTTTCCAGACTAGGCACTGCATTTTGCTCTAGGGAAAAGATACATGTAAAGATACTAAAGATACTAGTTGGTTGTATGCAAGCTGATAGTACATACTACATGTAGGTAGTAAATCATCAGCAAGAAAAATTGCAGATGTATTTACACTGGAGTAGTCATCCTTGCAGAAAAAATATTGTGAACGATTGTGGAAAATAATCAATGGTTCCCCACCAGGCCCTATCCCTTGTATTGATGAGCCGTTGGTATTATTGGAGAACCATATAGAAGATATGACAACTTTAGAGGCATGCAATCACTTTGATGGTATCATATTAGTCAAAATCAATACCACTGGTGCCATAGACGGAATTGCCTCTGGGACAGGATTTTGCCTTCATATTCAAACACAAATTCGAATATTAGTTCACAACAGAAAAGGATTTCTCTCCTGCAACAAATATTGCAAGTCAGACATATTTTTCAACACCAGCCTTGACTTTCAGTATTCTTTACACTTATATCGAAAATCCTTTGATATACGATAACAGCAAATGTTACTTGGCTAGCTGTTCGAACAGGCTTACAAGCCCCTTTATGAAAAAGAAACATATCCATGTTGCTATCTAGCCAACAAATATTGGAGTTAGACTATAATTCCTCTGGCTACATTTTGTCTAGGAGAGCTATACAATGTAGCATTGTTCAGACTTCACAGAACCCACAATGGCTGTTTTTTTACAACCCAGTTACAAGAAACCCCTGGTATTACTGCGAAACTTTGCTTAAGAAGTGACCCAAACATGGTTCAGTCAGTCTGTGGTTGCGTTGGGGCGATTTTAACACCTGAGAATTCATCATGGTTGACACTAACATTATTATATATCGTCTGCCGCCAGATCTCATCTAGCGTACATCCGGGTGATAGGAACAAATGGGCAGATCTACACACTCTGATGCAAAAGGCGACCGTGAGAGAAATAATTCACCCATGGTTAGATTACTGGGGAGGAAGAAAGCATTCTATAGGATGGACTAGCTAGAATGGTTGTTGTTAAAAAAAATAAAGAAACTGAGTCAGACAATGAACCAACCAAAATGTTTGGTATCTATAATATACACGTAGAGTGACCATATTTAGACCATATACAAATGTAAAAGAAACCTGCAATGTATCTGGTTGACTGCCAAATATACTCAAAATCACTCCACTGTGAGAAAAAAATGTCAAGGATTCCTCAAAAACTTGGATCTACTCCCAAAATCTGAGTATCTCAGAGATCAAAGGTCCAATAAAAACATGCAGGCAAGGGTGGGGGGCTAGTTGTCCCTCCTACTTACTGCCTGACTACATTTTTGTAGCTGTGAAACATTGCCTCAAAAAGATACAGATTATCTGACTGCCAGATTTTGCGCTTCCTGCTCAGCCATTGATGGCTTAATCCATGCTATAAATTGTCTATGTGGGATATCGACTTTCAATGGTGAGCAACTGACCATAATGTCATCCCCTAGGTACCCCCAGCTATAACGAGATAGCGTCTTCACACTTTCTTGCAGAACACATCCTCATTCACAAAATGCACTGTCCAAAATGCACTTAGATACACATTTATCATGTGGAGTTATGTTGTATGAATGCAACATAAATCTAATGCACTCTGCATCTCTGGCATCCAAACCAATATGGATTTGGCAAAAGGAAATGTATCATGTTATGGCATTCATCATCACAAGCACTAAAAGCATTGGAATATTCTGTGTCTTACTGCAGCCTTTTGCTCAAAACAGTTGTGTCACATTAAACCAACACCTTTCTATATTGCTAGGATTTATATGTTTCATTTATCAGCCAGCAAAAGAAGGCAATCTCCATATATATATATATGTATATACAACCAAACTATTCATACTTGATGGGCAAGTCAGAAGTGACGGCCATTTTATGATGCATGGAATCCTCTTCTGCTTCATACACTATCCACATATAATATATAATCTGTAATCAATTCAAACATATGATCTTTTTTGCAAGGATTTTTCTACAGCAGACAGAAGTTTTTTCAGTGTATTTTTCCACCAACAAAAGTTGCTTGGATAGCTGGATAGTATTTCTGATTCTACATCTACTCAGTATTTAATAGCCTAAAACGAAGTGCTTAAATTTTCTAAAGGTGCATGTGAGATTCTATTTCACACTATCAGATTTTGTTTGTTTCTTGGGTTTCCATTGTTTTGTTATGAATTATTCTCCACATTAAAAGTTACCCGTGCCGCACCCTGTAGCTGTCCAAGTGCTGAAACATCTGCTGTTCTAAATCCTCGCCATTTGACAAGATTATTGTTTCCTCCACTCAGGTGTTACCACGTAATGGTGCCTGCATTCCGCGACATGCCCCCATCGCTGCATATCAAGCGTGCGTAACAAACGTGATGGGAAATCCTCCGCATATTCCAGGCTTCATTTGCCGCCGCCGCCTGGATGGAAACCCTGTAGCACCCCACGCTGATCACATCCGCACCGCTTGCATAACTGAGACTGGTGACGAAAACCCATTGCAACATTTGATCCCAAGCCAAAATAACAAGTTTTAAGAGTGGCAGAACGACCAGAGACATCTACCCAAAATGCATCCTTCTATCTTCTGATGGTCACAAATCCCAGTGTAATGAGGTTTCAGTTAGATATTAACTTAGATAAAAATTTTAATTGATAACATCAATCATAGCTTGGAGTTTTGATTGAAAAATATTTGTTTGTTTTCTTTGGTATCGGTTAACATAAACATAAGATAACCTCTATCATGTCTATGACTGATTTATCCCTAAGAGCTCAATGAAGATTCAGAGCGCAGCTGTAAATTCAAGAACAATTACGTCTTCCTGTTGTAAGGATACAATATACACCCCCACAAACTATTGGACCAGTCCGGTCAGAGGTCACGGACTGCACATGTTCTGACAAGAATACATTTCATATCCCAGCACTTCTCGCATCTTCATTCCTGGAGTGATTACTTATAAGTTCCAATATCTTCACCAACTGACACTTATATTGGTGCAGCGGTGTCTGGC
>NW_017802379.1:2979950-2987954 GCF_001625305.1 Branchiostoma belcheri | reverse complement strand
GGGCCACAGCAGAAGAAGCCCGCTTTACTTGTGGGAATAATAAACATCCCAGAGAAGACATTGCCATCTCTGTCATAAGGTAACGAGACGAGGGAGCTTTACGGACGGGAAAGGCGTCTATTGCAGCTCCTACACCACAGGTAGAGGGGGTCCTCGAGAGGTAGGTATAGCTTGGTTTTAATTGGCAAAAAATCATTGGGAGGACTTTTTCATGGGAAACGACTAGCTACAGCCCTGTGGATGAATTCTGGCTGTGTCAGCAAGTACTGGGGAAGAAAATGTCAATTATTTCCATGTCAACATTGCTGGGATTTAGGAGCTAGCTTTCCTCATCGACCAATGTATCTTGTTGAGGTGAAAAAATCAATGCATGGATGAGCAGCTGTGTCCAATTGGATATTCAATATTTCAGGATGCTCACTTTGATATATAAAGATGTGCAAAAATAGGAAAAAATGCATTGTGTGGGGCTAAGGGTTATAATTTTGTGTTTGAAATGATTACACATGTGTGCTTTTGACAATACATGTCCATTCAATTATTTGTAGTATTTGAACAACAGTTTCGCTGCTGCCTCAATACATATCACGTGCATAAATGCAGTCTGCATTAGAGCATACAGGTGCAAGCTTCTAATTTGAGACATAAAAAGATCTCGCCAAAGATGTTTCAGACATATACAGTCGGACATACAAGCAAGATTGATGTATTTTCCAGGGGAAAGGTTATGTGATCTCCAATATTGGGAGTACTTGAGTTAATGGCTAAAACGGGTGGTGGGTGGATGGGGAGAATAGGAATATGCCAACAGTGTATGTATGCAGGCTGGGGCACATGGGGGGAAAATTGTCAGCAGCTTTTCGATGGCATTAAGAGGCACATCAGCATCTAACACCGTATTAAGAAGAGCGTAACAGTGGGACCGCACTACCCTCCCGGTGTGATACAAGTAATTCCAGTCAAAGGTACCATTTGTATGCACAGCAGTGCACGTAGTACATATCCTTGCTCGGGTTAACATGAATTTCATCATGTAGTCTATTTTGCGAAACGTAAGCAAATTACGCCGCTTCAAGGAGCCCAGGTAATTGCAGATATGCCCTGGAAGAAAGGATATTGGAATTCTACTGTCGTATACCAGCAGTACAATAATACCAAAGGGAACGACATGTACAATATTTTTTATATTCATGATTCATATTCTAATTTTATAGATATAAGCTGGCTCTTCTCTTTGTGCCTGCTTTGAAGTAAGGATGACCCAGCTGTACAGTATCTACATTGTATAACCGGGGGTAATTTTTTTTCCTGACTAGCTTTTACCTGTTTGTCATTGATTATCATCTCCATAGCACTGTTGCCTGCTGATTTGTATGCATGCTGGAATACCCATGTACACATTAAAATTTTTGAAAGAAACTACATGGTAAATTGGGGTCAGAGGAAGACTATTCAACTTTTGGGATAGGCCTTGGATAAGATTGTTCAGAAATTGTTCTCCAGTAGTCATTGGGTATAACAGTATGGATTGCCTTGCCATTCTTGACTATTGGGAGACTGTAGGGACATGCAAAGTCCTGGGCCCATGTAACTTGATAGGCTTGAAGTGTGGGCAGGCCAATTCAAATAATTTGTTTCTCAGATGAAAGTTATTATAAATTCTGAAACTTTTGAGGTGTTTTTAGTTTGCAGTTTCCATAATGACATCTCACTGTGAATTCACCACACCCCAAAACCTCAATTATACATTCTGCCTTCTGATGTGGTCACTGTACTATAATAATAGTTACTCATAGAAACCTGATCAGAAAGACATTTCTTTGTGCTGCATAATGAAGTTGCCCTGAACTTAACTCACAATATCTATGATAATGAACTGTGAGAGCTTCATGTACTAGCCAGGACAATTGTTGATGGCTGCAAAATCCATGTGGCTAAAGACTCCTACTGTTCTCTTCAAACGTCCTGATTGAGGTCTGCACTTTCTGACTGCTCTTCTAGTGCATGATAGAATGGCAGTAAATGGTTGATGCTGTTCACATTAAATATGTATAATTACTACATCATCAGTTACAAAACACCGCTTTATGGGTAGGCCTACATAATTCATGTGGCCAAGGGGTAATCGAGTATCCTGTTTCAGCTTTACAGGGTGACCCATACTGTAAATTGCACTGTGTTGCTGTTGAGGGGTTTTTAACTAAGATGTCAACATGATGAAGAGAATGTCACTGGTTCAGACTGCTTAGAATAATTTTGATCACAAAATATGCCATGGCTTAAACAATGCATGTACTGGGATTTTGATATCTGATTGCCAGAGAGAAAAATTTGAATAAAACTGTTGTTTGTCTTTCTGTGGGGCTATAATGTAGCTAGTAAAAGACAATTAAACGATGGTCAAATTCCATTCATTTCTATTATGTTTACAGCAACTGCTTTGAGATGTGGAGTGTTAATTGCATTTTCATTGAAAGACAGAGATCAAGTTAAGTTGTTAAGAGCACAATTATTATAATGTATTTTCAAAACCAACTTCAGTAGTACTAACTTATGATTCCCAATCTGTATGACAGAAAGCTTATTATAATAAATAGAACTGTCTGAATTGTTTGATTTTATAAGATTTTATAACATTAAGTACTTCATTAATTGATGGCCATATTTTAATTACATTCTCTAATGTAGGTGTTATAATGATATTACTAAATGGATTTATTTGATTTCGTTTGCAAATAACTAAAAGCTATCAATCAAGAAAATGCTTTATCTTGGCATACATCACAATGTTCTTCCTTTGGGGAAAACATTGGGCTGTGATGGATGTGTTGTTGTTTATTCTCTAATTAATGTCATATCTTTCATTTATTCTCTTTGTTAAATCCTGTGTTGTAGACATCCCAACACATATTGTCTGATATGAATGTTTATTAAAATACATTAATATTGAGTAGAAATAAAACTATGTTGGGTTGATGATCAATCAAATCTAGTCTTGTGAAGATTAGAATATTTTATTGTATTAGACTTGTTGCCATGCAGACAGGAGCAGTTGGATTCAAATTGAAAACTACTATCTGCACAACAGATTTACAAATCAATATAATAAGAGTAAAGAATAAACACTAACTTAAAGTTTCTATGAAATTTCAATCTATACCATCAAGTCCAAATGTAAAAGGATCATTATTAAGATTTGAACACGACAATTAAACAAATTAGGTTAACTTTATTTTGGACCAGACACTACCTGTAGATTTTCGAAGTGGTTCAGCGGCTAGCAATTCTGCTACAGGACCATGAGATCAACCATCAGATTCTGCTTTCTGACCCTATAAAATGCCTAGTACTTATACTAGTTAGAGTTGGTAGTCCTGTATGTGTAGGACATAGTAAGCTGAGCAGTCTTCAGATTGTACTTAATTACCTCAAGATATGCTATACTAGCAGAATCATCAGATTCTGCAACAAAAAGGCAAACCAATTATCCTAGATGGCAGGGTGTTCTAGGAAGGCTATGTGCAAGTTATAAACTTAAGGGTATTGGGCAGAAGGGGTCGATCTTTCCATCTCTGCTTTGTGGCTGGAGATAGACTCGGTGTGACATTTCCTTGGAGCCAAAAGGCAGGCGCTCAAGGTCCCTAAAAGTCAGAACCAAATGCCAGGATCATGCATCATGCTGCATGCTGTATATTAGAGTCAGATAATGCCGGACACTACATTTTTCTACATTAGCAGCTGCAATGCCTCATACATGTATCGATGCAGGGCTTGAAATACTTTTTCTACATACCTGCACCAGCACACTCAGGTAACATTGAAAAGTCATGCACAATCTATTTTCAAAAATACATGTTTCTGCATGCGCAGCTCCAAGTTTACTTGTACTATATATAACCTGCACATACATGTACAGTACAGGTGGTACTTGTATTTCAAGCCCTGCAGTGCTAGAGTCATCTGCAGCATACTAGTATGTATTCACCAACTGTCACAGTGGTAGCTGTGAATATCACAAAATCGGGAAATGGTGTTCCCGAGAGAGGAGTATTCCCTCTGATGTGATGTGATGTCAAGAGATGGAAGCCAGGGGTGTGGCACTGAAGTGGACCTTTAGCTCTGTGTTGCCATAAGATGGATGACTCCTCTTCCTGAGGGAGCACTATAACAAACAGATGCCAAATGTTGCAGAAAATTGTATGGGATTCACTAAGGACCCAGCAGTCAAGTCATGCTGCAAATATACGGCAGACCTGACTCAGAGGTGAACCAGAAAATGCACTTTTTTTTCAATCTGCTATCAGTAGATTAACTGTCAGAGATCATTCTTCGTTTGCCGGTTCACATTGTGTGCTTTAATAGATTAACTAGTAAAAAAGCAGACACCAAATTTGAACCTCTAGTAATGGCAACCACAGGTTAATATCATATAAATAAGTTTGAAATTATTATGTGGTTCAAGGTTACAGCAGAATGGTACCAGTAGTTATCCTTGGGGAACCCCACTCTTCACCATCTGGCCAATCTAGTATGTTAGGAAGTGTCTGAGGGTACTGTAGAAGGTTTAAACAACATTTGTGGTGTAAAATGTTTGGAAAATTTATGGAAAAGCAACTGTGCCATTAGTAAACCATCATCTGCCAACATTTCCACGACAGCGGAAACATAATAAAAACCATTTAGTGGCAGTGCATGGCAGTAATGAACATCTGAGAGGGTCAAAATATGGCATCAATCATCATACACATAATGACAGTGGAAACTACCACACCATAAAAGGTGAGTTTAGCACCATAAAGAAATGCTCATAAAGATGCCTACCTTAAGTGTAGTCTTTAAGACTGGTCAACCAATCCAACTTTGCAACAAATGTAAGGGTTTCTTATTAACCCTAATACTAGTAAAACTGATAATCAGCAAATTCACACAATATTTGAGATTAGAATTCCTGCATATAACTTTATGTTCTCTATATAACATTTTTTGTCACTACACCATAAATTGCATGCCATTCACAATTACATGTACAGCATCAATAAACAAATGTGACATGTATTTACATGTTTCTGTGGACCAAACACACCATCATGCCCTAACTTCTTTCCATGTCAAATCTTCTCAAATCTGGCATCATATTTATCAGCTTGTGACAGATATGATTACGATATAGCTTAGTATTTGCTAAACCACCATTGTCAGGTGTAACATAATCATGGCTTTTCTTCTTACCATCTATGACTGACAGCAAATATTTTGTTCCCTTCTTTGAACTTCAAACCACTACGGTAACCAGTGAACCAGCCCTCTGCTGTAGTGCTTGAATGTGCAACTGTGTGGCCTCAGGGCTATAGAATTGGAGATGACTCTGCTTTAGACACTGAAAAACTTGGGAAGGATTGAAATATGTTTAACTCACGTTTTCTCAAAGAACCGCATATTCCGATCAGTCTACATACTTAGGAAATTTTATGCTGATGCATTTTATGCTGGTGTCAAACATTTTCAGTGACCAGCAGCAATGTTTGTGCCTTTATAAGATTTCACCCTAACCTGGTACATGTACATCCAAGGGGACCCATTTTGTTCAAATGTGAATGCCGAGAACATTCAGTATTATGGCCTATGCCACCATGGTTTAAGTACACTTCACCTGGAGCAATTCACCTTCCCATTCAAAGCTGATAAAAGTCTGGGGAGTCCATACTTACTATCTAGATTCCTTTGCATGACAAGCTTTGGCTGAGAGGCCATTCAGTTGCACTTGCATTCGAATTGGAAGCTCTCTCAAATCCCAGTATGACCATACAAATGTAATAACTTGTGTAATGCAATGTAATGGCCACAGAATGGGGGCAAGGGGGTGAAAAATGACAACACAAATTAGCAGGTCTCTGTGTAGATTAGTACTGAATGAAACAGGAAGGCACAAGTTGTAGTAAAGGTATGAATGGAGGATTGTTTTAAGCACTTTAAGGTACAAAATGTAGTAAAATACACACTGACTCACATATTGTAGAAGACTGAGAGTGCTCAGCACATGAGTATGTCTTATTTTTATGGTTTTCTGGGTGCCATGGCATAAATAATATTATGTTAATTTCAATTAAAATTTTATTTGTTACAAAACAGAGGAGGATTTTTAACCAGCCTGAGAAAATGTTATCGGGAAGAGAAAACAAATTGAATGAAATGCTCTCAACTGGTATTACATGCCACCCCCCTTTCTTACCACAACTTATCTGTTCGAGTTGAGAAAGCCACGTCTCAATTCTTGGGCCAATCATACATACTATCATATAATCATCTGCAGCTTCAAAGAGTGAGATTACAGTATAGAGGAAGTAATGAATTTACCTGGACACATGATGTATCTCTCACCGTAACCCAAGATGCATCTGATAAGGATTCCCTAAGGTATGAGGTATGCGTGTGATATCAAAGTTTAGCAGCGTCATAGTGTGAAGACAAATAGTAGTTGCCGCAGGGGAAGTCTGCCAGGGTGTTTGCAACAAGGAGACTCAAAGACTTACATAAATCTCTTAAACCTGCGTTACATAATAGCAAACTTATGGATTATCAACAGGTATTGTACCAGAATACTGTTATTACAAGAAGGAGGGTGCTATAGTTGCTCACTTTCATGAATGATGACAGACAGAATACAAAGGGTTTGCAATTATTACTATCATGAAAAAAATCAATCTGCATACAAGTCATGTAGGTACCGCAATTATTATAACTGTTACATTGAATAATATTAAACAAAAATTTTGTACGATTATTCTTAGTTATCTGTGCAAACTTACAAACGATTTTACAGGTACTGTTTGCTGTGGCAAATTAAGCACATCTTCAGTTATCCTATAGGTCATATAATGGCACTTGAAAAGAATTAAAATACATTCAATTTCAACCTTCATCAGTCAGTTCAAGTTCAAGGAAAACTTTCATCACTTTCCTTCTTACTACATACCAATATCTGCAGAGCAACCATAACATTAGATGTCCATTTTAAAAGCTTTCAGCATTAATGGCGATTGCAGGATTTTCTGACCCTGAAAGGGCTTTCTAACATGCAATTTTCGAACACTCAGCAGTTGTCCTGAATTGACTTATAAATTGCTACACTGAATTGAACCACAATCCAAGCCTGGAAGCTCTTGACTTTGAGCCTTTAAAAGCAAAAATTAGATTTGTAGGCCCTCTCTTCTCTCATCAATCACAGCCAGGATTTCTTTTCTAGTTAAGTAAACGTATATTAGACTATTCAATTGTGTAGCGTCTCCTTCTTATAATACATTTTATGTGTGGGACGAAATCTGGGGCTTACCAGGCCCCAGAGTTCCTTTCTCAATAGACTTAAATTTGAAATCAGTTTTAACAATACATCTCAGTCAGTTAACTAAAATCTACAAGTCCTATCTATGTGCTACATGTACATGCCATTAGTAACTGTATGTAATGATGAATATAGTAATTTATGATTTTTCACTTCTTTGAACATAAAAACACATTCAGATATTTGGTTAATAGATACTATTATTACATATATATAGACGAAGTGACAACTGACTGTTATGTTTTGACTAGTTGTCATGCTAAGAAAATATACTTTTTTTAACTGTGGTAAAGGGCTGAGGAATACTAAAATGACTGGATTGGATTTTATTGGGGACCATTGCAATAACTTAAGATTACAATCTGTAGAAACACTTATCACAGACAGAAGAGGTGGAGGAGTGCCAGGATCATGCTGATAACAATGTCAACAGGCAAGAGAATTAATTAAAGATGATGACCAACTGCCAAGGTTTGCCACAGGAACATTACATTTAAAATATATTAAGATTAGGAAGATTTTTTAGGGAAAAATGCATTTCAAGCAAACAACTTTAAGTACGAAGGACATCTTGCTGGAAGGCAGAATTATAACACATTCTGACAGAGTACAAAGATGGCAGTTTGTGTAATGTGATTTTTGTCAATATCACATAGGACCTGACA
>NW_017802379.1:2973854-2979860 GCF_001625305.1 Branchiostoma belcheri | reverse complement strand
GTTAAAGGTATTTCAGGTGTCATCATTCTCGGCCATTACAGGTCATTGACATAACCTAGAAACTCCCAAAACCCAAAGGGAATATTCTTGCTGCATGTAACCATAATTCTTCCCTCTTTGGTGACATTAGGAAGTTAGGAATCCCAGATTGCATTTAGAAAACATTATTTTGTACCATATTGCCCTCTGAGAGCCCTTTTGATTGGTATTTGATAAACCAAAAAGAGATTAAAACCTAAAAGGAGGGAAAAATGACTTATAATACCACGCACATGCACTGATAACCCCTGCCCCCGCAACTTCACGACATTATGAGCCTAGAGGTCAACTTTAATTTTCTTCGATCGGGAGAAAACAGCTTCCTGGCGAAGGCATTTTGATTATGCTGGAAATTGTTCAAACCATTCTAAGCCCTGTAGGAATACCAGGGAAATGAAAGGCTGTTAAATGTTCAGTCTATGAGGGAATCTTGTCGAAAGTATTATAATTTCAAGCATTAAATCTAAATATAATATTGAACATATTGTACAATATACATGTCATGTGAAAAATTGAGATAAAAGCTAAATTTTTCTAACATATTGATCTTATTTTCCTCACTAACAAAGTTGATAGCCTATTATCATAATTTTGGTGTCAGTGCAGGAGACATTCTTAGGAAAAACAATGATATTTTTAGGTAACGACTTTCCGCAAAGTTTTTCCTCTATTCATCTTTAGTTATGTTGTCAGTTGCAAAATACATGAAATTGTATCTGTTTGTAAGTTCTTATTGTGTATAGTTTTCTTTCACATGTTTTGGGATCTTTAAGATGCTGCTAACACTGTTTAAGAATGTGTGCCTTTTTCACACCATCACTATATACATACAGTGTATTGGAAATGCATCTGATTCAATAGGAGAATTTTGGATCCTGTCCAGTCAAGTCTACTTCCTGCTCAATTGATTGAAGACTTTTGCTGAAATCATGACGTCATCTCCGTCCCTTTCCACCAGGGAAATCTACTCAGCAACTCCTTACATAACTTGCCAGACATGATCGATACTGACATCTTTGTAGAATTAGATTTCTCAGGTAATATCAATCACTGATGTATGGCCATTATAGCAATATATGACCATTAAAATTAGACTTCTAATAGATTGCTTTGCCGTGGCCATCTCGTAAGAATGACCAGGGCTTGATGTCAATTTGCATTAAAATGTCCAGTAAAAGAGAAGACGCAGATGTCTCATTTTTCTCTGCACACTTAACCACCATACCACTGTACAAAGCAAGATGTTAACACAGCAATTCAAAGTGTAATTAAAACAAAATAAAATAATATAATGGTCTTCATAAAAAGGTAAATGATTGCAAGAAATTTAAACAGACAGTGAGAGAGAAATTTCAGATGTCCCTCCACTACGTATGAAAATGGAAGGGTCCATAGGTTGGATGCGTGGGGTTGGAAAAGAGGCCCTTGGGGCATGAATCAAATTGAATTTTGAAATTATTGACAGATAAAACTGGTCTTGTGGAATAAGAGTCATAGGAAGCTGACTCAACTTTAACACAATCATGTGCCATACCAAACTTCCATTACAGCCAAATGACACATCCAGCTCAGGAAATGACGAGAGTGAATATTGTTTGACTTCGAGGTCATTGTAGTGTGGAAAGAAGTACACTCAAAACGTCATGTCAGCTCTTCTCGCCAAAGTTAGTGCCCACCCCAGGGGGATAGGGATTGCTTGATACATGGCATTATGGGGGCTAAAGTTATGGCACACACCCAGTTCGTTTTAAACGAGTTACTATTGACTGGGCCTTGCTGACCCCAATATAGCAGATGGACCAATTCATCAGGAGAAACAATCTAGGCCAGGTGTGGAAAATAGGCTTGTGCCCTGCTTAGCAAGCCATAAACAATTGACAACTTGTACATACCGCAATAATATGCTGCAAAATATCCATCCAAAATTTTGTAGACATAACCAACACATTCGGTTTATTGCATAATTTCTTTTAATGAAATTAATAGTCCACATAATTTATGTATATCAGATAATTTTACTTGGAGTCAGTAGCTAACAGTATTTTTTCACTGCCAAAACTGATAATTATCTTTTTTGATATCACTAAATTTAAACACATTCTGCTTTTTTGTGTATACTTATTTTTTCAAATTTTTTAGAGTTTGGAAATGACTGAAGCTGTTTCATATAAAATATTAATGAGCTAGATTTACATGTAAGGTTTGATGGGCATTTTAACATAATTTTAGAGGTTAAGTGAAATTGGCAGACAAAACAGTTCCATTGTTTCTGCTGGTTCACTAACCAATACTGTACCTGCCACAGACAATGGTACCAAAATACCAAGAGAGTCTCCTAAACACAGTCCTGTTCCCCTTTGCAAAATCTCTCCAAACATTCGTCTTAGTATATCAAGATTGCAATGGGCAAGATGTTCCCTTTTTTCCAATATCATATACACACAATGTAGTTAACAAGCCGCGATATAATTATGGAAAAACGTTTTAATTATGGACTCCCGCCCATAAATCCCAAACGCTTAACCCAACTGTCTTAATACTTTTTATGGTGACATATTAGGTGGTAATGAATATGCGGAAAGCGTTGATGAGTCCCTTGGGAATAGTCCAATTATACATAATTATACTATAATTATGTATAATTATACATAATGATTTTGGTATTATACATAATTATACATAACCCTTAGGACCGTTATACATAATTATAGATAACCCTTTGGACCATTATCTATAATTATACATAACCCTTTGGACCATTATCTATAATTATACATAACCCTTTGGACCATTATCTATAATTATACATAACCCTTTGGACCATTATACATAATTATAGATAACACTTTGGACCATTATACATAACCCTTTAGACCATTATACATAATTATCCATAATTCTATGGACCATTATACATAATTATACATAACAGTTTGGACCATTATATATAATTATACATAACAGTTTGGACCATTATATATAATTATACATAACAGTTTGGACAATTATACAATAATTTCACGAGGATTTCGCGAGAACCGAGTGCGCCGCTTTCGAAACCTCGAACACCGAATTCAAACATTCGAATTGACACTGTTACACTTTTTGTTTAGATTCACTAAATTTCTCGGTTGGGTTAAGGCAGCCTATGGTATACTATGAGTAGTATTTCATACATATGCCTGTAACTTTTGATAGCTTGGTCGCACCACAACTAAACTTCACACAGTTCTAGTAGTACTTGAAACACATTGAATAAAGGTTATTTTGTTTTTAATACTTCTGGATTTTTGGGTTAAAAATCAACATTTTGGTTAAGAAAAAGCTGTTTACTTCATGGCTTTACGCGCAAGCGGTAACAACACCTTTCATCATGATATTTTACAAGTAGAAAGCCAACCCCTATTTATTATTTTTGTCCGAGGCTATTTTGTGTTAAATGACAGTTACATTGTTTTTTTGGGCCAAAAATGACAGAAACAGCTATTTTTCTGTCATTTTTCGTTAAAAAATCGCCACAGTTAAAAAATATCGACTTATATGCAAAATAGCCTCGGACAATTTTGATAAAAAAGTGATAATACGTAAACATGGATTTACTCTAAAGATCAATTATGCTGTTTTCAGCTGCGCGTAAAGCCGTTTATGTCATAGTCCGTGAATAAAATGCGTAACAACGCGGGTTCACAGGGGAAACATACAAATGACCGCGAGTGACCCCGAATTCGAACACGCGTTCTATTCGAATGACGTCATATCGAACATGGTGGAATATGATTCGGGTTCGAAACAAGTCTGTGGCCATCGTGCAGACACACGCCCGAACTCAAACATGTATATCAGCCTAGGCCGCCTTAACCCAACCGAGTTTGGCACATTTTGCATTAAAATGTCTGTTTTATCGGGTGGGTACCACTATGACATCACCTTCGGCCACAGACCTCCTGCGGATCGGATCACCCGATGGCTGAATCCGCGGTCAGGCTGGTACCTTGGGTGATACAGAATACACCGTGTACTATCTAAATTATAATGGTTGTTCCAGTCTGTGTCATGAAGTAGCCATAAAACCAGGGGTTCCAATTGTAGGCTTCAGGCTTCAGAATGTTCCATAGAATAACTGGAACTGTTTTGCCTGAGCTGAGTGTGCCAATTCCAAACATTCAAATACCAGATTGGAATTGATGTTGTATTTTCTAATCTAGGGACTCCAAATTTCGGCTCATTTCGCAATTTGAAAGGCATGTGTTCTCGAGTTGTTACAATGTGGTGTATCCCGTATCACCCTCGGTCCCAGCCCTCCTACTGTTGAGAGATCCAACCTATGGTACAATGTACCTCGGTCGATAGGAATACACTGTGTTGTATACTAAAATAGATTATCAAATTCTACAAAATATTAAATATTAAAATAGATTTTGTAATCTTAAAATCAAGGAGGTTAAAGAATGTCTCATGGAGGTTAAACAATGTCTCAAGGAGGTTAAAGAGACACTCTCCTCGCTGAAATAGAAATCCCATTTCACAGCTTCTGATGGGTTTTAACATTAACAGACAAAGAGAATTATTTGCTACATATTTTTTCCCTAAATACTTAACGTCTTAAATACATAATAATGAAGTAAGACTTGAAAAAGGAGTCAACATGTACAGAGAATGTACTATGACTAATATATTATGATTACAGAAATTTCTGCAGGAAAAATTTTTCCTGCAGGAATTTCTGTAGGAGAAGTAATGCAGAAATTTTTGCAGGGTAAATGTAAATTCCTGCATCCAGAAATTAAATCTTTCCTGCAGACATTTCTGCAGACTTATCTAGAAGAAATATCCCTGTATCTGGAAGCATTGCAGCAGTAGGATATGAGTCTTGTTATGCATCCAAGCTTGTTTTACAACTGTTAGGCCACAACAATTTCATTTCTTTTTTCTCAATTGAAACAGTCCTGTTGACTATAGAATTGCATGCAAAATTACATCAAGGTGGTCCTTTTTAGTTAAGTTTTTAGATGATCGCTTGATTTTGGGTGTGAGTGTGTGTTTGTGCGTCTTTGTGCTTGTGTGTGTAATTCATACACTGTAAGTTTTAGGCTGGTAACTCAGAAAATGCTTTAATTTACTTCCCATGTCCCCATCTGTAACTCTTTTACAACTTCATCTGACCAAGGAGGTGGTTCTTACCTCTATGATCTGACTGGAGTCTCACTCCTGCTGCTTTGGAACTTGTTCATTGTATCACCAGGGTGTGATAATCACCTCTCCTCCCATTCTCACCCATCTTTAGTATGTGTGCTTTGTGTATAGGTGATAACCAACCTCCACAATGGATGCACTAATATGCAGTTTATGCCATCAAAGAAAAGAATGATTAGGTCTAATTGGGTGAAAAGTATTTTATGATCACCTGATGCCTTTAGCAAGCTCCACCATAGGCCAAATCTCAGATCCTATTGGTGGCAAGTCTGAGACACACATATTGTGTAGTGCTATTGTATACTGTGTAGTGCCACCAACGGATCTGCTTGGAGATCAATAATGGGCATCCAATTGTTTTGTAGTATAATTCTGCTATTTTTAGATTATTTTATAATGTTGAATGAAATTTATTTTGTTTTTACATGTATAGTTCTATTGATTTGGTAAGCAACGACATCATAACTTTTATTTCTCTAGACAAGGTAAGGCCACACCGATTTGAATTATATGGATGACAAACTAGTGCATGTGGGAAAAAAATTTTAGCAAAAAAAATGCTGCTAAACCACAGGAATTCAAAGCTGGTATTGTAAATTTGCAGTTTCTATGGCAAGCTGCCACGTGCTGGCCTTTTGCGACATTTATCAGTTGGCAGATCAGAGTTCTTGAGTTCCATGGAGCATTGGCAGCCTGGCTCCCTATGTCGGCTAGCTACCATGGACTACGTACGGAGGATGGCACCCAGGCCAGAGTCTCCGAGGAAATGATTTC
>NW_017802379.1:2972463-2973522 GCF_001625305.1 Branchiostoma belcheri | reverse complement strand
GACGGGTTCGTTAAAAAAATTTCTGTAACTCTCCGCAAACTTCCGGAAATTGACGGGAAAGCTGGTTCTGACTAGAGTCGAAGGGAACCGAGCGCAGAAGCGCAAGTCGAGCGCCAAAGGCGCGAGCAATGTAGGGGGGTCCGGGGGCATTCTCACCAGGGAAATTTTGTATTTTTAAACCCTCAATGACGCATTTTCCTGCACCTTGAAAGGCAAAATTAGGCGTAAGGAAGAATTATTCATTAACGCTTAACGATGAATTTAGAATGACAAATAACGTTTTACGTAGAATTAAAACGACCAATAACGCTTCACGAGGAATATACTGATAACGCTTAACGTTGAATTAGAGCGGGCCGGCAACGATTAACGGTAAATTAAAATAGCCCATAACGGTTAACGAAAAAGGGCATGCAGACCCTCCTTAGTAATCCATCAGGCTCTACCAGGCTTCAGGAAGTGGATGGAAAGAGTAAAAATTGGCCAAATAAACAGATACTAGTAACATCTCAGGGGAGTTGGTCTGCTCAAGAGTACAGTTTGCCACTTTCGGATAATCTCCAAGCAAATCTTTCGGTGGGGGGAAGACAGTATCAAATTGGCCAGTCTGTAACCATTTCCCTACCCAAGATCCACCTGCGGTCGAAATGTCAAAGGCTATTAACACCTAGTTGTTGCCTGATCAAAATATTCTTGCCAAGTACTTAGTAGTTTATTGCCTTGACCACCAGGCAAGGCTCTTGGCCTCCTACTCCTAGTAGGCCAGCTGGTTGAGCATTACAGGAAGTCTCTCAAGTCAATAGGTCCCCTCACCAACTGTTACAGTAACTGTATTTTGGACATTTACTAAAGGAAAGGAAGGTTCAACATATCCTTTGTGATATCTGCGGTTTTGAACCACAAGGATGCCAGTTAGGCCATGTTGATTTGATTATATGGATGACATCTGCGTGCGCATGAATTTTCGGCCGTTTCCAAAAAGTTTTCAACCATACTGTAAATCGTACAAAACAGTTGCAAAATGAGCAAAAATATACCATAAGTTACAAAAAAATTAAT
>NW_017802379.1:2958532-2971837 GCF_001625305.1 Branchiostoma belcheri | reverse complement strand
TCCACCTGCGGTCGAAATGTCAAAGGCTATTAACACCTAGTTGTTGCCTGATCAAAATATTCTTGCCAAGTACTTAGTAGTTTATTGCCTTGACCACCAGGCAAGGCTCTTGGCCTCCTAGTAGGCCAGCTGGTTGAGCATTACAGGAAGTCTCTCAAGTCAATGGGTCCCCTCACCAACTGTTACTGTATTTTGGACAGTTAACTAAAGGAAAGGAAGGTTCAACATATCCTTTGTGATATGTGGTTTTGAACCACAAGGACACTGAGTGCGGCAAAATGTTCTCAATGGACAAACTCCCTTGGCATGCTTATCTCTCTATTTGACCGATTTCTACTCTTTCCAGCCGCCTCCCCAAGCCTGGTAGAGGTTAGGCCAGAACTCCCACTGAGATGTGCGCGGGTGACCGCATTTGTCCCAGATTCAAGCTATAAACTGCTTGTAGAAGTCTTAGCAAATTTTTGATAGCTGTTATTGGGCACGAGGAGGGGCAGCAACACCATTTTTGAAAAGAAGTGCTAAAGAAGTAGTGTGCGACTGCAGGTAGATCTTGGGTGGGGAAATGGTTACAGACTGGCCAATTTGATACTGTCTTCCCCCCACTGAAAGATCTGCTTGGAAATTAACTTTCGGGGCTTATCCTAATCTACTAGGGCTATATTTTAAAGACAGTGAGTGTCTGAGATCAAGGAGATTTCAGTGTTGACTAGGAGCTATAACCTCCTTGCCAAGATCATAAAGTGTAAAAAAAGTTTTTAGCTTAAGTCACTTGTATATTTGCCCACCAGTACTGTTGAAAAGAGTGCTGCGGTCATTTTGAAAAATGAACACCAAATACATGTTGAAAATTTACTGGTTAATGATTAACTGATGAGCTGTATTTAGCACAAGGCAGACTCCTGCTGACCAATGGTGGTACCATGTAACAGGCTATCTGTGGTGTGATGAGGGGCCATCAATCACTGTCAGCTTCTCCTCCCCATGGCTGAGAGCCTTTCCCAAGTCTTCCATGCTCACTGAGAAGTGAGATACTTTGTGTCCAGTGTGCTATGGATCTGGCACCCAGGCTACTGTGTTGGTAGTCATGATAGTACAATGCTGAACTAATTCATATAGTCTGACATGAGAATAAGGTACTGTATCTGTATGAACTCACGCAGGTTTGTGTGGAAGTGGGTATGCAACAGAAACAGGAGGAATCATAAATGACGGCGACAGTTGTCATTGAAAATTTGATCCTTGTGAATCCTAGTATTGGAATAAAGTAGGCAAGTGAAATGTGATGATGATGACTTTCCAGCATTGGAGTCTGATACAGACTAGCCAATTATAGATCAGCTCCTTTCAAACAGCCACCCAAGCCAGGCCCTTCTGACCCAGCCCACTGATTGCTTGAGCCAAGAATATTTTATCCTCCCAGGCACCCTGGCTGTATCTTCCCACTGTGCCTTTTGTTGGCTTAATGCAAATCAAGGCAATTCACACCATGACGTCAATTAGGGTGTCCACTGCATGACACAATCAAGGAGTTCAGAGGATCAAATACTAGTAGGTTATAGGGGAGAGGACAGAACCTTGACTCCCCAAATGACTCAGACCCTGCTAATTTCAACATTTACTTACAAAATATATATAAAGAGTCACACAGATAGTCTGCTGAGACTGAACTGCCATTAGAACTTTCAGAAGAATTAGACTGACAAAAAGAAAACTTTATGATGCCAAAGAGGTCCTTGTTAATTCTAGCCTGGGTACCATCCGGATTTTTGCTCCGCAACGCTCAAAAATGTGATTTTTTTCAAGCGCTGCGGAGCGAAAATCCAAATGGTACCCGGGCTAGTGGAAGGGGGGTCTGGGACAGGGACACATAGGGAGGGTCAGCAACATCTGGATTGGATTTGGAACTAGGATTAGCCTGGCCCGATACCAGAACCATAGCACACCCAGCCCAAAGTATTATATCTATAGTGTGCCCTGCACTTTGGGCCCTGGGTGTGCTTTGAGTCTGGCATCCAGGCTAGACCTAAGGATAGGGTACAAACTTGATTTTTGATGTCTCAAATCCACCACCCCCTCCACAGTTTTTTTTATAGAAAACAGTCCATTTGCAATTATGTACCTTCCTAATAATCCTTGTTAGAGTCATTCTCTTCTTGTTCATCTTGATGAGCTGAATCTCCAGTCCTGAATCCAGTTGGGATATGTTTTCACATGGATTTACCCATGGTTTTCAGGCTCTAACAAGCTGCCCAAAAGTGTTTTGCATGCCTCTGACAGTATCCCCCAAGGATAATTCCTGTCAACGTGATAATTGGGCAGTGACAATTTGCAATGTCTAAGAACAATAACCGACCTGACTGACCTTTGTTTGAACCCGCATAACATTCCCACTGCAGAATATGTACTTTAAAATTTCCTACAGGATTGTGCTTGTGCGCTCCTTGCTGTAACTATTATTATTAAGGCTCATATAGTAGGATTTTGGCACCAAATTGGAAATAAATGTTCCATCACATGACCGAACTCCAACACCAGCGTGAATTCTCTAAAGACTTATCAGACAAACTCTCTTCGAAGTGTGCATGTGTCTGTGCTACTCGGGGAGATGAACGGAGAATTCAACGGCTATATTCAGAAATCGTAAGCTCAGCAGCTCAGAACGACACCTATGCGCCCGACACACAGACATCAGCAACCCCCGACAAACAGGGCGGTGCTGTGTCCGACATGAAGACTCCGGAAGCCCCCCGTGACAAACAGACCCCGGCAGCCTCCCGCTCTCAGGCCCCAGTGCCCACCGGTACAGACACACGGATCCAGGCAGTCTCCGGTACACAGGAACCGGCAAGCCCCGCCATACAGGCTCCGACAGACCCCGGCAAGCAGCCCCCGGCTCCGACAGACTCCGGCAAGCAGCCCCCGGCAACCTCCAGTCCCGACTCACGCGCCCAGGCAGTCCCCTGTACACAGTCCCCGACAACTCACGACACACGGGGCCCGACAAACCCCGGCGCACAGGCTACGACAACCCCAGGCACACAGGCCTCGGTAACCTATCCAGCACAGAAAGAGAAGAAACAAATCAGAATCTTTGCCGACTCGCTTTGGAATGGCGTTGATACAAACAGAATGTTTAAGAACAAAAGTTCGAGCATCGTCAAGTCCAGCACAGTAAGAAAAGCCTCTGAGAATGTCAACTCGTCCCCTGACAACACGACGGAGCTGGTCATCTTACATGTCGGCTCAAACGACATGGACAACACAAGAGCACGATCAGACAGTGTGAACATTTGCATAGAGGAAACTCGCAAATTGATCAACAATGCAAAAACATCATTCCCAAATGCAACAATAGCAATGTCTCAAGTCCTCCCAAGAGGGTTGCATATGGATTCCACACTCAACAAGAACATTGCCATGTACAACGACAACGTCGAGAAACTATGTCTGGAAGATGACCGATTATTCTACATCAGGCATCGGCTGTTGTCACAGGAACGGTCGCTGTACAAACCAGACAGGATCCACATCACCCCTGACGCTGGCGTGAGTCTGTTAGTGGCTGACGTGAAGCGAACGCTGCGCCATCACCAGCAGTCCGTCGCAGACAGGAGCAGACAACACTCGGGCCACAGCGGGCAGCAGACGAGACCACCCAGGAAAACATCGAGGGAAAACACTGTGACCTACATGCAGTCCGGACGGTACGCTCCCCCGAGCCGCTTCTCACAAGCCCAGCGGAATCCGGCACCGTTACTCCCGTGGAACCAGTCACCCCCAGCTCCTCAGCGAAGATCCAACTGGAACGAACGGCAAGGGTCGAGATGGAGTGAGGCACAGGACAAGCGCCAGGCAATAGAAACGCTGATGAACATGATGAAAGACTTCCTTAGTCATTGAACGGACACTTGAAGTTGAAAGAGGTTACGGAGGTAACGTTTTCATCTCTTATATGTATACAACATAATAGTGCCTAAATGATTAACCGTAAACTACCCTGTCTATATTAGTATAATTCATACAGGTACCTGTAGGTGTGATACATTTTATATGAATATTTGATTAAGCTGTATCAACTCACTTGACATGTAGCTAAGCTCGATTTATCTAGTTTTATTCTATTTCTGAGCTAAAATGTTAGCCGAAAAGGTTGCTCTAAAATTCTGTTCTTGGAACATTCAGGGAGGCCTTAGGCGTAAAAGCCATGATGATGAGTTTGTTTCCCACTTAGCTGAATTTGATTTTGCTTGCTTACAAGAAACCTGGCTTAAACCGGGGGATAGTTTTAGTATAGATTCTTTTAGTTTCTTTAGGAGTGATAGAAGTATGAAGAAAACGTCCAGAAGAAATTCTGGAGGCGTAGTTATTCTGTTTCGGAACAAATTCTCAAAAGGTATCATCAAACTCCCTACTAGGCACCCAGATTTTCTCTGGTGTAAATTAGACAGAATATTCTTTGGCCTACAACGAGATTTGTTTGTCGGATGTGTCTACTTATCTCCCCAAAACTCAACTTCTTTCGAAACGGAAAGCAACCCTGTTTTTGACATGTTACAAGAAGATATTTCAAAATTTGCAAATCAAGGAGACATACTGCTCTTAGGAGATTTGAATGCTAGAATAGCTTCTATACAAGAGTCTGTTATTCAGGATGACTGTTTAAGCCATGATTTTTTAGATATTCAAGAAGACATACCGCGCAGGTCAAGCTGCGACAAAGGCACGAACAGACACGGTAATCAACTCTTAGATCTCTGCTCGGCGGCCAACCTCATAATTCTAAATGGACGGGTACCAGGTGATCTATCAGGAAAACTCACATGTCACAAGTACAACGGATCGAGCCTGGTAGATTATTACATCGTAAATTCAGAATTCTTCCCCAAAGTCCAATATCTTAAAGTAAATGACATATCCGTATTTTCCGATCATTGCTCATTATCATGTTCGATAGCCACTAACTACTCACCTTTTATAAAAGAAGCTAAAACTCCAACACACCCGTTACCAACAAAATATGTTTGGGATGAAAATTCTAAAGTCAAATTTACAGAGGCACTTCAGAACCCTTCAATATTACAAAACTTACGGAACTTTACGGATAAGCCCTTCTGTAATGTCGACACAGCGGTAAAAGAATTTTCTGACATAATCACCCAAGTAGCTGATAGGTCACTTCGCAAAATTACCCACAATAAGAGCAAGAAAAAGAAAAAAGTGAAAAGTAAACCATGGTTTAATCCTACATGTGCTTCCCTTAAATATAAAGTTAGACAATTAGCCGCACAGTTATCTAAATGTCCATGGAAACATGACATTCGCAACTCATATTACTGTAATCTAAAATTGTACAAAAAGAAAATTAAGACAGAAAAAAGACTTTTTAAAGAAAAACAATGGCAAAATCTCAGAAAACTTAGCAAGGAAAACCCACAAAAATTTTGGAGAGAGATTAAATCCCTTAGGCAAGAAGACAATGATAATCAAAAGGAAGATAATGCCATTGATCCGGAAGAATGGAGAACTCACTTTAAAACTCTTAATGATCTTGTAGATAGCGACGAACCCCATGACGACTTTCTACAACATGCTGCTCAACAATGGCCTGATAAGGTACACATATCAACAACTAACATCACATCAGATACAGGATCTAAGAAATGCAACGACATCATTAGCACACTACAAAACTCAGTAGAAAATCCACTTGACTTCGATGTCTCAGAAATAGAAATTCTAGATGGTCTCCGTAACCTAAAAGCGAACAAAGCATGCGGCACAGATTCAATTGGCAATGAAATGTTAAAATGTGGCGATAAACAATTCACACAACCTTTAAAGAAACTTTTCAACACTGTCCTTCAATCAGGGAACTTCCCCCGCCAATGGAGTCAGAGTATATTAGTTCCGATTTTCAAAAGTGGTACCCCAACAAACCCGTCAAATTATAGAGGAATCGCTATATCTAGTTGTGTTGGAAAACTATTTACATTTATACTAAACAAACGACTCCAACGCTTTCTTGAAGATAACAATATATTGTCTGCATTCCAATCCGGTTTTCGAAAGAATTTCCGCACAAGTGACAATGTCTTCGTGCTTAAAACTATCATCGACCAACAAATTTCTACACCGGGCGGTAAATTATACGCCTGTTTCGTGGATTTCAAGAAAGCGTTTGATTCAGTGTGGCGAAACGGGTTATTTTACAAATTATTATCATCAGGGGTAGGGGGGAACTTCTTCAGACTTATTCAGACAATGTACTCTAATATAGAATATTGTGTCAAAACTTCAAACGGTTTATCAGCATACTTCAAGTCAACCTGCGGAGTCCGCCAGGGGTGCAATTTAAGCCCGCTCCTGTTTAATCTATACTTAAATGACTTCCCAACATTACTAAATTCACCTTTATGTGATCCTGTCATGCTAAAAGATATTTATATTAACAGCCTTTTCTGGGCCGATGATTTAGTACTCATATCGAAGTCAGAAAAAGGCCTCAAGGAATGCTTAAAAAGATTGGACAACTTCTGTTCAACTTGGAAACTGACAATTAATAGGGATAAAACTAAAGTTATGATTTTCTCAAAAAATGGACAAGCTAGTAAAAATCGCCACTCCCCTTTTCAAACACAGGGCCACACAATAGATATAACATCCTCCTACACATATCTAGGAGTCGACTTAACCCCCTCAGGAACTTTCAAACATGCCAACAAAAAGTTTAGAACTAAAGCTCTCCGGGCCTCTTTCAAACTCAAATCATTATTATCATCCAATCACAACCCGTCTATCACTCTTGCACTAGAACTCTTTAATAGTCTGGTTAAACCAATCTTACTCTACTGTGGGGAAGTGTTGGGCTCTAATATTCAATCTAGGGACTTAGTTTTTAAAGGAATAGTAGAATCTCCAAATGAAAATTTACGTGATATATTATCTAATATTCTATACCCGATAATAGGATCACAAATAAATATCCTCAAGACAAACCGTATGGGGAAGAAAACTGACCATCCACCCAACCGCCCTATACTCGTCCGTCTTAAGAAATACAGTGATAAACAAAACATTATACAAAATTCAAACCAAATAGCAAGCCAAAACATATTTATAGAACAACCCTCAGTTTCATACGAAGTTCCAGATTTAGAACATGTTCTCTTAAACTATTATAAAATACTGCTCCGTGTTCCCAGAAGCTCCGTCAATGCCGCCGTAAGGGGAGAATTAGGAGCGTTTCCATTATACATTGATACACAAACCCACCTTATTAAATACTGGCTCCGACTACACAACCTCCCTAACGATAGAATAGTTAAGAAAGCTTACGATATTGCTGTGGAACAAGAACACGACTGGGCCGTTCATGTGCAAGACATGTTATGTAAACACGGTTTCCAAAATGTTTGGCTAAACCCAGTAGTTAACGCCAAACATTTTGGAAACGTGTTCAAAGAACGGCTCAAAGACACGTTTGTTTCTGGCTGGAGGCAAAATATCAGAAATTACAGCAAACTGAAAACCTACTCCAAAGTCAAATCTGACTTCGTTTTTGAGAAATATCTTTCACTAATACAAAACAAATCTTTCGCCGCTAATATAACCAAAATACGAATTAGTTCACACTGTTTAGAAATAGAAAAGGGACGCCATAACAATGTACCAGCCACCCACAGATGTTGTCCTATTTGCAAAGATATTGTAGAAGATGAATTGCATTTTACGTTAACATGTCCAGCTTACAATGAAGAAAGACAAACACTTATGAACTTTATCGCCAACAACACAAGTATTACATTACCTAAGACAGTCTCAGATACCTTTACTTTTCTAATGTCATGCCCCGATGCAATCTCACCATATATAGGCCAATATATTTCTAACGCCTTAGTTAAAAGAAACAATGTCATTTCCGAAACAGTCAACTAGATTGTCTTACTAACATAACAATAGGAAGTCAACTATATATATATATATATATCCATTATACTAGTAATACTTAAGTATAGGACAGAGTAGTATTTAGTTGTAGATTTACAGAACCCCTGTATAATGTTTGCCATTCCTTTTGTATACTAGTACGATGTAACTTAAGTTCGATTCATATACAGCATGAATGTAGTACTCTTTTACGCATTAGTTTAGATTTTAGATTTGTACTTAGTACCCCTAATTGCCATACGATGTATCCGTACATTAGTTGTGCAATAAACTTTGACTTGACTTGACTTGACTATCAGCCAAGCCACCCAGGGAAGCCACCAGTACCCATCCCTTACCATCTGTGCATGGAACAGCAGAAGTGAGCTGGGGCATCTTTGCTGTAAACTAACCATACAAAAAGTTAAAATTAAATCTTTTCACATTTGCCAATGGACTCTTTATACCTTTTAGTCACCAGGAAAGCCATTATGGAAAATCTGGTAGAATTTTGAATGTGTATTTGAAGTGACTACAATATACTATTCCTAGCCTACCCCCTCCATGAAGTTGGTATTGTCCTCAGATCTGGCTCAACTCAATCAGTTTGTCCCTAGGCCTAACCTGTGTCTGTGTCTGTGAAGAGGACAGTGGACTGTTTAAACAATCACTGTCATCACTGTGGCTTTTAAAGGATTATCAACCAAGAAATCATAAAAAGTCCAATGGCACTGTTACATACAGTAGTGCTATTAAACAGAAAGCTGCTTAATTTTTTTTTTTTTGAATCTGAAAGTGTGAAGGCTACTTTGTCTTCAAAAAGCCAAAAAGGGGATGCCGAGATTGGTAAAATGGTATTGTTGCTAATAGCAAATGTTCTTGTGCTCCATTCATAGCCTGGGTACCATCCTCCTATCAGCCTACTGCCTCTGTGGTGTATGCAAAAGGGAATCTCAGCAAGGAACAAAGCTGGTCTCAATCCTTGAATGGCTTGATAATTAGTCTCTACCAAACTAACTCCACTGGCTATATAGTAATAGGAGAATATTTGCCAGGGAAGTTTGGCCGCCTTGCCCTTGGGGTTTGACTCAGGCCATGCAGTGCAGTTGTAAGAAACAGGAGAAGCCAGTAAAAACCCTTCTGGTCCCGGGCCGGGGTTTGAACTCACAACAGTTCGGACGGAAAAAAACAATCTTCCGCGGCCGGCCTCCACTAGCCAATTTTACTCTACTTTTGCCGAATTCTACAATCCATATTCCCACAGAAAGGCTTGGTGGAGGCTAGACAATTTTGCAAAGATCTAAAGAAAACTTGGCCATAAGAACGTATTGCTTCAAGAAATAGTTGTTACAGTAGTAGTTAACTTGTGTACAGGACACAAATGTGTAGATAATTTCTGACACTTGCCATAACAACATGGTCACATGTACAATGGACCAGTCCCACTATGAAAAGGATCACATACATACATGTAATGTCCTACCTGAGGGTAGACTCTGCACTACAGTTAGTACTCTACTTCTTCTTAATATGACAGTATCTTTTAATAGTTGTCTTGAAACCTACTAGTACCCAGTAGTCTAGTTTCAGGCTAACCTGGTTATCATGCTAGTTTCAACTTCAAGCATGGGATAACCATGGAGGTAGAATTTCTACCTCCATGGGATAACACAGCACAGTGATCTAGAAATTTCATCTGTGTCAAAATTTGGTCCAATTTCTAATGTTGGAACTTACAGTTCAAACTTCATAATTATGGTGCTTGTTAGAAATTTATACCCCTAGCCTGGGAGGCAGAGACTGTAGCTGCTGACAAAAAGAAGTTGAAGCTTGCTGCCTGATGTGCCATCAGACACAGGAGGAACTAAGGTCTAAGGTCTAAGGCTAGCCTGGATGCCAGACCCATAGCACAATGGCACCCAAATGGCACCCAGTGGCACCCTCAGGCTGGTAATATCCAGTGTGCATACTGGATAAGTATGTTATGGGTCTGGCCTAAGGTCTGGCCCCCAAAACCTGGGGATGGTTGGCCTCCAGAGCTGTGTTTGTTTTGCCAGACTGGCCCTTGGGACAATGAGGGAAGCCATCCTGTAAGCATAGCCATAGGGAGGGTGTGACAAATTAGTTCCCCTCCCACTAGATTAGCAGGCTACTGTCAATTATCTCTATCAACTTTTGCTGGACTCTCAGTAGCTGCTGGTGCAGCAAAGTCTGTCTACACAGGAGACAGGGAGGGATGAAAAAATGTGAAGGAATCAAAGGTTTCTTTTTTACAGTCTCTGAAACTTATGTCTGTAAAAATGATTGATTAACATTCTGAGAATTTGGGACATCTGGAACATGCTATACTGTCAAAATTTGCATTGTACATGTACATGTACATGTACATGTAGTAGTGTCATCCTCCATAGGCAGTTTTCTAGTGATGCTGGCTTCTGGTAGAGAGCCTACGGAAACTGTGGAGGATGGCACCCAGGCTAGGGAGCTGAAGTAGTTTGGATCAAATGCTTGGCTTGGGGTTGAGCAGGAAAAATATATCTGTACTTCACTGATTATTGTTGAATTCAAACTGAAAATATGAGAGCAACCATAGAGTTAAAATCAAGTCAGACCTAGGTTAGAATATGCCTCTGTAATCTGGGATCCCCAGAGACGGCAAGACGCCAAATATATCGTGTTAGAAGATAAGCTAGAGGCTATTCAGAAGCGGGCAGCCAGGTTTGTGTTTAATGACTATAGGACCACCACCAGTGTTACACACCTTCAACACATGCTCGAATGGCCTACACTCCAACAAAGAAGACAACAAGCATGTTTAGTCCTATTTTTCAAAGCAGTACACAGTCTAGTCTCCATACCGACACAACATCACATCACAAAGAACACTAACACTACAAAGGGGCCACCCCCTCAGATACACAACTCTCAGTTGCAAAACAAACATTTTCAGATCCAGTTAACTTACTTCCCAAGAACTATCATAGACTGGAACGCAATACCGGCACTAAGTGACACAACTATCTGTCGACACATTCAAGACGGGGTTGGTCCTGCACTTGGGCCACCCCGTCTCACAGATGTAAGTCGGGATTGCTAATTGCGGCCAGTCACAAAATGCACAAATTTATGTTCGGTTTTGTTTTGTTTTTATGCACACTTTTTTCACCGCACCCCACCGGCCACAATAGCCGTGCACCCTGGGCGGGATGCCCTAGATAGGGCTTTGCCCAGTATTACATAGAACTAGAACTAGAAAAGAGCAACCTATTGTACCAAAACAGAAAGAACTTTTAAGAAAGAAAATTAAAGTTTGCTAATATTGTAAGAATAGATCATGACATAATGAACTTTTAGTACCATTGTTCAATTGAAATGATGATTCCCAATAAAGCTCAAAATTCACATCATACATTTTCTGGCAAAACAATTTTTAGCACAAGCCAGGATGTAGCCTGGGTGCCATTTGTACATACATTTTCATGATAGTAGACTGTCATAAATTCTTGTAGACTCTCCTTTCTACAATTCCTGGCCAATAGTATGATTTTATTGTCAAGATCCCTATAATGACATTAAACTGACCCACATGACCTTTTGACACCTAGGCCACACAGATCAATCCGCTTGTACCCACACCTTCAAATGTCTCCACACCCAAAACATTTAAATAAAACGTTTGAGATAAATTTCACCATATTCCAAGAGCCAAAACTTTCCCATTTGTGACAAAAATCTGTAGGAACAAAAAGGCATCTTCCCATTTTGCTGCTACACATACCGGTACATGTATGCCGTCAGCATAACTATGTTGAAAACCCTCAAAATTACATGTAAGTTAATGTCCCGAAATAACACCTTTAGCCCACAAGTGCACATGAGACAGGTGTAAGTAATCATAAATCAAAATTTACAAACTGTCTTGGCCAATCTGTTAGTTGTACCTGTCAATTGTGCTCCTAAGGACAAGTGTGTACTTGCTCTGGACCAGGAACATTCAGGAGCACCAGGAAAAACATGCAGGAAGATTTGGAAACACTTTGAATTGAGTTTTCTTCATTAAGATATGTTACAGCCTGCTTTCTTCTCAAAAAACAATTACTACTAATCCTTGGAAGCATCTTATTTGTTCAAAATACATTTGTAGTAGTTCTTATAAACAACTTGTCAATAGAAAAGCAGTGGCATATTATACAATTTATTACTGGATAATGTAGTGAACCGTAGTTGATCAGCTTGTTTAACTAATGGGGATTTTTCGGGTTTGGAGTCATCCATCATATAAAACCTGAGTACAGTCAAACCTGCCAAGGCGACCACCTCTTCAACTAAACCACTTGGCCATCGCGACCGCATTTTCTCGGATCCGAAAATTTTCCCCCATTGATGCAAGCATTAAGCAATCTTCCCAGTGCGGCCACCTCAGGCCAACACGACTGCCACGGGTTGGGTCTGCCCTTGGCCCGATCCCTTCCCATGGTGACCAGACAACGGGGTCATAATTCTGTAAAGCCTTCCATCAGTGGAAACATAGATTCTCAAACCAACCAGTTTGTCTTGTACTATTGGGTTTCCACTGCTACATGATGTTTTCGACTAAGGACGAAGATGGCCGCCACTGGTTCATTTTGGATCAATGGATATGGGTGTGAATTTCTTGAGTTTAAGCCCATTTGTCATTTGTCATGTTTGTCATTACTCAAATGATTTACTGTGCGTGATTACTACAGAGGGTTTTTTAACGATTAAAGTTTCTGTACTACAGTTTGTATCATCCGTGGTGTTGCTGTACAAAATGTATGTATATATACTGCACTGTACACCTCGTAGATGGAAATCCATTAAACTGTGAATACATTCGCTTGGGGCTTACAGCCGGCATCCGGTCAGTTGTCTTTCAAAGCGCTTGAAAATGTTGATACCGCTGTGCGCACTCAGAAAATTCCTACGTGATTGAATTTGAGGAATCCCAAATATTCAAATACAGCTGTATTGCTTTATTTGCCAGAAACTGTAAAGTTTAGGACCTGATACCTGCCGTATCGGAGACAATTAACTCTCAGTCATGTTGTGAGTCAAGAGAATAAACCCACTTCAAGCAGACCACCTGTCCAACCCGACCGTTTTTCTCCGGTCCCCTGGGTGGCCGGCTTGAGCAGGTTTGACTGTATTGAGTTGAGTTGTAAACAGGTACATGTATGGATGGAAATCATTGCAAATAAGACTCCCTGTGCTTCTATTCAGAAGTATAATCCCAAAGTTATGGATAACTGCATGATATAAGTGCAGGGGTTATGTATAATTATATGTAATGGTCATAGACATTATGTATAAATATGTATAATTATGTATAATGATTCAAATTGTTATGTATAATTATGT
>NW_017802379.1:2957532-2958512 GCF_001625305.1 Branchiostoma belcheri | reverse complement strand
TTGTTCTGCTGGTTCACTAACCAATACTGTACCTGCCACAGACAATGGTACCAAAATACCAAGAGAGTCTCCTAAACACAGTCCTGTTCCCCTTTGCAAAATCTCTCCAAACATTCGTCTTAGTATATCAAGATTGCATTAATGGGTAAGATGTTCCCTTTTTTCCAATATCATATACACACAATGTAGTTCAATATGCTTGCCAATGTAATTTTCAGTCATATATATTGAAATAGTACAAACGAGGCACATAGCACACATATTAGGATTCAAACTGCTGCCTCACCACTCTCGCATTTTATATGGTCTCTGAATGGCCTCGAGTTATACTTAATATCTAGATTATTGACGATAAAACTGTAACCGTGTCCCACTGACGTCCAGTTGACATCAAAATGTCAACTCCACGAGAAATGTGAAATTTCTCTATCCCATCCATCTAGTCCTTTTATGGCTTGCAATAAAGGCAGGGGGAGAGAATCTCGCACTGACGATTCCGACCACCCACACACTAATCAATATTTTCAGGAATAAGTCTGGTAAATGGCGAAATCGGCTCTACTATTCATCCATGTGCTGGAGATGTGAATGTTTTGGCCATGTCCGTAGCTCCTACAATGATGATCTATCACAAAAACTGGTTGCCATGGTAGCAAGTTGACCAATCATAGATCAGAGGGCACATTCTTAGATTTTAAAGCGAACCAATCACAAGCTACATGTAGGTTCAATGCTTTCAGAATACTTAATTTTTTTACAGTGCAGACCATGATTATTTTTTAACTTGTTTCCTTCCAGGAAATGGCCATCAAAATTCATGTTGTCCTTGACTAGTTCTTTTGTGGATTAGATGGATTTACTGGTAGATTCTCTTGAAAGCAGGCAATAATAATTCTAAGGAAAGGCTATCTGCCATTATCTTATGTTGGCATCAAAAACTATTCTGAAGTTATTGAACAGGTAGGTTTGCCATTGTTTTT
>NW_017802379.1:2955908-2957512 GCF_001625305.1 Branchiostoma belcheri | reverse complement strand
TTATGTATAATTATGTATAATGGTACCAAAGGGTTATGTATAATTATAGATAATGGTCCAAAGGGTTATGTATAATTATAGATAATGGTCCAAAGGGTTATGTATAATTATGTATAATACCAAAATCATTATGTATAATTATACATAATTATAGTATAATTATGTATAATTGGACTATTCCCAAGGGACTCATCAACGCTTTCCGCATATTCATTACCACCTAATATGTTACCATAAAAAGTATTAAGACAGTTGGGTTAAGCGTTTGGGATTTATGGGCGGGAGTCCATAATTAAAACGTTTTTCCATAATTATATCGCGGCTTGTTAGTTCAATATGCTTGCCAATGTAATTTTCGGTCATATATATTGAAATAGTGACAAACGAGGCACATAGCACACATATTAGGATTCAAACTGCTGCCTCACCACTCTCGCATTTTATATGGTCTCTGAATGGCCTCGAGTTATACTTAATATCTAGATTATTGACGATAAAACTGTAACCGTGTCCCACTGACGTCCAGTTGACATCAAAATGTCAACTCCACGAGAAATGTGAAATTACTCTATCCCATCCATCTAGTCCTTTTATGGCTTGCAATAAAGGCAGGGGGGGAGAATCTCGCACTGACGATTCCGACCACCCACACACTAATCAATACTTTCAGGAATAAGTCTGGTAAATGGCGAAATCGGCTCCACTATTCATTCATGTGCTGGAGATGTGAATGTTTTGGCCATGTCCGTAGCTCCCACAATGATGATCTATCACAAAAACTGGTTGCCATGGTAGCAAGTTGACCAATCATAGATCAGAGGGCACATTCTTAGATTTTAAAGCGAACCAATCACAAGCTACATGTAGGTTCAATGCTTTCAGAATACTTAATTTTTTACAGTGCGGACCATGATTATTTTTTAACTCGTTTCCTTCCAGGAAATGGCCATCAAAATTCCTGCTGTCCTTGACTAGTTCTTCTGTGGATTAAATGAATTTACTGGTAGATTCTCTTGAAAGCAGGTAATAATAATTCTAAGGAAAGGCTATCTGCCATTATCTTATGTTGGCATCAAAAACTATTCTAAAGTTATTGAACTGGTAGGTTTGCCATTGTTTTTTAAATGTAGTCTTGAATAATTCTACATTAGTTTAACCTCCTTCCTGCTGCTTAACCTTATGGCCAATGCAGTGCCCAATTACATGCAAAAGGTTATTAAATGTCTACAGTAGCCTAGGTTTAGTCCAGACATATAGTCCAGACAAGCTTACATTCAAGCAACGGCCATGGTCAAGCAATGGTAAGAATAACAGGAGAGCATTGAAATACATTGTATGGTCCACTATGTGCCATATGGCATGTAAAGCAGGCAGTGAGCACCTCTGGGAAGCCTTTTACGGGTTTACGTAATACAAGTCGACATTTGTGGGCAAATATATTAGTTTCGAAAATGGCTCAAGCACAAATGATTGTCATGATAAAAACTGAAGGACGTTGGTGGGGTAGACAATGGGTCACCAGCTTTATATCTTGTACGTGTACTACATTAATCAGCGCTAAAATACAATTATGTGCTCCATACATGATTAAAAAAAAGTAGGGA
>NW_017802379.1:2954480-2955888 GCF_001625305.1 Branchiostoma belcheri | reverse complement strand
TCTCCTTGCAAGGAAAGATTTCTTGAACTAAGATCTAACTGTTCTTGTAGTAAGAAAACCATTCTCCCCACAAGAAAAGACTTCTTGAACTAACATCTAACTGTTCTTGTGGCAAGAAAACCATTCCGTACAGAAGAAAATATTTCTTGAACTAAGAGCTAACTGTGCTTGTAGCAAGAAAATCATTCTGCCCACAAGAAGAGATTTCTTGAACGAAGAGCTAACTGTTCTTGTGGCAAGAAAACCATTCTGTACACAAGAAAAGATTTCTTGAAATAAGAGCTGACTCTGTTCTTGTAGCAAGAAAACCATTCTGCCCACAAGAAAAGAAATACAATGTATATAGTGCTACCTAAATAGAAAATGGACAATAATGTATAGCAACTAAATGTTATTTTGAAAAGCATTTGGACAGTACAGAGATTTTATTTTCATATTGATTTTTGTACAATGTATCTAATTAAAAATATCAGTCCATCAACATTCTTGGAATGGAAACAGTTTAACAGTAGCTTTCAAAATATCATAGGATGTAACTAACATTAGCCATTATGATTTCAGAATACAGATCGTATCACATTCTGATCAGAAACATATTCAGCAAAAACTGAAGTTTTCGCATCATAGAATTGGCAAAGTCACACCCTTTGGACACCTGAAAACAACAGGAAAGACCTGTGTTAGTTTGCATGCGTGTACTGAAGGCAACAAGTCAAAAGAGGATGCTAAAATACTATTTTTATTACTTGGAGTAAACAATTTAAAATTATATTAGAAATCACTGTAATAAACTTTACTATACAATACACCAGAGATATATGATTTGACTTTGAAATCAACCCCAATGGCGTTGTAACAATATCTGGGCTATGAAGTCTGAATACAATGTCAACAGATCTTATAGGTGGGGAGGGGGGCGCACTTACCTTCAATCTGTTTGGTTTCATGCTTTTTCTGTTGCAAAGTTGGTTTCCTCAGCAAGCTGACCACGATCACCATTGCTTCACATGTACACAAGGTCCTTTTTAATTTGATTTTGACTTCAAATCTGACATGAGTCAGTAACTGACAAAAATAAGTAACCAGCGCGGCTCCCACATCTGACTTGTGTTCAAAACCCCCTAACTGCATTCTGGGATTTGAATCAACCAATCAGGGGTTCAGAAAAGGTCACATGACAAGAAAAAACTAGAAAAAAGTTCTTACATCATCTTGAACATTACCAGGCAGAATAAGAATCATCTTTCTTAAACTTTATGGTATTTTCTTAAATGTTGCTAAGAAAAACAAGAATGGCCTTTCTTAAACTTTCTAGGGAAGAAAATCAAGAATGTTTAAGAATATAATACTAGCCATATCTTCAGCCTAATCAAAGATCAATTTATATCAGACTTTCTTGGTTTTTTTT